>NC_072404.2:161685000-162310000 GCF_028858775.2 Pan troglodytes | reverse complement strand
TTTCTTCTGTTACTACTCTCTCGTCATTCACTTTTGCTCAGGAAACATTTACTCTTTACTGTGCTTCAAACACTTAAGTCAGGCTCCCATCCTTGGGCCTTAGCTTTGGCTTTTCTCTCTGCCTGGAATGTTTTTCCCCCGGATATCTACTTAACTAACTCCCTCATTTGAAATGGGTTTATCACCTTTGTTATAAGGTTTATGCTGATGTGTTTTGCACTGTTGAGGGCCCTCTCCGCCTACACTCCAAATCCCTCTTATTCTACTCCTTTCTTTTCCACGGTATTTTCACTTGTCATCTTCTAACATTCTATATCATTTCTATATACTTTATTTATATATAACAATTATAAGCTATGTTTGTCTACTTCTACAACAGTTTAAGCTCTCTATAGTTCAGAAAGCTTTTTGTTCCCCAATTTATATTATATGCCCAGAACACAGTAGGCTAAATATAGAGAAAATGTTTAGTAAATATTTGTTATATGAGTGTAGAAACTTATGTAACCACTCAGTCTCCATGAAAAGTCTCTGCTTCCCTCAAATGATGTCCTAATTTTTTTTTAACAGAGGAGACGGTAGCATACCTATCTTTATGATTTTCTTCCTAAATGCCTTTCCTCCCTCACCCAGCTGAATTGTAAAAGTACTCCAGAGCTCTACTCTGATCCACACTGACCTCCTTGTTCTCAGTTTGTAAAGCCAGCATGAACCAATGGAAAAAGCTCAGGAATGAACATCAGACTTACTATGCTTTGGGTCATGTCAGTGCATAGCCGCGTAATCCTGGGCTGGTCTCTGAACATCTGAGCCTCAATTTCCCCATTTTAAATAATACAGTGAATACTCTGATCTGTAAGATTTCTTTTAATTCTATTTTTTATGACTTTAAGCATAATTTAAACACAATGTTTACAGTATATATTTGTCTAATAAGAAGGCATTCTAAACTGGTTATTTTACCATCAAATCTAATAATGTTTTTAAACACATATGATAAGCTAAATGTTCATTTATGCAGTTATCTCCTCAACTATACTGTAAACACATTACTTGAGGTATTGATTATTGTCCTTTTTGTTTTTGTACTACCAAGATCAGTACCAATAACATAATAACAACAAGAAGTCTAATACTTGTAAGAGCCAGTTACCCTCCTAATCATTTCACACTTAATTCTTTATAGCTAGCCTAGGAATTCAGATACTATTTTTATCCCCATTATACCATTTTACAAAGGAAAAGCCTGTGGCACACACAGATTAAGTATAATTCATAGGCATTTAAGTATGTGGCAGATTTGAACCCAGGCATTCAGGTTCTAGAGTCTATGTAATTCACCACCACAACCTACTGCTCCTAATTTATTACTCAATATATTTTAGTTATTTAAGCAAGCAGAAGGCAGAGAACAGAACCAATGAATCATTAGGTGCTTTTCTGACTATAACATTTTTGAATATGACTAGATAATTATGTAGTTTCCAGAAGCAGATTTAACCCCCTATGTACATGAGTCATTGTCTTTGCTATAAACTGCTTAGGCTGGGTATTGGCTATGTCAGCATTGCTGTAATTATCAAATTCAAAATACACATTTGGGGGCAGAAGACATGATGCTTTCCACCATTTTCCATTGGTAAAGTACAAGATAGCACATTTTTTTCCACAACTAGATCAGGGAAAATGAATTTGGATGCAAAAGTACATCCAATCTTAGCAATTAACAAGGAAGGCTTCCCAAAGACAGTTCCATTTCCACATTAGTGCATGAAAGCCAAAGATAGACCCAGCTGCTCTTCCCAGCTCTGTGCTGTGTTTGCAACTGCTCAGGAGCAGTGAAAACATGTTGGAGTAACACATTTAAAAAAATCCCTAAAAGGAACTATCCTTTTTTGGATTTGCAAACAAAACAGACTGCCAAATACATGTTAAATAAAAATTATGTTTTATGTGTACATGATTTTTTTTTTAGTTTTGTTTTTACCCTTTAGAAAAAGCTTTCCATAAAATTATTGGCAAAGAAAAAACAATTATGTTTACACAGGTGAAAGTGAAGAATGGAAACACTAAACTTAAGGCCATTAAATTAGACTTTTGCCTGAATTGCCCAAAGAAGATGTGAATATTTGCATTGTCATCTTTAAGTTATTTCTAGGGATTAGCTGAAAAAAATTATAGTTTATATTTAGTTATATTTGGCTATTTGTTTTATTCAATAGCTTGCATGCTAGATATATGTGACTTTACTATCATTTTGTCGGCCTATTTCTCACTTTTTTCACAGCCTAACCTTACAAAAGAGTAATTATACTCATGCTTATCATTCCCGTTACACCAGTTCCCTCTTAGCGTTGGGTTTACTTAACATTTTCCCTGGCTTTGGAACATTTGCCACTTCATTGTTTTTCACTAGCCTAGGGTACTAGAAAGTATAGGAGTTTAAAAATAAAGCCAAATTCATTTCAAGTACCACTCAGCCTCTGTAAAACTTGGATACTCTCACATATCCATGGCTATCATCACAGATAAAACTACGAGAATTTGTGTGACCTTTTAAGCTTTGGCCTTCTCTTTACAAAAGATTGATCATATGCATTTCACAATGTGTTGGGACAATTTTGTGAATTAAAATACATCAAGCACCTCTTAGTTGCCACAGACTGCCCCTTAGCCGATGTTAGTTCTGAGCTTTCTGTTTCTTGGTTTTCATTAAAAACATCCCTTGGCTGATATTCTATTTCTTTATAGTCCTTTGGGTTTCTTTTGGGGTTTTGTCTGATCCTTCCATCTCCCCTCAATAGTCATTCCAAGTAGTTCCAGTTTATTTTCTTTATTATACAGTGTGATTACTTACCTACTCTGTTGTCGTCTTGTTCTGTTTTTTGTACTTTCACCATTTTGAGCAGATTTCTCATAAGGAGTGGGGAGGAAGGGGTTGAACAAGGAGTAGACAATAAATCAACATTCATAATTCATACGTATATAACAATATTTTTCAGTTTTCAAAGAGCATTAGCCTAGGTTTTCTCTATCTAGTAAAATTAGTATCTTTCCTGTCTAAGCTTTCCATAAAACTAGTAAGCAGTAGATGTTGGAAAATAATTCTTACACTACTTACAATTCTGCCTTGCACTTAGTCAAGATCTAAGTTGTGAATTTCCTATTATGTAGTTGCCTGCTTAGGTTTATTACTTTTTTTTTCTATTATTTTCTTTGCAATTCTGAACTATACTCTACTCTACATTTTTTCTTTTAACAAAATTACAATACTGTTCTTAAGATGTGCTCCTGTTCCTTTCAGTACTCTTTGAGTTCTTCTTATCTGATTGCCCATTCTCTGTCTTTTTGCTGGCTTTTCCTCCTCTTACCAAATTTTGAAAGATGAAGCTCCTGGAGGCTTGGCTTGGAATTCTTTCCTCTTCTCTGTTTATCTGTTCTTACTTAGTAAATAATCTATGGCTTCCAATACCAATGCCATCCACATGCTGATAACATCAGCCTTGACTCTTCTCTGAGCTCCAGACTCACATCCCTAACTGACAACTTGCCTTGTCCTCCTAAATAGGTAGCAGACATCTAAAACGTGACACATCCACAACAGGACTGGATTATCTCCAAACTCTTTGCATTCTTTTCCATATCAGCTAAAGGGACTGTTACCTATAAATAAAGTGAGGAACCTACAATTCAGTCTTGATTCCTACCTTTCTTTCACACTCTGCATAGACCTATTGCCAAGTTGTGGTAGTTATACCTTTTAACTATTTCTCACATCTTCCAACTTCTCTTCATATACATGGCTATCATCATAGATAAAACTATGATTACTTACTCCTGGATTATGCAATGCTTTCCACCTTATCTCATTTTCCCTGTTCTCACCTCCCACTCCATAATCTGTATAACCTTCTGTTCTATCTATGTATTTATCTATCCATCCATCCATGTACCTATCCACTATCCACACAGTAGATAGAGATCTATCTACCTATCTATCCATCCATCTATCTATCCACTATCCACATAGTAGATAGAGCTATCTTTTAAAAATCATATCATTCAATTCCCTTAAAAGAAATCCTCCAGTGGGCTTCCATTCTAATTTCTTACCATAGTTTATTATACCTTCCATAATCTGGCCTCTACCTACCTCTCCAAACTAATTTCTTTCTTTTTGCCCTTTTTTGTATTCATTGAATAGTGATATGTTTATGAGAGGTGAAGCCAGCTGGACTTCCTGGGTCGAGTGGGGACTTGGGGAACTTTTCTGTCTAGCTAGAAGATTGTAAATGCACCAGTCAGCATTCTGTGTCTAGCTAGAGGATTGTAAACACACCAATCAGCGCTCTGTAAAAACACAACAATCAGCACTCTGTGTCTAGCTAAAGGATTGTAAATGCATCAATCAGAACTCTGTAAAAATGCACCAATCAGCACTCTGTGTCTAGCTAAAGGCTTGTAAATGCACCAATCAGCACTCCATAAAATGGGCCAATCAGCACTCTATAAAATGGACCAATCAGCTCTCTGTAAAATGGACTAATCAGCAGGATGTGTGTGGGGTCAAGTAATGGAATAAGAGCTAGCCACCCCAGCCAGCAGTGGCAACTTGCTCGTCCCCTTCCATGCTGTGGAAGATGTGTTCTTTCGCTCTTCACAATAAATCTTGCTGCTGCTCACTCTTTGTGTCTGTGCTGCCTTTATGAGCTGTAACACCCACCACAAGGGTCTGCGGCTTCATTCCTGAAGTCAGTGAGACCATGAACCCACCTGGAGGAACAACCAACTCTGGATGCACCAGCTTTAAGAGCTGTAACACTCACTGCAAAGGTTTGCGACTTCACTCCCGAAGTCAGCGAGACCATGAACCCTCCAGGAGGAATAAACAACTCCAGATGTGCCACCTTTAACAGCTGTAACACTCAGTGTGAAGGTCTGTGGCTTCACTCCTGAAGTCAGTGAGACCATGAACCCACAGGAAGGAAGAAACTTCGGACACATCTGAACATCAGAAGGAACAAACTCTGGACATGTCATCTTTAAGAACTGTAACAATCACCGTGAGGGTCCGCAGCTTCATTCTCGAAGTCAGCGAGACCAAAAACCCACTGGAAGGAACCAATTCTGGACACATTTACAAGTCATAGGACTTCTGTATTTTAGGTTTTTCCTATCCAAGCGTGACTTTTTCTTATCTTTTCTGTCTGAGTCTAAATTGAATACCCACCACTTTTTACCATATAATGTTGCATGATTTCTTTATAGCTTTTTTCTAATCTATAATGTTTCATGTATTTATCTATACAGTGAGGGCACTCTGTTTATACCCTCAGTGCTTAATATATTAGGTACCCAAAATGAAAGACTCTGTGGGGTGTGTGTGTGTTTGCAATATTCATGTATGAATAAAATTACAGAGATGAGATGATAGTCATGGAGGACTGTTACTTTTTTTCTCTCATTATATAATTTTTTCATCTCATTTATTACTCTCACAGGATACTGGGTACTTTTTTTTGTAGCGATCAAAGAGCAAGTTAGTAAAGGTAGAGGAAGAAAGATTGTTCTCCTCTGTTCGGCTACTATAGAAAGGCAGTAGCATGTCAGGTGTTATCAGCAGCAAAACAAGAGGCCCACTTGGGAGCTGGTAATAGAAAGGAGGAACACATGATGAGGAGGAGGAACTTCTAAGCTGACTACTGAAAGAAGATGCAAAATCATCCTGACCACAGTCCACACAGAGGAAGCTGAGCCATGGAAGGACAAAGGTGTTCAGTGCTCACTCTCCTTGCTCTATCATGCCTTCAGCTCTCTCCCACTTAGAGCTCTAAGGGACACACTTTGTTTTTGTTTTGTTTGCTGAAAAGGAATCATTTATTGAATTAGCTAATAGAGGTTCTTTGTGTAAGTAGTTGATGCACATTTGATGTTAAAAAGAAACTGTTTGCATTAGGTCACCACAAAGCAGATTTATATACTGATATGGTTTGGTTGTATCTCCACCCAAATCTCATCTTGAATTGTAATCCCTATAATTCCCAAGTGTCTAGGGAGAGA
Source organism: Pan troglodytes (assembly GCF_028858775.2). Classification (NCBI taxonomy): domain Eukaryota; kingdom Metazoa; phylum Chordata; class Mammalia; order Primates; family Hominidae; genus Pan; species Pan troglodytes. The sequence goes on along the minus strand of NC_072404.2, from coordinate 162,303,940 downwards.
CTTGGTGGGAGGTTATTGGATCATGGGGCAGTTTCCCTCATGCTGTTCTGGTGATAGTGAGTGAATTCTCATGAGATATGATGGTTTTATAAGGGGCTCTTTCCCTTTCACTACTCACTCTCTTTCTTCTGCTGCCATGTGAAAAGTTCCAAGTTTGCTTCCCCTTCGCTTCTGCCATGATTGTAAGTTTCCCGAGGCCTCCCCAGTCATGTAGAACTGTGAGTCAATTAAACCTCTTTTCTTTATAAATTACCCAGTCTCAGATATTTCTTCACAGCAGTGTGAAAATGGACTAATACACATACAATCGTCAATTGTGGGAAAACAAGAAATTAAGCTTCTATGTGATCCCAGCAGAAGTACTCTTTCCTTGATCATAAGAAAATTTATTTTTTAGAAAGTAAAGCTAATAAGTTTACAGAATTGCAAAACACTAAAGCACTTTAAGCAAAAACTCTTTATTTTTAAGAAAAAGGTACGATTTCTCATTTTCTATTCTTGGCATACATTTTAATTGTTTCCGATGAAAGCCAAACCTCCTGAACCCACTTCAGTGTTATTCAAAATTTAAACTTCTTCTATATTTGGATAAAAAATCTGTTCACAAATGAGCTGTGCAACTGGATCACTTTTTCTTTTTTACTTCAAACTTTCCTTGCCTAAATTAAACAGCAGAACACCAACATTTCCTCTATAATCTTCAAGTATGATACTAGCCATACATTTATAATCTGTTTTGCAGCCAAGCCAGAACAAGGAGTTACTCGTTTATAACACCCAGAAGAGCTATCTGAATGTCTGTTTTCACAAGAGCTTCCTCCATTGGTGGCATTTTATAGTTGTAGGGACTGTCCAGGTCATAGCCTGTGGTCCCCACGGACCCCTGGGTCAGGACCATGGCCTCCTCCCAGAGCCAAGCAAAGTGGAGCTGTTTGTCACTCTGCTCCACAGGCTAGGTGGCTTGCTGGGGCAAATGATGGGTGCCTCTTCAGAGCAGGGCATGGCAGACTGAGAAGGTGAGCAGAGGAGAGAGACGGAAGAACAAGAAAGTGCAGAATGAGCCCCTAGAACACACTTTGCAGGCTAACACAGGCTAGTTAAGGCTCCTTTCTCCGCTCAATTTTTTTCTCATGCTGTAATATAATTAAATTTTCATAACACCTGAACCTAATATTGGCAATCTGTTATGTTGACCAGTGCGATAATTATCTGCTGCCTCATGTCAAGCTCACACAAAGTTGCATAATTTATGTTTGCATCTACTAATGATAAAAATGGTAGGAACAAGTCATAGTGATGCAGTGTACTAGAGAGTCAAATATTTAGAAAAATAGAGCTTGACATCTGTAGAAAACAAATAACAAAATATGCCTTAGAATAGTACATAAAGTGTGTACCGGGAGAACTCTCTTATCTTATACTTTATTCTGACCATACCCAAGAGGAATTGACAACGTCTCTTCTTTGCTTTGAAATACAAAATTTCCACAAAGAAAGCAAAAGTGAAATCAAAGAAAGGAGTCTGGAATTTTTCTAAATATGTATGTTGGGAAAGGAAAACAGGAAACCATAACAACATAGAGCAAAATGATAAAACAGGAGAAAAGCTCTAAACAAACCTAAAAGGGACTACAGGAATCAGCTTGTCTAAATGTGTTAACTTGTTATTCAGTATGGGAGAAAATGGAAGTCCGTGGAGTGGGGTGGGTGGGAGGTCTAGGCTTCTCCCTCTGGGGCACTCAACTTCCGGAGTGCAACAGAGGAGCTCCTTCAGGTCAGGGTGGTCAACCTGCATGCTATTGACATTTGGTGACAAATAAACCTTTGTTTGGTGGGAGGTGCAGGTGGGTGGGTATTGTCCTGTGCTTTGCAGGATATTCAGTAGGATTTTTGGCCTCTATTCATTGTGTGCCAGTAGCATCCTACCCCCCACTCTCCAGTTGTGACAACCAACAATGTCTCCAGGTATTGCCAAATATCCCCTGGGGGTCAAAATCACTCCTAGCTGAGAACCACCGATTTTGAGGATTCTTCACTGAATATTTCTTCTCCTTACTTGCCTGTATTATTTGTCATGGTTTTATTAAGAGAACAAAAGGAAATTAGAAATGGTAGGAATTGCTATATTTTGTTGCTTAACAGTTAATATGCAAATGTTTGAGAAGAGGAATGAAAGAAATCAAACACTTAATACAAGTTTTAGATGAGCTATAATTCTGACTTGTCTAATGTCATATCATCTTACTGATTAAATCTTTTCTATTCTAAATCGTTCAAACGTGGCAAATGGAGACATTATAGCACTCAATTAGAATTATTGAATTTTAACGTTTTTTACTTCATCAAAGATTAGAGGATTTTTTAAAAAGCATGCATGTACTCCTGCACACACCCACACACTCACACAATACCGATCAGCCACACAACATTGCTAAGAATGCACACATGTACAGGAATACAGCTCACATTCTCTATTTTTCAATATTGATGCCTATTGGCTATTCTATGTAATAAACTTATTGTGTATTACAAAACTGCTATGGGCAGTAAAACAATACATATAGAACACCCTCTTTTTCTTTCAGTTTCCTAATAGAAATAATTCCTACAGAGACTATCAAGGGTTTATTTCCCTCATCAAGCTTTTTTTTTTTTTTTTTTTTTTTTTGAGACGGAGTCTCGCTCTGTCGCCCAGGCTGGAGTGCAGTGGCGCGATCTCGGCTCACTGCAAGCTCCGCCTCCCGGGTTCACGCCATTCTCCTGCCTCAGCCTCCCGAGTAGCTGGGACTACAGGTGCCCACCACCACGCCCGGCTAATTTTTTGTATTTTTAGTAGAGACGGGGTTTCACCGTGTTAGCCAGGATGGTCTCGATCTCCTGACCTCGTGATCCGCCCGCCTCGGCCTCCCAAAGTGCTGGGATTACAGGCGTGAGCCACCGCGCCCAGCCATCAAGCTTTTTTATGAACAAACCATTTGCTATGTATGCCGATGACACTGATTATCCTTCATGAAATAGGATACAGTAGATTTTGGAGAGAAAAAGATTAGAAACGTACCTGCCAATAGATCTACATGTGATCCAGATTTCACATTTCCCTATAGAATATTGCATTATAAAGAATACGTGGGAAAAGTGGAGAATGTATTAGCTCTATTCTGTCAACCATAGCTGAACAAAGTGTGCTGGAAGTGTAGTACGTGTATGCTGTATGGTCTTACGTGAACCTAAGATAAAGGTGCTGGGGTCAGGATGGAAGTATGGTGGGGGTGAAATTTACTTCTCCGTGTCCACACGTAATGTCTCGTATAAAGTTACTCTAAAGTTTATGTTTTTCTGTTTGGTTTTCTAAACAGTAATCTTATTGCTTGGAGTTTTCAAATAAAAAACTTCAGAGACAACATGATTTGATCATCAATAGATGCCATTTCACTTAACAAAGCAAGTCAGACTAGACTCCCACAATAAAGGGACAGTCTCTGTTTTAATCGTGTAGAACTGACTAGAGATCTGAGATCTCAAGTAGAAGGTACAAAAAAAATTTATTCTCTTGTTTTTCCCTGGAGTTAATCGTGTCAAATGCATTCCCAAGCCTGAAGAAAAGAATAAAACTAAATTAGTTTTAATCATGCACATTTATATTTTGTATTCTGTGTGAAAAAAATAAATACAAAGGGAATATGACTAATTTCAAGGCTTTACTTCACGTCATGCTCCTGAGAATACATTTTCTGGCAAATGTATACACGCTTTCATTTTACTCCTGAACTAGTTTACCCAGTACATCTCTAGGCTTTAATATCTTTTTAAAAAATCTCTTATTATAAAAGTATCGAATTAAAATTTAATTCCTGATCAATTTCACACACATTAGCCTCCCACAGTGAAGCAATTGTTTCCTTTGAGATATTTGCTACTCTCCTTTTATAATGAATTTGGTTTATATAAACTGATGAAGATAACAGAATTGTAAAGTTATAGTTTATAACATCTTGGTATCAGTACTTTAAAAAAATCAATCAACTGGATATCTAGAAACATGCCATAAGTAAGACATTGTGCTAAACTCAGAGGTGGACAGACAAAGGAAAAGTGGGATTGTTGGTCTTAAAAAAATTTAGAAGATGAAGCATTTTTGAACAGAGTATCAAATATCTTAACAATATAATAAATCATGTCAAACAAATGTAAACAATAATTTAAAATTTGTAAAGGATTTGAGATCGCCATGGAATTAGTATTCAGGCTTTTTGTAGAGGACATGTGAGACCATCTTTAAAACTTGGGGGTTCATGAAAGATTGTTGAATGGGAACATGACTCAATGGAAGCAGTCATTTTGAAATTGTAACCAGGAGGAAATGTGTGGAATGGACTTGTTTAGAGAGGCAGGAGGCAGAGAGAAGAGCAAGGAAACTGCAACAGTCTAGGTGTAAATCAAACCAAAAAAGCAAAGATGAAAGCATTGATTACCTATTTCCTGACATATGAGTGGTGTTAGTAGTACAGATATGAGGGAGACATAATAGTAGAGGAGTATGTGATTTAATATGTAACAAAAAATAATTGTTATTCAAGATACAAGGCGCTATACTAGAGGATGGTAGATTGTTTCCTGGGGTTTGGGGAAGGAAAGCATACTAAAATTGGGCAATAAATGATAAGTGGCAGTTTGCCAGGATGGAATATAGAGAAGGAAATCCTTGTCAGGGAGTGGAAAGTAGTCAATATGATGCAAAGTAGGAGAAATGAGGCCAAATGCTCCAGTGGAGCGTAGTTTGTGCATGTTCTTGTGTGGCATGCTAAGAAATCAGGACTTATTCTTTTTTTGTTTAATTATACTTTAAGTTTTAGGGTACATGTGCACAACATGCAGGTTAGTTACATATGTATACATGTGCCATGTTGGTGTGCTGCACCCATTAGGAGGAGCTGGTGCCATTCCTTCTGAAACTATTCGAATCAATAGAAAAAGAGGGAATCCTCCCTAACTCATTTTATGAGGCCAGCATCATCCTGATACCAAAGCCTGGCAGAGACACAACAAAAAAAGAGAATTTTAGACCAATATCCCTGATGAACTTAGACGCAAAAATCCTCAATAAAATACTGGCAAACTGAATCCAGCAGCACATCAAGAAGCTTATCCACCATGATCAAGTGGGCTTCATCCCTGGGATGCAAGGCTGGTTCAATATAAGAAAATCAATAAACATAATCCAGCATATAAACAGAACCAATGACAAAAACCACATGATTATCTCAATAGATGCAGAAAAGGCCTTTGACAAAATTCAACAACACTTCATGCTAAAAACTCTCAATAAATTAGGTATTGATGGGACATATCTCAAAATAATAAGAGCTGTCTGTGACAAACCCACAGCCAATAACATACTGAATGGGCAAAAACTGGAAGCGTTCCCTTTGAAAACTGGCACAAGACAGGGATACCCTCTCTCACCACTCCTATTCAACACAGTGTTGGAAGTTCTGGCCAGGGCAATCAGGCAGGAGAAGGAAATAAAGGGTATTCAATTAGGAAAAGAGGAAGTCAAATTGTCACTGTTCGCAGATGACATGATTGTGTATCTAGAAAACCCCATCATCTCAGCCCAAAATCTCCTTAAGCTGATAAGCAACTTCAGCAAAATCTCAGGACTTATTCTTTAGTAATGGGAAACTATTGAATTATCTTCCTTGTATTTTAGAAATAGAAACTTGGATAATATGGGAGACAAAATTAGAAACATAAGGGAGATTACTTAAAATGCTCCTGTGAGAACCCCAATGGACATGATAAGGACATCATTGATGTCAGGTTCTGCCTTCAACAAATATTTCAGATGTGTCATATTCCACAGTACCTGATCCTGTGTGATCATGTAACACCAAAGTGTTTCATGAATATGAGAGGTAGTGGCCAAGGTTAGTGACTTTAGACTCAAATGCTCTGGGCAATTTTTAAAGCTCTTCTATTCACTAGCTGAAAGGGTCCCTGGTGAGTTACTCATGTCTATTCCTGTGTTTTTTTTTAAATCTATGAAATGCAGATGATAATGTCCTTCATCTTGTGGAGTTGTTCCAAGCATTAAATGGCTTAAAACCGTTGTGTACATTATGTTTGTTTCAACAGTGACTGAAACAGAGAAAGAACTCAATCCATGATAGCCAGTAGGCAATCTGGCTCCAGAGTCCATGCTCATAACGCCTATACCCTAACAAATAGGTCAGCAATTGAAGATAAACATTCTTTTAGGCAATAAGATGCCCTTGATTAGCTTTTCAAGGTATGAATTTTTGAATTAGGGTAAAGAGATAATGGATGAATGAGGCACTTTAAAAGAAGGCTGGTGATTGTTAAATCTTCGCATGTGTCAGGAAAAGATAAAAGGCAAAATTTGATTTTTCTCAAAGTTTTGAACTCGTGTCACCAGAAGAATGACTTTACCATTTGTATAAATGAGATAGAAAGGTTTCTCAATAATGCAGGACCTAACTTAAGAGGTTATTGGAGCCATAGCAAGATAATTAATGCAAAGGCTTTAGCACAGTGACAGGTATAGTGTAAGCATTCAATAGTTATTATCTATTATCACAGTTGTCATCATAATCTTAGCAGTAGATAAGAGGCATATCTGGATGGCCCCGGAGTCTTATTCTCGCCAGCCTTTATAGCAGTACAGCAAGGAGCTAGCTCAGCAGATCTGAGGGAGCACAAAAGAGAAGTTGCCTGATAACTACCAATGAGCTCCAGAGGCTCTCCTTTTCTAACAGGACAACTTTTCTGGCCCCTGCCCATGAAATTACGTACAGCATTACAGATGCAGGTCTCTCGATCCTAGGATCTTGGCCATGGGGTTAGCTGACAAGCTGTGCTCAACCAAAGCTAAGATCTTAGGAGACTATGTGAACTTTACTAGTTTTCTGCTCGTAGTTTTCCCCAATCCACTATATGTTAGATTTGCATGCCAAGAAGCAATAGGAATTTGATGACAAAGAATACAGGGGTGGCTGAGATTTGGCACAGATGTGCACAAGGATTGATAGCAGCAGTTGAGATTGGGAGGTAGTTAAAATTCATGCCCAAAAGGGTAAGCAATATTCATAGGCAAGAGGAAGTTATGACCTAAAGTGATCAAGTCAACCATGTCAGGGTTAAAAATAAAATAGCAGAGGATTGGAACGAGGGAAGGAGAGAATCCTGGGAAATTGGAGGTGAGCAGTACTCCAATATCCAGGCAGGCAACAGGCAGCAGGTTGTATGTCTAGGGGTAGCAAGATCTAGGCCTCTGGACAGAGGTTCAGCAATAGAGATCCAATCTCAGAAAGACGCTCAGAAAGCCTGGAAGTGCTAGAAGAAAGACTAGAAGTGATTGTAGAGAGAACAGACATCTAGGCAGGTCATCAGTGTCTTTCAGAAAACATCAGAGTCTACCAAGCGCTACAGTAAGAATCTAGGCACAACTGTAATTATAAAATTGAATCGTAGAGAATGAATGAAAGGAAAAAAGCACTGACTGGAGAGAAGAAAGAGGACTCAGAAATAGCACAGAATTTCAGTTCCCAGAACTAGGGTCTGAGCTCAGGTTAGAAAAGCCTCAAGGGAAATATATCAGAATAAAATAAGTCAGAAAATGTAGTCATGATTGCAGATGGGGCCATATCCATAATTATTTCCTGATACCATGTTTACCAAAGGTAATTACTTTCTATGCATGTTGAATGACTCTCCCAAAATTTTCTTGTGAAAAACCTTGATGAAGAAAGGAAAGAGACTAAGAAATATATGTGGCTAAACATGATACTGAGTTTCCAAAGGAGTCATTCTTTCAGCTGATCCCGAGTCACTTTCAGAGGCTCACAGAATCTGCAGAATCCCTCCCCCAAGAAGGCTGATTTCCACATCTAGTTACAACCAAGCAACAGATAACCTAATGAGCCTACATTCTTCCCAAATTACTTAAAAATTAAAAGGTGAGGGAGGTAGATGCTGGGCAATGATACTATCTCACAGTCTGAATTTCCTGGTCAAGTTAATTATCCCTGGTAATTCTCAACATGAGGTTAATGGGGGGAGTGGGAAGTGGTGTGGGGAAGGTTCCAAACCAATGACTGCTTTGTGTTTTTTCTGATTATGAAGGTACATCATCCCTGATTATTTCATGCAAACACTATTTATTTTGTTAACTATTTGAAACAAAATTAGACATGCAATTGCAAAAACATCTAAAGTTGACTTAGATATATCTCTACTATGTAAATCCATATTGCTTAAATTTACCAATTACTCATTTATCCACTACAAAAGTTTCAACCTTACATGAAGTTTCAGCCCTTACACTTAAATGAAAGGTAAAGGACCACATTGTATATGTACTTCAGGACATCATTCTGTACATGTTAAGTAGATACAATATTATCTGTTAACTGAGAAATATACTGGCTTTTCAGCAAAGTTAATTTGCTTCTATGTCCTCCCTGTTCTTGTCTTAGAAACATCTTCAACTACATGCATATATTATTTTTGGAGTTCCTGGGCTATGTTCTTTGCTATTCTTTCATAATTCATTTTTATTCTCTTAGTATCAACTAGTGATATCTGATTTTTTTTCCCTTCGATTTATTTGTACAGTAAACTGAAGCTTTTGAAACACAGTCTGGTTCTCATTGGCACCTTTTGCCTCCATTTTATCCAACAAAGTTACTAAAACTTTATTGCCTTTCTGCAATTTTAAAAAATTATTATACACACATACACACAACATGTTTTATTCGTCTTCCCTGAAAAAGGCATAGAACATTTTAAAAGGCTCAAAAATATTGTAGAAACTAGAATGGAAATGGTGTCCTGGAGTGTGATTATAAATTAAAATGTCCCTTTTGCTTTCTAAAGAATAAGTCAATATCTAACATCATAAAACTCTCCCCCGGTCCTTTTTTTCCTTTCATTCTGCCCTATAATGCTTCTGTTGATGTAAAATGTGCACCAGCATTCACTGCAGTATAATTAAAGGTAGATTTCCACTCAGTTCGCATGATAGTGGTACAGCCACACTAGGAATTGATATGTAATAAAAAGTCAGTTGGGTGAAGCTACCCAGGAGCAACATACCATTGACTCAAATGCCTTTTACTTGGTACCATGTGGCTCTCACAGCAAGTCTATTTGTGAATTTCAGGGAATAAAATCAGCAAAATATGTTTTAGATATGTCCAAGGGTATCTTATTTCTATGTGTCTATTTAGATCTAGTACTCAGATCTTTATCTATCTCACTTTTGGGATCCACCAAACAATAGAATCTATTCCTTTCCAGCTCAGTTCTAGGCTCCTAATTAAAGTGAGTACAGTGCTCTATGAATCAGAATTTCTTAGGCTCCGTTTTCGCCCTAAGAATACAGAGCCATGTTTTATCTTTTGTATCTTAAGATGATGGATTTGCCTTTACCGGAAATTTTTAGATATCTACAAGCCCATCAAAAAGAACAAAAATCTAAAAATTACTTTTTAACCACTTATTTTGTAAAAGTATGGTGTATGTAGATTATTTGGGAATAAAGTGATGATTTATTTATTTATTCAATCTATTCTGTTATTGAGAAAAAGGAATATGTTGTTACCTGATAGCTAGCAATAGTTTTAAGGGACAATACTTTTTATCTATCTATCTATCTATCTATCTATCTATCTATCTATGTATCTATCTATTTTCCAATCATTTATCTACTTATCTATCCAATTATTTACCCAGGTTGAAAAATAGTTTTAAAATTACATAGATGGTGTGGAATTTGTTCAAAATGAGTTATGAATATTTTCAAATAATTAAACATTATAGACACAACCTCCAAATTTCTGCACCTGATTATAAAATGCTCCATTTGTATGTAAATGCAATTGAAATTCTGTTGAAGCTTATTATTTGAGGTGAAACTTTTAAGAAATTGGCTGTACATGTTTCTAAGTAAGGAAATTAGAATTTTTAAATTGATATGCTATTTAATTTCCATTTGTAACATTGTTAAGCATCATACTTTTCAGAAATATCATTTTATCCTCGTTTTATAGCATATTGTTTTTGACTTCTGAGAACAATTGATGTTTATTGTAGAAAATATAGATATTAGAGAAAATATATTAAAAAGTTAATATAATGGACTGATAACCCACCAATTAGAGATGATCAACATTAGTATTATATTATTTCATTCTGATTTGGAATGAAATAAAATTCCTATATTTATAATAATGACATTAGATTCATAGTCTACTTAAGTTTTTATTAAAAATTTTATTCATAGCATTATATTTTACCATGTTATTAAATTTTATATAAGAAATGTGATTTATAATGACATAATAGTATTCCACATAAAAATACACTCTTTAAAATCACATGTCCATTTTCAGTAGTTTGTTTTCAATTACTTTGGTTATTGTATATATGTTGTGATAAATATCTCTGGGTGCTTCTTTATTTTCTTAGAATCAGAAAAACTTAAATTTAATGGATCAAAGGGAAGTAACATCTTTTAAGGCTTCTAATAAATATGCTTTAAACTTGAATTAGAGAACATATCTTGTTAAATAAGTCTCCAATTATTTTGCTGTAAAACATAATAAAACAAATCTCTTAAATTATTTGTAGTAACTCCGAAACATTTAGTTTTTGAGTTATAAGAATTTAAGACATTTTGAAATAATATCAGTATAGAACTGAAAAAAAAATTTCAGTAAACAACTAAAACATCAAAAATTGTATTTCAAATGAGACCTTTTTTCTCATATGATGAAAAGGATGTCTCATGGGGCAAGTTATCACTGAACTTTGGAAAACTGTATAAATTAATTTTTTAAAGAAATATTAATATGCTGGCTACATTTCCAAGTGTTCATAAAATCAAGAACAGAGATATTTTAATTGCTTAGAATAGACACTGCCTGGAGTGTTCCCAAACACATTTGCCCAGATTGAACTGAGAACTATTTCCCAGCATGCTCCCAGCCACACACTGAACCAAGAAAACTCCCACTCCTCCCTTGAGACACCCAACGGAACACAATGATTTACAAAGGAAATTTTACTAAGAAGCAAAGTAAATAAAACAAGTCCACAGAAGATTTCCTTTGGAGATGAAAATACAAATGAGAAAATCTTTTCTGATTACATATTTCTGAGACAGTGTGGACACTGAACAGTCATTCGAAAATTGAAGCAATACCTACATTAACAAAACAAGGATGTTCCAATACTTGAGTATAAGAAAACAGCTGATTTAGGACAGGACATATTCTGAATGACTTTTTGGAAAGGCTTTGTTTATACATGGAGAGAAGTTAATTTTTTTCCAATAAGTGAGAGAGAATATTAAGATAAATCACTTTCTCCCCACTATAATAAATGCTGAATCACATTGTATTACCTTGTTAATATTGGCAGACGACAACTGAGTATTGTTCTAAATATGTTTGTATTTAGTGGCATAAAATTGAGGCATTTTGAAATAAAAACTTACTTCAAAAGGTAGGTTTTTTTTTTGCTATAATTCAAATAGTAATGTACATTAATGCTTTTTTACTACCATTACAATATTATAATACTGTTCCCATAAGACAAATTTAGTTTTCCAATATAGAGTGATGGAGTTAATACTTCCAGGCAACTAAAACTTTTAAAAATTCCAACACTTCAAATAAGAAAAAGAATGCAGGTCAGGTCGGTGTTTTCCAAACTGTATTTAGGACATGAAATTATTATAGTGGGTTATGGCTTTTTTTTTTTTTTAAGAAAAAAGCAAAAGAAAAGAAAATATCACAATTATCATAGTGCATCTAAAATAGCAAGGCAAGTTTTATTTCATCAAACTTTGTGTCAGTAGATTTTGGGTATGACATAAAATATTTTCTTACTGTACTTTGATCAAAATTATTTGAAAAACATGGTTCTAGGTCCACCTTCCCCAGAGTTTTGAATTTTAAAGTTAAAATGAAAATTATGCCCGGAATGAACAGCTATTATTCATTAGACCCTTTTTGCACCTGTTTAATTTTATCCTTTATGCCTAGTTAAAAGTAATGCCTAAATATGTATTCATAAATCAGTAACTTCTGTCCTAAAAAATAATGTACTGGGATAAAACTGAGGCACTTTGAAATAAAAACTTATTTCAAAAAGTAGGTAGGGTTTTTTTTTGTTGTTGTTCATTTGTTTGTTTTTGGCTATCCATCAGAAAACGTTGATGTTGCAACTTGTTCAATATGTTCATGGTAAGATAATCCACTCTGTAAATTCAAGGCTACTGAGTTTGACTGAATTTCATAAGTCAAGTCTACTGTTGATTACTAATGAGACTCTTGAAGACAGTAATCACAACTTGGAAAGAAAGATACAAAGATAGGGTGAACAATATATTAAACATTATTTTACTTGTAAGATGTATTTAATATTTTAAATTAATTCCCAAAGAACAGTGTTGACCAAGATGGAAAAAAAGGTTTTTGATCTAATTGGGTTACATTCATCCTGGACCATGGAACTTATTAAATAAAAACTAAGTTACCAGTATATATTAACAGTATCTGAGAGTCTCTATATTACCTTCTCAGTGCACTACTTTGTGTGTGTACACCAAAATTTTATCACTGGTTATTTTTCTTTTCTAGATTTTCTGCATTTTCTAAATTCTTTCAATCAAAATATTTGACAAAAGGAGAAGTGGACTGACATTCTTCAATGCTCATGCTGATAAGAGTAGAATAGCTGTGATACAGATATATTTCCCTTTGTTAAAGCAAACATTAGAATCCTGAATTAACTGTTTTCTCAGTGTTGCCACTTTACTAACTTATTTACACATTTAATTGAATTTGATAAAATACATTAAAAGACAGAGGAAATTATGTCCTATGGTTTCCATATGTACTTTTAGATTGAATGAATGAATATAAAATATAACTTTTTTAAATGGTTGAATTTTTTTTTCAACTAATGTTTCTCAAATATGAGCACGTAGTTTCCACTATGTATGTATGTGTGTATGTATGTCTGTATATATATATATATTTATATAAAATGCTTGAAGCAGTAAGGTATTTTCACTGGATTATAGAAGGGTAATACTACGGAAATCTTTAGATTTTATATCTTTTCAATTAATTTGCACAGATTCTTGGCTAAACTGACAAAAACTCTTCAGTCCATTTTTATTATGTTTAAGCAAATCTATTAAGGTGAATTAACTGTCATGTATTGGATTTCTTTGTTCATTCTATCTTTAATTTTCAAAATAAACACAGCTTAAATTAGGTGAGAGTATCTTGGAGTACTAAATTACACCAAATCAAATTAATACATGTTTATTGACCACTAGGGTTAATATCTTATCCTTTCAAATATATTGGCTCCTGTTACATGGAAACCCACCAACAAATCGGATTTGCTCAGAGACTGCAAGGAGACAGGCCTTCATACTAATATTTTTATGTTTAGTCATTAGGCAATAATCATTAATCATAACAATATAATGTGGGAGTTTTTCAACTGTGGCAAACATTTGCTTTTGTTTTTGTTTTATGTTTTTCTGGTCTCTCCAGATATTTTCGATTTGCTGTAAACCTCCCTAGGTATACTTATAAACGAATGTAGTGATAAAATATGGTTGATTAATCATTTTGACTAGACATTCAAGGAAAAAGCAAAACTAATAAAGCAGAAATGGAGAAAGTGAATAACTAGGTATTTCCCAATACCTTTGATTTCAATAATTTAGGCACATCTCTGACATAACATTTCTTGTGGCTTCCTTGACTCCTTTTCAGTAATAGACCACACATTCAGGCCACACACAAACATAAAGCCTATTTTACAAGAAAATATATATGTTCTATAGCAGGGGATATTCTGTTAGTTGAAAGGGGTCAGAGTATTGAATTCAACAAATATTGGAGAGCACCTCTTACAGGTACTATTCTATATGCTAGGGACAGAAGAAAAAGGAGCATGGTCCCTGCTGTCAAGGAGCATGGAGCCTAGAGGGGAAAAGAGAGGGACAAAAATCATAGTGTGTTAGAAACCGTGTCAGGTATAGGCATAGGGTGCCATGAGAGTATATGGCATATTCAGAAATCAGAGTCCATGGTCACCCAATTGAGCTCTCTGTCATGACTCCTTTCAGTATCTGCTACATCTGTACTAAGTGTTCAGTAAATGTTAGTTTTCTCTGTATCTCCCATTTCTAAGTAGTTCTTCACAATATATATGTATGACTATTGCAAAGACTATCTCAAGAAAAATAGATGAAGACAGTTACTATTTATCAGTCCAATATTGAGACTAATTTTTCTTTGGTTATAACGTCACAATTTACAATGTCACCTTCCTTTGTACTGTATTTATCAAAGAACTTCCAAGGTTGCGAAGTCTATTCAAATAACAAGAATATTACCTAAGCCTCTATTTGTCATATCACTACAAAGCCAAATTTAAAATTATCCTATTTTTGCCTAAGCCAGTCTTCCATCAGTTGATACACAAATCTTGTCACTCCACCTTATATTCACTTTCGTTTTCTTTTCCAACCATTTGCATAATTTTAGCAAGAACATTTTGAAGTTCTGATTCCAGCAGTGGAATATTCCTTAAGGTTAAAATTAGTATAATCTTGTTACTAATAGTAAAAGGTACACGAATGTTGATAAAGAGAAAAGATACCAGATATAATTGTGTTTTTAAAATAAACATTCCTTGTTTTTAAACATAAATTATTCACTTAAAAGAAGAGCAATTTATCTATTAAAAATAAACTAGCATTGGTAAGGAATAGATTTCGCTTTTCCAATCTCAACCAACTTTCTCCTTCACCCATGCCTTGCTCTCTCAACAACTTTCCAAGTTTTCTTTATTCAATCAGCACACACTACAACCAAGTAAGCGTCTTGAAGATCTGAATTAAAACCTAATCCTGAGCGTGTAACACCAGCAAAACCAAACAAAGCACAACATTAACTTTGGAAATTGCAATAAGTTTCAGGAACAAATGTGAAATAGGTTTCACTGACCTGAGGAAATATCGATTTGGCTCATCTTGGTCTGTGTGATGTTGATGTGAACACCCACTTTGCTTTCAGTGAGGTCAATCTCCACATTGCCCAAATTATCCGCAAAGTGACTGAAGACCAGGAGACCATTGGGGTTCCATGTCCTAAACTGGAAACTGACTGAGAACAGGTCCTGGTTAAGCCGTCCAGGCACCTCCAGGTAACTTGTAGCATTGAAAAAGACAGGCACCGTATAGGGTTCCACACAAGAGAAGCTCAAATTTCCCTGTAAAATAGAAAGACAGGCTCTGAGGAAAACACAGAATAAAATGAACATCCATGTCAGACCATTGATGAAAGTATAGTTCTACAAGTTTTGAAGCACAGCCTGAGCCTAAGCTAAACTCACACACAGCAGCAGAGCATGGATTCAGTGACTGGATGCACCACTACGGATCTACTTGGAGTGTAAGACCTACTATTGAGCAGCAGTTGGCTGTCTAACTATAACAAGCAGCTTCCACCATGGGATTGACAGCCAGACAGCCTGATGTGATAGGCTGACCATGAGTTGTAAAGTGTGTATGTGTGTTGTGGGTGTGACTGTGGATCACTAGACTTTCTGAAGACAGCAAAGCTACTGCTGGCCGAACATAAGTCAGGGAGAGAGATGCTCTGTCCTATTCTGGGTGGTCAATGCCAACATTAATTAATATATTACTCTGGTCTCAGTGGGGACTATGGTCATATGTTTGCAATTTATGAAACTGATATTTTAGGGAAATATATTTGGATTTTTATCTATATACCTTGTATATGCATATATAGATAGATAGATATTAAGTTTTCAGCATTAATGTAATTGTGGTTGTTGGAGATTATTTTAGTATCCAACTCAAAATCCCATTTAAATTCCCATGAATTGTGCTTATATCACAATGCATTAATTCCTGTATAACTAGCACTATAAATGGGCTAAATGGAGATAAAATTTGCAATAATTCAGGCTTTCCCCTCCCCTTCTATACTCCTCCTCCTTGGTATAAGCAAAAGAAAAAAGAGAAAAAAAAAGATTTATCATTCAGATACACTAAATTGTATATTTCAGTGCCTAACTACATTCCCTTTACAGGTCTAAAAATCTGTATTTGCTTCTAACTTCTTTTATCCTATCATAATATTTTAAGGAATGTAATTAGATGATATTTTCATTGGTTCTATCTCTATGTCTGTCTCTCTTTTTCTCTATATATTTTTAACAACACCATATATATGTATATGGTATATGTATATGTATATGGTACATATATATGTATATGGTATATGTATATGTATATGGTATATATATGTATATGGTATATATATGTGTGTGTGTGTATATATACATATATACATATATATACACACACACGTATATATATATACATACATATATATACCTGATGCTGATTTCTTCCATTTTAGCACAATAACCATTAAATCTAAGGCAGGCAGTGTCTCTGAATTAATATTCAAATTAAATTTGCTCTGTACCATGACAGATGATTATTTTTAAATGCTTGCTGTTACTGATAAAAAGAACTGCCTATGCATAATAATTGAGATTTTATAACTGACCACATACCTCTTTTGAGGGGATTGTCTCCCTAGCAAAATTAAAGATCCTTCCAGAGTAATGGTGCTGACTTTGGAGTCAATGCATAATGAGGGAATGAGTATGTGGGGGAAGAGGAGGTAGAATGAGCGCTCAGTCAATTTCACTGAAATACCAGCACCCAGCATCTTTGAAAGTAAATTTCTTATATAAACACTTGTCTTTGCAGGGTTGCTTGCAAAATGTCCTATTTGTCTCTATCCCATCTAAGATTTTCTGTATGTATGTATATTTTGATTCAAAAGTTTATTCTATGTTTTCTCACTGCAATTATTTGTTAAAATAAAATAATTATAGAGCATAATCAAACTCACATATTGTGAATCCATAATCTTTTTTTATTCTTTTATTTTTGGGGGGACAGAGTCTCAGTCTGTTGCCCAGGCTGGAATGCAGTAGTTCAATCATGGCTCACTGCAGCCTCAAACTTGTGGGCTCAAGTGATCCTCCTACCTCAGTCTCTCAAGTAGCTAGGACTACATGCATGCACCACTATGCCCAGCTAATTTTTTAATTCAATTTGATTTATTTTTTTAATTTTAATTTTCTTAACTTGTTGTAGAGACTTGGTCTCACTATGTTGCCCAGGCTGGTCTCAAACTCCTGGACTCAAGTGATCCTCCTGCCTTGGCCTCCCAAAGTGTTGGGATTACAGCAGCAACCCACTATACCAGGCTATACATCTATCTTTTTATCTCCTACTCATAAAATAAAAGTTATCTTTCTCATAAAATAAGTTATTTTTTCCATGTTAAATCTCAATGTTTTCATCTACAAAATGTTTGTATCCTTCTTGCAGTATTGTTCTCAGATCATCCTAAATGTAAAATATGACTTGCCTAGCACAATACCTGTTGCCTATAAATGGAGCTATTATTATTTTTCCATATAGTCAATACACTTTATGAGAAAATTTAACCAAAGTTCAAGTTTTAATTTCTAGTATAAATTTATGATCACTTTAAGAAAATTATTTATTACATAATCATTTGCATGAAGTTATTGTTTTAAACCTTCCATATTCAACCTAAACTGTTTATTCATTCAGGGATTTCCACTTGTCTAATCATTTTATGAAACCCTGGGCTCAAATTTGAGGCAACGAGACCATCAGAGCTCTTTTGGAGCACAGTGCAAACACTCGTGACATTATTGTACTTCTAGTGCATAATATCTTCTTATTGTATGGGTCTCTGGAATTCTAAGCTCTCCCAAATAGCCTCTCTGGGCTAAAGCAGCTCCTGGTCTTGCAGAGCCATAGGGAACTCTCATACTAAAATTGTAAACTAAGTGTCTTTTAGGGATGTTGAGTAGTGTCGTTTGGAAGCAGGTGTGCTGGGGCTTTCTTTGACTTTTGCTTTCCCTCCAAAATCTAATGAAACCTGGCACCAACTCACACAAAAGGCAGAAAAAAATCACTGTGAACTTCTGTGGCACAGCTTTGGCTATGCAGTGGAAATCAAGCTTTATTTAATTGTGTAATATTTAGTCTGGTTAGAGATTTGTTAAAAAGTGTATTTATTTACATATTCGAACAAATCATCTTTGGAAGCACAGGAGTAAATATAATAAAGTCCCTGATTTAAAAACTTTAAAAATATTAAATTAAACCATAAGCAAGTAACTTAGAGCACATGTGATGAGATATTTGAAAACAGGATGCTGCCGGTTTAAGGGCTGCTAACTGCTGGGATGAAGCATGTGCCATGAGTCATCCAGAAATATTGAGTCTAACATTCTGTGCTCCATGGGAATAAAACCAACCACCTACTTCAAGCTAGTCCCATTAGCTATTCTCAAAGAATAGCAAGTATCTATACTAATTCTGATAACTCTAATGTTTGTTTTACATCATTTTGCCCAAACACAAATACGATGAAAAATGTCATGATTTTGTTGTTGTTCAATAACCCAAAAAACAAAAATGTTACTTGATTTTTTATAGACCAATATTTTGCGGGTGAAAATCCTTACCACATTTGAGGGCTCTAATTTCTTCCTTCTGGCAAGATCAGTAATGTTGATGCCATTGTAGTTGATGCTTTCCATGCAGCCTTTGAAATTCTTTCTACTGCTGGAGCTGGGCTTGCCAGAGAAAGGGATGCCTCCAAAGGTTATCTTTGAGAAAAAGAAATTAAATGTAAACGTCCACATTGTATTATGATAAACTAGACAAAACTATGAATACAGTGAAGGTCAAGTATCTATACCTCAACCAAAATATACAAATATAGCATTCTGCCTCCAAAATCTATGGCATATTAAATTATGTTGTTGTTGAAGTGTCTAATGGAATCATTCATTCTGATAATTAGATTATAACTAAAAAAAAAAAAGCAATGATCCTTTGCAATTTTACTGCCCCAAAGGCATTTTATAAATTTTCTTGAGAATATTTTAAAAGATTTTTATTCAGCAAACTTCTTGTATCAAATAATATTAGAAATATATTTTTATGTTTATCATTCAAAGACATACTATCAATAAATGCCTCCAGTAAGCATGAGATAATCAGCACTAATTTAATAAGCTGATAAAACTGCAGCCCAAAGCAAGGGATATCATATTTACCCTATGCAGACTTGTAGTCTAATGACCATTATTGTCAAAAATTCATTAGATTTATTTTGGATGTAGAAAATAGTTCAAAAAATATCATTACAATATTGATTAGGGACCACTTAGGATTTGGGAACTCAAAGTTGAGCAGTGTAGGCTTAAAGATATTATAGGTCTTTTAAATCTTAAGAAATAAGACAATGCTACTTACTGTGTTTCTCTGGCTGCTATCGCTTATAGAAAGAAAATATCTATTTCTTATACATTTTTGATCAATATACACTATAGCATTAAATCTATATGATACAAAATTGCATTTAGTATTTGCATGGTCAAGGATGATATTTACTATGAATAGTGAATTAGTAGTAAATGAAGCCAACCGCTAATTATAATATCAAGATATACAATACTTGCAATATATATATTTTAAATTATCATACAATATTACCATTATCTATTTTTTTTTACTATCAGCTTCATTAAAATGTCAGAAAATACTCTGTGGTCCAACCACTTTATTTTCAATGAGAATATATAACTATAAAGAATCAATGACAGCCTAATATCCTGTCATTAGTTACATTAGGGATTGGGGTTAGAACTCACTAAATGGTTAGGAATCTGTTAACTTGAGCCTGTGGTGCTTTTCCAGAGCATGTTTGATGGGGTGAAATGAAAGAAACAGTGAAGACATTTTTAAAAATCACGACTCTTCATATTTGAAGCATAAGTCAAATATTCTGTGTACTGGAAGGTCCATGAACAAATTATGTTCTATGATTTAGTGTTATGGCATCTTAAATGCTTAAGTAGTTTTAGGGGGGGAAACACAAATTGTGGTTTATGAGGTGATGGTAAAAAAAAAAAAAAACAAAGGCCTCATTTAAAATAAAATCAATTATTATTAATAATGGTTAGCTGAATATGTATTATTTGCCACAGAGTTCATACATAAGAAGGTAAAAGGAAAATTGAGAAAAAATATATCCCAAAGAATCAGAAAACTACAAAGAAGAAATAGTAATCTAAAGTAGAATTATTGGGAAAATGTTTTCAAGTTGCACTGAAATGAACATATTAGGTACTACCTAAGTGTGCCTAGTACCAAAGGCAATCATTTTTGAAACTAAAATGGAGTACTATGTCTCCTGTTTACAATCTTTTTGATCAATTTTTCCCCAACTGACAGTAATAATACCGTCAATGTTTAATATTATTAAACACATATTCCTCTGTGTGCATATTTCTTTAATTTGGACCTTTCACTTTCTGCAGGGGATTCAAATTATCCTTACAGTTTCCCTGTTTTCAGCAACTCTAGGCACAAGTCCACCTCATCAAGGTGCTCTGAAAAAGCAATGCAGGCTCAAGTTAACAGATCCTAACAATTTAGTGAATTCTGACCCCAATTCCTAAGGTAACTAATTATAGGATATTAGGTTATCATTTATTCTTTCTAGTTATAAATTCTCTTTGGTGGGCCAGGCATGGTGGCTCACACCTGTAATCCCAGCACTTTGGGAGGCCAAGGTGGGTGGATCACCTGAGATCAGGAGTTCGAGACCAGCCTGATCAACATGGAGAAACCCTATCTCTACTAAAAATACAAAATTAGCTGGGCGTGGTGGTGCATGCCTGTAATCCCAGCTATTTGGGAGGCTGAGACAGGAGAATAACTTGAACCCAGGAGGCGGAGATTGCGGTGAGCTGAGATCTTGCCATTGCACTCCAGCCTGGGCATACAGAGAAAGACTCCATCTCAAAAATTAATACTAATAAAATAAAATTCTCATTGGTAAAATAAACTGGTTGGACCACAGAATATTTTCTGACATTTTAACGAAGCTGATAGTAACAAATATTGTTGCAGTTGTCTGATTAATATTCAATTGTTCCTGTGGCTCATATATTTATTAATGACCTTGCCATCCAATAACTTTGCCTCTAAAGAAATAACTGCATTAACGATTTTGTTAGCTTTCAAGTGTACACAAAATGTCGCAGGGACTATTGGATACCTCTACATATCCTTTCTTCCTACCCTCATTAGGGAAAAAAAAATAATGCTTTTCAGCTGGGCACGTTGCTCCCCAGTCAATATAATAAATTATCAACTTTGAAGCCAGTTTTGGTCTCATGATATTTAAGTGGAAGGGCTGTATGCGATTCTAAGAACTGTCATTAAGAGGGGGAGGACACAGTCTTGTTTACTCTCTCTTCCTTCTTGCTAGCTGAAGTGCAAAGTGAAATGTTAGCAGCCGTCTTTGAGTGATTTGCAACAGGGATAGAGGAAGAGCAAGATTAAAAAGGACTGTGATCTTGAAGATCGTGGAGCAGCCATTTGCCTCCAGTCTTCTTTTACATAAAGGAGAATAAACGTGCATCCATTAAATGTAGCCTATGTAATCTTAACTCACATACATTTTTTCTATTACTTCCTGTTGCCTCCTCACATAACCCTATGCAAAGAATGCGATTAGATTCATTTCATCAAAGGGGAATATGAATTGTCCACTGTCACACAACCATTAAAGGGCAGAAACAGGTTCAAACTCGGGCTTCTCCTCCTGTGATTGATTTTCTTCCTAGGCAGTCTGTGGTCCCGCAATGGTCAAGAGAGTCATTCCTCTACTCCCCTAGCAGAGCTGTATTGCAAAAGATAACAGCATAATATCCACAGTGGGTGTCCTCTGAAGAACAGAGAGAATCTAAGCCAAACACCATTTTGCTGCTCTGCCCTTTGGTTTTTATTGACTACGCTGAGGAAAAATGAAGTGAAGTGCACGTATATATCACCACACAGTCTCAAGCCACCCTGTAGCTAGCAGCCTCATTGCAGGTGGTGATTGGCCCACTTTGCAGTGTAGGCACCTACAAAAGGAGGGGATGAGACAAACTCTTAGGACTAGGTCACAAAAAATGTCCATATATGCCGGGCGCGGTGACCTACGCCTGTAATCCCAGCATTTTGGGAGGCTGAGGTGGGCAGATCACGAGGCCAAGAGATCGAGACCATCCTGGTCAACATGGTGAAACCCCGTCTATACTAAAAATACAAAAATTAGGGCTGGGTGGGGTGGCTTACACCTGTAATCCCAGCACTTTGGGAGGCCGAGGCGGGTGGATCATGAGGTCAGGAGATCGAGACCATCCTGGCTAACACAGCGAAACCCCATCTCTACTAAAAATACAAAAAAATAGCCGGGCATAGTGGCAGGTGCCTGTAGTCCCAGCTACTCAGGAGGCTAAGCCAGGAGAATCACTTGAACCCGGGAGGAGGAGGTTGCAGTGAGCCAAAATCGTGCCACTGCACTCCAGCCTAGTGATAGAGCAAGACTTCATCTCAAAAAAAAAAAAAAAAAAAGGAAAAAAAGGAAAAAAATGTCCACATAGAGTTACATCAAAGAAGTGAACTTGTATTCCATCACTTCTTTCATGATGTTCATCTCCAGAAATTGTGGTAAGTATATTTAATGTATGCTAGCAGTGCTGTGCTGAATCCCACTCATACTGGTTCACAAGAACCAACTGCTAAGCAGAGCTATTATTAAAACTTCCACTACATAAGCTATAAATTAAGTAAATTACATGAAACACAAAATTCATACCTATTCGGAATTTATCTCTACACTTTACTTTCGTATATGTTCTTGAGGTCATTTATATTTATTGCAACTATATGATGGAAATACCGTCATATAGTGCTATTAGGCACCTCTTTGCAACTCCCTATTCAGTTCCATATATGGTAGCGTGAAATCAACCATGGTGGGAAATTCACACCATAAAAATTAACAAATGCTATATATCAGGGCATTCCTGGCCATTCCTCCCTGGAGAGAGCTGGTTGTTAAGCATTTACCAGCACACCTCTACCTTTGGGCCTCAATGCCTTTGTCCTTAGTGTACTCTGGAAGAATTGATTGAGGCAGTATAATCTTGGGGAAGCAGGACATTGCATCTTCAGGTTTTGTGAAGATAACAAGACCAGCTTTCTCTTCCTTTAGGCCAAAGCCTTTAAATAGTTCAGGAATGAATGTTGTATAATTTGTATTATTTTAGGTTTGAAGCTAATTTTCATGCAGTCTGTGAGGTTTGAGTATAGTTAGTGTGTGGATATATCAAGGAGATAAGTACAACAAAACTAGAGACTGACTCTAATACAGTCCGTGAGGTGTTTGTTTGTTTTTTGTTTTGTTTTTGAGATGGAATTTCACTCTTTTTGCCCAAGCTGGAGTGCAATGGCATGATTTTGGCTCACTGAAACCTCTGCCTCCTGAGTTCAAGCGATTCTCCTGCCTCAGCCTCCCAAGTAGCTGGGATTACAGATGCCTGCCACCATGCCTGGCTAATTTTTGTATTTTTAGTGGAGACGGGGGTTTCACCACATTGGCCAGGCTGGTCTTAAACTCCTGACCACAGGTGAACCACCCGCCTTGGCCTCCCAAAGTGCTAGGATTACAAGCGTGAGCCACCATGCCCGGCCCAGTCCCTGAGGTTTTTTCTAAACAAATAAGCAAAGGGAGTCCCTTTCCATTAAGAGAAAAGTGTAGCAACATGAAGGTAAGCACAGCCACTTTTATTACATTTCATGCCAATAATTGCAGTCTCTAAGAGGACCGTAATCTGGCAGTAGCCAGAAATGGTAAGTCTACCCTGATTCTTTGTCAGTTAATTTAAATTTCTTCCTATTGTTTCTGTCTAATAAATAAGTTCCAGGTATTTTAGTCTATACCTGCAGTTCTCAAACATGACATTGTATGGGCTTCAAAGTGTCCATGAAACTGCTGATCCGATATAGCAAGTGTTGTGTGTGCGTGAATATTCATAGACTTTGTCACACACTCAACAGGGTTTATGACCCCAAATTTTTAATTTGGTTTTTTGAAAATTAGAATTATATTTCTTCATTCTTAATGTTCCAGAATTTTCACCTCTTCTATGGTACTTCAAAGTTTATTAACAGAGGATGAATAATTCATCTTTAAGGTCTCTCATACATTGCGAGATAAGTCACATGAGCCAAGACACATACTAATTTAGAGAAGATAGAAATTTCTGGGATGTTCACATACATTTTCTTTTAACAATCAGTTTGCTTTTAAGAGTTTTTTTTAGGGGGGAGGGATAAAATACTTTCCAATAATCTTAAATTCATTTAATGTTAATAAAGTCTCCATCAGTGTTTATACAGTATATTCTACTCTAAATTTTTTATTTAAGAATATATATCGTATATTCATATTGCAAAAAACTAGAAACTATTTAAACATAAAGATAATAGAAAACACAGCTATTAATCCTGTTTTTTCCATTTATTTTATGATGAGCATATTCCATATTCTTATAAAATTATACATAAATATACATAACACACACATATATATATATGAATACATCTCCAATTTCAAAACTGGGTGCCAAGGAACATGAAGGTGGTGCAGAAAACTAATAGGGGTGCCATAGTATGTTTGAAATTTTTAAAGAAAACACAACAATATTTGACACCTTTTGGACATTGTGTGAAACTCTAGCTTAAGGTAGTTTACTGTTCTAGTATTAGATAATGTGTCATTCCTTTTAATGATGTGCTGTCTTTGTGAATTTTGGATTTGGTCATTACTCTCATTACTCTGATTAAGACAGAGTATCATGTAGAGTAAAAGTGGAACAGAAAATTAGAATGCCAGTGGCAAATCTGATCCCCATTTCTGCCAGTCGTACAGTGCAATAGCACTCATCCCATTAGTAATAATTGCTGTTGTTGAAGAATGAAATAAAAATCTACTTTCACTTTTATTTTGTGTTTATTTCTCTAAACGGCTACCAAAGTCTTAGGACGTAAATTTTTAGGTTGTTTGGACCTAATGGCTCAGGACTGCTGTGGAAAAAGTTCGAAGACACTAAGGGCTCCATGAACTAAGAAAGTTTGGAAACTTCTGGCTAAGTAATAGCATTGCGTCCCTTTTATCTTACCATTCTGCTGCTTTTGTATGTATAGTGTTATCCTTTTCTCCTAGGATGTATAATACTGTGACAAACATCTTTTTTTCGTTGTTTTTTTTTTTTTTGAGGCAGTTTTGCTCTGTTGCCCAGGCTGGAGCGCAGGGGCACGATCTCGGCTCACTGCCACCTCCACCTCCTGGGTTCAAGCGATTCTCCTGCCTCAGCCTCCTGAGTAGCTGGGATTACAGGCACGTGCCACCACAACCAGCTAATTTTTGTATTTTTAGCAGAGACAGAGTTTCACCATGTTGGTCCGGCTGGTCTCGAACTCCTGACCCTGTGATCCGCCCGCGTCAGCCTCCCAAAGTGCTGAGATTACAGGCATGCGCCACCACGCCCGGCTGACAAACATCTTAAAGAGCTCACCTACGTATATGATTAACAGTTTTAATGGATATTTTAAGGTTGAATTGCTCTCCAAATAATTTAAAAATATGATATACCTACTTTTAACCTATGAGAATATATTTTTATTTATATAAACGTGATCATTGATTATTTTTAATCTCTAATTATTGAGAAGGTAATATATGTCTTTTTGTTCATGAACAATCTTTTAAAAATAGTCTGTATTTTACTTTATTGCTTTTGTGATATTGATTCTGAGAAAACAGAGTTTGTCAAAAGACCCATCTACAGTCATGAGTTTCTAAATGACTTAATATAAACCAGAAACTAAGATTTCTTATTCAATACTTTATAATAAATATTAGACAACCCTCTGCATATAATGTACTGCACATTCTCAAGAAGAATTGATAACATGATTAACTACCAATGAAAGGATTAAATTTATTCTGAATTTATTAAATGGCCTGGATAGCATGGTTCCTCTCTTCAAATTATTACTTTGGTACTAAGATTTTTATAATATTTCAAGTACTCATGATTATAAATTTAGAAATAAAATGAAACGAATTAATCAGGTTTTTAAAATTGTCAGTGTCTTGTTTAGAGAAGAAAGTAAAAATGGTGTAAGTAGTAATATAATTAACAATAATACAATACAGTAGGAGAGTGACACAATTGCTCGACATTTTGTTACAATTTCTACGTCATCACATGTACCTCATAGTCCAAGTCCAGGTAGTCAAACTCTCCATTGGTACGGAAGTGCTGCATGCTCCTGTCCAGAGTGAGGTTAATGCTCCGTCCCTGGCGCTCAATGACCACAGAGTGCCAGTGGTGGTCATCCAGCAAACTTCCTGTCATCACTGATGTGTGGCCATATATGGGGCCAAGCTGGTTACTTCCTGCGTACACAGAAGTGAAAAAGAAACAATGCAATGATGCTATGGCCAACTCTGTGAAGCAGAAGATCTTTCATTTACAGCACCTAGAGGCTGACATTCCATCAAAGCTCTATCCATTCGAGTTAACCTGGGATACCAGTAAGTAACAACACTTAAAAATACTTTATGTTCTGGGGACTGTTGTGGGTTGGGGGTAGGGGGGAGGGATAGCATTGGGAGATATACCTAATGCTAGATGACGAGTTAGTGGGTGCAGCGCACCAGCATGTCATATGTATACATATGTAACTAACCTGCACATTGTGCACATGTACCCTAAAACTTAAAGTATAATAATAATAAATGAAAAAAAAGAAAAATAAATAAAATAAAATGTAATAATAAAAAAATACTTTACGTTCAAAGTACGTACAAGTTATTAAACATGGAAAAAAGTGCTTTTTTAAAAAGGGGGAAAATGAGTGTTTTATGACTGTGCAATGAATTCTGCTAAATTTTGGTAGGTTTGTTATAAAGTCAGTGTCACGTGGGCTTTTACAGAAGCCTTCTGGGTTCTGATGCTGGCTCCACTTTTAGCTTGGGTTCCAGGGCAAGTTGAGAATGCTTGGTCTCCATTTTCTCATATATACAATAGGGAAGATAATAGTACCTGCTCTGTAAGGTTGCATGAGGATTAAATGAGTTAGTACAGGCAAAGAATTTAATACACTTTCTGGCATATAGTGAACATAACTGTTACCTGTTAATCTTTTATGACTGTTATAATTATTATTAAGACCACATAGCAAGACCATTTTTAATTTTCATTGACTCCAAAAGCCATTGTTGTAAAGAGAACACTATGCAATTGTTAATGGCATAGAAAATTTACTTGTTATCTTTTAATTAAAATGATAACATTCAGAATTATATATGTAGCTTTTAGTTATGAAATAAGATCTCCATAGCAACAAAACTATAAATAAAAGTAAAAGATTGTTAGAATCTAACATATTTATTAAGGTCATCCTTGGATAAAGTTTACCTAGTTTGTTTCATCTATGTTGTCTATTCAAGAATTGCTTTTTATGGTCAGGCAAAATTAATCACTATAAAAATATAATAGGGTTTCAGAATAAATAGCATAATGGAAATAAGAGATAAACAATTGACTGTCACACTAAATTCTTCCTTCCTCCTTCCTTCCTTTCTCCCTTTGTATGCTAATGCCCCCATACCTTACATTTTCTATTATCTTCCTAGAACATATTTTCTTCTTTTATGGTGATGATATCAAATGTTGATGTGTGATGGTAAATCAGTGTGTATGTGTAAAATGAGACAAGGAAAAGGAGAGGGACAAGAGGAAGAAGAGGAAGAGAAAGAAAGAAGATTCAGAACTAAGTGAAAAGGTCACACTGAGTTTTATTACTTTAAATATTTACACTAGAAGACTGAGCAGCAGGTAGACACGTCTGATATTTAGGTAACTGCATTAAAGAATGGCAGTAGATATTTGAGTGGATATTTCTCCCTGGCTGTCGTAAATTCCAGTCAGTCAGTAAAACTCCATCAGTAAACTGCTTTCCAATGTAAAGCTAATAAACTTTATTTGGTAAGGTCACAAAGTCAGTTATTTCTTTGAAAACAGTAATGTCACACTGCTATAAGCCACAGTTGATTTTAAAAGGTTACTCTACATGTTTCATTTGGGATAAAAAATGAAAAGTTTGAAAAAATAAACATCTTTAGATATAATTCAACTGCAGTGTTTGTGTGTGCACACGTGTGCATGTGTGCATATTTTATGGAAGTACACATAAAATGTTTTTATGTGTACAAAAAACAAAAATGTCTTTTGTTTCTGGTTACTCTCCCCCTGCTCTTCCTTCTTTTCCTCTATTGGGTCTTGTTTTAAAAATAATTTCAGGCTATTTTCCCCCGGTTGCACAATGAATACACGTTCGTTATTAGAAGCAGAGAATATTATGAAGAAACAAGTGAAATGTAATGCAAAAATATTTCCACCTGTAAAAATAATTTGGTCTACTTTCTTTCATATGTTTTCCACAAACAGTCATGCACCACATAATGACATTTCTTTCAACGATGGGCTTCATATATAATGGTGTTAACATCAAATTTAATACTGTATTTTCACTGTATCCATTCTATTTTTTGATATGCAAATACTTACCAGTTTTTTACACAGTTGACTAAAGTATTCAGTACAGTAACATGCTATACAGATTTCTACACTAGGAGCAATAAGCTCTACCATATAGCCTAGGTGTGTAATAGGCTATACAATTTACGTTTGTCTTTGCAGACTCTTGTATTTACAAAGTGTTGAAACTCACACAGAATTTCTCAGAATGCATCCCCATTTTAAAGTGACACATGACTGCATGTATTTAATTAGATCGATAGATTGATACATTTCATATCCTACAAGTTTTATTTAATATTATATATTTCCCCATACAATTACAAGTTAGCACATTTTAAATGCTATCAACATATTTCTATGTGTTTAATTTTTTCCCAATTTTTGACATTGTAATTAATGTTGCAAATTACATATTTGGACTTAAATCCTAGTGGTCATTTCTTTTTTTGCCTTATGATTTTTGGACCAAAATACTGTATTGTAAGAGATTTCAAGTGTCCGAAGACATACTGTCTAGCTATTTTCCTGAAAGTATTTTCTGACTTGCAGAACAATACAAAGGATCCATTTTGTCAAATACCAACAGTGAAAGTATCGCTTTAAAATGTATTTACTTACTTGATAAAAATTAAGCATTGGGTGTTTATATAATATTTTTTTCTTTTATGAGTTATCTTGTATATCATTTGCCTATATTTTCTCCTAATGTCTTGGTATTATTATGCAGTGGTATAATTTCTTATTCATGATTTATATTAAACCAGTATATTTGACATTTGTATTTCCCAGGTTTTGCATGCATTTTAATGTTACTTTTATTTTAATGTAAAAAATAATATTTTATGTAACTAAGTGACGGCGAATTTTGTGTGACTTTTCTTCTTTGTTATAGAAGCTATTGTGTCTATCAGATCAGATCTTTAATGTGAAAAGTTTTATAATCAAGGGTACATCTTTAAGGTAATGTACCATTACCTACAAAAATAACCTAAGTGAAGTTGCAATTTTTAGTATAATACTGAATTTCAAAGTGATAAAAGTTAATATATGAGATACAAGTCATATTCAGGAATGTTTGGACCACTCAAATTGGTAATTGCCAAATAAATCAAATAGCCTAGAATTTTTAGCCAATCAAGAGAAACAGGTGAGATAGGGGCCAAGATGGCTGATGAGAAGCAGCTGAAGTCTGCAGTGCTCAAGGAGAGGAATGGAAGGGATCAGTAAATACAGCATTTTCAAATGAAATATTCAGGTTCTCACATGGAGACGGATTAGGGAAACAACTTCACGCAAGGAGAATGAAGGAAAGCAGGATGGGGCTACAGCCTACCCAGGAGCGACGTGGAGCCAAGGGAACCCCCAACCCCTGCCAAGGGAAGCAGTGAGTGACTATGTCACCCCAAGAAACCATGCTTCTCCCGTGGATTTTTGCAACTCACAGATTAGGAGATCTCCTTGTGAGCCCATGACACCAGAGCCTTGGGTCTGACACACAGAGCTGTGTGGAGTCTTGGCAGAACAACTGCTCAATCATGCACAGAGACAGAGTGGAGCTTTACAAACCCCACCCTGGGATTTCCAACAAAGGTGTCTGCAACTCAGGCAAGGCGGGAGGTCTGCACATACCCCTAGGAAGGGGGCAGAATCCAGGGAGCCGAATGGCATTGTTCTGTGGGCCCCATTTCCATGGCACCCTACAAGAAAAGACCCACTGGCTTGGAATTTCAGCCAGCCACTGTCAACAGGACAAAGCCTTCTTGAGACCAGATGGAGCCTCGAGGAGAGGTACAGACACCATCTCTGCTATTTGGTCGACTGGGCCTTTGCAGCCTGTGGGCTTTGGAGAGTCCAAAGAGTCCAGACAAGGAGGAAGGTTTCCCCAGCAGCGTAACACAGTGGCTTTGCCAGATCATGGCCAGACTGCTTCTTTAAGCAGAGCCCTGATCCATTCTTCCTACTGGGTGGGACCTCCCAGCTGGGGCCCTCCAACCACACCTGCCTGCATGACAGAGCTATTTTCTATCCCTGGGATGGAGTGACCAAGGGAGGGGAGGGTCACCACCTTGGTTGTTTGGACAATTCAGTCATTCCACAGCCTGTGGGCTTTGGAGAGTCCAAGCTGATGGGGGCAGAGGCAGTTCCTCACCACAACATAGCTGTTTTGTCAAGGTGTGACCAGACTGTTTCTTTAACTGCCCCATCCCCGCATCCATTCTTCTTCCCAGGGCAGGTTGTCCCAGCTGGGGCCTCTGGCCACCCCTGCCTGTGTTCTCCACGGGACAAAGTGCCTGAAGGGTGGGGCAGGTCACCAACTTGGACATTCAGGCTTCTCAGCTAGTCCAGCCTGTGGGCCTTGGAGAGCCCAAACCGATTAGGGGCTGAAGAAATCTCCAACACAGCACAGTGGCTCTATCAAAAAGCAGCCAGACTGCTTTTTGAAGTCAATCCCTGACCTCATTCCTCCTGACTGAATGAGACCTCCCAACAGTAGTCTCCAACCACTTCCTCCAGGCACATTTGGGCCAGCAATAGGTCAGTTATCCCTAACATGGAACTTCCAGAGGAAGCAGCAGGCTGCCAACTTTGCTGTCCTGCAGGCTTCATTGCTGATATTATACTTCCAGGTACAGGAAAAACAGAGGCAACTAGTGTCTGGAGTGGACTCCCAGCAAACCACAATAGCCCTATGGATGAGTGGCCAGACTTCTACAGGGCTATCAAAAGAAAAACAAACACAAAACAACAACAACAACAACAACAAACCCCACAAAACTCCATCTCCAAATCAGCAACTTCAAACATTGCAGGTAGATAAGACACCAAAGATGAGAAGCAATCAATGCAAAAAATTCTGAAAAATCAAAAAGCCGAGTGCCCCTTTTCCTCCAAATGATTGCAACACCTCTCCAGCAAGCGCTCAGAACTGGGCTAAGGCTGAGATGGCTGAAATGACAGAAGTAGGCTGCAGAAGGTGGGTAATAACAAACTTCACTGAAGTAAAGGAGCATGTTGTACCCCATGCAGAGAAGCTAAGAATCATGGTAATACAATATGGGATCTGATAGCCAGAACACCCAGGTTAGAGAGGAATATAATTGACATGTTAGAGCTGAAAAACACACTACTACAGTGCAATCACAAGTATTAATAGCAGGCAGACCAAGCAGAGGAAGAAATCTCAGAGCTTGAAGCCTAACTTTCTGAAAGACAGGCAGACAAGAATAGAGAAAAAAGAATGAAAAGGAATTAACAAAACCTCTGAGAAATATAGAATTATGTAAAGAAACTAAACCTTCAACTGATTGGTGTACCTGGGAGAGACAGGGAGAATGGAATCAAGTTGGAAAACATACTTCAGGATATGATCCAGGAGAACTTCCCCAACCTAGGAAGAAGGCCAACATTCAAATTCAGGAAATGCAGAGAACCTCAGTAAGATACTCCACAAGATGATCAACCCCAAGACACATAATCATCAGATTCTCTTAGGTTGAAATTAAAGAGAAAATGTTAAAGGCAGCCAGAGAGAAAGGCCGAAAGGCCAGGTCACACACAAAGGGAAGCCCATCTGATTAACAGCAGCCCTCTCAGCAGAAACTCTACAAGCTAGAAGAGACTGGGGGCCAATAATCAATATTCTTAAAGAAAAGAATTTCCAACCCAGAACTTCACATCCAGTCAAACTAAACTTCATAAGCGAAGGAGAAATAAGATCCTTTTCAGACAAGCAAATGCTGAGAGAATTTATTACCACCAGTCCTGCCTTGCAAGAGCTCCTGAAGAAAGCACTAAATATGAAAAGGAAAAACCATTACCAGCCACTACAGAAACACACCGAAATACACAGACCAGTGACACTATGAAGCAACCACATAAACAAGCCTGCAAACTAACCAGCTAGCAGCATGATGACAGGATCAAATCCACACATAACAATACTAACCTTAAATGTAAATGGGTTAAATGCTCCAGTTAAAAGACACAGACTGGCAAGCTGGATAAAGAGCCAAGACCCAATGGTATGCTGTCTTCAAGAGACCCATCTCACATGCAAACACACACATAAGCTCAAAATAAAGGATGGAGAAAAATTTACCAAGCAAATGGAAAACAGAAAAAAGCAGGGGTTGCAATTGTAGTTTCTGACAAAACAGACTTTAACCCACCAAAAATCAAAAAACACAAAGAAGGGCATTACCTAATGGTAAAAGGCTAAATTCAACAAGAAGAGTTAACTGTCATAAATATATACGCACCCAGTACAGGAGCACCCAGATTCATAAAGCAAGTTCTTAGAGATCTTCAAAGAGACTTAGATTCCTACACAATAATAGTGGGAGACTTTAATACCCCACTGACAATATTAGACAGATCATCAAGGCAGAAAATTAAAGACATCCAGGACTTGAACTCAGCTTTGGATCAAGTAGACCTGATAGAAATATACAGAATTCTCCACCCCAAAACAACAGAATATGCATACTTCTCATCACTACACAGCACTTACTCTAAAATTGATGACATAAGGGAAAGTAAAACACTCAACAGCAAATGAGGAAGGACTGAAATCATAACAAACAGTCTCTCAGACCACAGCACAATCAAATTAGAACT
Source organism: Pan troglodytes (assembly GCF_028858775.2). Taxonomy (NCBI): domain Eukaryota; kingdom Metazoa; phylum Chordata; class Mammalia; order Primates; family Hominidae; genus Pan; species Pan troglodytes. Next base: position 162,270,661 of record NC_072404.2, on the reverse strand, counting down.
TAAGAAATTCTCTCAAAACCACACAACTACATGGAAACTGAACAACCTGCTCCTTAATGACTCTTGGGTAAATAATGAAATTAAGGCAGAAATCAAGAATTTCTTTGAAACTAATGAGAACAAAGATAAAAAGTACCAGAATCTCTGGGATGCAGCTAAAGCAGTGTTAAGAGGGAAATTTGTGGCCCTAAATGCCCACATCAAACAGCTAGAAATACCTCAAGTTAGCAACCTAGCATCACAACTAAAAGAATTAGAGAACCAAGAGCAAACAAACCCCAGCTAGTAGAAGACAAGAAATAACCAAGATCAGAGCTAAACTGAAGTGGAATAGAGAGACACACACAAAAAAATCCTTCAAAAAATCAATAAATCCTGGAGCTGGTTGATATGATCTGGCTCTGTGTCCCCACCCAAATCATATCGTGAATTGTAATCCAAATTATAATCCCCACGCGTTGGGGGAGGGATGTCATGGGGGTGGTTCCCCCCTGCTGTTCTCATCATAGTGATTGAGTTCTCATGACATCTGATGTTTTTATAAAGGGCTTTCCCCAACTTCACTCTGCACTTCTCTCTCCTACCGCCATGTGAAGAAGGATGTGTTTGCTTCCCTTTCGGCCCTGATTGTAAGTTTCCTGAGGCCTCTCCAGCCATGTGAAACTGTAAGTCAATTAAACCTCTTTTTTTTTTTTTTTTAATAAATCACTCAGTCTTGGGCAGTTCTTTATACCAGTGTGAGAATTTAATACACTGGTTTTTTGAAATAATTAATAAAATAGTCCATTAGCTAGAATAATAAAGAAGAAAAGAGAGACGATTCAAATAAACACAACCAGAAATCGTAAGGGGGGCATCCCCACTGACCTCACAGAAATACATTTCTATTTCCCTATAGAAATATGTTTGTATTTCTCTATTATTTTTATAGTATTCTCTGTACCATCAGAGAATACTATGAACACCTCTATGCACATAAACTAGAAAATCTAGAAGAAATGGAAAATTTCTGGACACATGCACCCTCCCAAGACTGAACCAGAAAGAAATTGATTCCCTAAGCCAGACCAATAATGACTTCTGAAATTGAGGCAGTAATAAATAGCGTACCAACCAGAAAAAGCCCAGGACGAGACAGACTCACAGCTGCATTCTACCAGAGGTCCAAAGAAGAGCTGATACCATGCCTATTTAAACTATTCCAAAAAATTGAAAAGGAAGGACTCCTCTCTAGCACATTCTATGAGGCCAGCATCATCCTGGTACCAAAACCTGGTGGATATACAACAACAACAACAACAACACTTCAGGCCAATATTTTTGATGAACATCTATGCAAAAATGCTTAACAAAGTTATGGCAAACTGAATCCAGCAGCACATCAAAATGGGTATTCACTGTAATCAAATAGGCTTCATCCCTGAGATGCAGGGTTGGTTCAACATACACAGATCAATAAATGTGATTAATCACACAAAGAGATCTAAAGACAAAAACCACATGATTATCTCAGTAGATGCAGAAAAGTTCTTGGATAAAATTCAACATCCCTTTATATTAAAAACTCTCAGTTAACTAGGTTTTGAAGGAACATATCTCAAAATAGTAAGAGCCATCTATGACAAACCCACAGCCAATATCATACTGAATGGGGAAAAGCTGGAAGCATTCCATGGAAAACTGTCACAAGACAAGGATGCCTTCTCTCACCGTGACTATTGAACACAGTATTGGCTATCATGGCCAGGGCAATCAGGCAAGAGAAAGAAACAAAGGGTATTCAAATAGGAAGAAAGGAAGTCAAATTATCTTTGGAGATGTCATGATCCTGTAACTAGGAAACCTCATCATCTCAGCCCAAAAGATTCTTAAGCTGATAAGCAACTTCAGCAAAGTCTCAGGATACAAAATCAATGTGTAAAAATCACAAGCATTCCTATAACCCAACAACAAGCAATCAGAGAGTCAAATTATGAATGAACTCTCATTCACAATTGCCAAAAATAATATAAAATACCTAAGATACAGCTAACAAGGGAAGTGAAGGACCTTATTAAGAAGAACTACAAACCTCTGCTCAAAGAAATCAGAGATGACACAAATAAATGGAAAAACATTCCATGCTCATGGATAGGGAGAATAGGAATAATCAACATCATGAAAATGGCCATATTGCCCAAAGCAATACATAGATTCAATACTATTCCCATTAAACTACCATTGACAATTCTTCAGAGAATTTTAAAAAACTATTTAAAAATTCACATGGAACCAAAAAAGAGTCCAATGGCCAACACACTCCTAAGAAAAAAGAACAAAGCTGGAGGCATCACACTACCCAACTTCAAACTCTACTGCAAGGCTACAGTAACCAAAACAGCATGGTACTGATATGAACAGACACATAGACCAATGGGACAGAGTATAGAACTCAGAAATAAGACCATACACCTATAACCACCTGATCTTCAACAAACCTGACAAAAACAAGCAATGGGAAAAGGATTCCTCATTGAATAAATGGTGCTGGAAGAACTGGCTAGTCATATGCAGAAAATTGAAACTGGACCCCTTCCTTACACTGTACAAAAAAATCAATTCAAAATGAATTAAAGACTTTAATTTAAAACCCAAAACTCTAAAAACCTTAGAAGACTATCTAGGCAATTCCATTCAGGACATGGGCACAGGCAAAGATTTCATGATGGAGATGCCAAAAGCAATTGCAACAAAAGCAAAAATTGACAGATGGGATATAATTAAACTGAAGTGCTTCTGCACAGTAAAAGAAACTGTCATCAGAGTGAACAGACAACCTACAGAATGAGAAACAAATTTTGCAATCTATCCATCTGACAAAGGTCTAATATCTAGCTTCTGTGAGGAACTTAAATTTACAAGACAAAAACAACCCCATAAAAATGTGGGCAAAGGACATGAACAGACAATTCTCAAAAGAAGATATACATGTGGCCAACAAACATGAAAAAAAAGCTCTACATCACTGATCATTAGAGAAATGCAAATCAAAACTGCAATGAGGTACCATCTCACACCAGTCAAAATGACTATTATTAAAAAGTCAAAAAACAACAGATGCTGGTGATGCTGCAGAGAAAAAGGAAAGCTTTTATGCTGTTGGTGGGAGGGGAAATTAGTTCAATCATTGTGGAAGACAGTGTGAAGATTCCTCAAAGACCTAGAGGCAGAAATACCATTTGACCCAGCAATCCCATTACTGGATATAAACCCAAAGGAATATAAGTTATTCTATTATAAAGATACATGCATACATATGTTCATTGCAGCACTATTCACAATAGCAAAGACATGAAATCAACCTAAATGCCCATCAATGATAGACTGGGTAAAGAAAATGTGGTACATATACACCATGGAATACTATGCAGCCATAAAAAGGGATGAGATCCTGTCCTTTGTGGGCACTTGGATGGAGCTGGAGGCTATTGTCCTCAGCAAACTAATGCAGGAACAGAAAGCCAAATACCACATGTTCTCACTTATAAGTGAGAACTGAACGATGAGAACACATGGACACATAGAGAGGAACAACACACATGGGGTCTGTCAGAGGGTTAGGTGGTGAGGAGGCAAAGCATCAAGAATAATAGCTAATGGATGCTAGCCTTAATATGTAGGTGATGGGATGATCTGTGCAGACAACCGTCACGGCACACGTTTACCTATGTAACAAAGTTGTACATCCTGCACATGCATTCATGAACTTAAATTAAAAAAAAAAAAAGAAAAAGTTACCATTACTTTCCCTAAACTGTAATTTTGAATGCCAGTACCAATCTTGCAGATCTTCACTTTAGCTTTAAGTAAATCCTAGCTACATCATCAACATACAAACATACATTGGTCTTGTCCATTTAAAAACAACAACAGGGCCAGGCACGGTGGCTTGTAATCCCAGCACTTTGGAAGGCCAAGGCAGGTGGATCATTTGAGGTCAGGAGTTTGAAAACAACCTGGCCAACATGGTGAAACCCCATCTCTACTAAAAATACAAAAATTAACCGGGCATGGTGGTAGGTGCCTGTAATCCCAGCTACTCGGGAGGCTGAGGCAGGAGTATCACTTGAGCCTGGGAGGCGGAGGTGGCAGTGAGCAGAGATCATGCCACTGCACTCCAGCCTGGGTGACAGGGTGAGACTCTGACTCAAAAATAAGTAAGTAAATAAATAAATAAATAAATAAAAACAACAACAACCCCACATAAAACAGTAACTTGAGTTCAGATCTTTCAGCAGCCAACATTTCATTTCTCTATGTTCTTTCTCTCTAGTTAACAGTTAAGTGAACTAACTGTTCTTCCTCTCTAGTTAGTCAAAATATTTACTTAACGCCTTTCATTCTTTTTTTTACCTATAAAATTTGTCTTTTCTATTCCACGGAGTAGAAATTAACAGTAACCTCCATGTTGTTAAGCCCAATATTTGCCTCTCTGTCTTCGTCTTACGTAACATTTAGATGAATTCAACAGTTGACAACCTCTTTTGTTTCCTTGATTTCTGTGATACTACACTTTCTTCATTTTCTCCTAGTCAATATTCACAACTACTTAGTCTCCATTTTAGTCTTCCTCTCTCAGTCTCATATATCAACTTCCATAATAGAAAGTTCTACTTAGATGTTTCATAAGCAGCTCAAATTAACCATGTCCAAATTGATCTCTAGAATTCCTCCTAAAGTCTTCTCTATTTCTGAAAATGGCACTAATGTCCATTCGGTGCTCAAGCCCAAATCCTAGGGCTCATTCTTTATTTCTACTCTTTTCTTCTTAGGCTATATCCAACCCATCATAAGTCATGCTGAATGTACCACTAAAATTATTTCCTTAATTGACATATTTCTCTGCATCTCCCCGGATAACCACCTCATACAAGCAGTACTATCTCTCAGCCAAACGATGCAGAAGTTCTGCTGCGACTCTCATATCTACACAAGTAATTCTTCTTACAGAAGTCTCAATGCGCTTGATAAAAATAAGACGATAAAGCCATACAGTTTAATGCCTTCCAACAGCTTCCTATTCTTAAAAATAATATCTAAACAATTTGTCATGCCCTGCAGGATCCCACAGCATTTGGGCAATTTCCACCTCTTGGACTTCATCTTTTGTCTTAATACCTCACAGCATTTATGCACAGCGGCATCCTTCCTGCTTCTTGAGTGTGCTTTTGGTCTTCCATGTTCTCTTCCTATGTAATCTTCTTTCTCTCATGTTTTCATGGCTAATTCCTTTTCATCACTCTGATCTCATCTTAAATATTTTCTCCCCAGAGCAGTCTTGCTTCACTACACATTCTAATATTAGCCCTGTTGCCTTTGAACAGGACGTATTAACCTAGTCCCCTTATCATATTAATCTGTTCAACTGGTTCATAATATATATTATTTGAAGACATTCATATTTGCTTAGTTGTTTTAAAATAAGAATAATAAATGCTATATGGTCTGATTCCTCCGTTAGGTCATGAACTTAATGAGCTTAAGGATCTTGTCTGTTTGTTCCTTGCTGTAGGCCAAAGACTAGTATAGTAACTTGTATAGTAGAGGTGTTTAATAAATATTTTTTGAATGACTAGGTGTTTCATTATATACCTACTGTTATAGATTAAGTATGAATTGAAATATAACATGAGCTCTTTTTTATAATTTACATTTTAAAGAATTGAGCAACATGAACATATTCCTAATGGGAACATCCATAATGGAAAGAATAGAACTGACAGTCAGAACACACCTAAGTTTAAACTGAGGACCAGCTTGGCTTTTTTCAGTTCCAAGGTAATGTAATCTCCTTGCTGTCCTTCTCCGTGCAAGATTACTCCTTCACTTTCAGACGTCTTAAATTTCAAGGCAATGACATCTTTCAGTGTTTTCATCTTCTTGTTTCTGAATCTATATGGTAATACAACATGGCCATCAAAGTTGATAACATCAGCCCCTAAAACAAACAAAAAAAATAACATATTAGTTCAGCCATGTATGTTACCATCCACTTCCAACAGGTGTCTGCAAAGAATAAATGAGAATTAAGTAATTGTTTTTCTTGAGAAATTGACAGTCCTCTGTTTTTCTTCTATTCCTTCTTTTGATTTACTGTGTTTGTTTTAAAGGAGGTTTTATGGAGAGTATTGATAAAAATGCTCATAAAAGCTCTATCAGTTGAACATTTTACTTTAATTACAAAATTAGTAATATAAATTCAATGGGTTATATGCTTCAAATCTTAACTTAGAAATCTAGAGTTTAGACCAAAATCATAAAATTTTTAAATCTCAAACAGATTATGAGACTTAAATGTTTGATTCCTTAATGATAATTCTTCATGATTTTTAAGTATATATTTTATTCAAAAAGTTGTTTTCTTTGATGTAAGAATGAAGGCACTTGGAATGTAATCTTTTATGCTATTCTCTTTTTTTTTAATGGTTTTTATATTTCACCACAATTTTAGTAAACCTTGTTGTAGTATTCAGAGCTTACAACCAATCGAATTTTCAGAAACTTCTTAACATTTATTCTTAGGAATCAGTATGTCTCAAATTTCTCATTACCTCCTTGCATTTGGAATGGAGAATTGGGCACCATTGTTTGTTTTTTCACTACATTGGACACAGATATCTTCACTTATCCATATATGAGTTTAAAGAACAAATATCCAGCATATACTATGACTACAGCAGCTCTAATTTTAGTTTTAGGGGAATAGATTAAAATAAGAAAAGTATGTAATCTTTTTAAAAAATGGGAAATATGATCAGAAATATGTGACTGTGAGGATTCGTTTGATAACTACTATTTATTTCACACCAGAAATAAAAATGAGATGATATTATTTATTAGGCACTATTGGTCAATGCATTCTCAATTCATAGAACGATTCAAAAATGCAATGTAACCATTCAAATCAAATATTGAGTTCAAATAGAAGCTTCATTACCATGATCAAATCTTCACTGTTAAAAATCTTTTCAATAGACTATTTCTGTAAGCTTTTCATTTTTAAATCATAGAAAGCCTAGTCAAACGGAACAGCTCTAATAACTTTAGAATTACAAGTCTGGACAAAGCTAGCCTCTAGGTTTTGGGCAAGGTCTGGCTAAAGAACTCCAGAGGGAGACATTGGAGAAAAATAATAGCCAGTTTAAAGCCTGTCAGAGAAATATTTTCTCATTTCATGTCCTAGTTCTCTGGCACTTGTTTACTCCAATCACCACGAGGAACACTTTGGTTTGCCTTGTAAGTGGAGCATACCACCAAATAAATTCCTGTGGGGGCCACAGTAGAGATGCAGGGCTGCCAGAACCACATCCACTCCTTTTTTGTGTTGAGTTTACTTAATTCTATAAAGTGAATTGTTGTGCATACAGTTACTTCGAATAAAATGAAATCTAAGCATGCCTTTCAAATCATTGATGGCTTTCACATACTTTGAAAATATCTATGCTAGTATCTCAAATATTTATGCTTTTAAATAAGTTTGTACAATGTTACATTATAAAACATTCAGAAAAAATATGACCTTAATCTTTAAATTTTAATTCTTATAATCAGCTCTTTATTGCCCATAAAAAGACTTTCTTAATCAACAGAATTCTGTTCTCTGAGACTGTGAATCACAGAGGTTTATTTTAATATGAGGGAAAAAATCAACCGTTTAATTTTGGCTTCTGCTAACACTGCACAGCCAATTAAACTTCAGCTTAATCATATATACTGTCACAGCTGAATTTCAATGGCAATATCTTTTTCATGTGCAATGAGAAATAAAGGAGAAGTTATAATCCAGCAGTTGATAGATACTTTTTGTCTTGAAAAGTGAATAAAAGAAAAACAGATGACAGTAAATTCTGAACTCTAGACAGTAGTTTTGCAGTCAATTTCCTATCAGTGACAGTTAAATAATAGACACATCATTGTTTTATACACCTTTAGCATATTTTAATTGACATAAAATATTTCTAATTCATCTCTCAGGAAGTAAACGTTCCCTGAGCTTTTACTCAGGGAACAAGAATCACCTCCTCTATACTTTCTTCTAAATCAAAACACATTTAGTTCTAGGTACAGAATAATGATTTATGCAAATGTTAATGCATTCCTGTCTTACTTTTAGAGCAATGAGAAAATGTGACAGAAAAGATGAAGATGGCTTATTTTTTTCAGACAATCCTAAGATATTAATAAAAACAGGAAGGAAAGCTATTTATGTAGACCAAGTCTCACTTTACAAATGGTAAGTTGTCAGGGTCAGCTGGGAAACAAAATGCTCTGTAACCTAGATTCCCTACAAAGAAAAACAAAAAGTTTCAACATATTTTCCCACCTATCTATCCATCTATCTAAAACAAAATTTAAAAGTTGTTATTCTATGAATGGGTTAAATGCTTCCAAAATATCAGCACATCCTGTAGTGGATGTAAGCTCAGAGCTGGCTTGAAAATTATAAAATTTCTAGAAATAATCTATGATATTTACACTTTAACACATATCTTGTACTCTTTAAAAAGTCTGGGATATTCTACAACAATGTAAAGAACATCCATCACAGTTTAGCTCTGTTTCCTACAAAAATAGATTAAAATTTCATTTGATATCTAATAATGCGCTATGCTTATTTGGGGACAAGCCACTTTTTTCTTCTATTATCCTGATTGCTTATCACTCCTTAGAATTAAGTTTTTGATGCGGTGATTAAATATGTATGGTTGAACTGTTTAAGCAATCTGAACAATAACGGCTAGTCAAAAAGTGAATGCAAAATCATAGTGTTTCCACAATTTTGTTCCTAACAAAAGCTCAGCAAGCTGGTAATATGCCCAATTCATCAAATCATCATGGTAGAAAACGCTTTTTCAAAAACATTTTATTGTTCCTTAGTCTTCACTTTCTAACTTTGAATAAGATAATTTGAAGAAGTGTTTACCATATAAACATTTTAATATTAAAAATTTAAGTTTATTTGATATTTTAATTTTAAAAGGTATATTTGCTATATATTTTATTACAAACTATGTCTATTGATCAAAAGAAATTAAGCAATACAGAAATATAGAAAGTAGAGAGTGAATCCCAACCACGAAAAATCACCAGTGTTAATGGGTACTTAATTGGTGCATATCCTACATTTTACATATTTACCTAAATATCTATCCAACTATATAAGGTATGGAATAATTCATATATATATATATGAGGGAGGAAGGGAGAAGAATAAAGACAGTGGGAGAGAGAGAGGGAGAATTTCATTTCATTTAGTCATGGTCCAAAATGTACACTAATAATTTGAGTTTGGGGTGATATAATATTTATAGTACAGGGAAATTGCATGGTTTAATTAAAATGTTTTATTAATCTTAATAAAAGACACTTATAAAAGAATATATAATTTGAAACTGTAGTCTACTTATTTGAAAAAATTAAAAAGTATGTAAATATAGCATACCAACAAATAAATATTCAAGAGTTACTTTTAATACCGTTTCCCCATCAAATGTTTTCAGTTACTTTTATAGGGGATCCGAAAGAAACAAAAAGGTTTAAAGAAAAAAAATTTAAAAGGCATTATTTCATTTTTTACTGAAATAACCAATGATAATATACTATTTGTGATTATTTTAAATTGCATATAAAGAATCTTTACGTATGTACATAGATACACATATGGATAATACTGTATATAGTTTGTGTTTGATTTTTGTTACTGTACATTTTTTAAACCTTATTTCATAATTTTGTTTTCTAAAACAGGATTTTGATTAGATAAAAATGTACCATTATTTAAATGTCCAACTTCTTCAATAAAAATTGTGGTGGAAGTTTTGTTTTTATTTTCACAAACTTTTTATTTTGGAAAAATTTTAGATTTAGAGAAAAGCTGAAAAGGTATTTGGAAAGATAGAATTCTCATATGTTTCACCCAGCTTCCTCTAATATTAACATTTTATATAACCTGGCACATTTGTCAAAATGAAAATACTAACTTAAGTGGCATTCACTCAAATACAGATTATACTTGGACTTCACCAGGGTTTCACTAATACTTTTTTGTTGCTGTTCTAGTATTCAATCCAGGATCTCATATTGCATTTAGTTATGATGCCTCCCTAGTCACTTCTAATCTGCAACAGTTTCCAATTCTTTCCTTGTCTTTCATAACTTTGACCCTCTAGAAGAGCACCAGCCAGGTGCTTTGTAGAATCTTTCTCAGTTTGGATATGTCTGACGTTTTCTTAGGACTAGACTGCATTATTGATATTTGGGGAGAATATCACAGAGTTGTGGAATCATATATCTCAAATATATACAATTTTTATTTTTCAATTTTATAATAATTCAATAAAGGTAAAAAATTATACAGATTTTTAGAGAAAAAAGGAAACAAAATTAAAGACTTCTTTTATAAAAATAAACTAATAACTAGTAAATTTGGAACTTTAAATTTTGTAAAAGCATATATATTTCACAAATACATATAAAGCATATAAATCTAAAAAAATAGTAAAAATGTATATTAACCAGTTAGTACAGAATCTAATATTACATAGTTTATGCAAATAAATACCAAGTCACTTCGAGAGTTTGAAATACATTTTATTTCTGAAACTGAAGTTTAAAAATACTAGAAGATAGAATTTGCTTATTTTGCAAATTTCACACACATGCAAATCTGTGTATTATTTTCATTGTCAGATGTCAATATTTTAGATACATTGATCATTCTTTACAAAAAGTGTGACTGCCAACTTTACCTCCTCTCTATTCACGCAGCTTTATTCATTTTTATGGCATTTATTTCTACCTGATACATTGATGTTTGTATATTTACAGCATATCTCCTCTGAGACTTAGTTTTGTTCCATTCTAAAGCCCAGCACTTAAAACAGTGCCCGAAAAACAGTGAATATTTATTAAATATTTGTTGAATGTGTGAATGTTGTCACTCATATTTCTATTAATTGGATTAAGGTATAATAAACACTATTATTTCATACTTCGTTAAAAAATTAGAGTCACTAGATTGGAAGAAACTTCAAGAATCTCGCTGATCCATCTTGGTGCTACAACTACAAATATACTTGAGGTTTCAATAGTCAGATAAAAAGACTGGTAACATTAGGCTACTTTTGGGGAGCTGTGGTGGTGGGCAAGAATGTATTCCATTATTTTAAATCGACTCAGTCCTAGAACAGACACAACTCTGGTGGACTCAATCTCATTCCAACTACACATTGCTTTTATCTGAACACTTTCTTCCTCCTAACCCACTGCCTTTCTTTTTTTCAATGTATCTATGATATAAACCTAAACAGATAAAATAATTTCAAAATGTCAGTACAGCGAATTTAGAGTAATAGTAGCAAATGAGCCTTCTCCAGATCCTTTAAAAATGATCTAGAGATAGAATCTGAAAATCACTTCTACTTTGGGGAAAATGGAACAAAACCAAAAACCTCAAGGCTCTTCTTTCCTGAAGGCCAGCGTCTCACAGTTTGTGCAATATTTCTGCTTAAAATATGTTGCTTTCCCCTTCAGTGCTTGATATCCCCTAGGACAATGACAACAATACCAAAGGACTCTGATTTCATTTCTGCATACCATTTAGATTCCAATCCAGTAACTTGGAAGGCTGATCCACATGGATATTCCACAGGCATATCTCACTTTACCTGCTCAACATATAATTCTTTCTCTGGGCCCCACTACTTTTATTATATCCACTATCCAGTCACTCAAGCCAGAGATCTGGAACTTTCTTGAGCTTCTTCTTCTTTTTTTTTTTTTTTTTTTTCTTTTTGCCTACCTACATTTAGCGACTTCCAAGACCTGTGAAACATAGAGCTTTGTGCAGTGGCAGTATCATATAGCCAATGAGTTCATTTGAGGTGCAATGATTGTTAATTGAAATTTGATATTTCAATTTGATATTTCACTTTGATATTTTTAAAACTCATAGTTTATTTTATATGTACTATCATGAGCCTACCATTACCTCACATGTTGCCTATTGTATTAACATTGTTAAGTGACCAATTCCCATCCTTTGGTCTTATTTCTCTTAAATCCAACTGATATGAACAGGAGACAAGAGGGTGGTTCCCCGGCAAAGGCTCCGCCCTCAAGCCTGCAAACCGTGGTGCTAAATGAGAACAGTTATCCTGTTTTCCTGCCTAATTGTTGCTTTTTTCAAAACCACCCTGGCCTGCCGTGCTCCCCATCCTATACTCATAAAAACCCCAAACCCCAGGCTCCATGAACAGACAAGCAGTAGAACAGAAGAGCAGCACAGCAGAGGAGAGAAGAGAGGAAGCGTCTGTACATCAAGAGGAGTTTGGCTGGGGACAGTCAGATAGGAGAATGGCCGTGGGGTGGTTGAACTCCAGGGGAAGATCATCTTCCCACTCCATCTCCTTTCCAGCTCCCCATCCATCCCGCTGAGAGCCACCTCCATCACTCAGTAAAATCCCTGCATTCACCATCCTTCAAGTCCACGTGACCTGATTCTTCCTGAATGCCAGACAAGGACCTGTGTATCAAGAGGACAGGGTATAAAAGGCTGTCACCCTGACTCTCCACTGAACTGGTTAACACTTAACCATCCACAGATGGCAAAGCTAGAAGAGCACTGTAACACCCCTAGACACTGCCGCGGAGCCAGTGCCCAAAAGCGCTCGCTCCAGCTCACCTGCATGCTCCTCCTCCCAAAAGGGGCTTGAGCAAGCAATGGAGCCACACCCCTGTTGCAAGTCCCGTGAAGGGGTCCAGGGAACTCTCCCGTCTTAAAACCATCACACAGAAGCTGGAAAGACCTTTTTGAAATAAACTCTTTCCAAAAAAGATCAAAAGCCAGGTTCTTCAGTGTGGCCTATACCACCCTCAATGATATAGCTCCTGCCTTCCCGTCCAGGCTCAGTTTTGGTGCCATCTTTCTTTTTATGTGCTCGTGATGGTAAACGGATTGAATCCCTTGCAAACTTCACATAGCACCTTTCCTCGGTCTATGCTCACTTTCTTCAATGAGCAGCCATTTTTCTTGTTCTAGTTTACTTTTAGGCATCTTCTAAGCCTCAGATAAGCCTCACCACTAGAAAGCCTGCCTGTGTGAAACAGCCTTGGTCTATTGTCCCCCAGTTCCTTGCATACTTTTATCATTTTACTTCTCATGTTATATTGAAGTTATCTTCTTTTGGGCGTGATTTGTCCTGTGGACTTGAAGCTCTTCTAGGATAAAGGCTTTGGATTGTTCCGTTTTGGATTCCTGGCAGCATAAACACTTTCTAAACTGATTGAAACATCATTTAGGTTTGAAACAAGGCAGAAGGAGAATTCCACTGTGTTATTATTTCCCCTCTAAACTATGCCTGTGACTGTGCAGTTTACTTTCTAAGAGTACAGATTTATACATGATTTAAGGCTACACAACTCTTACAACTATGAGTGTCTGATATAAATAAATGGTTTAAACATAACATGCTTTTATTATACTTACACTGGAGTTATTTGTTTATAAGTCAAAGGCCAAAACACTGAACTCCTGTATGAGTTTAAATAAAGAATATATAATTTCCTTTGCATTAAATGCATTAATGAGGAACTTGCATATTCTAAGATTCAAGTCACTAAGTTTTAAACACCTTTTAGAGCAGTCATTGTATGCTAATCTGAAATGGTTATTGATTTTCAGAGGCAAGATCAATTGACTCCTACATATTTTATTTTTAATTTTTGAATTACTCCATAAAAAATGTATATATGATAAACCATAAGTGGCTAATCATCTGGTTGGCCCAATGAATCACAAAAAACAGACACAGGAAAATATTAGTAACTTTTAAAGTTATAGCATTAGATATGACATTATTCAATATGAAGAGACAAAAAAGCCCACTGGGGTACCCTATGCCTCCCAAAATGGACATTCACACACACATACACCCCCATACACATACACACAAACACATGCACACACCTATATTCTGTCCTCACTCTCATCCACTCATTATCCACAAGATATCAGAAAATCAGAGTGATCTATTTCTAAGCAGGGTTATAACTCTCATATATCCAATAATGCAGAAATAATAAGCAATTTCTGAAAATTAGCATATAATCTATTTGTAGGAAATCCATGTGGAAGCTGTTTTTATTTATTTTTGTAAATCAAAAAGTCAAATAAATTAGACTCGCCTTCTCGCCTTTGCTGTTTACTGAAAATAGCTCTACAACTTTTGACCACACAAAATCTAGTTTTTTTGCTGGTGAAAAGACTATCTAGAATTATAAATCCTAAGTAAATGCTACACAGATGAGGAAAGAAACCAGACATCAAGAAACTCCTCAGAATGTCTTTTGATTTAAATTATTCCCAACATTTATTTCAGAATTTTTAAAATCTCTATTCAGTTCACCTTCTAATTCCATTTAAAATATCATTGTCAGTGTTCTGTCCAAATTTTGATACTATATAAAGATAGCAGTTTAGTTACAAATAGTGATAAGCAACTTGTTTTTAGGCACTCTTTTCATAATAATTTATATAATATTGAGGAAAAAATCAATTATCCCTATGAGTAAACGGAGGCTGGTAGCTGTTGATGGTGGGAGCAGCGGTAATGGCAGCCACCTGTGTCATTTCTTGGAGCTGCCATGGCTTCAATTTCCCCTCTATCCTGACCATGTATTTTAATCTCTGTGCTTCAATGCTTTGACATCTGGGGTCTTGCTGACCCTAGAGGGACTGCTCTTCCCAGAGTTAGCCAATTTCTAGAGATGGTAAGCACACTTTCCAAATATAAAACAACCAATCCAGAGTCCACACCCCAACTGCTTCCTTTATCCAGCTTTCTCTCTTCTGGGCCATGATCCGTCTTCCCTATTCATCCCAGAATCAGGTACAAGACAACTAGGATCAGCCTCTGTGCCCCAGAACTCACTGGAATAATTATTCCAGTTAGCCAGACCTAAGCCTGCTTACCCTGCTGCACCTATCCCTTCCCATGGAAACTATAATAAAGGACCTTGCCCACAGTTCCCTCTTGCCCTCTGCCTCCTGACAGACCCTGGTGCTTCCCTGAGCTCCCTACCTCTGGTCTACACCCTGTGGGATGGCCTGCCACAGTAATAAAAGTAATAAAGTAAATAAATGTTATTTATTTTAATAAAGTAATAATTGTATTTATATAAAATAAAATAACTTCAATGCTCAGAGAAGACAAGCAGTTTATACAAATGTGTAATGCTGCCTGGTTATAAATATCGTATCAATAATATGAAGTATTAACAAAGTAATAAAATATTAGTATCTTTTCACAGCAGGTGTTTTCTGATATGTTGGCCTTACTATGTCTCAAATTTTCTATTAATAAACTATATTAGAAAACACTCAGTACAGAAAATTATTTCACCATATCTTAGAAAAGAAGTGAAAAATCAGTTTTGATCAAACCAAAGCCTAGGAATTGTTGGCAAAAGTTAGTCCATAGACCTGCAAAAAGCTCCTTTAAAGCAAATTTTAGAAACCATTATTAAATGTCTAAGATCAACTTCTGGACTCTGAAGTATCTTCTACATCCATAACATTGTGTCAAGACTGCGGTTGTGGAAGTAATGGGGTGAGTTAAAAAAAAAACAAAAAAACAATACACGAACTTTCCAGTGAAAAGAGAATTAAGACTGAGTAAGATAAATTCAGACAGATAGGGGAATAGCACATTCGACTGTTCTAAAAATGCTCAGTTGTTTGTGACTTTACTACATGAGGCTTACCATTCACGTGCAGGGTGAGAATTGGAAGATTAAAGACTTAATGCTCCCTGAGGAAGCTGAGGGCCCATGTGTGTAACGATGGTATCCTAAGTGGAAAATGCATGTCCAGGTTTGCATTGGAAAGATAACTCCTGTGCTAGTGAGGGAGAGGCGAAAGGGCGTGGAAAGGGTCCAGAAACAGAGAGAACAAAGACCCAGCCTCAAACGAGCTGATGTTCTTACAGTGTTGACAACAGTTACGCAAAGCCAGAATTCAGAAGATACCTATGTCATTAAAGGATGCAAAGCATTCAGATGATGCATTATCACTACACAGAATTTCAAAGCAGTTAGGGATTTTATACTAACTGAAGAATTTCAGATCAAAATTTACAGTTGTGGCTGACTCCAGGTGTATGATAAATCCAATATTACAAAGCCTCAGAATTTAAAATGAAATTGACAGTACCCTGAAAACAAAAACAAAATGTCAAAAATTCCTCTTTGAAACACGCTACATATTCGAATTCATTTTCCCACCATCTTAATTTTTACACAGAATCTTAGTTTGTTACTTCTTTAGCTATCCAAAATTTCTATGCGCTATCCTTTTCAAATTCATCTGATACGCTTTGTCTCTGTTTCTCCACCCAAATCTCATCTTGAATTGTACTCCCATAATTCCCACGTGTTGTGGGAGGGATCTGGTGGGAGATAATTGAATCATAGGGACCGTTTCCCCCATACTGTTCTCGTGGGAGTGAATAAGTCTCACAACATCTGATGGTTTGATAAGGGGAAACCCGTTTCTCTTGGCTCTCATTCTTTCTCTCGCTGCCGCCATGTTCAAGGTCCCCTCCACCTTCCGCCATGATGGTGAGGCCTCCCTAGCCATGAGGAATTGTAAGTCCATTAAACCTCTTTCTTTTGTAAAGTGCCCAGTGTTGGGTACATCTTTATCAGCAGCATGAAAACCAACTAATACATCATCCATCCATCCATACAACTATTCATCCACACATATGTACATGAACAAACACCATTACTTTAAACATGTAAAATCATTAATGTTCTGAACTCTATACATCCATCAACAACCCCTACAAATTTGTCAGGACGAGTAGCAATATGTAATAGGTGATTAGGAAAAAATGTCATTTTTATTTATTTTACTTTCTGTGCTTTCCTGAAAGCTACATTAGTTGGTACAAATGATTTTCTCTTATTTGCAAGAGATTGGTACATATGTGTGCAGTATCTTTTGAGGTTAGGCATATGGTGCAATACATTACAACAATTCTGTAATTTTGGTTTGATTTCACATACCTTTGGGTGAAAATTTTACCTCAACCATAAAATAGGCTTAGTAAAGCTCAAAAGGTACACGTGTTGTGAGATAATGTTCTCTTTCCTCTTTGCTAGAGCAGTTAGGTCCTGTCTGGTAAAACACTAAATGGTACTCTGTGGTCTGCTCGTGAACACACCTCAGTGATTTGGGCATTGGAGGGAATCTGATTCACTGTGAACTTGGGTGCTGTCCATTACTTCATGACACCTGCACACTCACTGGGGCCATGAAGAAGAGGTTGAATTAATTTATTTTCATAAATGAGCAGTACTTACACAACTTGTGGAGAGAACCAGTCCTGACAGAGATAAAATGATTTGTAGCTTCTAAAATTAGAAGTCACAACTTCAATGCTCAGAGAAGACAAGCAGTTTATACAAATGTGTGATGCTGGCTGGTTATAAATATCATGTCGTTCTATTGATCTTTTACTTTCTTACTTTTGATAGCAATATGAGGGAGAGAGACATATTTCCCTGATTAGAAAATCAACCAAAAAGAGATTCTAATGAAGAGATTAAAAGTTCAGCCATGATGGCAGAGGATTCATACAGTGTTTGGGATATGTTGTGGATAAAAGGGGCAGTCCCTATTCACATGAAGGTAACTTATGATATGCAGGAATGCTGGTGTTATTCAAACAATACATTTTCAAGGAAGCCCAGAAATTCAAATTTTTAATTAAATTGCTCCAATTTAAATGTTCACCAGTTGATTTGGAGTTGTATTATGCAGAGGCTGCTAGCTACTGGCCCACATTTATGTCTTCTTGGCCACATATTTCTTTAAGCTGTCAAAATACAAGACTTCATGGATCATAGTAAATCTGAAACAATTAGTCTACTAATAATTACACCCTAATTTTCCTGTGAATAACCAGTATGTATCTGCCTGTGTTTTTATTTTTCAAAAGGTAAATTCTGTAGGAAACAACATGATTAATGCTAAATCAACAGAGAGAGCATGGTTAAGAAAAAACAAATGTTAATGTAAATAAAAGAAAAAGGTGCATTTACTACTTTTACGAGGGGTCCAAAAGGCTCATCTGTCAGGACCCATATGAAGGGAGAAGCTGCCTGTTGTCTTGTTGTTGCTGCTGCTAAAGGGAAGGGTGGGCTTCATAGGAACAAGAACCTCCACACTTGAGACAAAAGATAATTATTTAATTAATAATAGCTCATCAAGTGTTGTTAATAACAACTAAGCAAACCAGGATCCAGTTTTGGGAAGATGTACTGAAATAAAATGGAAATTGTTTTTCTGCCTCGTTTCTGTAGCTTGGTAAGGTATATGATTATAAAATGAAGGTAGAAACAAAAATCAATATTGTAGTGATGTCAGATTCAAAAGAAAAAAAGAAAGAAGCAAGAAAAACAATGAAAGACAATGAAACAACATACATCTGAACCTTATTCACTGAGATTTGAAATAGAACTTACTAAAAAGAAAATATATATATACATAAATTTTACAAATATTTTATTCACTGCTATGTTCTGAATGTTTGTGTCCTCCCAAAATTCCTATGTTAAATCCTTATTCTTAATGTTACAGTGTTAGGAGTTGGGGCCTTTAGATGTGATTAGGTTATGATGGTGAAGTCCTCATGAATGAAATTAGTTCTCTCATAAAAGCTGCCCCAGAGGCTGGGTGCGGTGGCTCACGCCTGAAATCCCAGCACTTTGGGAGGCTGAGGTGGGAGGATCATTTGAGGGAAAGAGTTCAAGACCAGCCTGACCAACATGGCGGACGCCTGTAGTCCCAGCTACGTGGGAGGCTGAGGCAGGAGAATGGCGTGAACCTGGGAGGCGGAGCTTGCAGTGAGCCGAGATCGCGCCACCGCACTCCAGCCTGGGTGACAGAGCAAGACTCCTTCTCAAAAAAAAAAAAATAAAAAAAAAAGTAATAATAATAATAATAAAAGGCTACATTATTCTGAATGGACCTTTAAGGGTAATTCTGGTGAGGACTTAAGAAGAAAAGAGGAGAGCTGCAGAAAGAACCTCAATCTTCTTAAAGTATACCTACGTGGCCGTGAACAGAATGTTGATAGAAATTTGGGTGATAAAGGCCATTCCGATGAGGTCTCAGACAGAAATGAGGATGCCCTGGGAAGTTGCAGAACTCAGGAAGAGATCTGTTGCTCTGCAAGATCTCCACAGAGTCCCTTCTAGGGCAATGTATAGAGGTGCCATGGGGTTGCGGCTGCCCCAAGTTTTGCCGCCATCAAAACTGGTAGAAGCCACCAGTGTGTGATTCTAGCATGAAAGAGCCGTGAGCTGGTGACCCAGGCACAGAGCCACCACGGAGGTGGGGCTACTGCAGAGAACCATCTAGGTGGCAGGATATTCGAGGCTTGGGACTTTAAATTGGGACCTGTTACCTTTTTCTTCTTTCCTATTTTTTTTTCCTTTTAAAGTGATAATATCTATTCTATGTGTGTCCCACATTGTATTTTGGAAGTACACAAGTTGTTTGATTTCACAAGTTCACAGCAGGAGAGCAGTTTGCCCTGGATGAATCACACCTTGAGTCTCACCCACATCTGATTTAGATGTTATTTAGATGAGACTTTGGAGTTAGAATTTAAAATTGATGTTGAAATGAATTAAGACTGTTGGGGCTATTGAGATGGAATAAATGCATTTTGTGTGTGAGAATTGTATGAATTTTGGGGTTTTGGGGCCGAACGCTCCGGTATGAGTGTTTGTGTCCTCTCAAAAACTGTAGTGACCAGAGGCTCACTGAAACCTAAACCTATATTTCCCCTAGGAGAAATAATTCAGTATTCGCTAAATCAGTGTTCCTGGCAACTTTATAGCACATAATTACTATCAATAATGAAGACTGCTTGTGTTTACATTGCATTTATTTACCTTTACACAAGAAAGTAGAGAACCATTTCAAACTACCACATATATGTCAGCAGAATATCATAAATATTTAAATTAATCTTGAGGCAAATGATTAACAAACAGCAAATCTCTTCAAAAATAAGTATAATGCTGCATTGTATCATCTGACATACGTACACCTTTTCTTTTCTTTTTTTTTTTTTTTTTTTGAGACGGAGTCTCGCTTGTCGCCCAGGCTGGAGTGCAGTGGCGCGATCTCAGCTCACTGCAAGCTCCGCCTCCCGAGTTCACGCCATTCTCCTGCCTCAGCCTCCTTAGTAGCTGGGACTACAGGCATCCGCCACCACGCCCGGCTAATATATATATTTGTGTTTTTAGTAGAGACGGGGTTTCACCGTGTTAGCCAGGATGGTCTCGATCTCCTGACGTCGTGATCCGCCTGCCTCGGCCTCCCAAAGTGCTGGGATTACAGGCGTGAGCCACCGCGCCCGGCCATACCCCTTTTCCTTCCACAGTATGGACGTGCCATTTAATACATGCAACTTCCAAGTAGAACATACAAAGGCCAATCACTCATTCCTGACATGCTTGCTGCAACTAAACACTGTGGTTTATATACCTAATTATTAAAATTCACTAACCACTATATAAACAGTAAATTTAGTTTTTGTGATACAGAGACATGTAGAATCTGAGATTCCTAAAGAATCACAGAATCCAAATCACATTTTTCAATTTACATTCCCTCTATGGTGAGGCTCAGAATTTTTTAAAGCTATTTGATGATTGCCTACTTTTCCTGACGTTATTCTGCTTAAAAATTGCAACATAAAAACAAATATTTTATTGAGTCTACTAGAATAGGAACATTAATCTCTCTTTTCTCTAAACCCTAAATTACTTTAAAGCTATAAATAAGCTTGAAGTTGACTTCTTATACTATAAGAATTTTAGATATTCTTTTGTACAATTTATAGCTTGAATTTCTCTTTCTAACATAAATTCAGGGTTTCTCTTGAAAAGATCTCGCATTTTCTTTTGAATAAAGGCCTGAGATATTGGAAATATTAGAAACCTATTGCAAAGTTGCAGAATTCTGTAGCTTCAAGAAGGAAATTATTTTGAATTCAGAAAATATAATGACAGATATATCACAAATCCAGTTAATTTTAGAAAAACATTTTTGAGGGGGTCATTGGGAAAGGAACTGAACTTGGCAACAGGATACATTTGATACAGTGCCTACACATCTGTGTTTCAACTTCCTGCATTTTTACAGCTTAGGTCAATCTTAACAATTTATGCATTTCCCAAGGCATGACAGATATAGTGCTGTTACAAGTGCTATTTATAGTAGGGTGGTTAAGTCCTTAAAATGACAATGGTTGGCCAGGCGCGGTGGCTCACGCCTCTAATCCCAGCACTTTGGGAGGTGGAGGTGGGCAGATCACGAGGTCAGGAGATCGACACCATCCTGACTGACATGGTGAAACCCCGTCTCTATTAAAAATACAAAAAATGGCCTGGCGCGGTGGCTCACGCCTGTAATCCCAGCACTTTGGGAGGCCCAGACAGGCGGATCACGAGGTCAGGAGATCGAGATCATCCTGGCTAACACGGTGAAACTCCGTCTCTACTAAAAATACAAAAAAATAGCCGGGCGTGATGGAGGGGACCTGTAGTCCCAGCTACCCGGGACGCTGAGGCAGGAGAATGGCTTGAACCTGGGAGGCGGAGCTTGCAGTGAGCTGAGATCGCACCACTGCACTCCAGCCTGGGCAACAGAGCAAGAAAAAAAAAAAAAAATTAGCTGGTTGTGGTGGTGGGCACCTGTAGTCCCAGCTACTAGGGAAGCTGAGGCAAGAGAATCTTTTGAACCCCGTAGGCGGAGGTTGCAGTGAGCCGAGATCGTGCCACTGCACTCCAGCCTGGCGATAGAGCGAGACTCTGTCTCAAAAAAAAAAAAAAAAAAAAAAAAAAAAAAGTATATGGTTGAGTTTCTTTAATATAAACTTAGAATCATAGCACATGCCTTCATTCCAAGGGTTGGCACGACAAAGAGCATGCTGAGGCAGAGCATTTATCAGAAAATTAAAGTGATGCCAGCTTTCTCATGACCCAAGAAATACGTAGTTGAGTCAATAGCATCATGACCATCCCATCAGGATACAGAAGAGCATTGGCTCTGAGCCCAGAGATCAGGATCTAGGCTTGGTTTATTTGCCCATGAGGAAACCAATTCACTTTCTGGGTCTGTTTAAGGAAAGAAGGAAGGGGACGAGGAATCTAAGAGACTCCATGATCATCCGATGGGGCATTCATGATGCTATTGATTCAACTACATACTTCTTGGGTCATGAGAAAGCTGACATCACTTTAATTTTCTCCCTTCAATTACAGAAATTAAGCATTTCTTATTCTGACTGACTTGCCCAAGCTTAATTTTTCATTTATTTTTAATTTTGAACTTTAAGTTAGATCCTAAATGGAAGAATTCAGGATTTTAGAGAACATTTCTTGATTATTTTAGCACATTATATCAATTGGACTATTTCAAATGCAATTTTAAAACATAAAATCCACAGACATTGAAACGCTTTCATGGGTGACTGGACAATCACTTAAAATTTATGTAAGAAAAGTATCAAAATTAGCAAATTGGAGCAAAAATATTACATCCTAAAAACTACATATAATTGTCAATATTGTTAATTTTTACAAAGAATAATTATATCAATTGTTTCAATAAACAATTGGAAGGTGTTAGAAGTAAAATCTAACACAACAATTTATAATTATTACTTATATTCTTAGTTGCTTGATAATGCTAAAAGACATACACATTTCTGAAGATTAAATTATTTTAATTCTAGAACATTAAAAAAGTATCTGAATAAATTTAAGAAAAATATTCATGGCTGCAGTTACCTGGGACCAGTAAGAATAAATGTATGACCTTGAGCAAGTGTAAAATAAAAGATTTAATCCCATTCAGGTAAAACATGTCATACTTCCCTCTCTTTTTGCTAATATTTAGCCTAGCACAACAGTACAGACCTTGTTGTAAATACCAGAGAATTGTAACACACACACACACACACGCTTATATATTCTATATCAGTCTTCGTTACTAAATCAAGATCTGGTTCACAGTAGCTGGAGTGGCAACATATTAAGTATTTGTTTAATTGGTTTGAAATAATGAATATTCTAATCCACCCACTTAGCAACATTGACTCATGCCTGGAAGGAGAACAGGGCCATATTTTTACCATAACATGCATGAACGGATTTAGGACGAATTGGGCATCTTGCTTGGTGACTATGGGACCCTCCCTTACTGTTCTGTATTTGTGCTGACTTCCCTGAGGTAGCTGGTTTATTTTCTCCCCAGTGAGGAAGAGAGCAAACTGTAGAGACATAAAGTGAAAGCGGAAAAAATACATAATTCAGTCTACTCTGCTTCCACTACTTTCTGTACTGAAGAACATTTCAGAGAAACAAGTATTTTGGAGGCTTCTGGCACTGCCCCCTCACTAGGCCCTGAGACACCTTTGGTGCAGAGTGAGGACGTGTGCTTATCTGAACACCTTCAAGTCCATCATCTGTAATTCTGTCCACATCAGCATAATATAAGCCAGAATTTCTTTATCGCTTATGAATTTGCCACCCAGAAAACAACTAATATTTATTGAATATAGGAATTCAGTGTCATGACACCTGGTTGGCTGTATGTATTCAATGTAAACTTTGGTTTCTATAACTTTCAAACTACCAAACTTAGTTAACTCCTACCCAAGGCCTAGATTTATAACAAAGACTTACTTCCAATTTTTGTATTTCATGACTAAAGTTGATGAGACTCTGGAGTTCAAAATGAAGAAAATGTCTCAATTACTAACCCACAATGCTGTGGTTAAGAATAAATTAGCTAAATCAAGTAAAAATAAAGGAAAAAGTGTAAAATTTTAGACATATGTGAGAAAAACAAGACAAAAATGTTTTTCCAAGTGGCTCTGCGTGAGTCGCAGTGGTTGCTATTTATAAAGGTTTTATACATAGCATGAGAAGCCTTGCAAAGAGACCATTTATAGACATTGACAAACAGAGAAGTGCAACGCCAGGGATTATGGAGACAATGAAGTGGGAGGGCCAGGACTCCGATCACTTGAAACTTCTCATCAAGTGGAGCTGCTACAAGATGTTGAAAAGGTGGGATGGATACACGCAACATACAGATAATTCTGTCTGCAGGGGCAACAGCTGGGGTAATGTAGCTCCCATGTGACAGTGGTAGAAAACAAATTCCTTGTCAGCCATTCATCTAACCCATCTTGGGTGGACAACCAGGACCCTAACAAATTGCTGGGAGAAGCAATCTTGCTTTTCTTTCTCTTTCTCTCTTTCTCTCTCTATCTCTCTGTCTCTCTTTCTCTCTTTCTTCTTTCATTTATTTATTTAGAGACAGCATCTTGCTCTGTCACCCAGGCTGGATTGAAGTGGTATGATCACAGCCCACTGCAGCCTTGAACTCCGGGGCTCAAGCAATCTTCCTGCCTCAGCCTCCTGAGTAGCTAGGATTACAGGGAGGCACCACCATGTCCAGCTAATTTTTGTATTTTTGTGTAGAGATGGGGTCTCTCTATGTTGCAGGCTGATCTTGAACTCGTAGGCTCAAGTCATTTTCCTGCCTTGGCCTTCCAAAGTGTTCGAATTACAGGTGGGAACTGCACCCAGCTTCAGCCCTGATTTTGAAAACAAGTAGAAGACCTGACACGGCCCTTCAAGGCTCAATCACCAGCCCTTTAGTTACATACTGCTTCATAATATGATATAATATTTTAGAATCTGATTTAGTTTATGACTGACTACTATGTATTTTGTCACTTGAATTGTCTTGTAAATAATATAGTTTTAAGATTTAGAAACTGGCTTTAAGCCTTAAAATTTAAACTGATTGTAACCTCAAAATTTAAGGTTAGAAAAGGAGCTTTGCAACTTTAAAACATCTATTTTTTGTTCTTTTCTAATTTCTAGTTTTCCAATTTCGAAACTCCTGGATTTGACAGCTACCACAGAAAAGCTCCAATATTTATGTTAGAAATACTTTCTTTTTCTATTAAAGGGTCATTATTCCATAGTGATCCTTTTCTTTATTTTTAGTGATCCAAGTAAGATTTATTTCTCCAAAATTTGAAACAGTTAGATGATTTGATAAATCATTCCCTCTTGAAATTTAGAAAGGTTTTGAAATGTGAATTAGGAAAATGAAAGTTAGAGTCCTGAGGTTAGGGAGATTGATTAGTGGAAGCTGCAAGCAAGAATTTCCACGTAAGGCCTAAACGGTGTTTTAAACAGTTCTGTTGCACTACAGGCAAAAGATGACCATGTCTGCTTGATGGCTGTTTTTTTTTTGTTTGTTTGTTTTTTGAGATGGAGTCTGGCTGTGTTGCCTAGGCTGGAGTGCAGTGGCACAATCTCGGCCTACTGCAACCTCTACCTCCCGGGTTCAAGGGGATCTCCTGCCTCAGCCTCCCAAGTAGCTGGGACTACAGGTGTGCGCCACCATGCCCAGCTAATTTTTGTATTTTTTAGTAGAGATGGGGTTTCACCATGTTGGCCAGGCTGGTTTCAAACTCTGACCTCATATGATCCACCCACCTCGGCCTCCCAAAGTGCTGGGATTACAGGCATGAGCCACCATGCCCGGCCTTGATTATTTTTCTTATAAATAAAGTAGAAGCAACCATTGTTAGGAGCTCCCCCACTTTGGGTGGAAATGATTTTGTCAAGAATGAAAATAAAATGCTGTTTCTGTAGTATCCATTTTACAGCAAATTCTATTAAAAAGTGAAATAGAAAATGTCATTAGACAAGAGCCAATATTTATAGGGCCAAATAGCCATGCAAGTGAGATACAAACAATGACTTTTAAATATGTTGCATAGAGAAATTCACCACTTTCGCTACACACAAATGTTTTTAATGCACTTACACACATCTTTGCTAGGGATGACCATTGGTTAAAAAAAACAGAACAAAGAAAATTCATGTTTCTCTTTAGTGTCCTCTTTTTTCAGTGATTTTCCACTCCCCACTCTGCCACTCAATATGCCTTTTGTTAAGAGACACATTGCAAAGAATCTGATAACATAATTCACAATGAGATACTATATCTAATGATGCTTAACGTTTCTAAGACAATAATGGGAACAATACTTAACTCAAAGGGAAATAAATGCTGCAGAGGGAACTTGAGGCCCCAGAGAACAGTTAATAAAAAGACAGCTTGAATGGAAAGAGAGTTCCTCCAGTCACTGAAGGTCCACCATGTAGATAATAACCAGACACACTGGTGAAGTGTGCAAATTTCAGATACAGTTACACTTACCAGTGTCTATTTTCCTACAAACCACAACATTCTCTCTAAGCACAATAGAGGCAAGCATAAAACTTTTCTAAGTATCAGGGAGTAACAGGTGTAAAACTTAACCTTAACTTGAATTTGTTGAAGCTCTGTACTAGACTTTTCTGAAGTTTCATCTTGTTTTGCTTTGACAATAATTATACCATACTAAAGATTTAAAATTGCTGTTTCCCAGACATTATTTGATATAGTTAGAGAAAGTGCTACATGTTACATGAGGAAGGGGGTCTAAGATTACGTATCTTCTGTATGGCCAGACTAGGTGGTCATGCCTATAATTCCAGCGATTTGGGAGGCTGGGGTGGAGAATCGCTGGAGCCCAGGAGTTTGAGCCAGCCTGGGCAACATAGAGAGACCCTGTCTCCTCAGAAATAATTTAAAAAATATTAGCTAGATATGGTGGTGCATGCCTGTTTTCAGCTACTTAGGAGGCTGAGGTGGGATTATTGACTGAGCCAGGCAACTGAGGCTGCCATGAGCCATGATCATGCCATTGCACTCCATTCTGGGTGATAGAGAGAAATCTGTCTCAAAAAAGTAATTTAAAACAATTAAAAATAAAATTAAATTTTATAAAAAGAAAAAGAAAAACATATTTTCTGTGGATGTATCAAAAAGAGCATAGATAAAAATTTTAAATGTTGTTGCTATTTTTATACTTTTGCTTCTCTGTATCTATTTGCTTCTTTGTTTCATATTTTTGTTTATTTTCTGTAAACTCATATTTATTCTTCAAACCTCTCCTCTTTCAAAACTCATTGAGCCAAGAGATATCCCTTTCTTTCCATTTAAATATGATTTTGTATTTTCGCTACGTTCACATTAAAATGCTCCTTTAAAAATATTCATATTAAAATTTCCTTAGAGTTTATGCCATTGATTAGTATTCAGGTTGAAAACACTAATGAAGTTCTCTTGGAAGCTGCAGTAGGAAACTGCTTTTGGTGACATGCCTCACTGGGTTTTTCTACCATTTCAAGTTGTGCTTCAATGAGGCTCCAAGGTTTAAAGAAAAATTTATTTGGAAAAACACGATGCTACTCTTTGACTTACAGAGCTTTCGTGTGCGTGTCTTAGCTACATAATTTCTACAGGAACACACAGGACATTTGGGTTGCAGATGCAAATGATATGTTTATTGCTATCAATCATTTGTATCACCAGATCACTGGACCAGAGGACAACTTGTAAAAGGATTTCAGAATGGCATAATGGGAAGAATTACTAATAAAACGATGAGACATGAAGAGAATTTAAAAATATACAATGATCAGCTGTGAAGAATTGGCCAGGTAACACACAGTAAAATGTTTACACTTACAGAATAAGCCTATATGTTTTTAGCTCTTAAAACCAGAGGTGTATGGTTCTAGGAGAGATATCACCTATGGCAGCGATCTCCAACCTTTCTGGCACCAGGGCCAGTTTTTTGGGAGACAATTTTTCCACGGACAGGTTGGGCTTGGGGGTGGGTTTTGGGATGAAGTTGTTCCACTTCAGATCATCAGGCACTAGATTCTCGTGAGTGTTCATCCTAGATCCCTTGCATGTGCAGTTCACAATAGGGTTAGTGCTCCTATGAGAATCTAATGCGGGCGCTCATCTGACAGGAGGCAGAGCTCAGGTGGGAACATTCGCTTGCCCACTGGGCGCCTTCTGATGCTGTGTGGCCGGGTTCCTAACAAGCCATGGACCAGTATAGGTCCGCGGCCTGGAGGCTGGGAACCCCTGACCTACAGTACTGTTTTCCCAGCCCAGGAAAAAGGGATACATACAAAGATAACAATACTAGGAGATGGAGAACAAAGTCATTAAAGATGCTATAATTTTCATCACACTTTTCTTAAGAAAATTATTTGTTTTTCTCAAAACAAAAGACATCAGCTTTGATTGGTTTATTAATAAACAACAAAAAATGCTTTCCTAACTTGGAGAAAAAATGCTTTTCTCAACTTTGAGAAAAAAATAGGCCTGATTTTATAAGTACTCAAACCTCTCAGAGTTAGTGGGTAGCAAAGGATTTCATTATAAATATTTCATCAATGTTAACTTGAGATATTAAATGATATTACTAAAGTTTGACTAGCTCACAACCTCATGCTACATATATATATATACACACACAAACACTATAATATATGTGTGTGCCTATACATAGCATATATATAAATTATATATAACAAAATACATAAAATTATATGTATTATGCCATCATATATTACATATTATATATCATATATCACATATTATATACATTGTATATAATTATCATACAGCATATCTTATATATGCATTATGTATACATACAGCATGCTTATATATGCTATATATTATACAGTATATGGTATAATGTATACATGTATATACATATGTACATATAGCATGCTTATATAGCATTATATATGCTATATGTACATATGTATATACATGTATATATTATATTATTATATATTATATATAGTATTATATGTATATACAATGTAGAGCATTTATAAGCATGCTATGTGCATATATGTGTATATACATATATAGCATTATGCATATATGTGTATATACGTATATAGCATTATGTATATATGTATTATATATACATATATGTGTATACACATATATAATGCTATGTATAATGCTATATAATATATACATACATGTGTATACACATATATAATGCTATATATAGCATATATGTGTATACACATATGCTATATAAATATATAATACATTCTATATGTATGTATCATATATAATACATTCTATATGTATGTATCATATATAATACATTCTATATGTATGTATCATATATAATACATTCTGTATGTATCATATATAATACATTCTATATGTATCATATATAATACATTCTATATGTATCATATATAATACATTCTATATGTGTGTATCATATATAATACATTCTATATGTGTGTATCATATATAATACATTCTATATGTGTGTATCATATATAATACATTCTATATGTGTGTATCATATATAATACATTCTATATGTGTGTATCATATATAATACATTCTATATGTGTGTATCATATATAATACATTCTATATGTGTGTATATAATACATTCTATATGTGTGTATCATATATAATACATTATATATGTATGTATCATATATAATACATTATATATGTATGTATCATATATAATACATTATATATGTATGTATCATATATAATACATTATATATGTATGTATCATATATAATATGTATTATATATGTATATATAGCATTATAGATATATACACACATACAAATATATTTTTTATATATAGCATTATAGACGTGTGTGTGTATATATATATATATACACACATATATATATATATACACATATATAAAATGATCTTTACTTTTAACCTGAAAACGAGTTAGTCTTTTGAGGATGAGAAATCATTTGTACAATTTTAAATTTAATGTACACATTACAATATACATTTAGTAGAGGTGAGCGACATTATTGCCTACTTCTCCAAATCACTAGAAGCAAAATACAGTGTTCCCCATATTCCAAACGTTAGTTTGTCATTAATACTTTTGAAGGCTCTCGAAACTACGTTATGAACTGTAGCAAACAGTGTTTGCCGACCTAACATCCATTTCCTCTTTGTTGCTTTTGGTGGTGTTACTGTTGACCTCAGACAAGCCTTGATTTTACTCATTGGGTGTCCAGTGTCCATCCAGTCCTCATATAATTCAAGGGAAGCGACTCTTTTCTCTGCAAGGGAGCCAGTCCTGAACTATCCAAGTCAACCGAGGCAACCCCATTTCCTTGCCGCTACTTGGATGAAACATGGGCATGTGACTCGGTTACAGCGAGAGAGGATGAGGAGGCGTGCTGAGAACACCTTTGGGAAGGCCGCCGATTCCTGAGAAGAACATGGCGGCAGAGCAGATGGCCTCATCCTGCCTCTGGAAATTGCAGTGTGTGTCTGTGAGAACTGAAAGGGTGTGGCCATCTTGACCCCAAGATGGGAGCCAGCCTCAGGACACGCAGTGATGCCGGAATGGCTCCCAAATGGCTCCCAAAGCATCAGGTCAGTGGGTCAACTAATTCCTGAGATCTGTTCCACCCTGACACTTCCATCATATAGGAAACTGAATTTCCTTGCTTTTTGAATCAGTTTGAGTCAGATCAGAATTTTTAGTAAGAACTAAAGATTAAAACTTCCTTAAATGTATATTTTAAATTTCCTCTTAAAAATTATGACAATTGTGATCTTTCAAAGCACAGAAGAGGAGGAATTCTCTCCTCCATTTGTCTAGGGGCGAGGAAGTAAATCGCATGGCAGAGACTGCTAGCTGTTCAATGAAAGCGCAAGGTGAGCTTTACTTTAGTGATACAAATTGCAGCTTTTAGCTGGGTACGTGGCTACAGAACTCAGACTAGTTTTCTATTCTCCTTTGCATCTAAGTGTTGGTGGTCACATGACCAAGTTCTGGTTAATGAGTTATGAGCAGATGCTGCAAGCCCATTTTGGCTCTGTTCTCAGTAACAAGTAAGCCCTTATAAACCAAAAAGTGAATCTCAGCCTCAGTTCAAAGAGGCAGCGATAAAAGGCCTAAGCAAATGTAAAGAAAGGGGGAGCATGTTGGTCCTAAACTATTCTTTGGTAATCACAGTTTTCAGTTTCTTTTTCCTTTCTTCGTGGTACCAATTAATTTGTAAATGCTAATGTTTAAATAGCAGCATCCAATCCCTGATTTTCCCGGCTGGTCAAAGCCCAGCCAATGGCTGAATTCAACACCCTTTACCTTTCTTTTTTTTCCTAGCACTCAATGAAACCATTGTATTTCCTGCTTGAACAGACCAATGAATAAGTGATCAAGGACCATTCTAAACTGCAATCTTCCAGTTCTATAAACATTATTATTCGGATCCAAAAAACTATTAGCTAGAGCCTATTGATCCTCTAGTTTCCTCCTTTTCAGAGCACCAGCATACAAATCGTCTCATTTGATTTCCTTCTAGAAGCACAAGCTGGGCGTGGAAGACTGTACAGATGTGGCAGGAAGGTATGAATGGCCAACGGCACAAGATGAAACTGAAAGTGACATTCCTGTTTTAATACTTGCTCTTTGACAAAGCCTTTAAGATTAATGAATCTCGGCCGGGTGCGGTGGCTCACGCCTGTAATCCCAGCACTTTCAGAGGCTGAGGTGGGCAGATCACAAGGTCAGGAGATCAATATCATCCTGGCCAATATGGTGAAACACCATCTCTATTAAAAATACACACACACACACAAATTAGCCGGGTGTGGTGGTGCGCCTGTAGTCCCAGCTACTCAGGAGGCTGAGGGAGGAGAATCGCTTGAACCCGGGAGGCGGAGAAGGTGGTGAGCTGAGATTGTGCCACTGCACTCCAGCCTGGCGACAGAGTGAGACTCTGTCTCAGAAAAAAAAAAAAAAAAAAAAAAAGAATCTCCTAGTTTTTAAGTGATGAGTGGTTGGGATTGCCAGTTTTGGTTTTGGCGTAGACTCAAGAGACAAAAATACAAGCTGGCAGGTCCTATAGTGAAATTTGGAGTGAATCCTGCAGCAGCTGCTGAGGAACTATGAGACAGTGGCCTGTGCTGCTGGATAGAGGCATCTCACTGTCCACTCGTTGGTGTATGTTCTCATAAATTCATAATCACTCTTTCAAATGTGGCTCAACAATCCAATACTAAGGAGCACTACCTGAAATCACAAAGACAGTTTCTTTGTGAATACTGCACCTTCTTCATAGCTGTTGGTTCTTAGCACTGTTGTGTGTTCAATCTTTCATTAGATTATATACTCTTTAAGACAGGATCAGGAGTTATATTTTGTTGAATATACACTATGTTGATGTCATATGAAATAAAATTTAAGTGTATATTTGTGTACCATATGAGGAGAAATAAACAATATTATATGTGAATTTTATATTTATTCTAATTTTCATTCGTATCAGTTCAATCTTTCTCACTTTTCAGGATACATAGCCAGAGTCAATATTGGTGAGGAGGTCAGGAAGAGGTAGGAAAACGACTGGTGGTTGAATTGACTGGAATCAAAGGGGGAGACTGATTCTAATTGACATGAGGCAGAAAAATAAAAAATAGCTCAGGATTGAAATGACACAAAGTTTTATATATATATTTATATATATTTATTTTATATATAGATATATATGTTATATATATGTCATATACATGTTATATATGTTATATATGAATGTATGTTATATATATAAAATTCTATGCTACCATACAATTACAGAAAACATAGGATTTTAGTTAAAAAATAAATGTTATCTTCATGGATATCATTGGCCTTTTGATTGCATTTGTTGACTACATGAAACTATGGACAAAAAAGTGAATTTTTAAAATTCTTTCATCATATATTAGTTAATTATTAATTATTAAGTCTCTTCACTTAATCAACATTTATTAAGTTCATGCTATACACCTGGCTGGTATATGCCTGGGTCTGGATACAAAGTTGAGTAAGATGTATAATCCAGGTTTAAAGTGCAAAAAAGGAATCCATGTAATTTAGAAAAGAAATGACATGTTTACGTTGGATAATTATTCCCATGTTTTCACAGTGGGAGATTATCTTGAAACACTACTCCCTTATACTTAATTGCCTCCAGGCATGGTGACAGGGTGATCTTTAGAATATGCACAAATCCAAAGGATCAAGTTTATAGCAAACAAAAAGAGAACAGGGAGCAATCTGGTTATGACATCAGTCACCTCCTAATTGGGGGGATATTTGCTGGCTAGCTGAGTTGCTTTCAAGCTAGAGGGTTCTAACCAATTAGTATATAAGAGAGCATATGGCTATGCAAAAAAAAAAAAAAAAAAAAAAGGCCTAGGCTTTGAATTCTGATTCTACTACTTACTAACTTTGTGCCCTTTTACAAGAAAGAGCACTTTTCTGAGTCTCAGTATGAAGTGATATTTAAAATATCTCATCAGGTGCTGATGACACATGACAGTAAGTCTCGCGGCTTACAGACACTGTGAAAGGACAAACACGTGGGGATTCTCAACAAACAGCAGCTATGGGATTGTTATTGTGTTTGCTGTTGTCATTGTTTTTAATTATTAATAGCACACAGATTATATACTCCATTTTAAATCTATTAAATGATTCCTATCAGGTAGCACAAAGTGGCAGGGTGTGTATTATAAAGAAGGAGTCAGGCAGGGAGTGTATTATAATTAATTTATTATTATTATTATCATTATTATTATTATTATACTTTAAGTTTTAGGGTACATGTGCACAACATGCAGATTTGTTACATATGTATACATATGCCATGTTGGTGTGCCGCAACCATTAACTTGTCATTTAGCATTAGGTATATCTCCTAATGCTACCCAGGGTGTGTATTATAAAGAAGGAGTCAGGCTGTGGGTCTTTTGAATACTGTTTTTCACGGGAGCAACATCCTAAACTGCATGTCCCACTAACGGTGGGATGAAGACAGCTCTGTCAGGCCGTGGTGTGGTGGCAGGTAGCACAGGCCCCAGAATTAGAAGCTCTGGGTTCCTGGCTGAGCTCTACTGCCTCCTAGCTGTGTTACTCAATCTCCCTGTGACCTCAGTTTTCCTACTAAATGGGGATAATAATAACATCTACCTCGTAGCACAGTTAGTGAGGATTAAATCAGTCAAAACGCGTAAAATCTTTATAACAATAGTTAGAAAACACCATGCACCAAAATATGCTAGTTATGTTATATTACAGAGTATATCACAGACTAAATTAAGGTTTGACATCAAATTAAGTAAGACGGCCAGGCCAGTGGCTCACACCTGTAATCCCAGCACTCTGGGAGGCCGAGTTGAGCAGATCACCTGAGGTCAGAAGTTCGAGACCAGCCTGGCCAACATGGTGAAACCCTGTCTCTACTGAAAATAAAAAAAATTAGCTGGGCATGGTGGCGCACACCTGTAATCCCAGCTACTCGGGAGACTGACGTAGGAGAATTGCTTGAATCTGGGAGGCAGAAGTTGCAGTGAACTGAGATCTCGCCACTGCACTCCAGCCTGGGGGACACAGTGAGACTCTATCTCAAAAAAAAAAAAAAAAAATTAAATGAGACAATTAAAGAAGAAAAATTCAATATTAGAAATTAGACTAGATAGAGAGTTTTTTTAATGGAGGAATAATTAGATAGATACCAAATAACGTTATCTGTGTTAGACCATCGTGGCCAGGGGACCTATAGTTCCTATCTGGATTGCAGCCAAAATGGAACCTGCAGGCATCAAGCAAGGTCTGTTAAGAGATAAAGAATACCAAGGTGATAGAGCTTTAAAAAAATCTGTGCTTTCAACAGCTTCAGAATTCCCTGTCTAATCAGTAACAGCTTATCAAGCATGAGATGGGAGAAAAACAGTCATCGGGGCTCCAGATGGAAATGTTTAATGCATATGCAGTTTATAGGATGAATATAAATTGCAAACATGGTAGTTTTTGGTTAATCTGCTGAACAAAAAAAGTATTGAATTTGTTCTACTTTAATTAATGAGTAACTGAATATTTGATACAGCAACGTGCTTAACTCTTTCACAGAAAGTCAACGGCCAATGATTTTGCAGATAAAGTTGGCATTGTCAGGGTTATTTTCGTTATACATGTAATTCTTTCAAGGTATATTTTGCAGCAGAGATAAAGTCTTACATGTATTGTGATCCTCTCTTTGTGCTGATGAAAAATATCTATCAATCTACTTAATTGTGCAGCATACAAGCATACATTGGAGAAAAATGTAAGTATCATTTAAAATGTTTGGCACTCTTTGAAAGAAAGGAAGGTATATCAGATGTCACTGACAAGAGAACTAATAATATACCCTGTTAGTTGGTAGTAAGAAGCCTGAAAATGTAAAAGGTAATAATGTGGAGTGAATTAAGTGATATGTTCTGTCTACAGCTATTTCTTTATCTGTAATCTGTGTATCTTGAAGCCTATTTTAATTGCATACGTATTACATTTATATAGTACTTGCTATATGTTCCAGAACCTTTACAAAGTTACCTGATGCAATCCTCATAATCACCCTATTATGAGGGTACTATCATTATTCTCATTTTATAGGTAAGAAAACTGAGGCACAGAAAGGCTAAGTAACTTGCTCAAGGAAGCTAGAAAATGTCAAAGCTTGAAATTTCAAGCTAGGCTGGCTTTTGTACTCAACCACTCCACTGGGCTGTGTAGCTAGATGGTACCCAAAATGAACCTGCATACATTATTTATGTATTTGGTATGTATCCATTGACAAGAGTGGTAAAAGACTGGAGAAACAGTCAGAAAATATTTTACTATTAGATACGGTTTCAGGAAGTATGGGGATCTTGCATCTACCTAAGAATATGAAACTGCTCATCACCAGTGTTGCTTTGAGTCTTTTCCTTTTGTGAAGTTGAATCATACATGCATCTTTCGTTTTCACTAAATAAAGTGTGCAATTGAAAAAAAAGCATTTCTGCTAATCATAATTGCATTCACTTTCCCCAGGTACCAAAGAGAAAAGAATTAGGGCCACCTGTAATTTTAGAACTAAAGATACAAATGTAGGTTACTTTTATAAGGAAAAAAAGAAAAGTTAATTTTTTAAAATAATAAATTTGTTTTAGTAAAAAAAAAGATTAAAATCTGAGTTGTAGACACAATAGGGCTAAATTGGAAAACAATGGAAAAAAGAATTTAAGGATGAGAAAATACTTTTTTAAATTTTCTCAGATTAAAATTAGTTTTATATTAAGAAGCTAAATGAAATATTTTCTAAGTAATTCAATTAAAACATCTAATACCATAGTATCTGTGGGAGGAAAAGAAGCAGTTGTGTTTTAAAGAAACTCAGGAAACTAATACAATGTTCCTTATTTGCCAGCTGAGGGGTTATTGCTATACATTTGCAGCAACGTCCATTAAAAGAGAAGTAGCTATTTTAAAATGCAAATAGCTAGTTTGACCTTCACAATGCTCTTTTTCTTCTTGTTTTCTAAATTATAAATCTTGCATTCTTTTTGATAGTAAAGCCAGAACGTCTATTAAAGTAGAAAATATAAACAGCTTAAACATTGCATATTATTCATCACCCATAGTATTAATGAAATTTACACTGACAGAAGTAACAAGGAACAACATCCTGAAGTCTTTGGTTGACTTTTTAAATTGTGTTCATGATTAAAACTCATATACTTTTCATCACTAATAAAAATGCAGCAGATTAAAAATTGCTTTGAAAGTCATAACTGATTTCGCTTAGAAATTTATTCACTTAAAAATACTACCCATCTGACAAAGGGCTAATATCCAGAATCTACAAAGAACTTAAACAAATTTGCAAGAAAAAATCAAACAACCCCATCAAAAAGTGGGCAAAGGATATGAACAGACACTTCTCAAAAGAAGACATTTATGCAGCCAACAGACACATGAAAAAATGCTCATCATCACTGGCCATCAGAGAAATGCAAATCAAAACCACAATGAGATACCATCTCACACCTGTTAGAATGGTGATCATTAACAAGTCAGGAAACAACAGGTGCTGGAGAGGATGTGGAGAAATAGGAACACTTTTACACTGTTGGTGGGACAGTAAACTAGTTCAACCATTGTGGAAGACAGTGTGGCGATTCCTCAAGGATCTAGAACTAGAAATACTATTTGACCCAGCTGTCCCATTACTGGGTATATACCCAAAGGATTATAAATCATGCTGCTATAAAGACACTTGCACACGTATGTTTACTGCAGCACTATTCACAATAGCAAAGACTTGGAACCAACCCAAATGTCCATCAATGATAGACTGGATTAAGAAAATGTGGCATATATACACCATGGAATACTACACAGCCATAAAAAAGGATGAGTTCAGGTCCTTTGTAGGGAAATGGATGAAGCTGGAAACCATCATTCTGAGCAAACTATCGCAGGTACAGAAAACCAAACACCACATGTTCTCACTCATAGATGGGAATTGAACAATGAGAATATTTGGACACAGGGTGGGGAACATCACACACTGGGGCCTATCGTGGGGTAGGGGGAAGGGGGAGGGATAGCATTAGGAGATATACCTAATGTAAATGACCAGTTAATGGGTGCAGCACACCAACATGGCACATGTATACATATGTAACAAACCTGCACGTTGTACACATGTACCCTAGAACTTAAAGTATAATTTAAAAAAAAGAAAAAAGAAGAAATTTATTCATTTAAAAATATCATATTAAAAATGTTATGGTATTTCATACATTCATATACTATTATTATTGTTAGTCTGGAATGCTTGATGGACATAATCTTATGAATTTTCAAAATATTACTCCCCAAACAGCAAGAAGAACCAGAATCCTTATAATAAAGCTTTCGTGCTGGGTAGAGCTAGAAGGAAATGTGTTGTAATACCATCTTCAGTTCATGTTACCACAAGCCATGGGGATTTCTTAAGTTCTAGATAAATGAGTATATAAAAGTAAAGGAAATTAAAGGAATGTGGCAGTCAAGAGAACCCAGGCTGTAGGTTAAATCGACACATAAGAATAGTATACTAATACTTCTCATCCAGTAATTTCAACTAGATGTGCAATCAATATTGTTTACCCACACAAAGTACAAACAATTTACATAAATGAAGCATTTACTTATAAAATGAGATTCATGAGTGAATTTTTATTCCCATGTATCAATCTTTTCACTATAGCAAACTTAAAAGTTTCATAACTGTGAAGGGTCCTTTTGAAACTTGCCTATATTCAACCATCAGAGAATAACATTACTGTATACTCTCAACGGTGTTTGACAATTTCCTAAAATGGACCAGACACTTATATCTTAATCTCAATTTAATCCTCATCCACAATCTGGACCCTCACTGAGCTTGGTTATAAATGTATTGTCTAATTTAAAAAAATGCTTCAGAAGGAGCAAAACACCATTAGATATGCCAAGCACAGCTATTAACATAGTTGAAGCTCTGAAATCTCACCCCAGAAGGTTTTGAGAATTCTTGATGGCAATCTCACTTTCAATAGAAACATACTGAAAATGAAATAAGACAAAACACAAACCTCCTGATATAGGGTATAATATTATTTCAAAGAGCCATAATATTATTTAAATGATCGATTTTCATTTTTAATATGATGTGTAATTTGGCCTATTCTATTTCACTGGCACATTTCTATTTATTCATATCATTCTACTTATAAATAGAACTTCTAAAAGGTTCCATATAAGTGTAACAAAAGAAAGATAAGAAAGCAAGTTTTTTACATCTAATGGGGCTTTTGCATTATGAACATGAAGAAATGCTAATCCATGATGCGGCTACTGTCAGCATATTTTCTTAAATGCTAACTGGTCAACCATAGAAATGGTGGCAGGAAAAGAACTTAGCAGAGATGAGGATGGGGAGGAAAAGATGGATTGGTAGCAGTGCCATATGCAGATGTGAGGAAATGAGCAAATATTTATCATAGCTAAATGAGGCACATCATCTATAATGGGGAAGGGGAATATAGTTACTTGCCTATCTGAACCCATAGCATAGGCCAACCAAGCACACCATCCAAGAATATCAAGCAGATGATAAATGGAAGAGCAGATGGAGATCTCCAGAAACAACAAAAGAAGAGAAGCAGAATGATTATCAGGGAAACACGTTGGTTTTGAGGGGCTGCCACTGAAAATGTTGGATCTTACCTATGGTTCTTCAGCCAGGGTGAATAGAATGAAGTAAATTCTACGGAGTGCAATAGCTAGTGAACTGTCATATACCAAGAAATAATAATAGGTTAATTGAATTCACCATCTTGATTCCAAAAGCAGGCTGTTTAAAACAGCGAACAAATGAAATGCCTCATCTTTATCCTATTATCTGATGCTGTGTTTCATTTGGAAATGCCACACTGCATTTTCTGACTCAATCTCCTATCCCCACCCTTCATCCCCATACTCCATTCACATCACCCAGGTTTAAATTTCCGTCACTTCCATAAACAACTCATGCTATGGTCACCAACAACTTCAATTTTACTAACTTCCTGGACAATATTTTAGTCCTCATCTTGCATGATCTCTTAGCAGTGCTCATCCCTGGTGCCCATTTCTGTCTTCCTGGCATGCTTTCTTGTCACATCTCCCTTCTACATTTCCCCTGACCTACCTGCCACTCATTCTCTGTCTGCTTTGAAGCTTATGTTCCATTATTCAGCCATTATTTTTAGAGCTAAGGACCAGTCTTAGATGCTCTTCTTTTCTCACCCTCTATTCTCACCCTTAGGTGATCTCATCCAAACACGGTTTCAATTACCTCTCCTATGCATAGCTAAGTCACAATTTGTCGTTTGTCCTATCCAAGCTGAGATCTTGACTCCTTTATTTAGTTATCCACGCAACACCTTGCAGATGCCGTAAAGGCACTTCGGATTCAACATTTACCATGTGTGCTCATTATTTAGCTGCCACTTACAAGCGAGAACAGACAGTATTTGTGGTTTTTTTTTTTTTTTTCATTCCTGCATTAGTTTACTAAGGATGATGCTCTCCAGTTTCATCCGTGTCCCTGCAAAGGACATGATCTCATTCTTTTTATGGCTACATAGTATTTTGTGGAATATATGTACCACATTTTCTTATCCATAAAACAAACCTGCATATGTAGTCCTGAACTTAAAATAAAAGTTAAAAAAAAAAAAGAAAAGGCTTTGGGAGGCCGAGGCGGGTGGATCATGAGGTCAGGAGATCGAGACCATCCTGGCTAACACGGTGAAACCCCATCTCTACTAAAAATGCAAAAAATTAGCCGGGCGTGGTGGCGGGTGCCTGTAGTCCCAGCTACTTGGGAGGCTGAGGCAGGAGAATGGTGTGAACCCGGGAGGCGGAGCTTGCAGTGAGCCGAGATCACACCACTGCACTCCAGCCTGGGCAACAGAGCAAGACTCTGTCTCAAAAAAAAAAAAAAAAAAAGAATAAAGGAAGAAAAGGGAATAAAGACCCAGAGTGTTAAGTTCACCTCCTCAAAAATAAAAAAAAACAACAGATGTGTGATCCTTTCTTTAAATCTGAGTCTCTCCCATCAGTCCATACCTGCATGGTATTGCCCAATACCAGGTAAAACCAGACTGACACATGGGAGGCATTTCCAGCACTTTTTTCCACCACAGCCCACATGTAATCCACAACCAAGTTCTGTAGATTTTACCTTCTAATAGCTCTTCAATCCTCCCAGATATTTCCACTCTGCTACCACCATCCTAGTCTAGGCTGCCAGGTCTCACCCTGGCACTGCAGTCATATCCTGTGACAGGTGTTACCAAGTCTTCTCTTTCTGCCTTCAGACCTGTCCTCTACACCACAGCCAGAGCAAGGCTTACCCAGAGCAGACATGATCATGATATGCTTCCTCCATGTCCATCACTCCAACACATACAAACTGTTGGCTTAAGATAGTTTGGTGGCATCTCTTTGGGCTTCTAATGGAATCAAAACCAGAAATCAGGAACATTGCCTAAAAAGCCATCTATTGCAGGATTTGTCAACTCTCCAGCCTTATTTCATACCAAATCACCCTTCAATCTCGGTGCTGCAGCCACACCAGCCTTGTCTTTCTGCCCCAAGAGTTCTGTTTATGCTCTTTTGTTTACCTGAAATATGACCCTTCCTCCTACCTTCACCTACCTTCCAAAGCTCAACCAGCCATCACCTCCTTGGAGAAGTTCTCCCTCAGATCACTACTGAAGTCACATTTCCGTTGGCTTCTATTACCTTGAGAGCACTACCATCCTCCAGGATAAGTACAGGTGCAATATGACCTCCACTGTGCAGATCTGTAATGTCAGTCTCCCCACAAAGGCAGAGACTGGTTTTTATTTTCATCATGATACCCTGGGCATATCCAGCCCCTAGCACATGGTTGGTTCTTAGTCATTGTTAC
Source organism: Pan troglodytes (assembly GCF_028858775.2). Classification (NCBI taxonomy): domain Eukaryota; kingdom Metazoa; phylum Chordata; class Mammalia; order Primates; family Hominidae; genus Pan; species Pan troglodytes. Next base: position 162,229,290 of record NC_072404.2, on the reverse strand, counting down.
TGAATCAATGATTGTTATTATGACCAAACAAAAGTTTTTGATACAGATGGCCAGAACTCTCAAGAATGACTTGAAACAAGATATTTGTGATCCTCTGTCTAGTACTACATAGACCAGCATTTTTGGTCATTCATTAACTTGCTAGTTCATTCATTCTGTGCCACTCCCTCAGCCTTAACTACCCGTATCTTCTTTTCCACATGTCTCACTCTTACTCATTTTACAGATCTCAGCTTAAATGTCACTTTCTCACATGTGGCCAGGGAATATCTGTTAAGTGAATGATGACCCTATTAAGTATTCACTGATTGCTATAATTAGGTGCCAGAGAGCATACTAGGGCCTGGGGTTACAAAAATTGATATGAAGCTTTTTCTGCCATCAGGAACTCATTTCATATTTGGGGACTGCAGTCATGTAGAGAGATAATTAAAGCCTAATATAAATGGTACAAGAGAGGGATGCATCTCCTGCTTGCTGAAAGATGCACGGGGCAGTCCTGCTGCTGTTCCCACAGAGTATGGTTGGAGGAATATATACATCTTTTTTTTTTTTTTTTTTTGCAGGATAATCTGCTTTATACCTGTTAGCTGAATAACGTTAAAAATATCACTTCATTATTTGTTAAAAATAAGAAAAAGTCACTATTTTAAAACATTGCTTGAGAATTTCTGTTATGGAGAAAATTTAACTAAACACTTTGGTGGGCCATTTGCCGATGAAATTATAGGCCCTAGAGCACCAGTCAGAAGGCTGGGTTGAATTGCTTTACACAGCAAAATAAAAGGAATGTGTCTATGGTGAAACAGCTGGAAGAAGTCAAGCAAGAGTCCCACAGAGATGAAGACACAAAGGGATACATAATGAGGTCCTGGGAGAAACAGAGAGGCCAAACCATACACCCAGGTCCTGGGCCTGGGGTGAAGCAAATACACACACACACACACACACACACACACACACACACTGCCAGTGGTAAATTTCCTTTAATTATGCTTCTTTTGAAAACAGAGGTCTCTGCTGTTTAGTTTTAAATCATGTTCTGATACAATTCCATCGTAAATGAGAAGCCTTCTCAAATAATTCCTTAAACCTTCCAGCCAACAATATGAGTATATTCAAGAGAAATTTGTGAAAGCTAGTTAAAGTTGCCTGACACGTAATCCCTACTCTAAGAAGGACATAAAAACATGGGGCCTTAATCATTGGCTCAGCAGTTGCATCCCTGTCTTCTTTCCCTGGCAAGGCTATATGACTCTTTCAGTTTAATGACAAATGCAAAGCTCTTCAAATTCCCTGGAACCACAGGTAGGCTATGTAGAAATCAAAGACTAAAATGCTAGCATTGGGTAATCTCTGGATCAGATCAGCATTCTAACTGTCCTTCTGAGCTCTCTAGGACCCAACTTCTGATCAGACTGTCAATTGGGATCTCAGAATTCCCTGAATATCCATTCTTAGGTGTGGTTAATACGATGACACTTCTCAGAGCATTTGAACCTTGAAAATGAGCTAACCATATGTGGTTTTGGCTACAGAAGAATTGATAGCTCATTTGTCCCCGACAGGCAATGTGCTTTTTCTGCTTCTGCATTTATGCCTATTTATATTTTTATTTGAGTGTTTCGGATGAATCTAGTCCCCCTCAAAAGATTCCACGTGAAAAGAGACTATGCTATATACCTAATTTCCCTCTGAGATTGTAGATAGGCACAATATATTTTCTTTAAAGTGAAAACAAAGCACATAAAATTGCAATATGTAAAAAGCATAGTTCTGAGCCAGTCTATTTTGCTTCTGGTTGAAAAGAGATTTTCAGGTCATTTGTTTGTCAGGTACACATTAATAAAACAAATGTTGAAACTGCAGACATATCACAGGTCTTATTTATAGCCAAGGCTGTCAAGTTTCCTGTAGAAATCCAGCTGTGACCGATAGATTATTCCTCTATGCTGTGTTGTCTAATACTGCAGCCACTATCCCAATATGATTATTTGAACTGAAATTTAAATTAGTTAATAACAAAAATTCTGTTTCTCAGCCACTATAGCCATATTTTAAATGCTCCATAGCTACATATGGCTAGTGGCTACTGTACTGAACAAAGCAGAAGTGGAATATTTCCTCTATCCCCGAAAATTCTATTGGACAACTCTACCTACCAGAAAACAGAGAATGATAGTAAGTAAACAACTTTGAGATTAGCAGCTAATGAGTTTGGGGGAACTGGATCTCCGATTGTCAGAAAGGGCCAGCTTTTATATCTTTGCTCAATCCCTATGTTACATAAAGCTTTAATTCCATTATTTATGTGACCTCTTCCCTCCCCTACCAACTGCTTTCTTACTGTCCCATCCCAGAAAGTCATACTGTTTGTTCCCCGTGAATAGAATTTATTAGAAAATAAAAAGTAAATAGTTTGAGAATATGTGGAAGACAGAATTCTGAGATGGCCCCTATGTGTCCTTGCCTCTGGGACAGGTGACCTGTATAATCCCCTTCTTCTGAGTGTGAACAGAATCTGTGAATATGATGGGTTTTCTTTTCTGATTATGGTTACGTTATACAGCATAGTAAGTGGGTTTAGTGTATGTAATTAAGGTCCTGTATCAGCCAGGGATTCACTGAAGAAACAGAACCAGGATGATAGAGTTTGCATATTTATGCTCTCCCCCTACCCTGCCATTCTAACATTGAAATGTAATTCCTAATGTTGGAGGTGGGGCCTAGTGAGAGGTGTTTGGGTCATGGGGGTGGATCCCTCATAAATGGCTCTGTGCCCTTCCCCGGGTGATGAGTGAGTTCTTGCTCTATATTTTCCCCATGAGATCTGATTGTTAAAAATGGCCTGGCACTTCCTCTCTCTTTCACTCCCTCTCTCGCCATGTGGAAACAGATTTCCCTTGCCTTCTGCCACGAGTAAAAGTTTCTGAGGTCTCACCAGAAGACGCCAGCACTTCCTGTACAGCTTGCAGAACCATGAGCCAAATAAACTCTTTTGTTTTATAAATGACCTAGCTGCAGGTATTCCTTTACAGCAATGCAGAAAGGACTAACACACAGGAGGACACACAAATATTAAGATGTATTTCACGAAATTGGCTTATGCAATGTAGGGGATGATTTGGCAGTTCTGAAGTCCATAGGACAGGCCGTCAGGAAAGGCAGACTGGAAACTCTTGGGAAGAAGCCCAGGACCAGCTAGACTATTGGAGATAGCCTCCTTTACTTAAAGTAAATTTATTATGGAGCTTGTGGCCAGGTGCGGTGGCTCATGCCTGTAGTTCCAGCACTTTGGGAGGCTGAGGTTGGCAGATCACGAGTCCAGGAGCTCGAGACCAGCCTGGTCAACATGGTGAAACCCCATCTCTACTAAAAATACAAAAGTTAGCCTGGTGTGGTGGCATGTGCCTGTAATCCCAGCTGCTTGGGAGGTGGAGGCAGGAGAATCAGCTTGAACCTGGGAGGCGGAGGTTGCAGTGAGCTGAGGTTGAGTCACTGCACTTCAGCCTGGGCAACAGAGCAAGACTATGTCTTGGAAAAAACAAACAAACAAACAAATAAATAAAGTCAATTTATTATGGAGTTTAATCATGTCTATAAAATACTTTCATACAACACCTAAGTTAATGTTTGATTGGCCAACCCAAGAAGGTAGCCTTGCCAAATGGACACATACAACTGATGCTCACAGGTCTCCAATTAGTTGATTTTAGGTCAGAAGAGTGACCATCCTTAGTGGGCCTGACTTGGGCAGATGACCCCTTTAAAAGAGGATACAGAGATTTGAGATTTGTAGCAACGAAGGCTGTCTCTCCTGCCGTCCCTGAAGAAGTAAACCATCCTGAGTTCTATAGCTGCAATAAAATGACTTCTGCCAACAGTATTTGAGCTTGCACAAGAAGCCTGAATCTCAGCTCAGACCACAGCCTAGGCTGACACGCTGATGGGCTAAGCCATGCCCAGACACCTGGTCCACAAAAACAGTAAAATAATAAATGTCTGTTTTAAGGCATAAGTTTGTGGAAATTGTGCCATATAAGAAACTAACACAAAATGGAATGGGAAGAGAACAACAGAATGCGAATCGAGAGGATTAGGTAAGTGTGGCACTGAGCTGAGGAGACTTCATAAGATACTTAACAGAATGCTTGTTGAAATTATTTTCTTTCTATCAATGAAGAATTTCTTTGTTTCATCTTTACGGCTAAGGAAGTTGAAGCTCAAAAATTAAGTAGTTTGCCCAAAGTGAAATAGTACCTGTCAGATCCAAGATTTGTATTCTAGGGACTGTTCAGATTATCTCTTCTTATGGATGCGTGAATTAATGTCGGACAGGTGGGTTTTTGATTAGTCACTACTACATTGTAAATATTATAGCATACTCATAAAAAAGAATTATGAAAAAATACCATTCTTTGGAATAGCAATACACAGTTTTTTGAGTTTAGTAGATCTAATCCCTCATTGCCCAAATGTTGGTGTCCCCTCCCAAAATTCATGTTGAAATCTGACCCCCAATAAAAGAGCATTTGGAGGCGGGGTCTTTGTGAGTTAATTAGGTCATGAGGGTGGAGGCCTTATGAATGGGATTAGTCCTTTTTTTTTTTTTTTTTTTTTTTTTTGAGACGGAGTCTCACTCTGTCACCAGGCAGGAGTGCATTGGCGTGATCTTGGCTCGCTGCAACTTCCGCCTCACGAGTTCCAGTGATTCTCCTGCTTCAGCCTCCCGAGTAGCTGAGATTACAGGTGTGTGCCACCATGCCCGGCTAATTTTTGTATTTTTAGTAGAGATGGGGTTTCACCATGTTGGCCAGGATGGCCTCGGTCTCTTGACCTCGTGATCCACCCACCTCAGCCTCCTAAAGTGCTGGGATTACAGGCGTGAGCCAATGCGCCCAGCCTAGTCCCACTTTAAGAAGTGACCAGACAGCTAGCTCGTTCTCTTCGCTATATGGTGATATAACAAGAAACTAGCAGTCTGCAACCTGGTACAGGGCCTTCACCCAAACTCGACGATGCTAGCACTCTGATCTTAGACTTCCAGTCCCCAAAACTATAAGCAATAAATGTATATTGTTTACAATCACCCAATCTATGGTAATTTGTTACAGCAATCTTACCTGACTAAAAGACAGTCTAACATGTGGTCTTCAAAATAAAGAGGAAATAAATACCCACCGTGGTTGGCATTAGGGAAAGTGAACCTGTTTAATTACTGATGCCAACATTTTTTATCTTAACTATTCTCCCCCATTATGAGTTTGTGCACTCTTTCTCAGTAAGAAAAACTCGTTAGAGTCTGTGTGAACACTTAGTAGTCTATAATTGGGAATGAACACAGCAAGAATTTTAGGAAACTTAAAATCTCCTGTAAGGCTTAAATAGAATTTATAAAATCCAATATGTCAGAATTTGTTACCAGATATATCTACAAGGCAAAAACAATTTCCAGTGTGATATGCTGTTTAGTTTTATAAAAATGAAAGCCCATCTAGAAGGCAACTTCAGCCAACCATGAGCGTGGAGAAGCCACCGTCTGCTGTGTCAACTGTCCTGTTCTCATCCCGGATTTGGCAAGTAGAGGTGAGATTTGAAGTAGTCTATCGTCTGATGTCTTGGCTGTAATGGTAACAGAACTGACGAAATAACCTTAGAACTGACGATGATCTGCTGAAAGTTACAGTCTACCGACATCTTCAGTTCAGTTTAAAGAACTGTTAGGATCATTGAGAAAACTTTTGTTCTTTCTAATTAAATAATAGGTCAGTGTGACCTTTGTTGCCTTCTAGTTTCTGTACACCAAGCTCCTGTTGCAGATATCAAGCTTTTGCTTTTAGACCTCTGAATTAACCTGTAAGGTTTTTTGTTTCTTTGTTTTTAGTTTAGTTTAGTTTTGTTTTGTTTTATAAAACCACCTTTTCTACCTTTTTTATACTTTAGAGTTTGGAAAGGAGACAGGTACAAAAGATATGAGTCAACTTCATGAGAAAAATCACCGTCTTTATTTTCTTAATTTTCCGAATTAAAACTCCTAATTTTAATATTGACTAAAATGTAAGTAAAATCAGAAATATATTTCTAATAATTTTTACTTATAATAATTTCTTTTTTTTTTTTTTGCTTTTTTTGCTTTTTCTTTTTTTATTATACTTTAAGTTTTAGGGTACATGTGCACATTGTGCAGGTTAGTTACATATGTATACATGTGCCATGCTGGTGCGCTGCACCCACTAACTCATCATCTAGCATTAGGTATATCTCCCAATAATTTCTACTTCTAATAATCAACTTAAAAATGCCTATCAGCTTTGTGCAACTTACATTTTGAGATGCTGAGAAGAGTAGGAATTCAGTATAATAACCAGTTTGTGTCTTTAAGAAATTGATAATGGACTTGAAGAATATACTAAAAAAGCATAATTAATCCTCATAAAATTTTAAGATACAAGGGAAACTGAACATATAAGTGACAGGATATAAGAGGAAAACTTTATCCACACAACAGACATGTAGGTTCAAATCTGTGTCTGCCACTAACCAGCTAGTTGGCAACCAACAAACTACAGCCACTCCTAATGTTGTTTACCTGGTGTTTAAATATGAGAGTTGGAAAAGATCATCTTAAATTGTACTTAAGAATTACACTGCCTCAATTTCTGAATAGTTAGTTAGAACAAATAGGCTCATACTTACATCAAAAGTTCATCTGTAGTCAACTTAATTTCATTCTTATCCAATATATTTCTTGACTTAGAATACAAAATAGTCTCTAGTGAAGATTCAAATGGTTGCCATTTGCTTAATAATTACTATGTGCAAGACATTTTCCATTAAACTTTTCAATTAATAATTAACAATATTAAATAACGGCTATTATCACATTCACCTTACATATAGGAAACTGAGCTCCAAAAAGATCAATGACTTGCTTAAGGCTTCATAGCTAATAAGGGAAGAGCTGGAATTTGGACAAGGCTTTATATTACAGTAGATTTCTTGTCCATTTGTGCATTTAAAACAATCTCATCTAAACTATTTTCTATCAGAAGCAGAAATTAGAAGAAAAACATGTATAGAACAGATTTACTTAATTTCAGAGGCATTTAAATACTCAGCATTTTATTTTTCATTTGGTCAGGTTAAACACTTTCATCAGCTTATTTCATAAGGAATTTGAGCTCTTGAAACTGCAAAATTGATGTGGGCTTTACAGTCTTAGTTCTAAAAATCTGTGTCTTTCTGGACTGAAACAAGGTCAGCCAACTGGGAAGATTTTAACATTTGTAGAAAATGGATTTGTTTTATATAGTTTTGTTGGAGATGGAGAGAATGATTTTCCATTCCCTACAGTAATTTCTTCTTTATTATTCTTTATTTAAGGGTATATTGACATTGAATAAGTCCCCTCTGCTATTAATTGAATATTTTGTAACTACTTACAGAAAAATACACTATAAGAACTGTGACTGGAGATGGGAAAGAAATTGGAGGAAAGAAAGGCGGTGTGTGTGCATTCAAGGTAATACAAACAACACTCACCTTTTGTGAAGAATGCTATGTGAGGCACAGGGAAAATGTCAAATCTCTACAGATGGCGTGGTCAGTCAAAGAATTCTTCCACATCATTTAGCAGGTGAGATGCTACCCTTTCATCAACTATCTCACAAGCCTCTTGTTATACAATGGAGAGGTTTTTATGGTAGGATATGCGCTTAACAGCAATCTACAGAGCATGTGCCTGTTACTTTTTTTCCATTTCATAATGTGTGAAACAAATTTATGAACTATTTGTCATAAGAATTCTGATATATCAATTAAGTTGACATTGGAGTTTTAATAATCTTTTGTTAATGCTCACTCAATACACAATTTCTAGGAACTCTCCAAAATTAAAAATTAAAATGACACATTAAATAGCATGCTAATGGTAAGTCAGCATTTTAATACTACTTTAACATGCCATTTCAAAAGGCTTATGAAGTGCTATACTTAGAAACCACTAGGGGACATTTGTTAAAGATTGAAAACAGTGCTACGAACTCACATATATTTTGTATTGATTTCAATGAGTTGTCCCTATTTCTTTCCATCTCTCACTTCTCTGTCTTATCTTTCTCGAAAGCTGCTGTAATTCTTAGCTAACTTACATATCCTTACTGTCCTATAATGTCAAAATGATCATACAATTGTGAGAAATTGAAACTGTGACTAGATAAGAGTAATTCTCCCAAGGATTTTTGTGACATAAGTGTGCTGAGTCTTCTTTGCAAATATAACTGTTTTTAAGTCATTTTGCTGGACTTTATATTAATTACTAGACATTTTTGCCTCTCATTCCTGTTTCTCCTATGAAGTAATTTATTATTTAAAAATAGCTTAAGTGTAGACATTCTTTACTTTCTTGGGCCCAATATGCCCCTTCATAGTTCCACTGGGCATACAACAATTATTTTTATTTTCCAGAAAAAAACTGAGATTGCTGTTATCTCCTCCTCCCTTAAAAATGCAACTATAAAATGTCCAAGTGTAGAAAGGAACCCAAGTGTGTCCCATACCTGTGGTTGTATAATTATCCTCTAGTGTAAATTGCTGAGCAATTGGCCATTTCTTACCAACAAAGTCATTTCATATATAGGATAGATAAAAGAGGGATTCATTCTTTCACAAATATTTTAAGAATGTCTATTACATGCAAGGCAAAATGCTCACACTCAAAGTCCACCTACTGATGAATTCTAATAGAAATGAAAACATACATGTTACCTTAAATGTAATATAGTGGAAGAGCATGGGGCTAAGCACTAAAACCAAATCCAATACGGTTCTGCTACTAGTTCCTTGTGGGGAAGTCTCAGGAGGAGGCGTTTCCTCTTTCAGGGAGTTCTCAGTTCTTCATCTGCAAACTTAATAGTTAGACTAGAAAATACATGTGAAGCCAGCCACCTCTAAACATTTTCTGGCTCCGTGATTCCAGTCTTCTATTCTGCTTTCAAGTCAATCCGTGCAAAGAGAAAATCTCTTTTCTGAGTAGTATAAATTATATTTTGATTTGAAGGCAACTTCTTCTGGAAAATGCTTATTTCTCTGTGTGAGCATCAAGACCTCATTTTTGATGCTTAATTAATGTTTAAGGCATGTTTTCTTGTGAGGTTAAGAACAGACGCTGGATAATAAAATTCATTTCAGAGTTGAGAATATAGGAAGTAAACAAACAGTTACTACATGACTCTATGCACTACCAAAGGGAAGAACTAAGAACAACAGCAGCAATAGTAATAATGGCTAATATGTATAAATCCTTACCTTAAGCCAGCCATGGTGCTAAGCACTTTGCATTTATTATCTAATTTAATCTTCATGACAAATCTATGAAGTAAGCATTCTTATTCCTATTATGAGTGGCAAAAATGGGATTTGGAAAGCTTAAGCAATCATCTCAAATATACCCATTTAGTAAACGTGGCATTTATTTTGTCTTTAAACCCAAAAGGCCATCTCTTTTGATTATATCATATCATTTATAATAAAAGATAATGCTACACTTCATAATATGGTTACCACAAATAATCCCTGTGCATGCATATTCTGCTCTAAACTAAAAAGTGACATTGTGAATGACATTGTGAATAATTCTTTGAATTAATACAATTTTAAGCATTCTATGTGATATTTAAGCAGGGATAAATTGTGACATATAAATCACAATAATATACTGATATTACACTGCTTTTTTAATGTGATATTGAAAATACAGATTTTAGGTACTGTCTATGGTTTTAATTTTATATATATCATAAAGAACTGGGTTTTTTTTTTTGAGACAGAGTCTCGCTCTGTCGCCCAGGCTGGAGTGCAGTGGTGCGATCTCGGCTCACTGCAAGCTCCACCTCCCGGGTTCACGCCATTCTCCTGCCTCAGCCTCCTGAGTAGCTGGGACTACAGGCACCCGCCACCGTGCCTGGCTAATTTTTTTGTATTTTTAGTAGAGATGGGGTTTCACCGTGTGAGCCAGGATGGTCTCGATCTCCTGACCTCGTGATCCGCCCACCTCCCAAAGTGCTGGCATTACAGGCGTGAGCCACCGCGCCCAGCCAAAGAACTGTTTTTGAATTATGTTATTAGTATCCGAACACTAAGTATACTAGTTAATTCAGCTAGTGTTTTTTGTTTTGTTTTGTTTTCAAATAAAGTAATTGGTTACTATTTGGGGATAATTATTTATAGGTGGACCATCAACACATTCCCAATTGATTCCAGTTCACAAGACTGCAGGAGAAGCAGCAGAGAATCACTGAATCTTGGAGGAGGAAATACAAACAGGGGCCACTGTAAGTATCGCAACTAGTCTCTGGGAACACATGAGTGTATACACACATGCATCACTGTATGTACATACAAGTGTGTGCACACAATGACACGATAAGACCCTGAAATAAAATGAAACCAACATCGACTTAGAGTAAGCCTTTCAAAAGAACAGCAAGATGGAAGCTTAAAATTAAAACTGATAAATAAAAGGATGAGAAGTTTTATGTGCATCTGAATTTATACATTGAGATACAAATCTTGTACATATTTTAAAATGATAGTTAAAGCAAATTATATATGTTTTATATTTTTCACAATTTTGGCTAATCATTTTATTTTATTTTATTTTATAATGGTAAAAACACATGAGATCTACTCTCTTAACAAATTTGTAAGTGTTCAATGCATTATTTCTGACTGTAAGTACAATGGTGTGTAGCACATTCCTAGAATTTATTCATCTTGCTCAACTTCATGCCCATTAATAGTAATTCTACATTTCCTCTTCCTGCCCGGCCCCTGGCACCCACCGCTCAACTCTTTGATTCTATCAATGTGACTATTTTAGATGCCTTATATAAGTTGAATCATACAGCATTTGTCTTTCAGCGATTATAGTAATATTTGAATATTAGTAATAAAGTTATTGAATATTAATGCAGAAAAACATAAAAAAGGTTATCCATAATACTACATCTCAGAAATATGATTAGTATTTTGTGTAATTTTTGCGCAGTTTTTTTCTTTTTCTTTTTTCTTTTTTTTTTGAGACGGAGTCTCTCTCTGTCCCCCAGGCTGGAGTGCAGTGGCGCAATCTCGGCTCACTGCAAGCTCCGCCTCCCGGGTTCACGCCATTCTCCTGCCTCAGCCTCCCGAGTAGCTGGGACTACAGGCGCCCGCCACCACGCCTGGCTAATTGTTTTGTATTTTTTAGTAGAGACGAGGTTTCACCGTGTTAGCCAGATGGTCTCTATCTCCTGACCTCGTGATCCGCCCGCCCTGGCCTCCCAAAGTGCTGAAATTACAGGCGTGAGCCACCGCGCCCGGCCCCAGATTTTTTTTTTTTTTTTGTACTTTTAGTAGAGACAGGGTTTCACCGTGTTAGCCAGGATGGTCTCGATCTCCTGACCTTGTGCTCCACCTGTGTTTGCCTCCCAAAGTGTTGGGATCACATGCGTGAGCCATCGTGCCCAGCCTGCACATTTTGAAATCAAACTGCTAAGTGAAAGAGATATTGATCTGTATAAACAATTTTATATTCTGCTTTTCTTCACCTAATACATATTTTTGTTGTTGTTGCCATTAAAATTGCTTTAAATAATTTGCAATGGCTGTTCAACAGTTTATTCGACCACTTCCCTTTTTGTCATGACTTTCAAATAACTATTCTTAGGAAAAATTGTACTATAGATGTACTGTGTTCCCCTCAAGGACAGATACATTTTTCTTTTTAAATTGTTACTTTGGGACCTTTGAGAATAGGGCACCACTAAACAAGCAAATACATAATCGCTCTTATTTTTACACTTAGTGATTGAATGAATAAACAAAAAATTATTTTGTCCTTCATTTTCATATTGTTAAAATGAAGATAGTTCCTAATGAAGATAGTTGTAGCAGTATCGTGAGGTTTTAAATAAGGAACTTAGCACAATATCTGACCTATAATCAATGATTAATAAATTCTGGATACAAACTATAATTATAGTAGTAATGATGGTAATTATTATTATAACCATTCTTTCTATGAATCTGTTATGCTCTGATTTTATGCTGTCTTTAAGAGGTAACATGCTTTGGTAGAAAGGCCAAAAATTAAAGTGACATTGCTTGTTATGAGAGTAAGTTAATTCACTTCTTCAACTTCGGTTTTGTCATTTGCAAAATGGGGGTATAATTACCTGTTTTGCATCTTTGTTATAAGGACACAATATATATGAGCCAGACACCCTAAATAAATGCTGCTTATTGCTCAGCTCCTAGCTCCACTATTTCCTACTAGGTATAGTTCTGATTCAAGCTAGTGAGAATTAATCTAACAAATGGTTGTTTAGTTAACCAAACCACCCACTATTTCCTCAATTAAAAAGCAAGCATGGGGATAGTACTATACTTAATTTTGTAAGGTGAACCCATTGTACAATTGGAAATAAGATCACAGTCAAGAGTATCTTTTTATTTGCAAAAAAAAAAAAAAAATCAATTATCATATAACCCCCTCCCCAGTTTTGTGCTCAAGACTCTTACTAAGTAACTGGATTATCTGTGCCAGACTGAGGTTGCCTAGAGTTATCCAAATAGCTCTTTGAGGTGGTCAGTCCAATTTAAATGCAATAAAACATCCTCCAAACCAATTTAATGGCATCAACCACTAAAGCAATTGTTTGAACTTTCAATAGAACATATTTTCACACTGTGTATTATGCCCCTCTAGGCACAACTCCAAATAAGCATGATTAAGATGACACAGTGACTTCATCCCCAAAATCAGAAGAGCATTCACATGTATCATTCAAATTCTTATGACAACCCTAAGAGGTAGGGAGGAATAGGGTGTGTGGCATTTTATGTGAATTGGAAAGGTTTGTTTGGGATTACTAAGCACATCACCATGGAGTGGTATTGTGTGGTGTCACATGGTCAATGAAGGTGTTATTAAAAGTGCAAAAAAACACACAATCAGGCCTGCATCGTTTACTTCGTTAGTAGGAGAAGAGCCCTTTGAGGGACGGGAATGGTGGCTCATGCCTGTAATCCCAGCACTTTGAGAGGCCAAGGCAGGTGGATCACGAGGTCAGGAGCTCAAAACCAGCCTGTCCAACATGGTGAAACCCCGTCTCTACTAAAAATACAAAAAATTAGCTGGGCGTGGTGGCACACGTCTGTAGTCCCAGCTACTTGGGAGGCTGAGGCAAGAGAATCACTTGAACCCGGGAGGCAGAGGTTGCAGTGAGCCGAGATCACGCCACTGCACTCCAGCCTGGATGACAGAGCAAGACTCTAGCCTGGATGACAGAGCGAGACTCCATCTCAAAAAGCAAAAACAAAAACAAAACAAACGAACAAAAAAGAACCCTTTGAGGTGGAAGCTAAGAAGTGGGGCAAAGTTATTTTATTGATTTGTTTGCTCTGTTTTAGAGAAAATCAGCCTTTATGCTATTTATGAAGGTTAATGTTTCTTAAATGTGAATAGAGTGCGTGAAAACAATATAAATTTTATTCTGTTAGCAAAGTGTATTCTAGAATAGAATAGAATATAGTGTAATATACTCTATGGAAAATACTATATCTATAATAGAATATTAGAGAATACACTTTGCTAACAGACTACAAATTTATATTGTTTTGAATGTCTATTTTTTTAGCAAAAGTGAAATGCAAAGAAACAGCTATATAAATAATCCCCGGCCAAACTATGTGGCAGATCTAATCAATCTCCTCTTGATCCCAAACTTAAATTCACAATAAGGAAAATGTCCAATTAACCAAAGGAGATTACAGATTCAAATTGATCCTGGTTGAAAAGATGATATCCTTAATGGCAAAATAAAAAGTAATGCCTAATTAATAAAAATAAAACCACTTAGATTGAAAATGTTTAGAAGTAATGTTGTGTAATTCTCCACAAATCACAGACAAACGATATGAGAATTCAAGAGGTCATTTTCTTTTGCAATATGTATGCTGATGAGGTGACATAATAGTATTTTTATCTGCAGTACATATACAGGAGATCTATATATGTAGGCATACTTTAACACCATAAATATTGTCCTTATCAATATGAAGTGTATGGAAATCTCAGCATGCAGTACATGCTTTCTGCAAATAACAGACACTGCTATATAAATCAAATGAATGTTGAGTCAATTCTTACAATGTGTCAATTTTCCTTTCGTAGTTCCTAGGAACACAATGAACTGATTTCTAGGTGACACTTTAGCACCATCTATATCAGCAGTTCTTACCCAGGGGCAGTTTTGCCCCTAGGAGACTTTTGGGTTAATTTTGGTTGTCACAACTGAGGGAAATATGATGCACTTCTAGTATTGAATGGGTAGAAGCCAGGGATGTTGCAAAAGATTCCAGTGTACGAGACAGCCCTTTCCTCCAAAGCCAAGAATTATAGAGACAGAAATATCAACAATGTCGAGGATGACAAACTTTAATCCCTACTGACAAAACTTTATCTTTACTGAAAGTTGAAAATCTAATTTGTTTTAAAACATTTATGTACTCTTTTATTTTAGAAAGAAGATATAAGAAGAAGAAAAACTAGATTAAAGAGAAAGAGTAGCATAATTTTTTAAAAAAAATAGAAGAAATGAGGTGATATAGAGTCATTATGGAAGGTCAGGTGATGGATGAGGCAGGCTTTAGGCTCAGCTGTTTGTGGGCAAGTCCAGGCTGGGTCCACACTGTTGGTTGACAAAGGAGGAAACACATTGCATTCTCCTGTTGTTTCATGATATCGACTTCAAATGATTTATTTTACAGCAAGATCTTAAATAAATTTGTAGCATATTTTAACTTAGGCGCTGTTGAAAAGGATCATCTTGGCCTGGTGCAGTGGCTCACACCTGTAATCCCAACACTTTGGGAGGCCAAGGTAGGAGGATTGCTTAAGCCCAGGAGTCTAAAACCAACGTGGGGAAAACAAACAAACAAACAAACCAAAAAAAAAAAAAAATAACCCCATCTCTACAAAAATATAAATAAAAAAAATTAGCTAGGGATGGTGGTGTGCACCTGTAGTCCCAGTTGCTTCAGAGGCTGGGGCAGGAGGATTGCTTAAGCCCAGGAGGTCGAGGGTACAGTGAGTCATGATCATACCACTGCACTGCAGTCTGGGTGACAGAGTGAGAATGTCTCCAAAACAAACAAACAAATGAACAAACAAACAAACAAAGCTCATCCAGAGATTGAATTGAAACCATTTGCCCCACTGTATTACTCAGATAGCCTTCTGGGACCCTCACTGGGTAGGTTTTGTTGCAAAAATTACTAACCTTGCTTTTTTTCGTTAACTTTAGCATTAGTAAGTATACGTTATTTTGTTTCAACAAAAAACACACCCACACCTGTAATAGATGGACACAGCATCTATTTGCAGTAGAAATTAAGTAGAAATTTGGAGTAGAGATTAATGACCGAGGCTGTTAATCCAACCATGTTCAGAGTCCAACTCAAATCAAAGTGAGCTCAGTCCCTGTCCTTTGGAACATAGCAAAACCCTGTAAAAGGATTTGGGGGAAATAATTATATTTTCTATGGAAGTGCAATGCCATGGGAAAGAGGGTTTTTTTTTTTCCCTTAATAAAACATTTGCACTTCAAAGTTTAGGAAGCTACTTGTCCATTTTCTAGTTTATATTTATGATACACAAATACAGCCAACACAGCAAGTTTAAAAGAGCACATACAGCTAAATAGACATGATAAATGGTTGGTTAAGAAGGAAGAAATAATTTTTATAACAGGGAAGAAAAACAGGGAAGTTTTTCTTTTCTGTTCTGATAACAGGGAAGAAAAAATTTTATATGGGATTTTACATGTTGTTGATTTGGCTAAAGTTAGTAATTAATGCAACCTATACGGTGATATTAAATTCAGATTGTCAAATCAAATTTACACAAAGCAAACATCTTATGTAGAGCCAAAGATTATTAATAATTGTAGAAAATAAAACATTAAGAGCTTGTGGTATAAGGCCTAAAAGTAAGGCCCAGTTTATGTGTGCTTTGACATCTGGGAAAAGCCTGGAGGGTCTCCAATGACCTCACTGCAAGCTCCCCTCCCAACTTTGTTCCTGCGGATATGTCCTCCAATAAAAAGACGCTGCTTCCCTCGGGGATCAAGCATATTCCACTTCTCCTTGAGTACTGTGCTTCCGTTCCCTCCTACCCTATACCCACAGAATTATTTGAACAAGCCAATCACATCCTCCAGTGGGAACCAGGGGGAAGACCACTCTCTTGATACAACAAATCCTGCCTCCCGCAGTGTCTGATTGCTCACTCTGTTCCCAAGGACAACCCCCATGTCCCCTGCAAGACTTGAGATGCCTTTCTCTCAAAGCCTGTGTGGAAATGCCACTAATAAACTGCTGTTGGTCTCAGTTGCTTTACGTCAGGTGTCAGGTGTTCGGTCATACCCATAACCCCAGGACAGGAATCCTCCCTTACCCACGGGATAAAGAGGAGGTAATTAAAACAGAGGAACAAGCAAAGCAAGGTGGGATCTGATACACACTGCATAGTTCCTCAGGCTTTTTCTTCTTGCATCAGACATGTGCTCTCTGGCCTAGAGTAATAGGGACAGTCCTTAATAAGCTATGCAGTTTATTGCCTCACACAGAAGCATTTCGGTTATGAAGCATCTCCATTTCATTCCTCCACGGTCGTCTAGCTGGTAAGTGATTTTCCATAGAGCCGTGATCATAAATCTAAAGTTGCTAAGTGTTTACCATAAGCAACCTAACACAGGGATATCTTGCTAAAAACATTCCATAAATAAGGACTTTTTTCCTAGCAAATATTATTATTTGGGGGTGCTTGAGGGTAGAGTATTCAGATGTTTACAAAATGATTGGTACGGGTTGAACACTTTCTTTAATTCTTGAGATTATTCCCCCATTAATTGTTAATAAAAGAGAACACTGACAGTTTCTTTAACTCCTCCTGTCCAGCCAAACAAGCATGAAAGGTGAAAAACCTAATATGACAGTATTTTGAGCATGTGAGAAAAATATATATGCTTCATTTAGAAGCATAGAAAATATAAAAATCTCAAATTGAAAATCTGGATTACTTCTTTTCAAGTCTAACTATAAAAGATCTGATACTATTCCGATAGGAGTAAGAATATTTAATCTCTGAAAATCACTGATTTCTAATTCAAGTAATTTAAATTGCTTGAAATTTTTAAAGTGTGCATACCAAATAATTATTTTATTATGTCGTTACTTTTAATTCATGAGGACAATTACTGCCATCTTAAATATTTGCTCTTCTCTCCCTAGCTAATTTAAATAGGTGATAATGAAAACTAACAACACAAGAATAAAAGCTAATAAAAGAATCACTTATATATATTTGCAGCATTTTAAATTTTATTGCTTTCCTTACATTAAACGGATTATAAGTGAAATATTGTTGGACTGTATAACTGTAATTTAGGCTTTAGTACTCTGTGCAATCATCTATCATAAATAAAAATTAACATATATATAAAAAGTAGTTAACGTATCTCAGGAGGTAAGATTACCTGAGAAAATACACTAACTGATATTGATAAACTTTCTGCACCAAAATGCAATTAAAGCTTGAGTTATGTTTATTTGCAAGCTGTTCTCCAATGAGTACATTATGAAGATTAGTCATTTAAATTTTTCTGCTGGACATGTGGAATGCACAGTACTACTGAGATACTTTTCTTACTGGATATCTCCTATATATTCTTACGGTGATAATTGATAGCCCGAAGCATTTCTATGGTCATTAGAATTCACAAAATTGTATTTTCTGTGGGCCATCACTAAGATTATAAAAAGCCCTTATGGGTGAAGAAGAAACAAAGAATGAACCAGAGGAGAGAGGTATTAAATGTCAGAGAGGAAGCTATGCTCTAGATTGTTATGCAGGATTTCTAGGTCTGCGATTAATTCGCTTATGCAAGTCACATAACTCTGTGGGTTTTGGTTTCCTCGTTAATAAAATAGGGGATTGGGCTGGATGGTCTCTTGGGAACTTTTCAGCTTTGAAGTTCTTATAGAGTACACATATGGCTCCTCTTTGTAGTAATCAAAATATCTTATTTATAAACCACAGTGAAACATAGTTCTTTTTCATTACCTTATTCTTCTCTTTTACCAGGCACCAAAATGTGTGTATATATACTTTTGTTTTAATATGTTTACATTTCTTGGGCAATTATTTTATGAAAAATTTTGGACTAATATGTATAATAAAAGTTATACCCTCCCTTATTCTAGAAAGTATACTGTTATTCATATTTAAGAGTGACAGACATAGGTCTAATTGCATATTACTCTCTGCCAGAAATTTTAATTTGCTTTTAAATCGACACTCTTGATTTTATATGTCAGTTTAACTTTGAAAGTTCTTGAGAGTAAATTTAAATTTAGATTTTACAGTAATATGATGTGACTCCAACTCTATATCAGTGACATATTAAATAGTTCTCCAAAATATAAGCTAGCTGCCAATTGTAACTGTCTTGTTCCTAAATATAAAGGTAGCCTCACCATGTTCTCTCACTGAACAAAGTCAATTGTAAGTTTCTTCCAAGTAAACAAATTACACTAGAAAAAAAAAACAATTAAATACTGATAGCTGTTTCCCCATAGAATAAAAAATTAGAACATATATTTCCATGCTTTAAATTTGTTCATTTCAAATGTCACCCTCAAATGGTAACCCAGGAATGAGATCCACTGAGTATCTGATCCACTAGCTATCTACCTTAGCCAACCCCTGCAAAAAAGGCTTATACCCAAATTATGTGGTAGTATCTATCGTGTGCGCTTTCATCATTAGCCTTATCCCTACAATAATATTTATATGTACAGACCAAGAAGTCATTATCTCAAACTGACACTGAATGACAATCCACAGCTGTCTATTACAAAGCACTCCAATTCTAGTTTGAAACCCAAACTATACTTAAAAGCACTAAAGAATACTACACGTGCTCAAATCTAAGTTCCAGATCTCTTAATGGCAAGAACATTTCTGGTTACAACTTACGGTATTTTTTTAAATCTAATAACATGAAAACTTAGAAACATAGCATATCCCAAATATGTCATATAGTACATGACAATTTTAATTACCTCTTTAATTATCAGTTTATCTTGTATAACTTGGCAGTGATATCTATTAAATCTATTTTTATGTTAAGTTACTTTTATTTTCACATTACTCTGGATCTTGGGTGGTTTTTTTTCCTCTGATAAGCAATCCATATACGTAATCCATGAAGCAGCCTCAAAAAAGTATGATTTAAAATAATAACCAGAAATAATAATACAAGTTACACAAATATTTAAATTAGAAAAAAACACTGAGTTATTTGCTGTCTATAGCTCTGTTTGAACATCTATTATTATATTTAGTTTGGTAATTATTTCAATATTTTGTAGGCCCCTTAGGCACTGTTCAATATGATACAATATAATCATACCCTGTTCCACCAATAAAAGAATCTATGCATCCTCAAATAGTAATCAGTTTTCACTGAGGGAATAAATTACGCCTGTATCATTTACATTTGATGTCAGTTCACTTCAGCAAACATTTATTGTGTACAGGGAGCCTGCCATTTAAGGGGATGCTAATGATGAATAAGGTGACACTTGCTGTCTCCTCCTCCCAGTATCTTGCAGTTGACTTTATTTTGAATTATTTTGTTAAATATTCCATTGGAAATATTTATGTAATATAATGATATATGATATCTGATAAATATTCATATGAAAATAAACACGTGACTCACTGTGGAAATTCAGATGATTCTCATTAAAGATTGCATTTCAACTGAATCTTGAAAGATAAAAAAGATTGGTCAGGTAAAGGATGATGGAGAGGCTATTTTGGTTAGAGAAAGTATCTCCAATGAATGCCTGTCAAATAAGCAGGTCACTCATGTATTAGGAAATATAGCTTGTATTCATATTTGGAGCATAAAACACAATATGACAGGATTTAAGACTACAGAGGTAGTCAGTGGGTGGGGAGAAATTAAATTTCAAACAAACAGCTTGGACTTTATAGGCAATGTAGCATCATTAACGTGTAGTCAGCCCAGATATAATATGGTCAGATCTGCACTTAAGATTTAAAATTAGCAAAATGCCTTTAAAATAGTATAACTCAATGTTTTTATTCTTATTAATATTAATAAGATTAACAAATCTGTCACAAATATATTGATCCTCTAAGCAACATAATAATTTATATATTTATGTACACTGAAATGAGACTTATGTTGCTAACTAAAAACTCCAAATATGAAATAAATTATGTTCTTACCTCTGTGTCTCTTAGTCTTTGAAAATGTTAGTTCTTGTCTGGAATGCTCCTTTACCCCTAATTTCTGTTGCTTCTTAGTGAAACCTTATTTCATTAATCAACATAGGCGAGGCTTCCTTCTCTGTCATAGCATTTATCATAGAGTATTTAAACTATTAACTTATTCATTTATTCTGCCAAAAATTCGACTCCCTGAGGGCAGGGTTTATGCTTTAGGTTGTTTCTAAATGCCTGAATGCGATACATCTTCACTGTATAAATTGAAGAAATTATCAACACAAAATATAGGTATCTGGGATGCTTCTGTATGATACAAAATTAAACATCTGATTTAAGTAGGAACACACAGGTTGACTTCCAGAACTGATTTTTTATTTTTTGCTCGCTTAAACTGATGTAAACATAAATTCTTAATGATTTATATATATATACACACATATATATGTATATATAATATTGTGTTGAATAGTGTTTCCAAAAGTCCATGTCCAGCCAAAACCTCAAAGTGTGGCCTTATTTCAAAAGTGGGTCTTTGTGGATATAACTTGTTAAGATAAGGTCATCCTGATTTAGGGTAGATCCTAATTCCAATAACCGATGTCCTTAGAAGAAGACTATGTGAAGACACAGAGACACAGACAAAAGCGAAGAAGTTCATGTGAACATGAACCCAAAGGAGAGATTGAAATGAGGCAGCAACGAGCCAAAGAACACCAAGGACTTCCGGCCACCACCAGGAGATGGGCGAGGGACATGGAACTGTTTCTCTCTCCAAGCTTCCAGAAGGAACTACCCTTGCTAACACCTTGACTTCAGACTGTGCCCTCTAGAACCATGATAGAATACCTTTCCATCGTCTTAAACTTCGTCTTAAGATTGCAGAACTGTTTTACAGAGACCCCAGGAAACTAACACATCTGTACATGGCAGCATCTCTTGCCTGGGCAGAATGAGAGTGAGGGGAGTTAGTGTGTGACCCTAGAAGAGGGTATTCTCACTAGAGATGCAGATGTGCTATCAACACAGCATGAAAAGGACCAAACACTGTCTTTTATTTATTTGTATTTAACTTCTCCTGATATGTTTTCTTTTTTTCTCAGGCAGCAACACAATTTTCCATCATGATTTGCATTGAATGACATACAGGTTTTATTATTTATTCATCCAAATTAAAAGCCTATATAAAAATTAGTTTCGATGTGTGTACCTTGGTTTCCCAAGGTGCCGTCCTTACTTTTAAGAGGACTCTGGCTAAAAGCTAATTAAGTATTTGCCATCAAAAATGCTCAGTACCTTAATCAATGCACTGTGTTTGGCTTTTTAAAATGAATGTTTGAGTAATGCAGCCATAAATGATTTTTTGAAATTATTAATCTGAGACCTCTTCCTTTTGCTTTATGAAGTCCCGCTGGTATCGCGTAAGAAGATTAGTGTCTGTGCTGTGGGAGAAAGCTCACTGAATCAAAAGGCATGGGACATATTGCTAAGTTTTAAAAATTACTGCATGCACTTGTTTCAACTAAACTTGAGGGAAAACCAGACGTAGAGGAAGCAGAATGATTTCAAATGAGTTTAGATTTATTGAAATTGGAATTCATATTATATGCAAGACAAGTCAGGAAGTAGGAACAATAGAAGCCCTAAAGGCTTCAAAGCAGTGGCCTGGAACGAAATTCTCCACCTGGAATAGAGTCAGCGTCTTATTTCAACCTTGAGAAGTACCTCATTTCTCAGATGACAAAGTGATCATGGAGGAACTGCACAAAGGAAAGATGACAAACACAAGGGGAGTTGCCCCAGACACACAGTCAAACAGAAACAGTGCTCACATTGTGATTTCTCTCTCTCTAGTTTTCTGGCAAACTTTGCAGTGAAAGAAGCCCCATTCCCTCTCTTGCAGGTTTAAGATAGATCCCAGGAACACCCTCTCAGGAGTTTCCAGACAGATTAGAGAATTCATCTCTCTTCCACAGGCAGGATCAAAACTACGTTTCTCCTTGCTGAGACCCTAGAGTACACAGCACTGCTATTCTCTAGGAAGCCAAAATGGGGGGCCGTGTCTAATCTACATTTCCCCACTCAAAGTTATATGATTCCTTTTCCCATTGAAAAATCCAAACAAAGCTCTTGAGACAACAGTTCACTAAGCTCGAGAACACAGAGTATCAACTTCTAAGGACTCATTCTAGTTTGAACTCTAGTATAGAAAATTTACATCGAAGTAACTTTTGGAAAGTGTTTCATAACAAATATGTTTAACATATATATATTTTAAAATATAAACATGTATATTTTTCTTGGAAAAGAGATAAGTGTAATTTTCATTCTTCAAAAATAATAAATGAAAAAGAATCTTATCTGGACATTTGGTGTATGCTGTGGTATGAATGCATCCTTCAAAGTTCATGTTTTGGAAACTTAATCCCCAATGCAACAGTGTTGAGAGGTGGGACTTTTAAGACATGAGTAGGTCATGAGGGCTCTGTTTCCTGTTATGAGACGATGGAAAAAGAAGGCCCTCACCAGATGCAGATCCCTTGACCTTGAGCTCCCCAGCCTCCAGAACAGTAAGAAATATACCTGTGTTCTTTCTAGATTACCCAGTCTCAGATATTCTGTTATAGTAACACAAAACAGACTAAGACTGTGTGGTTAGTAAGATGACTGGTTATTACATTATTGACAGTAAAGACAGTTTTCAGGATGATTAAATTTTTGTTTTCCAAACTAAGAAAAAACAATAGAGACTGACACTTAAAACGTAACTTTTATAGGTCCTTTATGTTATAAAAAGACATGAAAAACATACATGATGTTTTGGTTCCTCTAAGCTGCACTGTCTAATATGGTAGCCAGTAGTCACATTATTTAAACTTGAATTTAAATGAATTAAAAATTAAATTAAATTAAAAATTTGGTTCCACAGTTGTCTTAGCTATATTTCACATGCTAGTAGCCACATATGGTTAGTGGCTAGAGCATATTGACAACATCTACATCTTTGTAGAAAGTTCCATCAGAGATCATTGCTCAGGCCGATTTTTGTCTTTTCTTTTCTAAAATATATTGACGCTTGTATTAGTTTCAAGTTGTTGCTATAACAGATTATCCCAAACTTAGTGGCTTAAAATAACAGAAATTTGTTCTTTCACAACTTCGGAGGTCAGAAGTTCCAAAGCAGCGTCACTGAGTGAAATCGATGTGTTGGCAAGATCACATTCCCTCAAGAGAAAAATCTGCCTCTTTGAGCTGCTGGCCTTCCTTGGCTTATCGCCATATCACTCCAGCCTCTGGTTCCAAGGTGTTCACATTCTCTCCTTCTTTCCCATCTGTGAAATCTCTCCCTGCCTACCTTTTACAATGACACATGTGATTGCACTTAGGGCCCACCTGGCTAATGTAAAATTGCCTCTCCCCAGGAGAATGGCGTGAACCCGGGAGGCAGAGCTTGCAGTGAGCTGAGATCACGCCACCGCACTCCAGCCTGAGCAACAGAGCGAGACTCCATCTCAAAAAAAAAAAAAAAAAAAAAAAAAATGCCTCTCCGTGTCATGATTGTCAATTGCCTCTCCCTGTCATGATTGTTAACTTAGTCACATCTGCAAATACTTATATGCTTACAACTTCCAAGAATAAAGGCTTTATGTTATGATAGGCCATTACCCAACCTACTATATCCAACTGAAATGCTACTTTTTAAATTTTGTGTTGCTAAGTTACTTACTCCACTGGCATCTATTGATATAAATGTTAATACAGTTTCCCAAAGCTATATGATTTCCCCCCAAAGGGACTTATACAGTAGAAAAGTCTGGCTTCCTGATTTGCTTCAGTTATTTTTCCTTCTTGTCTTGTAATTGTCAAAGCCCAGGCTTGATGGAAAAGCCCATGACAGCACAAACTCACAACTTTATAAATCTACTTGTAACAATTACAGAATGTGTGGTCACAGTTTAAGTCTACACCTGTGGACTCTTAAGTAACTTCATTGACAATGTTTGCTTTAAAATTATTATTGTTAAAAAAAGTCACCTCAAAAATAAATACGTGTCTAGCAATTGTAATGAGAATGAAGAAGAGTTGCCTGCAAAAACTACTTAAAACAATCAAATAGATGATTGCTATATAGATGATAGATATATAAATAGATAGATAAATGGGAATCCATAGAAATATGAGCAAGATTATTGAACACTTAAAAAAAAGGTATACATATGACCAATAAGCATAACCTCTTTCAAAAATCAGAAACAAGCCCAGGCGGGCAGATCACGAGATCAGGAGATCAAGACCATCCTGGCTAATATGGTGAAACCCCGTCTCTAGTAAAAATACAACAACAACAAAAAAAATTAGCCGGGCGTGGTGGCGGTCACCTGTAGTCCCAGCTACTCGGGAGGCTGAGGCAGGACAATGGCATGAACCCGGGAGGCAGAGCATGCAGTGAGCCAAGATTGCACAACTGCACTCCAGCCTGGGTGGCAAATCAAGACTACATCTCAAAAAAAGAAAGAAAGAAAGAAAGAAACATAACTGAACTAAAATGAGACATGACAAACACTCACCAGAATGGCTAAACTTTTTTTTTTTTTTTTTTTTTTTTGACACAGAGTCTGGCTCTGTCGCCCAGGCTGGAGTACAGTGGTGCAATCTTGGCTCACTGCAAGCTCCGCCTCCCGGGTTCACGCCATTCTCCTGCTTCAGCCTCCCGTGTAGCTGGGACTACAGGCGCCCGCCACAATGCCCAGCTAATTTTGTTTTGTATTTTTAGTAGAGACGGGGTTTCACCGTGTTATCCAGGATGGTCTCCATCTCCTGACCTCGTGATCCGCCCTCCTCGGCCTCCCAAAGTGCTGGGATTACAGGTGTGAGCCAACGCGCCCGGCCTAAACTTTTAAACAATACTAAATATCTTAATTTGTAAGCATCAGGAACTCCAGTTAATTTCATTGGAGACTTTAAATTGATATAACCAAATTAGAAAAATTTGTGTTGTTATTGGCCAAAGGTGAACACACATACGTGCTAGTTTGTTATTACCCCCCCAGGTCTATACCCATTGGAAACATTTGTAGTAATTCTGTATAAATAGCCAACATCTAGAAACAACTCAAACGTTCGTCAGCATGAAATAAACAAATGATTGTAGAATATTCACAAGATAGAATAATACTGAGGAAAAGAAACTAATATCTCTAATATCAGCACAGATAATTCTCAGAAATATGATTTGTAACTAAAGAAGTCAAGTGTAAAATAATGCATCTTTTATGACTCCATCTGTGTGAAATTTTTTTGAAAAACAAGAACTAATCTTTGGTGATACAAATCAGGTGAATTTTTACGTTTAAGGAGTTGCAGTAACTGGGAGAAGGCCTGCTCAGTGGTTGCGGGGTGTTGACATGATGTTTTGATTAAACAGCGGATGGTCAGGTGGGTGCTTATTTTGCTGGGATTAAAAACAGAACGGTGATAGTGAGCTTTGGCACTGTACCAGACTACCTGGGTTCCCTTTCAGACCTATCACTCAGGCTATGTGCTTTTGGGTAAATTTTAACTTTTACTATTTTTATTATGATTAGCTCTATTAAATTATTTGTCCCACTTCATCTCACAAAGACCATGTCTTTCTCATCTACTGTGGTAATGCTACCATTTAATATATTTATCACACATGAAAAGTGCTCATTAAAGAATTGCTAATAAAATAAATTGCATATACACGTAGTCTCCATGAAGGATTTTATATATATATACACGTATATGTGTGTGTGTGTGTATGTATATGTGTGTGTATATATACCTATATATATGTGTGTGTGTGTCTGTATTTATTTACTAAAAGTTAAACGTGGCTCTTAACAAAATTTGTGATGGTCACAAAAATATCACAGTTTCTTCTGGCCTTCCCGTCATGATGCTATGCTGAGAGCAAGACTATGTGTGAACATGACACTCTGTTCATGAATGTCTAGGCCACATGGGACCAAGGATTCTAATTTATGTTAGACCTCTTTTTGGGCCTTGCCAGAAATGCTAAATTTTCCTTTTAAAGAGCTACATTCTCCTGAAGAGCTAAATCTTTTGTCTCTCTACTAATTTTATCTGCTACAATAAAATGGTAACCAAATAAACAGTTTTTGAGAATTTTTAAATGACCTCCATGACCCCTTTATTGTAGTCTGCACATAACACTATTGCCTATGAATTAATAAGACAGTATTCGGGCACTATTATAGGTAATATTTTGACCAATTTCTGTTACTAAATGTATACAGAGGTGAAAGCTTCATATATTCTTTTATATAAAATACTAAGTGTCTAGGGCATTTTAGAAAGCTTGTCCAACGGAGGCATTTGAAATTTTCTGCTTAGTGTGAACTCATTTTTGTGGGTTTATAGGAATGAGTAGGAAAGGGGCTAATAAGAGACTTTTTGCAAAACATAGAGAAACCAATTCCCCTCCTTGTTCATACCCAGCATCTTTGTTCCCCCAGGGAATTGTAACAGCAGGAAGAAAAATTTCCGGGAATGAGGAAAGTATATTTTACTAGGGAATTCATATTTTGAAGCCAATGTTTGCAAATCACGTGTTCGTAGATTAAATTTATACTATCTAGCAGTCTCACAAAGAAACAACAACCACAACTGGAGATAATCTTGAAAGCGGTTCTGTGTTGGTATCGTCTTCACAGAAGCAAATAAGCAAAGATATATCCTCTCAAGAAGAATTCACCATCAACCTTGGCCCAAACAAATTTCCACCGATAAAATTTTAAAGAAATTGAGGTCACAGTAAAGAATATGGATAAGCATAAGGATAAGGATAAAAAGGACAGACAGGCAAACAGGATAAGCAGAAAAAGAGAGAGGAAGAAGAGTAGGAGAAAACAAGTACCATTTGCAAAAATTAGCAGAAACAATAGACAGAAGAATTATAATCCCCCAAATTCATATGTTGGAATCCTTAGATATATGCATAATGTATTTAAGAAATAACAAGGGAGATTTAAAATATATTTAAGGGAAAATAACCTCTTTAGATGACCAAATCAATTTGAAAAAATAAATTAAATTTGGTAGAGAAAGCGTCATTGACTTTAAAACCCAGTGGTTGGCTTTAGTATAAGAATAGGCATAACTGAAGAGAGATACTTAGTGAACTCAAAGGAAGTTCTTCGAAATGTTTTCAAAACCCATAATAAAGACCCAAATACATAGATAACAATATAGGTTTCCCCTTTTTAAATATTTCATAAGACAAGGCAATTTTATTAATAAGCTTTATTATTTAGTCTATTGAACAAAAAAAACTTTCCAAATCTTCAACCTAAAGTATAATTAAGATATATGACATGTCAGTCTCTCTACGTGTTTATAATATACATTTATAACATGCAAATAGAGAAACAACCTTTTATTTTATATATATATGTATCTATGCATAGATACATATATATATGTAAATGAGAAGGTAGTTTATTGTCAGAGAAAGCAAGTAATGTTAAATAATTTAAAATAAAACAGCTTACTATTTAAATAAAGATAAAACCTGCCACGAATTTAAACAATACGGTACTCACAGTAAGAACAGCCGTAAACTTCAACTCTGAGTCCAATGCGACCTTCTTCATTCCAATCCAGAGGCACTATGCGCACATAGCGGGCAATAATCGGATGCTGTAATTCGTGCCGGACCACACCATCAGAGTTAACGTTTCCAGGAAATGCCTGGAAAAGGAAATAGTATGTTAAAAATTGGGAAAAATACTTTAGAAACAATCATGTCCTCTATCTACTAGAATAAACACAAATGTCATCCAATGGTAGGGCTTGTGATTTCTTACACCGTAAATAATTTGAAGAAAGCTGCTTCCTTACTCTTAATGTGAAAATAGGTCCAGTTTTAAATGGAAAGCAGGTCAGATTTTCTGTGGGTCTTTTCATCCATGTAAATATACGTTAAAAGAATGAAAGACTAAATGGCATCCACTGTTGTGTTCCATACACATTGAAATGAGTTCCAATATTTTGCATTTAATTTCTACAATAAATGATTTTTATAGCATCTAACCATATGTCTTGCTCTCTAAAATTCTCCTCCACATTTTCTCCCATAAAACCATTAGAAATTTAAAGATAACATTTCAACATTAGTGAGAGAAGAAGAACAATTGAACACATTGTGAAGAGGTCAGGGTTTTCTACCTTTTATTGGAGTAGACACATTTAGAGAATTTGTTCAATGGATCAGAAACATGTTAATTCAGTTTTTTTCATTATAGAAGATTCTGTCAAAAGAATAATTATCCATGAATTTTTATCTGATACTGAAAGTTCACATTGTCTTTTTTCTATTTTATTTTTTATTTTTTTCCTCTCAGCGGAGAACAAATGGATTTTTTGGGAGGCATACATAACGATCATTCAACAAGGATTTACAAACTATCTATTTCATAAGTTAGAGCAAGATAATATAGGATATTCAAGGATGTGTGAAACCAGAGACTCGACTCTCAAAAAATTACCATCTAATGAAAAAGAAAATGTTATAATTCAAGGAAGATTTAAAGAAAGAAACTATTATATTTTAGAGGATATAATTCAAATAAATGAAAGCTTGTGCTATTTTAAACATGAGCAGTTTCAGCTTCATATATGCAATCTAAATGTCCCTATAATAGACAAGTTGAGGCTTTAGCATTATCTTTTAGAAGATATTCTCTTTTCGATTTATTTAAATTATCTTAAAATCATACAAATATGCATTCTAAATGTCCCTATAATAGATAACTTGAGGTTTTAGCCTTATCTTTTAGAAGATATTATCTTTCAGATTTAAATTATCTTAAAATCATACAAATAGAAATTTTAAAAATTATTTTTTAAATCATGAAAAGATGCAACACAGGCATTATATTACATTGTTAGTATGTTGTCTTTTTTGCCTAAGGACTGAATTTGCTTGTATCTAAAACCAGGAGTTTTGTCTTTTAAAAAATTATCTTTAATAATGATGTTTTAAAGTTACACTACTAATACAAAGTAAAGAGCCAGAGATGTTTTTAATTAAAAAAAAAATACAGAGTAGCTTCGGAATTGAAAGCACTGGCTTAAGTTCATCCAAGCATCACAAATGCAAGTTTGTAGTAGATCTGTTATCCAACCCGCATTCTCCGGTCAAATTCCTGCGCTCCGAAATACAAAATGTGTAATGTAAGGCCTAGTAATTATGAGAAGTATACTGAAAGATTTCCTCCGCATTTAAACAATTTTATGTAACCTTTAGATGGTACCAGCAATCCACATAATGGATAATATTTAGTCTATAACATGGACAATTACATGTTTTAAAAATTGGGATGTTCTTCTGTGACGATTCCTGCTGTGCTCTTCTTGGTTTTCTCAAATGAGCTGCGTACTACTACCACTGCCTTTTAAAAATAGCCATACCCTTCTGTGATCCATAAAACGAAACTATTTGCGCAGTAGGTCTTGAATTTTAACACTTAATAGAGCATCCTCATTGCATCTTGCTGACACAATTTCATCAGAAAAAAAATTTCTAAAAAGACATTTTCTTTGTAGGTTCTTTTCTAGCCAGCTGTTAGTTTTACAAAGAATCTAAAAATCTAACCAAGTATTCCATTAAACCATGGCTATATTTTCAGATCTCTATTGGGTTCTCTGACTTCAAATGCAAGAACAATTAGAATCCTTGACCAAAATCACTTGAATTAAATCTACAATTGGATATGGGTTAATCCAAAATTTATGATCTTAAATAATACTCAACAAAAGCCACCAAACAATTTCAACTTGAAAATTAACTATATGCTTAGTATGTTGCTAGGTTTTATGTCAATATTTAGAAAAACAACAAAAAAACTCTCCTGAAACACTGTCTCTAAGACATTTGCAATCTTATGAGGCCTAAAATAAAATCTAAAAAGATATTGCAAAAGGCAGCATTAAAAGGAACTATAGAAGTGCATTATGTAACTAGTAATTTTACGTATATTTGGAGTTCCCTGAAGGCTATGTAATCAGGCAAATTCTACAGAGTTAGAGCTCAGCTGCATAGAAGGACAGAGTGGTGTTTGAAAGACAAGAGAGAAAGGGCATAGGATATATTGAAGAATAGGTTGGCATAAAGGAGGATTTCAGACCTAGGGTATAAGACCCAGAGCCCAGGGATAGTTATGCTGAAATTTTGCTTTGTATGGGTAACCTCTCTAGGACTTAAAAAAATACTTTTCCTTTCCCCTGTATGTCTCTCACAAAAAGATTTGATGCGCTTATTGGTAAAATGAATTTTTGAACTAAGATTGTAGATTCTCGGGAAACATGAACCAAGGGTGTTCAGGAATACACAAGGAATAGGAATAAAGACACAAGTCTGACTGGGAGAAAGTAGTTATGTTGAAAAAATCATAAATGTTTTAACAGGTTCTGTCTGATTAGAGACAAAATAATATAGCATGTATTGTTGTTGTTGTTCTTGTTGTTAAGAAATAACAATAAAAGCCATATTAATGAGATCCAGGGCAATGGGAAATCATACTGGGAGCAAGAAGATTAGCAACAAGTAATTGAAGGTCAACACAAATGTGGTGGTAGGGGCAATAAATAAATAAAAGACAGATTTGATATTTCAAAAGAAGAATTATTAACATCTTGAAAGAAGGGAGTAGAAAATATAATCAACCTATCCCAAGATATTAGTGTGCAGGCATTGGTGACAGAAAAGGGAAGAGAGGGAATGATATGATGAACATTTATTGCTCGACTGCTCAGCAACCTCTTCTCTTTGAGTAATAGCATCTGGATTTTCTTTAAAAAGTTAACTCTTAATATTCTACTCTTCCCCAGGCACAGTGGCTCACACCTGTAATCACAGCACTTTGGGAGACCAAGGTGGGCTGATCGCTTGAGGTCAGGAGTTCAAGACCAGCCTGGCCAACATGCTGATACCCTATCTCCACTAAAAATACAAAAATCAGCCAGGTGTGGTCATGCACGCCTGTAATCCCAGCTACTTGGAAGGCTGAGGCAGAAGAATCACTTGAACCCGGGAGGCAGGGGTTTCAGTGAGTTGAAATCACGCCACTGTACTCCAGCCTGGGTGACAGAGCCAGACAGTCTCACAAAAAAAAAAAAGAAAGAAAGAAAAAAAAATTCACTCTTAATCCATATGATGCTAGAGAGGCAGACACTCCTTCCTCCCTACCACCAGGGGTGGGCACCTAACTCAATGAGACTCAGTTTTAGCCCTTCTGCTAAAATGCTTCATTCATACATTTACTTACGTATTTATTCATTCACCTTTCATTCACTCAGGAGATATTTGAGAGTCTTCTATGTAGCAGATATTGTTCAAATCAACAATGTAGACAGAGTTGCAGTTTTCATGGCGTTTATATTATTAAACTACATAGTGAGCTTTTTTTCATAGGCTTGTTGGCCACTTTTGAAAAGTGTCTGTTCATATCCTTTGCCCACTTTTTAGCAGGGTTGTTTTACTCTTGTAAATTTGTTTAAGTTCCTTATCGACGCTGGATATTAGACCTTTGTCAGGTGCAAAGTTTGCAAATATTTTTCCCATTCTACAGATTGTCTGTTATACTCTGTTGACAGCTTCTTTTGCTGTGCAGAAGCTCTTAAGTTTCATTAGATCCCATTTGTCAATATTTGCTTTGTTATGATTGCTTTTCATGTCTTTGGCATGAAATCTTTGCCCATTCCTATGTCCAGGATGGTATTGCCTAGGTTGTCTTCCAGAGTTTTTATAATTTTGGGTTTTACATTTAGGTTTTGGAGAAAAGGAAATACTTATACACTGTTGGTGAGCATGGAAATTAGTTTAACCATTGTGGAAAGCAGTATGATGATTTCTCAAAGAGATAAAAGAAAAACTACCATTTGACCCAGCAATCCCATTACGGGGAATATACTCAGAGGAATATAAATCATTCTACCACAAAGACACATGCATGCAAATGTTCATTGTAGCACTATTCACAATAGCAAAGACATAGAATCAACCCAGATTGGATGAAGAAAATATGCTACATATACACCATGGAAAATTACACAGCAATAAAAAAGAATGAGATGGAGCTGGAGTCTATTATCCTTAGCAAACAAATGCAGGAACAGAAAACCAAATACCACATGTTCTCATTTGTAAGTGGGAGCTAAATGATGAGAACTAATAAACACAAAGAAGGAAACAACAGACACTGGGGTATCCTGGAGAGCGGAGGGTGGAAGGAGGGAGAGGAGCAGAAAGGATAACTATTAGGTACTGGGCTTAATACCTGGGTGATGAAATAATCTGTACAACAAACCCCTGTCACATGAGAGTTTACCTGTGTAACAAACCTTCACATGTACTCCTGAACCTGAATATGTATCTATATATATACACATACACACATACATATATATGTATACCTACACATACAATACTGACACTATGTTATATGTAATATGTACATATTGTTATATAGGTTTTTATATATAAATCCTATAATTATACAATTACATATATAGTTTATGCAAAGGCCAGAAAGGCAAATGGCATGAGCATACTGTGCCTGTTTGTGGTGGTAGCAAGGAAGTCAGTATTGTTGGAAGAGTGTGAAGAAGGAATGAACAGGGGAGAAGATGGAGAGGTCAAGGACAGAATGAGGAGGGCCTGTTCATTATGATCGCGCTCTAGATTTCATTTATGTGTGCTGGAAGAAAATCTACTGGAGAGTTTTAAGCAAGAAAGTTATACATCTTATAATTTTTAACAATGAAAGCACTAAAATCCCCCTCTCTGAGTAAAGAGAAATTCCTAGGAAGATAGTAGAAGACAATTGCATAATGTAAAATACAAAATGATAGATGAAATAATATGGTCACAAGTGCTTCAGAGGTTGTTTAGGGAGGAGAGGTTTGGAACAGTGGTGTGGAGGAACAGCAGGACAGCTACCACACCTTGGGATCTCCAATGCACGCTGAGTGAAAAGAAAACAAACAAATGGAGGTGCTCTTCCCACTGAGCTTCTGTTGGCCATTTTGATATTACAAAGGAGTGGAAGTCAGAGAAAGACAAAGTAAGCACATCTGCGATGACATCATTTGAGAAATCTAAATCCAGAGCTTGCTAAGGTCTTTTGGATTATTTGATCTGTTTCCTTATTTGTTTGTTTCTGAGCAACTGAAATAACATTGACTAATACAACAATATTTGAAGGGAAAGATAATTAGTGAAGATTTAGATATACTGCGTTTGAGATTTCACCAGCAAAATTAAAAGATGTTATGGACATTTGAGGTTTAGAATAAGAGTGTTTTACCTAAGGTTTGCCTTTGCTTTACTTATGGAAAAATGCATGCTATATATTTTCTTTAGGATTCTCAAAATCAATAGTTTGTGCTTCTATTATTATTTTTATTATTATATTTTATTTTTAGAGACAGGCTCTCATTCTATCACCCAGGCTAGAGTACAGTGGCACAGTCATAGCTAACTGTAACCCTTGAATTCCTGTGATCAAACGATCCTCCCACCTTAGCCTCCTGAGTAGCTAGGACTATAGGTGTGTGCCAATAGATTGTGATTTTTCCACTTCTTTCATCCAAGCATATTGAGATTTAAGATATTTTCCTAACTGAAGTTTTAAACATTTCAAAAGAATACCATAGGCGTGAACCATCGATTGTCTTGAATACAAAGCTGTAAATATATGTGAAATGTCTCCATAAATATCAGTATTTGATAAGGTAGGAAACATAAAAGGAGGTGTAGCCGTTGATTTAATAAAAACAATGTCTAACATTTATATATCTATTATTTAAACAGTTCTAATATAGTCTGTATTGTTTGTGCCTCAAAGAAAACTCTAAAATTGTCAGGGATGCTATTTTTTCAAATCAGGAAACAGACTCAGACAAGTTGGCCAACATGGTGAAACCCCGTCTCTGCTAAAAATACAAAAAATTAGCCAGGCATGGTGGCATGCACCTGTAATCCCAGCTACTCAGGAGGCTGAGGCAGGAGAATCACTTGAACCTGGGAGGTGGAGGTTGCAGTGAGCCAAGATCGCACCACTGCACTCCAGCCTGGACAACAAGAGCGAAACTCCATCTCAAAAAAAAAAAGGAAAAGAAAAACTGGATGTCGAATACCTAGTAAAGACAAACTTGGGACAAAGTAACAAGTTCTTCCACTCTCTTAATTTGAGAATCAAATTGTCAACTAGAAATAAATATCTTCCCATTTATGTACAATATATTTTATTTTTGATATTTAATGTTATATATTTGAATATCAAATTTAAAGTCTGATGGATGCTTTTTATCATATCACTTTTTAGATGCACATTTGATTTCCTGTCTATTTATTAGATAGTACATCATGTGTTCATATTTTACTTCTCTCATTTTTTATTTCTACAAATATTTACAAAATCAATATTATGTTTTCTCACACATTTACCTAAATCAAGCTTCTTTTGTGATTATCAGCACCCAAAGTCCTCTGCAGTTTTAATGCAAGTAATTTAAAAGTTTGAATGACACTGTTTCCTAAAAGGAAAGAAGAATTTGTCAGCTAGGGGGCATCTTATTTAGTAAATACTAAAGGAAAGAATAAACTATCATAGGTCTTGAAAAGGAACATTTTTTCATATCATTTGGCTCTTTTAAAAACTCATTTACAGTTTTTCATATAGGTGTGAAAAGGAAAAAAAGATACACAGCTGAGTTTTTATACAATCTTTAAGATTTGGAAACCTGCATCAAAAATTAAAAACTTAAAGCAAAGTTGAATCTTTCTTGCATAGAACAATACTCTTTATAATTAAACCTTCATTTAGACAAATCATACACAACAAGTGCTTTGCAGATACATAAAAAATGCCAGCCAAATTTATCATTGAAAGAATAAAAAATCCATTTACAACAACTTGTGAATTTCATGTTCTGGCTATTAAATCTCTCTTAGAGGCAGTGATTTGTATATATGCTTAGAATAGGGTTTATTATTATAATTAAGATAGCATATATGTATCTCACAAAGCTTGATGTTAAGGAAAGTTAAAATCAATATAATAAAATGTTAAACCTATGGTTCTACTTTTAGAGTTCTTGTCTTATAAATTGTACAAATACATACCAAAATTTAGAACTTTTTTAACATATTGTAAGTCATCCACAATGTTAATTTTAGAATAAACATCCCTGAAGTTTTAATAACTGAAAATTTTCCACTAGGTGCACTGTTTTTTCTAGCTAAAACAATATTTCAGATGGTCTAAGAAGTAGTGAAGCAAAGCATTTCTGCAAAGTACCAGACAGTAAATATTTTAGGCTTTGCAGGTCACATGCCCCTCTGTCCCATATTATTCTTCCTTTTTAATATACCTGTGAAATGTAAAAATTATTCATAGCTCACAAACTTTAAAAGAACAGGCGTGGATAAGATTTGTCCCATGGGCTACAGTTTGCCAGCCCATGGACTAAGAGTCATTGAAATTAAATCTTTCTTGCAAGTTAGATAGGATGCACAAGTCGAAGACTTTCCAGCCAGTTGACATTTAAGAACCAGTAAACTTTGGAAAAGTATTTTGTAATCACTTGGAAAATATAATTTATCAAACTGGAGGAGACTATATAAAGTATTAGAAGTATGCTATGTATGATGCATGAACTAACATTTTTTTCCTCAAATTTACTATTATGGGGTTTGAAGTGTAACAAAAATTATTTTATGATGAGAATAAGTATATTTATTCCTAACTAAATCCTCACTTTTTAGGATACCTAACATAAAAGATCACAAGCTCCTATAGCGAATGAATGAGACTCTGTATTTTCATGTAAAGGTTTTACTTAAGACTAAAAAAAAGTGCCTGAAACAATTAGCTATTGTGTGACTAAATCTAGGAAGAGCTTTTCGCTACTGACAACAGGTCTCATAGGTGGGAACTTATGTGAGAATGACGTGAATGTTTCCTAAAGTGAGAGATCTTACTTGCTTAAAACATAAAATGACTCTGTGGCATTGAAACACATATTGACTATTCTTTATGTTAATATACTAAACCTGTGATCATTACAATCACTTCCCTTTAATTGAAATTTTATTTCTTGCCAGATTTTAGATTTTATTTTCCCCATGCTAACAACTTATATCAAAATGTAGAAATAGATTTTCCATTTTGCGGCCTTGATGTGAGTTTCCAGGACTAGCTATATTCCCTGCTGAGGCAGGAAGATAAGAAGGACCTTCATAAAATACTGCACCTGTTACCCTTCCAATCTGGCCTCTTCCCCTGGAGTCTCTGCTCATTAGTTTTATCTGGCTGGCCTTCCACATCTTGTAGGACTCAGCTCAGACAGCACTTCCTGACAGGAGGGACCTTGCCTCGCCACCCCTCAATCCCCTCGTTCCATAGGGTGCCTCATAGTAGGAGATCAGCAGAACTTTTCTTCTGAGCACCAGTCAGGACTCTACTGATTAAAGCAGGATCTGGTCAAAACAGAATGCGATATGGGAGGAGGGCAGAGAAGTGCTGGATACAGAAGCGCAGGGTCCCTGGTGAGGGCTCCACCCTAGGGCCTGTGCCCACGGAACTAAGTGCAGACAGGCATTTCTGTTTTTGCGCTCAAATGTTGCATTTTCTAAGACCACTCTGGCCCGCCACACCCTTCATCCTGTGCCTACAAAAACCCTGAGACCCTAGTGGAAACAGACACAAGTGTCTGGACATCGAGAGGAGCAGAGGAGTGGAAAAGCACACCGGATTCAGCCAAGGGACGCTGGAGGAGAGTCTGGCAGCTGGGTGGCCCAGCTCCAGGGGAGGACCAGCTTCCCACTCCATCCCCCTTCTGACCTCCCCATCCACCTCGCTGGGACCTGCCTCCATTCAATAAAACCTTACACCCATTCTTGAAGCCCACATGTGATCCGATTTTTCTGATACACCAAGGCAAGAACCCAGGGTACAGAAAGCTCTCTGTCCTTGCAGTAAGGCAGGGGGTCTAATTGAACCGATTAACACAAGCCACCTGCAGATGGCAAAACTAAGAGAGCACAAGGTAACACACACCCACTAGGGCTTCAGGAGCTGTAAACACTAAACCCTAGACACCGCCAGGGGGTTGGAGCTCCATGACATGCCCGTCTGCACGCTCTCCCGATGGGTTTGAGCAGGGGAGCCCTGAAGAAGTGAGCCACACCCCTATCACTTGCCCTGTGAAGAGGAAAAGGGAAAACTCCTGTTTCAAATGCAGAAAATAAACCAGCTAAAACCAAGATGGCAAAGAAAGCAACCTCTAGTTGTCCTCATTGTTTGTTATCCACAAATTATATTTCATTAGCTTGCTAAAAGGCACTCCTATCAGCACTAAGACAGTTTACAAATGCCATGGCAATGCCAGGAAATTACCTTACATGGTATAAAAAGAGAGGAATCCTTGGTTCCGGGAAGTCCCCACTCCTTTTCTAGAAAATTCATGAATTACCTGGCCCTTATTTAGCATATAATTAAGGAGTAGCTATAAATATAGCTAGCCAGCAATCTACAAGTGCTACTCTGAATATGTCCTGCTCTGTCTATGGAGCAGCCGTTTTTCCCTACTCTGTTACTCTAATAAACTTGCTTTGCTTGCACTTTATTCTGTTGGCGTACTCTTGAGTTCTTTCCTGTATGAAGCCAATAACTCTCCTGGCTAAGCCCCAATTTGGGAGTTTGCCTGTATCAAGAGCATCCTGTGTTTTGTTTTGTTTTTTCTCTTCACTCAATTGCGATTACTTCATTATGTTTTTGATTAACTCCCTGACTGATTCAGAAGTATGTAAGTCAGCTGTGAGGGTTCAGACCATACCTCTTTGGTCCCTGTGTATCTGATGACCACAGTGTTCAGTGGTCAATAAATGTGCTTAAATAAATGAATATAAATGTGCATTTCCAAATGCCCATCTATCTACATTTCATAGGTCTTGTTATTTCTGGATGTACAAAAACCAGTTCTATTACCACTGGTAGTTAAAAACCATATATTTGATAATATCTTACAGGAAAAAAAAATAGAGCATGCTAGACTGACTCAAAAAGACACCAGGGTAATGTGTAAGGGTTTCCTAGTTGTTGGGGGATGTCGTTATAATTATGTAATGTGGCTAAATGTCAGAGAACATGGGATAAAAAGAAAACAATCATGGAAAAATCTTGAGAGAATTGCCAGGAGAGATGTAAAAATTAACCCCCCACCCCAATCAAATTTAGCTTGTTCACTTGGGTAATTCACTTGAACTATGCTAAAAATACACTCTTTTTTATTGCAAAATCATGTCAAACATTGCGAGACATGCCAACATATTCCAATATATATATATATATGCAGCAATATCCTCTCTAGACCCTACCGCTCTTGACCCAAATAAATACATCTTGTCTTCTTAATGTTGTCAATGTTGTGAAAGCATTTTAGAATAATCGTACTAGAAGCATTAAGAACAGCATTATTTTGCAAGCAATAATTTGACTTTGAAAATTAATAAAGTAAAATCTTAAAAATCTGATTCTTGATTCCTTCTCTTTATTCTTTAGGGGCATCACATGATGATGGTATTCAATAGGTTTCCTTCTTTGTGATCATGTGTTCTCAGCCTACTCAACAAGTGGACTGTCTTTTTAATGGCTTTATTGCCTCCCATAGTTTATTTATCTCCAGTCTAAGTCACTGGCAGAAGAACCATCAATTCTTTTCTTATTCTCTGACTCCCTCTTCTTCCTTCTCTCCAAATTCCTTCCTTTTTCTCTCTCCTTTTTTTCTCTTTCTTTCCTTCCTTCCATCTTTCTTTTCTTCTTTATTTCCTTCCTCCCCTCCTTTCTTGTTTCCTTCTTTCCAGTGGTTTACTATAATACATGATTGATTTGTGCCCACATCACATTTCAGTATAGAAAGAAAAGGACAGAGGAGCACCGTTCCACATAGTCATTCAGGGATCCAGGCTCACTTCATTTGGTTTTTGTCATCAACATTTGATTCTCAAGTCCACCACAGAAACAGAAGACAAACATATAGGAATGAACTTAGGATTTATGGCCAGATTTGATAGAGAAAATATCACTTCTGCATACATTCCATTGGTCATGTATCATATTGATCTTAACCTTAGTGTCCAAGAGACTGGAATATGTGCCACAGAAGGAAAGTGAAACAGATTTGATAAATGCATAGTGGGGTTACTTGATGCTCATCCTGAAATTCTGTGCTTACCTATATCATAATACTTTTTATAATGAATAGTAAAATTATAATGTTTATTATTTGATCTCTCAGTGAAACTGCAGACTGTTCAGGGAGCAATACGTCATTTTTTTAAAAAAGAATGATAAATTTTAATACAGTAAACTGAAAACCAGTGAATAGTTTGATTAGTTTTGAGAAATGTGATCACCAACGTGACCCTCACTCCCTATCAAGATATAGAACATTTTATTA
The DNA here is from genome assembly GCF_028858775.2 of Pan troglodytes. NCBI lineage: Eukaryota > Metazoa > Chordata > Mammalia > Primates > Hominidae > Pan > Pan troglodytes. The sequence goes on along the minus strand of NC_072404.2, from coordinate 162,189,422 downwards.
TCCCAGAAATTAGTCTCATCAATCCCCTCAGTCAATATTCTTTTCAATTAATGCCACTCCTCACCGTGTGCATACACTTTTCTGATTTCTATAACTATAGTTAATTTTGCCTTTTGTTTTGACAGAGTCTTTTTCTGTTGTCCGGGCTGGAATGCAGTGGCATGGTCTCAACTCACAGAAACCTCCATCTCCCAGGTTCAAGTGATTCTTCCACCTCAGCCTCCTGAGTAGCTGGGACTACAGGCACAGGCCACCATGCCCAGCTAATTTTTGTATTTTTACTAGAGATGAGGTTTCACCACATTGCCCAGGCTGGTCTGGAACTCCTGACCTCAAGAGATCTGCCCACCTTGGCCACCCAAAGTGCTGGGATTACAGGCATGGGCCTCTGCACCCAGCCAATTGTGACTTTTCTTGAACTTCAGAATAAAGTAATCAAACATCACTGGCTTCTTTCACTCAGAACAATTTTGTTAAGATTCCCACATATTGTTATTATCAGTAGCACATTTCTATTTTTATGTGTACTGTTTCATTGTCTAAGTTTACTATAACCTGTACCCATTTTTGTATTGATAGATACTGGGATGTTTCCAGATTTTTTTACTATTATAAATAAAATTGCTGTGAGCATTTGTTATAAATGCCTAGGAGAAGAATTTCTGGATTATAGAATGGATGCATATTTGAATTTCTAAGATATTGACAAATAAAGTTTTTCAGATGATAATCTAATATAGCATCAGAAATCTATTTTAAATTTTACTCAAATATATTATTTTTCTTTCCAAACCTCCTATAATTTTTTCTTTATCCTTCATGTCAAGCCATAAGAAAGGATGAAAATAATTAGATAAATGCTATCCATTTTGTGATATTTTAAATAAATATTTAGACAAACAGAAAAACAAATGTAACATTATCAATCTTGGCAATGTTAAAATACAACCTAAGAAGCAGAGGTTTGGAGTTAGAAATGGATACGAAAATGTAGAAGAAATAATGTGGTAAATAATATACTCATCTTCCAAGTGAAGAGTCAAATTATATTACCAAAATTTGACAGAAGAGTAGACCTATTTGTAAGTATATTATTAAATGTAATAAAATTAACCAACAGAGAATTAAAAATATTTATTATATCTTTTTTTTGAGGCAGGGTCTTGCTCTGTAGCCCAGGCTGAAGTGCAGTGGTGTAATCACAGCTCACTGCAGCCTCAAACTCCTGGGCTCAAGCAATCCTCCCACCTTGGCCTCTTAAAGTGCTAGGATTACAGACATGAATCATCATGCCTGGCCTTAATATAACTTCTAAAAATAGTCAAGTGCGTGGAAAAGTAAGTCAGCTAACTAGTAATTGACCCAAGAAGTCACTAACCAATAGGTAAATTCTACATTTATAAGTGAACAAATTGATATAAAAGTATAAAGGGAGAGTGGAACAGGAAATAAGAAGATATTGGGGAAAAAGAACTTTGCCGTTAAATGAACTTATTTCTCTACAAATTGATTAAAAATACTTATCTATGTACTAGCTTGATAAAAATATGAAAAACCAAAAACAATTGTTGCATAGGAGGGTGTCTAAAAATTTGGCTTTAAAATTTCTGGCATATCACATAAATGCAGACAGAATTAGTTTCAAGGTTCATCTTTAATAAAATCTAACCAGTTGCTTGAAGAAGCGTAGTACTCAAGGTTCTGAGCCCGGAAAGAAACTTCCCAAATCCTCACATAAAAGAAACTATGCTACATAAAGAATTAAGTGTTCAAGAAAATCCGTATAAAAACAGCAACAAATTTCATAGGAAATACATTACAGTTTTCCTCAATGTAGCCCCATGGAAAATGCCAAACCTCAACTCAGTAAACACAAATTTATAGCAGTACCCAACACTTTTGATGCAGATATTCAGCTCCCTACTGACAAGCTTACTCTAGAAATTGTTTACAGTATCTAGAAGAACAGATAGATTACACTGCCCTCAGGTTATCCTCCAAAACCATTGCTTTTCGCAGGTATTTGTTAAGTATTAATGGCAGCAAATATGATAATATACTCTTTGGAAACTACTTGGGATAAAATATTTTTCTGAATGTGGAACCAAGTGCTTTTTATAAGCATACAATCAACAAAATTATCAAGTTTTAGTTAATGTGAGAATTATTTGTGATAGCAAGGTAAATTGCCATCTTTTTATCTTTTTCAAAATGTGAAATTCTTTAGTTGGATAAATTTATGCCATGAAATATTAATAATTCTAATACTAAATGTAATGTCTGATTTGAGCATTAACAATTTTACTCTTCCTCAATTTCATATGCTTCCATTTTCATTATCTATTGGATGATTAATACCACGTAATGTTTCTTCAAAATATAGAAGAGCCAAAATAAGTGACAATTCTTGGGTCTACAGAAGCCATTTTTTCCAATATATTTGGATTTCATCTTTCCTTGGAAGAAAAAAAAAATTCTTTTTACATTATGTTTCTCCATTTGTACTATGTCTCCATTTGTACTAGGTCTGGTTTTCTATTCCCTTTCACTGCAAAACTTCTCTAATAAATGGTGTTTGCTCTGTTTTTCCCTCCTCTTCCATGATCTCTTTAAGCTTTAGCAATTTGTTCGTTGCTGTTTCTTCTTTCAAATCAAATCAGAAAAATCACTGATGATAATGAGATAACTGATGATAATGAAATAATCTTTTTAAAATTCTTCTTGAATATCTCCCTTAGTCATCTTCTCCTGGAATCTTTCTCACTCAAGAACATGTCTTTGGCCCGGCGCAGTGGCTCACGCCTGTAATCCCAGCACTTTAGGAGGACGAGGCGGGTGGATCATGAGGTCAGGAGATGGAGACCATCCCGGCTAACACGGTGAAATCCCGTCTCTACTAAAAATACAAAAAATTAGCCGGGCATGGTGGTGGGTGCCTGTAGTCCCAGCTACTCGGGAGGCTGAGGCAGGAGAATGGTGTGAACCCGAGAGGCGGAGCTTGCACTGAGCCCAGATCGCGCCACTGCACTCCAGCCTGGGTGACAGAGCGAGACTCCGTCTCAAAAAAAAAAAAAAAAAAAAAAGAACATATCTTATTTTGCATGTGTCTATTTGATCTGTGATTGCTTCTCCTTTATCTTCATTGGATTTTTCTTCTTCTTCTATGGATTATTAAAGGTCATGCTGTTCTCGCTACTTTCTCACAAGTGACATCATCTGCTTTTTTGTCTTCAAATATAAGTTCAACAGGAATATTTTGCTTATTCCTGTTATTTTGTTATTATCTGTTTCCTTCACTACCTAGATTTATTTTCTGACCTCCTGAGAGCCTGGTAGCTTTATGCATAATCAGTCCAATCTAGAAATATCTCAAATGTGTATTTACTGACAAACAGATTAATAAAGTGTGGTCTAGCCACAGTCTACTACCCAACTGGCCTTCTTCCACAGTCTAACAAGGGACAAATCCTACTCGGGCTGTTTAATCCCATCTTCTCATCTAACTCTATTCTCCCTTGTTGCATTAGCTATACCTCTACGGTGCCCCTGTATCCCTTAACATCTCTCTCGGCCTCAACTCTTTTAATGAAACAAGCCTAAAGTCTTGATTTCAGAGAAAAAATAAAGAAAACAAACTCCACCAAATGTCTTTTAACTAACTCACCTTTCCAACTCACTTCTTCAGTTACAATATTGCATTATTTTGTATTGACCTCCCAAACTTCTTGAAGAGACAATTTCATATCCAAACTTTCAAGGATAGAAGCTCATTTCCATCTCTCTTCTATTGTGTTACAATTAGTCTTCTGCACTAATAAAGTGAAATCTAAGCCTTCTTTATTAGTTTTAACCCTAAGGAACCTTTTTGGTGCAGTTGGTATTCTTGTAATGCCTTCTTCTCCATGAGACTGTGATCCCATTTGTATTCTTGGACAAGAACGGCTGACTTTTTCAATTCAACCTCCTTCTACGAGGTCTCATTCCAATCTAAATATTGGAGACTGCTTCCCATATCCACATCTCCAGCCCTAAGTTGGATTTTGAGATCTAGGCCTGAATTTCCAACTTTCTATTAAACATCTTTATTTGAATGGCTACAAGATGTTTAAAAAATGCCTTTTTATCATCAAAACTCTGTTTATTTTCTATTTTCCACCCACACCATTTGCTGATGCTGCCATCCTCCTAGTTCTCCAGCCAGAATCTCTGTCGTGTCCATGGCTCTTGTTCTTCCTCACTCACATTCACAATGTCCCAGGTGCTGGAGGTCCTGCCTCTCCAGTAACGGCTTTTCACGAGTCTGGCCACTGTATTTGGCCAAAACCTCCTTCTCCCCTGAGAGCTCTTAGAATGCTCTCCCTGCTTCCAATCTCTCTTCCAATTCACTTTATAAACTATCCAAAAGGGAAATCTTTTTAAATGAAAATCTCAGTCTGTGAGAACCTAATTACTTATTCTAAAATATAGATGCAGGTTGCCTTTTGTTCATACGTTGACAACTCAATAAGTTGAAATAATAATTTGCAAAATTATCACCCTATGTTTTGTTTAAGGGATACTAAATGATTCACTTAACAGATTCTTTTCAACAAATTAACATAATTGACTTAACTGAAGAAATATGTTTGTTATATTGGTGTCATCCACATACAAACATTAGGTGGCTTTTAGAATTTGAGTTAAGTAGCTGGTTATACAGCTTCTGATTTACAGAAGATCTATGCAGTTTCCATCTTTTCTTTTGTAATGAAAGATTATCCACTTCTTGTGCAATGTGATGGGCATTACTTGAGTGATGCTATATTCCCTTGTACATATGGAAATTTTATTTGTTTTCTAAGCTGAATAATATAAAACTTTAAATAGATGGCCACAACTTTAACTTCTGAACACATTTTCCTCAATTAAGGGAAAGAAAGAGTGACATGAGGAATAGAGCACACATTGAAGATAAGTAAGTCCCCTGATGCAAAGCTATTGTCATAAAATGTTATCCAAAGCAAGTTTTTTTTTTTGTTTTTTTTTGTTTTTTTCTGTTCTGTTTTGTTTTCTTTTTCCTCCTGGAGTAATCAGGTGTGATAGATGCAGGTTTGCAATAATTTTAAGGACTTTTTTTTTTTTTAGCACTGAGACAAAGCTAATAAGCAATGGGTTTTGTTAGCCAATTACATACAAACAGAGATTCTGAGGAATAAAGAAGTAGAGAGCTTATTTTGAAACTGCCTTTTTGAATAAGTATACCAAAAAGCCCCCTCAAATCAAGGAACAAGTCTTAATAGCCATTAGCTTATTTTGAGAATAAAACAGTGGTAATCAAGTCTATTTTATTCAAGTTCTCTTTGGAAAATATCCTGTGAAACTAACCAGGAGAAACGTAGGCATGATAGCATCCTGGGGAAAAATAAAAAGAAAATGAAAGAAAATCTCTAACAGAAAAAAAAAAAAGACATTCCAAGAATGAACTCAGTGTTATTTGAGATGATGTATTCATTTCCATATTTAAGTATTATTATAAATATGAAGGAAACATTTTTGAATTCTATAAGTAAAATTCTAAAACATTTTATATTTGCTAACAAAAATTAAATCGATGGAAAAAGCATATGTCATTCATGTTTTTCATTTATTTAGATGTGGTAATATTTTGTTAGTCTAAAAAGCAAACAAAATTATACTTTGGGATCCTATCATCTTATTTATGTATTTTTGATATTAGTATTCTACTGTCATTTCTTTCTCCTCAGATACAATCTATGTTTCACACAAACACCTATGCATTATAATGCTTTCATACGTATCTCAGGATCCTATCTTCAATTTTATATACACTATGAACTTTCAAACAATGTAAATACATTTATATTTTGAAATCCATAAAAACGATGTCAGGCTGGGCACGGTGGCACCCAGCACTTTGGGATGCTGAGGCAGGTGGATCACTTGAGGTCAGGCATTCCAGACCATCCTGGCCAACATGGTGAAACCCTGTCTCTACTAAAAAGGCAAAAATTAGCCAGGCGTGGTAGCACACACCTGTGATCCCAGCTACTCAGGAGGCTGAGGCATGAGAATTGCTTGAGCCCAGGAGGCGGAGGTTGCAGTGAGTCCAGATCGTGTCACTGCATTTCACCTTGGGTGAGCTCAACAAATTAAAAATATATAAAAATTAAAAAAAAAAAAAACAGCAACACACCTGTATGTCAAACAAGCACATGCATTTAGCTATCTGAGATATATACATGTAATGTATACACACACATACAGAATGAGAGAGATAGGAACTTTAAATCACATAATAATCTGTAAGTTTGATGGGTTTTGCCTTTATTTTTTAATTTGAAATAATTTTAGACTCACATAGTAGTGGCAAAAATAGTTGATGATACAGTTTGGATATGTATCCCTGCCCAAATCTCATGTGGAATTGTAATTCCCAGCGTTGGAGGTGGGACCTAGTGGGAGGTGATTGGATGATATGGGAGGTTTCTTTGCCCTTGCCCTCCCCTCCCCACTTTCTTCTCCCCGTCCCCCTCCCCTCCCGTCCCCTCCCCCTCCTCGCCTCCCCTCCCCCTCCTCCCCCTCACCTCCCCTCCCCCTCCTCCCCCTCCCCTTCCTCCCCTCCCCTTCCTCCCCTCCCCTCTCCTATCCCCCTCCCTTCCCCTCCCCTCCCCTCCCCCCTTTCTTCTCCCTGCCCCCCACCCCTCCCCTCTCCTATCCTTTCCTTTCTTTTCTTACAGAGTCTGACTCTGTTTCCCAGGCTGGAGTGCAGTGGCGTGATTCCGGCTTACTGCAACATCCGCTTCCCGGGTTCAAGCGATTCTCCTGTCTCAGCCTCTGGAGTAGCTGGGATTACAGGGGCGTGCCACCACACCCGGCTAATTTTTTGGTATTTTTAGTAGAGATGGGGTTTCACCATGTAAGTCAGGCTGGCCCTGAACTCCTGACCTCAAGTGATCCACTTGCCTCAGCCTCCCAAAGTGCTAGAATTACAGGCTTGAGCCACGGCACCCAGCCACATATGGGTGCTTTCTAATGGTTTAGCAAGATCCTCCTTGGTCGCGATAGTGAGTTCTCACGTGATGTGATTGTTTAAAGTGTGGGGCACCTCCCCCTTACTCTCTTCCTGTTAGTCCAATCATCAGAAGCACCTGCTTCCCCTTCACCTTCCGCCATGATTGACAGTTTCCCTAAGCCTCTCCAGAAACTGAGCAGATGCTAGCACCATGATTCCTCTTCATCCACTGAGGAGGGAGTTTCCAATTGCATGCTTGTTTCTCTCCCTACATGTGCTAACATTAGTTTAGAAATTTTATATCATTTTGAGACCAAAAAAATCAACTCTGAGGTATAAATTTTGATAGTGCAAGGACCCATTCATCATGCTTGACATATAATCTTTTAAATTAAATTTTTATTGTGCAATGATTACGGTTTCACCTGCCTGTGGAACTATGAGCCAATTAAGCCTCTTTTCTTTATAATTTACCCAGTCTCAGTATTTTTTTATAACAATGTAAGAATGGACTAATACAGTTGAGTTCCTATGTAACCTTCCCCCGTTTCCTCCAATAATAACATTCTACACGATACGGTACAATCATGAAAGCCAGAAAATTGGCATTGTCACAATAAAATTAACTAAACTACAGATTTTATTCTGATTTAACTAGTTTTTATGTACTTTTTTTTTGTTATATACAGGTTTTACCAGTTGTATAGATTCGTGTAACCACCATTGCAATTGCGATATAGATGTTCAATTACCCAAAAGTAATTTTTTCTCTTTAAACGTAATACATATAAGCAGAATGTGCTTGAGAAAATCCAGTTTGGCTGTCAATTTTTGAATTTAGTCCTCACTATAGTGTCCATTTTTTAAATTTCTTGCCACTGATGGGCCAATTTGTGACTGTTACTGGATTAGATACTGGATACTACATGTTAATAATAAGCATATAAAGAAAACAAAAAAGACTATATCTAAAGACTGTGATTAAGTTCTGAATGAGACAAGGTGTTCCCAGCTGAGTTTAAACTGGAACATGAATAGGAGATTCGGGAAATAAAGAGAGGAGTATAACAGTAACTTATTGCCCGCTTGGCCCTATAAACTACACATGCAAATTAGTAAACCAAGTGTAGAGGGAAAATGTGGGAATAATAGTCTTTTAAAAAACAATTTTAAGGTGAAAACCAAATAAGTTTGGCACATGAGGACTCAATTACATCTCCAGTGGTGACTGCAGGTGACTCAGAAGGCAACTGGCAGTAAACTTGATGCCCAAGGAGGGCAGATGCCTAGAAGTCATCAGGAGTAACTAGGAGTTTTGGCTGAAGAGTGGCAGATCCTGGCAGAACAGATTTAGTGATGAATAAATTCTCTGGTTCATGATGCCAAGAAATTAGTGGTTGCTAGGGGTTGAGGAGGAATACAAGTGGAAGTATGTGAGGCTACAAAATGACAACAGGAGAGATCCTTGTGGTGATGGAAGTATTTTGTATTCTTAAAGCATCAAAGTGAATATACTGGTGGTGACTCTGGTGTTACAAGATGCCATTGGAGGAGACTGGATAAAAAGGATTCATGGCATCTCTCTAAAGTTTTCTTACAAAGAAAGGTGAAACTGTAATCACTGCACAATAAAAATTTAATTTAAAAGATTATATGTCAAGCATGATAAATGGGTCCTTGCACTATCAAAATTTATACCTCAGAGTTGATTTTTTTTAGTCTCAAAATAATATAAAATTTCTAAACAAATGTTAGCACATGTAGGGAGAGAAACAAGCATGCAACTGGAAACTCCCTCTGCAATGGATGAAGCTATCAGTTGCCGTGCCCGTGTTCATCTCAGGCTTCTTCCCCTTTTAATATCCCTAAATTTGAACAACATGATAAGGTTCTAAAAGCTTCAATCTTTTATGCAAATGTTTATCATGAAGCAAGGAACCCTGAACCCTGTACTGCAAAAGCCAGGCCTATGACAAGTTTTTAAAAATCATCTCTTCAAATTAATTCCAAGTCATGATTAATGATTCTCAGTTCCATAGATAACAAACCATGACCTCTATTAAAAAGAATAGAGTCAATGAACACCAAATATAATTCATTAGACAGATGTAAGTGACCAGCACTGTGGTGTTTGATGAATATAATGAAGTTCTTTGATTAAGAATATAAATATCTCCCAAGAAGAGTCCCGTGTTTGTTTTCCAATTTGAAGGAAAAAAATACTTTGGCAAATTCCACAAGAATGATATTCAAATTGGGATACAATTAGTTTAAATATTTTGTTATAGATAGAACAATAAACAAGTTTATTGTGTGTTTTCATGATGGAAACACAGTAACAAAATTTTCTCCAGAGATCTTATTTTATATTTAGGTTAGTAATAAAAAAAAAAAACACATGTGTTTGTGTGTGTATATATAGTACATATACATGTGTGCGTATATGTATAGTACATAAACACATATATAGTACAATATATGTGTATATAGAGTACATATATATGTGTTAGAAATATATACAATTTAGGTATTATGTTTGTAGATAACCCTGAACACTTCTGCATAGTGAAAATCCAGGCCAGTGCGGAAACTTTACCATAAAAATGAATATGGAGAAGCAGAAAGTGGGCTTTACATGATCAATTTTGGGTAATTTTCTAAGGGAGGGTTGGGTAGGAAGTTCTTCAAACTTGTATTTCTGGAATAGTGAACTCGTCACAGCTGTGGACTGATCTAGGACTCACTGTAGATGACTCCTGGCAGGCAATGACTCACTGAACTCTTACAATGAAATCAGACCAAAGAAATAAAATGGGAAGCTTTATCTCACTTTGTAGAAATCAGTGTTTCTATGAGATACTGTTTGTAATTCTGGTCAACAATCTGCAACAAAGAAATAACAAAACTCCGGAAGGTCTAGATAGGGTCTACAGGACAGCTAAAGTGGCCAAAAGAGTATAGAATCTTCCATATATATAAAAATAAGAAAAACTTGAAAAATATTTTCATGACAAAAAATAAAAAATAAGAGAAAATAGGGTTGCATAGCCATACCTAAAATATATTTATAAATACATAAATGTCAAGTACATGAGTGTCCTTCATGATTGCTGGAGTGTTCTATCTTTAACCCTCTATGGGTCAAAAATTGATTTATGTTTGATGAATGCAAATAAGAAATTGTTATCAAATGTTCAAGGGGTTAAAAGCTTAGGAGAAAAACAAGGTGTTACATGACTGAGGCAACATTTGGAAATAACAAAAACCACAAGGAGGTAAAACATAATAAGATTAAGTTTGTTGAATATTTGTGTAAATATCTTGAAGTTCCAAAGTGAATTAAACCGGTAGGAGGAGGAAGAGAATTGTTGTAAGAACATCTTGATTTGGAGAAAACTTGAGGTTGTTTTATTACTGTGAGAAAAGTGAGTGAAGTGAGACACATGACAACACTATTTTGACCTCAGAGCGAATTATTAGGAACATAATATTCATGCTAAGGGGAATAATAGTCTTATCTTTTACATTGATCAGGATAGTGGTAGTCTGAGAAATATATCATACAAAGAACTGGCTAAAAAACAAAACAAAAGCCCTGAGCATTTTAATTGGACCTATGAAATAATGATGTCTATAGAATATGTAATTAAAAACAACAAGGGAGTATGTGGGATGCTGACAGTGAATCAGCTTCTAGAATAGAGGCGTCCAATCTTTTGGCTTCCCTGGGCCCATTGAAAGAAGAATTGTCTTGGGCCATACATAAAATACACACACTAATGATAGCTGATGAGCTAAAAAAGAATTGCAAAAAAAATCATAAGGTTTTAATAAAGTTTACAAATTGGTGTTGGGCCACATTGTAAACCATCCTGGGCTGCATGCGGCCTGCGTACCCTGGGCTGGACAAGCTCGTTCTGGGACTTTTGGATGCTCATTGAACTTGCTTGATTCCTTATGTAATCGTGTACTTGTTTCAGGATTTTTATCAAAAGCGTGCATCCAAAACCTCGGGTACTAGGTTGCCTCATTTATTTTAATCACAAAATACTGAAAAATGGTAACAAGAAATGCATCTTAATAATAATATTGCTAAGAACATGAAACTACATTCTTTCTTTGTTGCCCAACCTTAGTGTTCTCTGACTATGTGTATCCCACTCCATGCCTTTCTCTGTTTTCCTGGATTTATGCTGGGATGAAGGAAATATTCAATTGACTTCTGAAACTATGTTCCAACTTCCAAGCCCCTGATATAGTTTAAAAAGTATTTTTAAAGGCAATATTATTTAGAAAACCTGTTGTTGATGACACAATATTCCTGGGTCATTATAGGAGTCAAGATGTGAGCTGTGTTATTTCATTGGTCTAAATTTCCTATCAAACTGGGCCTTACAGAGTATATGTGAATAACAACAAATGCACGAAGAATGCAGCACAGTGTGGCAGTCTGGTATTTTCCTCCAGATGACAGCATTAAGTGGATCAACTCAAATAAAGGAGAACTCCATATAACAAGGAGATATGGGGCCCAGTGGTTTTGTGAGCTGTACAGTGTTTCAATAAGACAACTAACAATCAAGGTCAAGACAAAACTTGTGCGCATCTATCATTCCAGACTAGACCCTTTAACCCTGTAGCCTTTCTATTGTGTTATGAAATTCTTCCTAATTAGGCATTCAAAATCCAGTTCCACACTAGTTCAATAAAGTCTATAGAACAACAGAAAGATATTCAAAAATAGATTCTATTAAATATTTTTAAACAGCTTATATAAATAGAAGCCTTCACTGGTATGTTGGTGATGATTGCATCAAGTGTAATAGCTCATCCTAGGATTTGGGATCATCTATGATATGTGCAAAATCTATTTTTCCCAATCAACTACCATCACCTACAAACATTATGTATTTCATCTATACTATACTATAGCTATACTATACTAATGTACTGTACTATACTATACTATATCTATACTGTTCTGTACTATACCATACCATACCATACTATATCTATACTACTCCATTGTCTTAATCCTGTTTTATATTCTTCATTTTCTCACGCTACCTGCTACAGCCAGGACATTTCTGTCCACTTATTTTTTTTCTAGCTAAATTCTATGTATCATTGATGACCTCTATCAGCAACTATCTCTTTTATACCCCAATTTTGATTAGAACTAATTAGTTGTGAGTTCTTCCTGCTCTGAAACATCATTATTAAACAAAGTACTTTCTGCTTTGTACTGTAAAGATTCACACACTTGTTTTATTCTCATATTATGTTTGAACCATGTTGACTAGGGACTAACCATCTTTATTCACCTGTATTCCTTCTACCTAGATTTCTGCCTTACATGCAATAGGCAGAAGGGTCATTGAGCATAAAATAAAGTAATAAACAATAAGTCCTTAATATCAAGATCATGATGAATATTCCAATACTGACAGCTCTACCCACAACACCAAACACAATTAAAATTTAACCTATAAAGGAAGCCCTTCTAGGAAGGTTATATGGATACTGATGCAGGGCCTTTTTTTGTTTGAATTTACTTTGTGTTTGTTTATTTTTGCTTTTTGGGGGAATTATTTTGGTAGTACTCCCAACTTGGGAGACATCTAGAGAAAAATGTCGTATATCATAAGTTAACATTCGGTCAACTATCATGCATTTATTGAGTGTTAAAGGGTGAAACAACGTATAAGACAAGCCCAAGGAGACAGCACCACACCAGAGAATAATAATATGTAGAAATGCTGTTTGACACTCAGCTAAACTGGCTGCACTTGAGAGAAGATAATTACTTCCTTAGTGATATATTTTTTGAGATGAAGAGTTTTAAATGTGAATTTCCAATTGGACAACACACTCTCAGTACTACTTAGGAAATGTAGGGATTACTATAACAACTAATAATGATTTCCATAAACTATATTTTTTAACTCTTTGGGTCCTGATTTTTATTATGCATTCTTACACAGAGATAATTTTGATATTACTCACTGAAAAGAGATTTGTAGTATGGAGATCTAGATCATCTTGGGCAGCTAATCTTCACTGGTAATTGTACAAATTGTCACTGAGGTATTCGTTCTGATTCTGCCCTTAATTGTTATTCTCAAGATAAGGTCTCAAACTCCTTTTTAGAAGGAGATGCCTTTTGGTCGAGGGAACTAGCAGATTCATACACACTATCCTGTCTTTGGCTTATCAACATTTAGAACATAGCGGCTCTTTATTTAATCTCTTTAGTGCCTGGTTATCCAAATACTTTACTATTCGTTTAACTGGCTCATGCAGCCAGTTTTTCAAATTGTTACAATTGCATATGACCTTTAATTTCGAAGTTTAAGGGTTTCCAAAAACAGTTTTTGAATAAAACTCTCTTTTAAAAAATGTGAATACAATTTCAGTTTGTCTATCAAAACTAAATAACTTTATCTGAATAAAGCATTAGAGTGAGATTTTCACCTATTCATTCTTTCTTCCTCTCTTATCCCTTTCCCCATCCAAACCAGTCATCGAGGTAAGACCCTAGTAATTTATGCAATATGGGTTAAAAACTGTTACATTTCTCTCACGCAAATCAAATAACAGACATGGGCAGTGTTTATTTAGGGCACATGTCATGACAGAGTCATAGAGTGGGTATTATAGGACAAGGAGTTAGGTAAATATTCTTCTTCACTATGTTTCAGTTTTCAAGAAAGAAATTGGGCTTGTCTTGTAGCTCTATATCAGACTGAAAAATTCTGTACCTAACCAGTATAATTGGTACTTTTATTGGATTTTATGTGGAATATACACAGAGTTTAGTAAGATAAATTATCCAAAACTGAAATTATGGTAAAAAGATTACTAAGTGCCTTATCATACTGAAGAATTATCTAACAATCTTGTTTACGAAACACTGATTTTCTAGAGAAATGCATATTTTTTCTTATTATCATTGAATAGAACTGAGGTTCTCCACAGATAAATGTCAGCTTACAGAAGACTAATAAATTACAAAAGATTTTTTTTCTGATAGAGATGTTAGTGGTTCCAGCCAACAGAAATGATGGCTCAGTTACAGATTTATTGCCTATAGGACATTATTAGCCAATTTTGTATCTAATTGAAGTAACCTTATCTCAACAATCTTTCATTCATTGATCATATTCTCTCATATCTTTTATTTTTTAAACCAGCTGTAGTATTCTGCTAGTTTCCTCATGAATAAGTTAAATAAATCTTTGATATATGCTCACTTTATATTTGTACAAGAATCATTTTTTTAACATTTTGAAATTTAGACTTGAGAGTGTATTGTAAAAAGAGTTGTTTAGTAAAAATAAGTTTACTGTTCTTTACTCACTAAATAAATCAGTTTACTATTCTTTACTCACTATTTCCTATCTTTGGCATTATGAAAAATTGTAAGTTTTAAAAAAGAAGTTAAGAATGTTAAAAATTTAAAGGTAATTTGAAACAAAATCAAATTTTACTTGAGATACTTTTAAAAACCATTTTGTAGAGTTTTCATCTGTAGGTAAGGTAGGCAGTTATAGCATACATTATAGCATACATAGGAAACATCACAATACAATAATTATAATTGCTAGTAGAGAAATCCTACTAAAGTAAAAAAATGCAGTATTTTCAAATGGCATGTTATAACAAATTACATTCCATTCATGTTGTATTTTAAGAAATGGCTGTAGTTATTATACTTTCCAGTTAAATAACGTGTGTGTAATGCTGAAGAATATAATATGAAATAAATGGCGATGTTGGGAAGGAAGACAACTGGGAGGATGGTGGGAAAAGACGTGAGAAAAAAAATAAAATATGACAGAAGAAGAAGCAGAAATAAAGGACCTGAAGGAGAAGGAGAATAGCCCTTTTTAAATGTATCAACCTACTTTATTTGCAGTAGAAAAGAGAAGTCAGGAAATCCTTTACGTTGATTTCTTTTTTTTTTTTTTTACTAGCTTAAATTACTAACATATTATTAAGAATAAATGCAGGAAAATTTTTCTCAAGCATCCCAAATCATCAATCTCTCTTCCTTCAGTAGTTTATGTGCTCAGAGTGTCCATTGGCTGGACACATTTTTCTCTGTGGAATCACAGTAGGCCTGTCTTTCTGTGCACAGTGACCTAGGGAGTAGACCTTTCTCAGTGATCTCTACAGGATCCAGCTGTAACTTCCCTGTGGCCCATTCACTTTGAGCCCCATTTTTCACTGAAAAACAATTAAGTAATTCTAGAAACTATTTTGTGCCTTATTCACCTAAGTTTCTTATAAGAAGCAATATGGGTCTGTCAAAAGTCACCTCTCAGAAGCAAAATGCCTTAAATATAATTCAAAAATTTGAAAACTAATTTTTAGGCACTTTGGCAAATCAAGAAAATCAGTTTGTTCAGAAGAAACCATCTGTCAATATGCCTTCAAGAGTTTGCAACTCACTCATCAAATGGAACCAGTTCTTATTAAGAGGCCCTGAGAAAAAGTAGTTTGTATGGATTTCTGATAAGCCAAACATATACTTTATAGTATGTTTTTAATTCTTGCTATTTTATAGATTTTCTACAGAAGACTCTATCATGAACAAGGGGGGAGATTTGAATACAGGAATATCAGATTCCTTAAATCCATGTAATTCTTTGCTGTTTGAGATTTCCTGTCATGCTAAATACAGGAGCACATCCGGCTTGAACTCCGAAGAAGAACAAAGATATTTGCTTTTCACCAATGACAGTTAGACAAGCAATCAGATACTAGATTAAAAGACTGACAGTGCTCACTGGTTCTTCCGCGCTTTCATCACTTGTGAGAGCTAGCTAAATTCTGCTCAAATTAGCACTCATGTGTCAGAAAGTTTTTGAAAAGTCGCACAGCTTTCAATCTCCTAGAACTCAAATAGAAAATTATCAAATTTCTGGTGTTCCCAAAGGGGTGAGCACAGTACTGAAGCAATGAAAATTAGGTAAGTACTTTTAAAGTACTCAGTTAAAGCAGAGATTTTGCCACACGATATACTTCATAATAGTATCTATTGCTACTTCACAGAAGTGACAGTTATTTTGCCTGTCATTCCTAAGAAGGAAGAAATTGAGAGCAAGTATATTACCTTCTCGGTTCTTACTGTAGACACTACTTCCTGGGAGCCATGTGCCAATGTGTAGGATATATTAGAGATAGAATATAAGTTTGATGGTGATGAATGTGAACAGAACATGATAGTTTAAGAGATATCTGAGTCCTCTCTTTTAAAATATTTCTGGTGTGTTTTTACCCTTCTTAAATTCAAAAGAAAACAGCTTTAAAAAAAACTGACGTGTGAAATTTACATATTGATACAACAGCAGTTCAATGACTCAATCCCATTATATCCTCAAAAATGTATAAATAATCAAGAATTGTTACCACCTGCTCATTACCACAGCATCTCCAAGGTTCTCTTTTATGAATAAGCCATGGGATTATATTATCATTATTCCCACTCACTAAAGTAAATGCGTCTTTAGATGTTATAGGGCATGGTGTTTTCACAATGGTAATTAAAAAAAATAGAAGTCACTTTTTTGGATGATGCCAGCATGTTAGCTATAGAATAAAAAATGATTATCTGCTGCATTTGAAGACAAAACAATACAATATAACTAAAAATAAGAAATGTCAGACAGGTGCTAAGAACTTTATATTATCACAGTTCCCCCAGTAACCCTACTCTGTCCATTTTACCAATGAGATCCAGAAATTGGGGCAGTGTGCCCAGAGCCACTTCAAGAGCTCATGCTTCCTGCTCTTTTAAATCCAATCTATGCCTTGAATCAGACAAACTAAACAACTAGTCATTCATTTATCTTTTGTTTCCTAAACTGCCTAAAAATATACTCTGAGGGAAAAAAGAAAAAAAAAAACCACTCTGTCAAAAGCATCCATAAACATTCATTGAGCACAATTAAAGTTAACATTTGCTGAAATAATTTAAGAAATTAATTCCTTAGCATTTACAAATAACTTTTATATGACATTTTGTAGTAAGGCTTCTTTTTCCATTTGGCATTAATAATCTTAATATTCTGTATTAATTTGTCAGGCATCTCAATTAGAGCAGTCAACAAAAGAGAATAACATATTAGCATGTGTTTCTTAATGCTGCAGACAAAGAGCTGAAGAATCTCCAGGGACTGATTAACTATGAGTATGTAATATGGATGGCCTCTTCTTTATTTTTTTGTTTCCTATTGGCAAGATTTGAGGCCTTTCACTCCGGATTAACCGCCTTTCCACCAAACACTGGCAGGGGAGCTTAATGTTGCTGTTAAATCAATCCACTTGGTTTGGCGTGTTGGCAGTTTTGTTGGGTGGGAGGTGTTGGTGAGCAAAGCAGGCTTTCGGATTTGAACATTATGTTAAACCAAAGAGAAAATATTAAATATTTGGATTATTGGATCTTACATCAGTTTTTTTAATCCATGCTATGTTCTCTACTTTGAATTAAATAAATAATTATTTACTTTCATTTCTGGGAAGTTAGCCTATTTATTTATTGTTGGATGATGTACTAAACATTTCCATGGTTACTGATAAAACGTAAGCTATTACACCAGTGGATAAAAGGTAGACCATCATAAACCACACTCATAGAACAAACCAATGTATTACAAATTACTAGGTGTTATTTTAGAAAAGCAAACATGCACTTAACAATGTATGTTTTAATTAGAAAAAAAACCTATAAAAAATTCAAACGATACAGGGTTTTTTATGTTATATTCCTGAAATTTTAATTCCTGCTGAGAAAATACATTTGTTTTGGAACACAGAATAATTAGCATTAAAATGAGCATAGACAGCATACAGATTGCTTTAGTGAATTCATTCAATGATATCTAAGGGCTGAGTGCCAGAAAAACATCACTGGAAGTCTCCTTGTGGAGAGGCATTGTTACAGCTCTGATCTCATGCCACAAACATCCCTTTTTCCATTTCATAACTAATTGTGCTTCTAATATAGACAAATTAGCTAATGTGCATTCATATTTTTACCTTGCATCTTTCATTAACTTGTCCACAACTTCATATAAACACAAAGCATGTCAGAAGAGAGAAATAATTATATTTCTGTTCCCGGCTCTTAGCACTGTATTTGGGTCATGGCAGACATTGGGTCTACCAATATTCCTTTTATTCCAAAGAGGAATAAGACAGGATTCCTCTTTCAAGAACCTCAAATTGTATTGGAGAAGTATAGATAGAGTTAAACGGTAAGAAAATACTTCCTTATATGTCACAAGACAATGATGATTACTTTCTGAATAAATTATGCTAAGAACACATGCTGTAAATATTCAGAGGGGATAGATGGACACAGATGAAGTATTGTAGCAATGTTCCATGAAAAGGCAGAAAGAGAACTAGATCCTGAAGACAGGATCATCTTCAGGAAGAAAAGGCAATGAGGAGGAAGAAAATAATTTTAGATGGAAGAACAGCTGGTATCAAAGTGTTTACATGAAGACTGAGTTTTTAGGGACAGTATATTTTGTGAGGTTAGCTAAAATGGATGCTTAATGTAAGAAAAACATAAATAAAATATTGATATTTTACTGAGGAAACCACTTAGCACAAAGCTAAAAGTTTAGTTCTCATTCCAAAGACAAATGGAAGTTTTAATATTTCCTTCACTTCCCTCCAGGTCTAGTACACCCCTCAATATTTAGTACACCACAACTGCAAACCATATTCCAGGGACATCTCTCAGTGACTAGCAAAATGGCTGACCCGTTCTGTCAAAATTACCTTGATCTATGTGAATCTATTCAAAAATAGGACCAATGACTTAGAAAATTAATTTTAATCATTCTACAACATACTTGCTATCATATAATTAATATTTAATAAACTATTATTCAAGAAAACACATTGAATTATTTTTCTACACATATTTGGATTATGCTTGTTTGTCATTTTGGGGGGGTCAAAATGGTTTTAAAAGAACTTTGGTAAATGTTGATCCATTAATTTGATTTTTATCATCTATAAGAGTTGTCAACTTGGAGATTCAATTTTAAACACACTTTTCCACATCACTACACATCTGTGTTTACACTGGCTGCAATACTAGCAGGTCCCAAAAGGCCTCAGTATTTATTTATTTATCTACATAGTTTTGGGCAGGATTGGGGAGCTCTTTCACTTGCTCTGCTCTTATTATTTCTAAGTCAGTTTTATATCCAAATCAAAACATTCAATCTAATTACAAATTATGTTTTCAAAAGCTTTGGCATGACAACTTCTCAAAGATATTTCTAAGCCTAAATTAGTTTCATTGATTCTTGACTAGCCTCAAATATCACAATTCTCAAGTTTCATACTGATCAACTTTTAAATTTTATATAGAATTAAAACTCTCTAAAATTAATCTGTCATTTACTTTCAAGTTGTGACCACAATTACAACTACTATTTAGGTTCAATTTCAAATTAAAATTTACACCTTAATATTAGTACGTTTTCAAAAGTACTACTTCATCTTCCTAATTACTTTCTCATTTTTCTCTTTTTCAGAAAATTTTAAACTTACAGCAAAAATTTTAAGAATACTATGAAGCACATTTTATTCCTTCTGAATAACTTAAAAGTAAGTTTCTGGCTGACTTTTCATCATCCCCAATATTTTACTCTGTAATTTCTACAAACAAGAATATGCTCTTATATAACCATGACAAACCTTAGAATGAGGGTTTTTACATCTATTACTACTATCTAATGCACAAAGCTTATTTAGAGTTCCCCAATTATGGCACCACCATTTTTTATAATATTGGAGCAGAAAAGGGGTGACTCCTTCCCACCCCATCATAAAGGTCATGACTGACATTCCTATAACAAAATACAGATTAACAAGAGAAAAGCATCACAAATATATTTCATTATGGTTTTACATAACATGGGAGCCCTCAGGATGAAGAATTAAAGGAACAGGGAAAAGTATCCATTTTTATGCTTAGGTTCAATGAAGAATGGACAGGCATGCAGAACTGTGATTAGACAAACGGATTTGGTCTAATTCTGGTAGACCCAGGTGGGGAAACCCAGCCAGGCTTATCTGGATTCTTCTTGGCCTCTCTATGCAGTGTTCCTTCCTCCTGGATATGGGGCTGGACACTTTCTGGAATGGCTCCCATCAAACGAGGAAGGTCAGAGACTTTCTCTATGGCCAGCTCTTACCCAGATAAGACAGGAAAATATGACAATAATATTTTTAGCTTGTATGGCTGGCTTTGGGAAAAAGGGCTTCTGGTTCCTAAGACCTGCTCTGGGGAGCGGAATTCTAGTTTCCATGGCTTGTCTCAGAGGAGAATGAGTGGCTCGGAATAGGAGGCCAGAGATAAACTTTGCTTCCGAGGCTGCTTCTGAGGCCTTCACTTTTGAGTATGGTTTTCTGAGCCCCAACAATACCAAAAGGATCCAGTTCAGAATCCCATGTCACATTTAGTTTTTATGCCTCTTTCAATCCAGAACAGTTGCTTTTCTTTCTGTTACCCTCACAACCTTGTTCCCTTTTTTTTTTTTTTTTTTTTTTTTTTTTTTTTTTTTTTTTGAGATGGAGTGTCATTCAGTTGTCCAGGCTGGAGTGCAGTGGTGCAATCTTGGCTCACTGCAACCCCTGCCTCACCTCCCAGGTTCAAGTGATTCTCCTACCTTAGCCTTCCAAGTACCTGGGATTATAGGCATGTGCCACCACGTCAAGCTAATTTTTGTATTTTTAGTAGAGACGGGGTTTCATGATGTTGTCCAGGCCGGTCCTGAACTGATGACCTCAGGTGATCCACCTGCCTCAGCCTCCCAAAGTGCAGGGAGTACAGGTGTAAGCCATCACACCCAGCCTTGATACTTCTATATCACAGGCCAGTTCTCCCATTGACAATGCATCAATCTGGGTTTGTCTTTTGATTCCTCAGGATGAAATTCAGGGTAGGTATTTTGACAGAAATACACGGAGGTGAAGCTTCCTCAGATGGGGCAGGATATTAATTTGTTCCATTTATGGTGATACTAACGTTGATCACATGCCAGCTTCTCTACTGTGGAAGGTACCACTTCTTCCCTTTACAATTAAGAATTATTTGGGGCGGGGGGAGGTACATTTAGAAGATGTAAATATTCCATTCCCTATCAAATTTTAACCTGCTAGTTTTCTCAGCCAGTATATTTCTTAGCAGCATTGATTATCGCTACAATGATTGCTATATTTTGATTTCCTGATTCCACCATTCCTTCTACACTGACTAGTTGGTACTCTTCTACAAGAAAAAGCTTTCTCTTCTCTCCATTTATTTACTCATGTCTTTGTCCATAACTGTATGAACTGAAAGATTCCTATTTTATTCAGTGAGTTATAATAGGGTAGTATCACTACATAGTTTGATGCTCAAATTGTTCCAGATTTGGCCAATGGGATCCCCTATAAACTCACTGCTATGTACTCCTGCCAGGTTACCATCATCCTTTGGTATTTCCTTACTTTCTGGCACAAATAGATATTTTAGATTCATATATACGTGTCTTGTTTCAGCCCCAAAATTCATCATTTTTTTCAAGAAGGCATAATCCATTAATCAAAAATGATACTAAAGAACCAAGATCTAGGCCAGGAATGGTGGCTCACGTCTGTAATCCCAGCACTTTGGGAGGCTGAGGTGAATGGATCACCTGAGGTCAGGAGTTCAAGACCAGCCTGGCCAACATGGGGAAACCATGTCTCTATTAAAAATACAAAACTCAGCTTGGCGTGGTGGCGCATGCCTGTAATCCCAGCTACTCGGGAGGCCGAGGTGGAAGAATCACTTCAACCCGGGAAGTGGAAGTTGCAGTGAGCCCAGATCATGCCACTGCACTCCAGCCTGGTTGATGGAGCAAGAGCAAGACTTTGTCTCAAAAAAAAAAAAAAAAAGAACCAAGATATAGATGCCTGGTGTGTTCAATGATACTGGAGCATACTGGAGCATTGTTGCTCCTAGGCTCTTCCACTGGGCAGAGCTACATAGAAATTTACATCAGTATGTATTTTCATATTCATCTATATACATTAATAACTGTGAAAAGTGTGTAGCTTCTAAAGAATCTGACTGATTTTGTTGAAACATTGTGACAGTCACACTCCAAAATTTAAGCTGATGACTTATCTCTTAAGCTCTAGGTAGAAGGAAGTCTATAGAATTTGCTGCTAGTTGAAGCTCTCATTAATGTTGGGAACTAGATTGATAAATATTCTACTAGATGTTGAGTTAAGCTATTCTATATTTTCCCTACTAAAACAAAAGCCTTATTTTTATCTGAAATGATCCATATTTACATGTATTTTCTTTCATTCAATTGAATTGCAAATTCAAAATAAACAGCTTGAAAAGTCCACTGGCTACAAATGATACCCTTTTGAAGGGAAATTATTAATTCAGCACAACTCCAAGGGAAATAAACAACACAGTTCTACAGCCAAGGTAAGTGCACATATCGGACTAAGTCTGGATGAAAACTGTCGGTTGTCAAACTGCTACCATATAATAACCACCAATTTTATTAGACATTATATGGCTTGATTTTTGTTCATGAGTCCTTTTCTCAATCAGACATTAAGTTTTTATAAATCTGATGTTTTATAAGCAGAATGGGGAAAAATCGGATGATTATCAGAACATTGACCTTAGTGTTTTTGAATTACTCCCACTACTAAATAGTAAGACATACATGTTAGCAAGAGGTGTTACATTTAACAAAGTAAAGACAGATAGGTACACTTGACATGGAAACTTGTGCTGCTTATATGTATGTTTGTGTATGTGTTTGTGTTTTCTATATATGCATAATCTAGATCTTTGGAAGGCATTTGTATAATTTTTCTATTTTTTAATGAAAAGCTTCAGAGTAATATTACCCCAAAATAGCCCACTTGAGCATTAAAAATATTTTGAACTTAAGGCAACTGAAAAAAAAAAAAATCCAAACACCAGAAGACCTCTCTGCCCTCCCCTATCTACCTGAACACACAAAACAACTTCTCTTTGTGAAGGCTATGTCTCTCTCCTCTTTCTCAATTTTTGTATCAGAAAAAGAATAACCACTTTATCACCCGAGACAATAAGGTACAGAGAAAAAGTCCAGATAAATAAACCTTACGAACTAGGCTTTATCTACCATTAGTCTCCCTACATATTTGCCTTTCCACAATTTGCTGGCCGCAGAGGTTCAAAGTCCTTCTCTTTTGTTTTGCTGCTTATCTATAAAATTATTTTTGTCAGAATGCTATATAAGCCTACATTGTAACCAATCCTTTGAGTTACTTATGACTGCGTACTTACGTGTGTATGCACAATGTATGTCTTAAAAATCTCCTGCTTTTTTTTTGTTGTTTTCTTTTGTTAACTTATCTTTCTTCAGTCTAATTTGCAGGGACCCAACCAATAAACCTAATATGAATAGAGGAAAAATATTTTTTCCATTTCCTAAAATTATAATTTCTTGAAGCAAAGTGGTTCCCACACCAGGTATAGTAAACTAAAGTGTAAATTTTGAAAATGAATCACCATAGTAAGCGACCTCTTCTTGAAGTATTGTCAGATGAAGACCATAAAAATTATAGTTCATTCTCTCCTTATATATTAGAAATAATGGAAGATTTAGAAACAGCTGGTTCTCATTATTTTCTGCTCCTCCTTCCTTGAGTAGGTCATTCAATAAGCTTATAACCAGGATTAACAAGTCACGGTCTTTCCTTATTGTTATACAAATGATAGTTTAGAATATTTTGCTAATGGATCCTAAAAAAATAATGAATAGAATGTTAGGGGTTGAATAATTGGGTCTATTGAAAACGTGGGGCCACCCCAAATTAGGTGTTTCCTTAGTGGATAATATTGGGTTGATATGCAATAATGTATTAGACACTTGTCATATTAAATAATTTTAACAAGAAACAGGAAAATGAACTTGCACTTATTTTATTAGAAGCTTAGCTTTTCTTTCCATTGATGATTAGGGAGAGAAGTTCATTTATTTTATTTTAGTGTATTTTATTATGTCAAAAGCTATTAAGGAAATATGGTTTTTTTTTTGTAATTTACTTATTGGAGAGTGAGTATGATTTTCTCTTTTGTTGGTGTGATTAAAGATAGTTCTGAAGTACTTACACAACCCACAACCAAGAAACTAGAAATTAAATATGCTCAGATATTTGAAGATATTTAATTTTATGAAAGCAGAATTTACATTAATTATAGATACTTTAGTAATTCTAGTCAGGTTATAGGAAACCCAGAAAAAAAGGTGGCTTTTTTCTTACTTACACAGCCCACAACCCACAACCAAGAAACTAGAAATTAAATATGCTCAGATATTTAATTTACATTAATCTGATGAAGTTAATGAAATTCAATAATATAACTATAATTATACAAAAGGTGGCTTTTTTCTTATTTTTTAAAATTTCATGACAAGTTACTGCATTTATTTGTATGAAGAAAAGCATTAGAGTAGGTAGCTAGATAGACAGGTAGATAGACAGACAGATAGCAGGAAAGAAAGCCCCAGAAGCTCTAAATACCTTGCACCACTTGGAATCAATGCAAAAAGAAAATTTATGCTCTGTGGTTAGAGCAATCAGAATTAACAGTAGCGACATCTGGACTTATGGTTAGGCTTATCCAGCCCTAACGGAGACTTCCCTGGCCCTAGCAGAAAAATCACTTCAATAGGGACTTTCCCCAGTAGCGAGCATGTGCATTTTGACTTGGCTCACCCTAAAGGTAACATTTTGCTCATCATAATAGTAAAAAACACACCCATGAGTGGGGATTTAAAATACTAATGAAACATGCGACATATGTACTCGTGTAGTACACATGTTTTGAGACCTCCCAAAATGTGCTTACTGGTAACACCTCTTTATGCCCATTTGTAAATATTCATGTAAAACTCTCATAAAGGGGGTTCCCCAGTGTCAGTCAACGCATCTCATTCTTGAGCAGCCCACTCTGACTCGGCTTTCAGCATGTACTTTTTCCTTTAAATAAACATTGCCATTGCTGAATTGCCCCTGTGTGTCACTTGGCAGAATTCTTTCCTCCAAGAAGACACGAACCAAGGACCCCATACTCCCCAATAACAAAAGCATTACAAGGAAACATAGTAAAATGACAGGAGCCTCATGTTCTCACAGTCTAAAAGGAAGATGACTAGAAGTGTATATGAAGCTATTTTATACTCATAAATTTTCCTTATTATCACACACTTTAAAACTCAAAATACAGAAAAGATTTAGTTTAGAGAAAATAAATTTAATTTTTCTTGTGGGAGAGGAGGAATCTTCTTCTTTTCTGAATATGCATTTTATGTCATCTATTTAATTCTTGTATTTATATTGAAAGGTATCATAATATGCAACCCCAAAATACACCTCTTTAGCATATGCATTATTTTGAGCTAAAGGCCCCTGAGGAATGGCAGACACCAGAAAAGCTCTAAAAACAGGGCATAAATTTTCATTTTGTAAAATAAATTTACATGTATAAAGGAGATTTCTATTTGTAAAAGATATCTCCCTTTCCCATATCAGGCAATGGATAACTCTTAAATCTTATGGATTGAGAAGACACCTACATAAATCTGTATAACAAACCGCACTAAAACAACCCTTGTTTAGTATACTTCTCCTAGTCACTTTCCCAACTAGTCCCCCTTGCCCAGAAGCCCAAAACGCTTTTTTCTTTTTTGAGCCTAAGATGTTATATAAGCCTATATTCTAACTACCCCTTTGGATTACTCATTACTGGGTACTCCTATATACATGCATGTGCATGGTGTGCATGTTAATAAATTTCTATTTAGTTTTAGTTTCTTGTTAATCTGTCTTTTTCCAGTGTAATTTACAGGGCTCCAGCCAGATGGGTAGAGCCATCTCTATGATGAGTAGAAGAAAAAGAATCTAAAATAAGTAAAATAAAAAGACTATCATCCCCCTCCTACAATAAGATACATGATACTGTAGGAAACCGGGATAGGATACCCCAAAATATGTCTCCATAAGGATTATTTTGAGCTGATTATTTTGAGAAACTGCAGACAACAAAGAAGCTCTGAAAATGAAGTAGAAGTTACTCTTTTTAAAGAGAAATACTTATCTCTAAAGGAATGTTCCATTTGCAAGGGTGGCTTCCTTTCAGTACCCAGAAGAAAAGGATAACTAAATCACCAGAGACTCTTTTCAGTGGAGAAGGCACTGGTTTAAGTCTGCATAACAGAATTTATCATGGATTACCATACTTTTCTTGGTCACCTTACCATCACTGCCCCCTGGCCCATATCCTTCTTTCTTTGTTTCAGTTGAAGGTGGTATTTAGGCCGAATCTCTAAGCCATGTCTTTGACATATTCATTTTTCTGGGTATCTCCCACGTGTAAATGAGGTATACAAGTTAATAAACTTCTTTTTGCTTTTATCTTCTTCATTTGTCCTTTGTTGCAGGGGTCTATTCCAGCTAGGAACCCAGTAGGGTAGAGAAAAAATTCTTTTTCCTCCTCTACAATACTTTTGTATAATATATTTAAAATATTGGTTATTGTGTATGGATCATAAAAAAATAACAAGGGTTGCTCCTAGGAATATCTGTGAGATTAAAGAGGAGACAACAATGTTACCGATTACATCATTTCCCTTTTTAAAGTTATGAAATATTCCTATTCCCATGGATAGAAAATCAGAGAGAATAATACAAAAATAACTATGTCACACCTCCCAGATTTAACGAGTATTTGAATCTTACCATATATTTTGGATCATTTTAAAAAATAAAATATGACATAGCTTTGAAGCTCTTCCTGATATTTTGATCCTGCCTCTGGAGAGACCAATACTATCTTCAGTTTGGTGGGTGTCTCCCACATCTATGGTTTCCTGATTTTTGAATAAGTCACTGTATTATTTAAATACACATAAAACTTTATTTTGTGTTTTAAAACTTTACACATTTATCACTGTTATGTGCTCTCAACAATTTGTTTTTACTTCTTACTCAACAATATATTTTCCAGTATATTCCATATTATCTAATTGATTCGTTTTAACACAAGCAAAACTAGCTAGGTAGCCTTGGAGAAGCTAATTAATTCTGTATGCTTCAATTTCTCATCTACAAAATAAAGGCAATAATAAAAGTGTGAGTCGCAGTAATTAGATCAGTATATGTGAATTAAACTAAGATTCTGTTAGTGTAAATATTCTCTTATCAGGAACATTTATCTTATCAGGAATATTAACTTTCAACTCCGCCATATGATGACAGTTTAACTATTTGTAAAAGTGATTGTACCAACCTAGACTTTTAAGTAGTATATGAGGCAAAATTTCTCTTCCCCACTTGCCAGTAAATATTTGGTATTCCGGAAATTTATATTTTTACCTATATAGCCAATAAGAAGTGTCATGTTTTTGTTTAATTTGCATTTGTAAATTTTCCTATATTTATTGGACATTTGAATTTTTTCTTCTGTTATGACCAATTGCTCATTTTTCTACAAGGTCAATTATTTTCTGGTTTATTTTTAGAACTTTGTATATTCTGAAAATAAATATTTCATTTGTTGTTTAAGTTTCAATTATATTATCCCAATCTATGTAATGGCTTCATTTTCTTCCTGTAGTTTTCTTGTTATTTTTGTTACCGTTTTTCTTTTTCTTTTTTTTTTTTTTTTTGGTATATGAGTTTTAAGTTTTAATATTATTGAATTCATCAATTTTATTCTTCAATAGTTTTTTGTACATCTAACCAAATATATTTCCTCGCCAAATATCATGGAAATATATTCTTATTATGAATGTATTGTTATTGTACCTAATTAACAAGCAAAAACAAAGTTAAATGATATTTTGAAATTTCTGAGACAGGGTCTCTGTCACTCAGGCTAAAGTGCAATGGCATAAACATAGCTCACAGTAATTTTTAATTCCTGTGCTTAAGGAATCTTTCTGCCTCAGCCACCTGAGTAGCTAGGACTACAGATATGCACCATCATGCCTGGATAATTTTTAAAAAATTACTTGTAAATATGGGGGCTCACTATATTAGTCCAGACTGGTCTTGAACTCCCAGCCTCAAACAGTCCTTCCACCTCACTCAGCCTCCCGTAACTCTGGGCTTACAGACATGAGCCACTGCACCCAACCAGTTAAATGGCATTAAACGGTTCCTAACAAAAGTAGACATTTCTTTGCTTTATCCCTCAAAATCATCATTACCCACTCTTTACTGTGGCATTCTTGTATATATATCTTATATATATATCTAAATAATATGCATGCGTATCTATTTGTTGATTTATTAATTTTAAATATTTTCTATTGACTGATTTTAGTTGAGATTTTAACTCTTACGTTGTTATTTCCTCTATTCCCCATTTTTTATCATAGCAATTTAGTTATCCTGCCTTTTTTGGTTTAATAATATTAGATATTTGTATTAATATAACTTTGCAAGTATTATTCAAAATTTATCAGTGTAGTGTACAATAATTATTTTTTTCTCGCTTTTTGTTAATAGCCCCTTTTTAACTTGCTACTTTTTTTGGGGGGGGGTAGGTTTGCCTATTCTTATGTTTTAGTAGTCTCTCATTATAATTACGTACAAGATCAATCACATAATGTAATCTACCTGCAATCCTACATGGAGAACTCAGTTCTATCGGAATTGATTCTGCTCTAGTCATGCTATACAGCTGTCAATATAGGGCTTTCATTTTTTGTCAGCCTCAGAATTTAATTTGCCTTTTATGTAGCACTCTCTTTATGCTCCCTCTAATACCTTCCTTATTCATTTCTTTGTTTGAAAGGACAGATAGTCACTCTGGGACTTCTCTTCCTCATAATGCTAGAGATACAACCCCTTTCTGTTAGTCCTTTGGTTTTCTAAATCCTTGTCTTCTTTTCTGGGTTTGCTTCTTCTTCTTCTTCTTTTTTTTTTTTGGAAGGAACATCCTTGCTATGTTCTGAATGTTTGTGTCCCCCAAAATTTATTTGTTGAAACCCTAACCTGCAAGATAATGATACTGGGAGGTGGGGAGTTTATGAGCTGTTAAGGTTCTAAGGTAAGTGCGATCATGATTAGGATTAGCGCCCTAATGAAGGGGCCCAATAGAGCAAGTTAGATTCTTCCACATGTAAGGACACAGCTAGAAGGCACCATCTATCAGCCAGAAAGCAAGCCCTCACCAAACAATGAATCTGTTCATACTTTGATCTTGGACTTCTTGACCCCCAGAACTGTGAGAAATAAATTTCTGTTATTGATAGTTTATGGTATTTTGTTATAGCAGCCCAAATGGATGGAAATAATCCTCTAGTAGCTTGCTTGGCATGAAAGTAAAGGGGGTAAATTTCATGATGTTTTGTTTGTCTGAGAATATATGTGTTCATTCTAACAACTCATTAATAATTAGCTCACTATAGAATTCTATACTGGAGATAATCTCCTTCAGAATTCTATAGGCACAACTGGATTATCTTCTAGCTTCCAGTATCGTTGTTGGAAAGTCCAAAGCCATTTTGAGTTTCGATCCTTTGTATGTGATATATTTTCTGTTTGCTGTTGTTTTTGTCCCCACAGGAAGCTGCATAACCTTCATTTTACTCTTATGGTTCTGAAGTTTCATAATTACATGTCTCTATGTGAGTGTATGTTCATCCATTTGGCTGGACATTCTCTTTTTATCTTTAATTCTGAAAACACATAGCTCACAGTAAATTATTATATAATAAATGCATCTTTTAAAGTTTCTCTTTGTATAATTTTCATTATTTTAATATTTGTTATCACACTGTATTACCCTACCTATTATATATTTCTATTTCATTGCCTTATGTTGTTTTGCTTAATGGATGATTTCCTTTCTCAACTTTATTTCTCTAAACATATTGACTATTTTTTTAAATGTCTCCTATTACATTTTTAATTTACCATGTCTTATTTTTAATTTCCAAACACTATTTATTATAGCATTTTTAAATAAATTATTTGGATCTATCTAAAAATATTATTTTTTAAGCTTTCCTTCCCCTGTACAATTTCTATTTATTCCAAGTTATTTTTTTCTTATATTTTGTTTCTTTTTTATTCAGTGTTACATCTTTTCTTTTTTTTCAAATACCTGACAAGCTTTGTTACAGGGGAACCTGGACTTCAGATCATTATAACTATCCTCATGGGGTGGTAAGATTTCTAGAGTCCTCTAACTAGAGGAATTTGGAAATAAGTCTCAGATTTTATGAAGAATTCATGGCTGGAGATAAGAATTACAGCATCATCAGTGTTTAGAAGGCATTTGCGTTGGAAAGACGTACAGAAATCAAAAAATGAAGAAGAAAATGCCCAGCACCAAGCCTTCTTTACAGGTAAGCCACAATTATGATTTTCTCTATATTAAGATCTATGGTAATTTCTTTAAACCAATATTTATTACCTTGAATAAATTCACATTTGATTCTTTTACTCATCTGTAAAATAATTAAAAGATGCGTGTCTGTTTTAAGTGTTCTATTTAAAGGTGCCCAATAGAAAAAGGACATTAAGAATAGTCAAACCTGAGGAGGGCCGAGCAAGACTGTCAATTAAGACTCTCCAGTGATCACCCACTGGAAGAAACATCAATTTCGACAACTATCCATAGGTAAAAATATCTCACAAGAGCTAAGAAAACCAAGTAAAAGATGACTGTACCTTGTCATAGCACAATAATTAGAAAAGACACACCAAAAAAGGTAGAATGGACATTTTTGCATTTCCCATGTTACCCAACCTCCAACCCCAGGTAGCACAGAGCAGAGAGAGACACTGTTCACTTGGGAGAAAGAGAGGTAAGCAATTGTAGAACTTTGCCTTGGACACAAATACCAGGCCCACCACAGTAAAAACCAGCATTAGGTAGACCTGCCTGATCTCTGATTTTAGCCTGGTATCTGTAGCCTGATCCTTTAGACCCACCATAGTGCAAGATAGGAACCCCCAGGCCCTGCAAGAATGACTCAAATTCTAGTTCACATCACTACTGGCCAACTATAGCAGCCTTGGATTCTAAATAACCTACCACAACAGGCAGACCTCAGAGGTCATGGGATTTAGACATGACCCACTGCTGTACTAGCCTCAGCAACTATGGGCTTCAAGCGCACCCTAGCACCGCACTAATTATAGAATTCATGGACTTTTAGCCCTGCATTGTGGCAGGCTCTGTATCCATAAAATTCTGACCAGTCACTATACCAGCCATGGTGGTTCAGGATATAGGGCACCCCCTAGTACTGCAATAGCTGCAGTGGTCACGAGCTTAAGGATCACACCAGGTGGCCCACTCTTAACCTCTGGACAGGCTTACCACTGAAGGATATTCATAGACAAAGGCAGACTGCAAAGACTGGAATAAGTATCTACTTCTACAGTATGCAGACATCAGCACATGACCAAAAAAATCAAGAATAATCAGGAAAACATGAAGTCACCAAAGGGACAAAAGTAATTGGCAACAACTAACCCTGAAAAGATGGAGATGTATGAAAAATGCCTCACGATAAAGTAAAAATAACTGTTTTAAGGAAGCTCAACAAATGTCAAAAAAATACAGAAAAACAACTAAAGGTATGAAGAAAACATTGTGACTATGATGAGGAAATAATAAATTGAAATAATAATAATGTTAAATCAAACAGAAATCCTAGAGCTAAAAATTACAACAAATGAAATTTAAAAAATCTATAGAGAGTATCAACAGAAGAACTTCATAAGTGGAAGAGGATTCTCTAAACTGATACACAAGTTATTTGAAAATATACAAAGGGGAAAAAGGAAATAAAAATAAAGAAAATGCAGAAAGCCTACAGGATTTCTGGGATAACCTTAAATGAGCAAATATAATAATCATTGGCATTCAAAAAAAAGCAATGACAGTTAAAGGTAAAATATTATTTTAAAAATTGAAGGAGAAAACTTTCCAAACTTGGAGAAAGATAGAAATATTTACAGGAAGGTAAAAAGTCTTCATTCTGATTTAATTTTAAAAAGATTACTCTCAAGTTACACTGCAACTGTCAAAATCAAAGAAAAAAGAGGATTTGGAAAGCAGTAGGAGCAAAGAAGCAAACCACAAATGACGAGAGTTCTAATAAGCCAATAGCAGACATCTGAAGAAAAATCTTACAGGCTAAGAGAGAGCAGGATGATATACTCAAAGTGCTGGGGGAAAAAACTGTCAACAAAAAATACTATGCCCTGCAAAGCTGTTTTTCAGAAATAAGATAAATAAATAATTTCCCAGACAAACACAAGCAGAGAGTTAGTCACCACCTTACAAAGAATGCTACAAGGAGCTCTTCAAGCTGAAAGGAAAGGACACCAGTGAGTAAAACAAAAATCACTGAAAATACAAAACTCACTGTAATGTAAGTACACAAAAATTCAGAATATTTTAATACTCTATGATGGTGTAGCAACCAAGCATTTTAATATGACAGTTAAGACACAAAATTATTAAAATAATAATAACTAAAATTATTTGCTAATCGATATGCAATATAAAATGATGTAAATTGTGACATCAAAAATTCAAACTGTTAGGGAGGAGTAGAGTAAAAATGTAAACATTTTTGCTTTTGCTTTGTCTTTTTTTTTTTTGCAATCAAACTTAAGCTGTTATCAGGTTAAAATAGCTTGTTACAACAATAAGATGATTTTCATAAGCCTCATGGTAACATTAACTCAAAAGCCTGTAACAGATACGCTAACATAAAAAGCAAAGAATAAAACAATTTTCATGAAAATTACTTAATCACAAAGGAAAGCAGTAAGAAAGAAAGGAAGAATGAATGTGTATAACAACTAGAAAACAAGTAACAAAAAGACAGGAGTAAGTTCCTACATATAAATAATAAAAAAAATTCTCTAATGAAAAGACACTGAATAGCTGAATGAATTAAAAAAAATGACTCAATTATATGTTGAAATGCACTACAAGAGACAGTTTCACAGGTAAGGTCACATATGGACTAAAAATGAGGGAATGGAAACCATTAAAGTGCAAGGCTAGGTATAGTTATATCAGATAAAATAGACTTTAAGCCAAAATCTGTGAAAAGAGACAAAAAGGTCATTATAAAGTAGTCAATTCGATAAGATGATATAACAATTATAAATATATACACCCAACATAGGACCACCTAAATATATAAAGTAAATATTAATAAAATGGAAGCGATAGGCTGAAATACACTAATAGTAAGCGACTTCATCACCTCACTTTCAGCAATGGATAGTTCATCCAGACAGAAAATCAACATAGAAACATCAGGTTGAAACTGTCCTATTGACTAAATGAATATAGCAGGTATACAGACATACAGAACAAGCCATCCAACAGCTGCAGAATACACATCCTTCTTACTTGCACAGGGAATATTCTCCAGGATAGATGCTATATTAGACCATCAAACAAGCCTCCACAAGTTTAAGATTAAAGTCATATCGTGTATCTTTTCAGACCACAATGACATAAAACTAGAAATCAATAACAGGAGGAACGTTGGAAAATTCCCAAATACATGGAAATAAAAAGCATGTCCCTGAACAAACAATGGGACAATGAAAAAATTTAAAAAGGAAATTTAAAATATTCTTCAGACAAATATAAATGGGAACACAACATACTCTGTGGGATATAGCAAAAGTAGTTCTAAAAAAGAAGTTTATAGCAATAAATGCCTACATCAGAATATACGAAAAATCTCCAACAACCTAATCTTGTATCTCAAAGAACTACTAAAGAAAAAAACCCAAATCTAAAATAAGAAGGAAGGGAGGAAATAATAAAGATAGAGCAAAAATAAATAAAATAGAGACTACAAAAGCATTAGAAAAGATCAACAAAACTGAGTTAGTTTTTTGAATTGATAAAGTAGACAAACCATTAGCTAGAGTAAGAAAAAAAGAGAGAATACTCAACACATATTCAGAGACAAGTAAGCGGACATTACAACCAATGCCATAGGTATACAAAATAGTATAAGAGAACATTATGAACAATTATATTCCAACAAATTGGATAACCTAGGAGAAATCAATAAATTCTGAACATACACAACTTACCAAGATTGAATTATGAAGAAGTAGAATCTCTGAACAGACCAATATTGAATAAGGAGATTAAAAAGAAGTAAAAAGTCTCCCATCAGTAAAAAGACCAGGACCTCATGGCTTCACTGCTGAATTCTACCAGACATTTAAAGAACTAATATCAATTCTCAGATTTTTCTAAAAAATTGAAACAGGAAAAAATACTTCCAAACCCATTAGATGAGACCAGCATTATCCTGATACAATTAAATCTGAACACAAACTACTGGCCAATATTCCTGATGAACATAGGTTTGAAATCCTTAACAAAATACTAGTAAACCAAATTCAACAGCAAATGGAAAACATCATTCATTGTGATACGTTAGATTTACCTCAGAGATGAAAGGATGGCTTACCATATGTGAATTAATAAATGTGACACATCACACTAACAGAATGGACAACAAAAATAATATGATCACTT
Source organism: Pan troglodytes (assembly GCF_028858775.2). Taxonomy (NCBI): domain Eukaryota; kingdom Metazoa; phylum Chordata; class Mammalia; order Primates; family Hominidae; genus Pan; species Pan troglodytes. Next base: position 162,154,782 of record NC_072404.2, on the reverse strand, counting down.
CAATAGATGCAGAAGAAACCTTTTTACAAAATTTAACATGCATTCATCATAAAAACACTCCATGAATTAGATATAGACAAATACCTCAACATAATAGAGTCCATATATGAAAATCCCACAACTAACATATTCAATGGGAAAGATGAAATCTTTTCCCCTGAGATCTAGAACAAAACAAGGACATCCACTGTATTAGTTTGTTTTCACGCTGTTGATAAAGATATACCTGAGACTGGATAATTTATAAAGAAAAAGTGGTTTAATGGACTCAGAGTTCCATGTGGCTGGGGAGGCCTCACAATCATGGTGGAAGGTAAAAGTCACTTCTTACATGGCAGCAGGCAAGAGAGAGAATGAGAGCCAAGCGAAAGGAGCCTCCCCTTATAAAACCGTCAGATCTTGTGAGACTTATTCACTGCCACGAGAACAGTATGGGGGAAACCACCCCTATGATTCCATTATCTCCCCACTGGGTCCCTCCCACAACAAGTGGGAATTACGGAAGCTACAATTCAAGATGAGATTTGGGTGGGGACACAGCCAAACCATATCATCTGCTTTCACCGCTTCTATTAACATGGTACTAGAAGTCCTAGCCAGAACAATTAGGCAAAAGGAAGTAATATAAGGAATTCAAATTGGAAAAAAAAAGTTAAAGTATCCTTGTTTGCAGCTGACATGATCCGTTTTATAGAAAACTCTAAAGACTCCACCAAAAGTTGTCGGAACTAATAAACACATTTATTAAAGGTGCAGGATAAAAATTAACACAAAAATCAAAATCAGTAGTGTTTCTGTACACTAACAGTAAACTACCTGAAAAAGAAATCAAGAAAATAATCTCTTTTTTGATAGGTATTAAAAAAATACTCCAAAAATTTTAACCAGGGAGGTGAAAGATCTCTACGCTGAAAATTATGAAAAATTGGTGAAACATATTGAAGAAGACACAAATAAAAAGGAAGACTTCATGTTCGTAGATTGAAAGTAGTAATATTGTTAAAATGTCTATACTACTTAAAGTCATCTACAATGCAATTCAATCCCTATCAAAGGACCAATGACATTCTTCACAGAAATTTTTAAAAAAATCATAAATTTACTTTTTCACAGGCAATTGATTTCCTACAAAGGCACTAAGACCACAAAATGGGGGAAAAACAGTCTCTTTAATAAATGGTGTTGGATAAATTGGATATACATATGCAGAGAATAAAACTAAATCCTTATTTCTCACCATATATAAAATCAATTAAAAATGGAATAAGACTTAAACATAAGATGCAAAACTATAAAGCTACTAAAAAAAAAAAAAAAAAAAAACAGGAGAAAACTCCATGACATTGGTCTGGGCAAGGTTTTTTTTGTTTTGTTTTGTTTTGCTTTGTTTTATTTTAGATATGCCTCCAAAAGCACAGACAACAAATGCAAAAAAAATAGACAAGTGGAATTACCAAAATCTGAAAAGTTTCTGCACAGCAGAGGAGAAAATCAACAGAAGAAACAACCTACTGAATGGGAGAAAATATTTGCAAACTATACATCTGATAAACTATATATCTGATACATCTGATAAATTCATGGAGTGCTTTTATGATAAATGTAGGTTAAATTTTGTCAATATTCAAAATGTATAAGAAACTGAAACAACTCAATAGCAAGAATACAAATAACTCAATTTAAAATGGGCAAAGACATTAACACACATTTCCCAAAAGAGGACTAACAGGCATATAAAAATGTTCAATATCATTATTCATCAGAGCAATGCAAATCAAAACAAAAATGAGATATTATGTCACTCCTGTTAGAATGGCTATTATCAGAAAGACAAAAGATAACAAGTGTTGGCAAGGATGTGGAGAAAACGGAAGCCTTATCAACTGTTGATGGGAATATAAATTAGTATAGTCATTACAGAAAATAGTATGGATGTTCCAGAATAAACTAAATATTGAACTACCACATGATCTAACACTTTTGTTAATGGTATAGATCCAAAGGAAATAAAGTCATTATGTTGAAGAGGTATCTGCACTCATTTTTATTACAGCGTCTATTCACAATAGCCAAGATGTGGAATCAACCTAAATGTTACCAATGGATGAATGGATTTTTAAAACATGGTATATATACGCAATGGAATACTGTTCAGCCATAAAAATGAAGGAAATCGTGTCATTTATCACAAATCGAATCAATCTGGAGGACAGTATGTTTAGTGACATAAGCTAGGCACACAAAGAAAAATGTCACATGATCTCACTCATATGTAGAATCAAAAAACAAATGATCTCATAGAAGTAGAGAATAGAATGGTGGTTCACAGAGACTGGAGTGGTTTGGAGGGAAGAATGTGGAGATGTTATCAAATGAAACATAATTACAGCTAAATAGGAGGAGAGATCTATTGTATAGTATGGCAACCATAGATAATAATCACGTTGTATTCTTAAAAAACACCAAGAGAGTTGATATTAAGTGTTCTCACCACAAAAATAACTATGTGAAGTAATGTATTTGTTCACCAAAAACATCCACAATGAGAAAAGTTATATTTAAGATTAATAAATTATCTTAATACTCATAAAGTAACTAGTTTCCATTAACACCCATGTGTGTGAGGGTTTTAAATCACCACAGATATGTAAAACTGCCATTTTACAATTGAGCACTTGAAATGATCCTACAATCACTAGTTACATTCTTGGGATGGAGGAAAACAGCTGCATGATGTAATGACAAAAAATAAAATAAAACAAACCCAAATTGCTTTATGTGAGTCACTCATTTAGCAGAAATAATTTCGCAAATTTGCTGCAAAGTGTATTTCTATTTTTCATATGATTGTAACTATAAAATTTAAATTGTATATAGCTCAAAAAATTGCTTTCCTAATTATCATAAAATTATTCTTAAGAATTCATCACATCTTTAAAATTACACATTTGAAAAGGAAATGAGAACTTTAACAGTAATGCACAAAATATGAACAATAACACTCAGCTGTGCTTAAAACAATTCATGAAATTCCTTTCTTGAAAAGGAAAATAGAGTGCAGTACAAAAACTGATGGTAAGATTACTTGCTCTGTGCCTGCGATAAATGCATTAGAAAAGAATTTGTTTAAAAAAAAATCAAAACCCAGCTCCCTTACCACTTACTACTAGTAACCTATGTCATTTGTCACTTGTTCTCTTTCACATAGATTGAACTTAAATAAGTTTTTAATTTGATGCTGTATTATGTATTGTTAGTTCCATGAATCATCTACAGAAAGTGAGTACCCCACCCACTTTGCATTGCCTAAAATGCAACGCCTGATTAGCAATAGAAAATGATGATAATGTTTATTAGGTACACAGTAGTTCAGCTGCCAGACACATTCTGGCTTACTTGATTTAGAACAGTTCAAAGTGGTATTGGTTGAACCTGGAAAATACTAAACATGTTGAGAAATTGTCAAAGGCAAGCCTTTTTTGTTTCATCTAGAATAACTAATTTGCAATGCTCAAGATGACAGTAGTGGCCATGACAAAATAGTCATATGTAGCACAACTATTTTTACACCACTTTAATAAGGTGTTTAAAAAGCTGTACATATTTAATATGTACAACTTCATGAATTTGGGGATACGTATACACCTGTAAAATCATCATGACAATCTATATAGCACTGTTACAGTAGGTAGCTAACAAGGCTTGAGCGGGGCAGGAGGGAGCTCTCCCTACTCTCCACCAGGAATGTCCGGCCACCATCAGGTGATGGGCAGGTGGTTGTTAACTGCCTCTCTAAAATAATAACTGGTCACAGCCAACGCCAGGAAAAGGCAGTCTCCTAATAGATAGAAAAAAAACCTGAAACTGGTGATACAATCAGCAGGAGTTCAGGGAGTGGACTCAAGCATGAGCTTTAAGAAGCAAAATGGCAGAGTTTACTTGTTATATGACCTTCTAGGTTCATTCGATTTGTAAGGGAAGAATGCCTCACCTGAGCACGCATACAAGTCCAGTAAACACACTGCACTTGCTCACCTCCCAAGTGCCAGCAGCCCACTGCACATGCAGACAGCCCACCCCAAGGCAAGAATCAGGGGAGAAGAGATGCAAGACCCTAGAAATATGCCAACCCCAAGTCAGAAGGTCAAATAGGGCACTTGATCTCTCAAGTCACCCGCTTGGCCTTCTTCCAAGTGTATTTTATTTCCTTTCATTCCTTCGCTAAAGCTTTTATGATAAACTTTTACTCATGCTCTATTGCCTCCATCTCTCCTGCGTTCTGCCTCCTTGGTTGAATTCTTTCTTTGGAGGAGGCAAGAACTGAGGTTGCTGCAGACCCATACGGATTCACTGCTGGTAACCGCATGGCATCTTAAAACATGTGTGAGCAGAGAATAGAATAAGAAAACGGATTCACTAGCAATTATAATTCTGGTTATCAACTTGTTACAATGTGAGGAATACATTCCTAGGAAGGAGATAAAGCATTAATTTGTTTCAAAATATACTTTCAAATTTCAGAGAGCAAAGTCCTAGCAAGGATTTATTTAAAAATTTATATAATAAGTATTTTTGTACAGTTTTGTTTCTAATTATTGACATTTATGTTAGATAGTTGGTTCTAGAAAAAAAAAATCTTAGTATGACTACTTTTTCTTCATATTGAGACAGCCAGGTACAAAGGGGTCCCCAGAGAAACTCTGATTGGCCTGTGTACAGGGAGAATGGGGTGGAGCTGGTAAGTTCTTTCCATTTGCAGGGGGCAGGAGCCTGGCTTCTCCTGTTCTGGGGTGGAACCTGGGATTCAATCTATGAGGCAGGAAACCTGGTAGCAGGACTCCGGCTTTGCTGAGAGTCCCTGTTCCTTTTTATTTGTTTTTACCCAATAAACCCTGCCATTCTCACCCTTCAAAGTGTCTGTGAGCCTAATTTTTCATGGTTGTGTGACAAGAACACTGTTTCCAGCTGAACTAAGGAGAAAGTCCTACAACAATATGTATTAAATTTTATAATACTTGACCTGGCAATAGGAAAATATGTAGCATAAAACGATCATCTTTGTTACCTTTACAAACGCTCATGGGAAGGAGGTATTACCTTAAGATTTTTTAAAAAAGTAGTTCCTCTGATTTTTACCTTCTTTAACATGAAACTATAACAATACACATATAAAAGGATTTCTGTTTCTAAATATGCTTATCTAAAAGACGCTATGTGCTGTTTATGCTACACAGTCATTCCATAATATTGATTCATAGCAGAAACCCTCCAAGGGAGATGTGTGTGTATATAATAGTACCATTTCTCAGTTGGAGTCTTTTGCTTGATGTAACACCAAAACCTTGAAATGAATAGTGTTTGCTGAGTGAGTAAAGGGACAAATATACAGCTATCATCATTCAAGCAGTAACAATACATTTATGCTAAAGCAGTAATTTCTTCTTAGCGAACTCTTGTAAAGGCATTCAGCAATGCATAATCACTTATTCTTCATGCCATTCACATTGTTAAGTTCTAAATACACAAATCACCATAACAACACGGAAGATTTCAAAAAATGATCGTGTTGAGTTTTGTTGTTCAACGATCTCAGCATTTTTCTTGATTCATTATGTGCCCAATTGTTTCCATGAGCAAAATTGAATAATCTTCACCATTATGTTGCACTTTCTTTTCAAAACCAACTTAGCTAAGTCATCAGAGAGGCTTATGTATGCCCAGAATTTGTAAATCCACTCCTATATTGGTTTTACAATGTGTTATTACACAGTGAAAATTTGATGAAAACCATTCTGCTCGTAACTTCTTTCTTATTTAACAACCTTGAAACATTTCATCATATTTCAAGGTGTGCCCCACTGTGGCAGTAATATTCCGATCATGTTGGGGTGGTCTGCATACATATGTTACCACATGGGTTGGTCCTGCAGAATCATTTCTCTCTTCTTCTGCCTTCATTCTGACCTCTAAATTTAATGATATGGAAGTGCATATCAGGTGTCCTTCCTTTACATTTGAATTAAATTCTCTATCTACATTATGAACTGATTTCAATCCCAAAATATTTAAAAATTAATGATATTCTAAATTAAATGATTTAGAATACTATATCTCAAATACTATATCTCAAATCTTTCAATCAAATTTCAACATTTCAACTACCATTATTTTTCCTTTCAGACTGGGCTAGATCTAATTTTTTCTTTTTTTTCTGAATGTATTTAGTTCTTTCTTGAGCCTTTAAAAGTTTTTTAAACCTTATTTATGTGTGTTATGCTTTTCTCACCTATTAAACTGAAACCAGTAGGCACTGGAAATTTGCCTATAGGATATAAGAAAGGAAATAAACCAAAATGGTGGGTGGGGTTTCACATATGAACTGATTCTTAGGACTTTCTATTTCCGCCAGAATCCTTTGACTATGGCACGACACTCCAGCTAAACCAAAGTTTCCTTGGCTGTTTTCACCTTGTCTATGATCCCTTCTTAAAACTGTGTGGTGACTTCAAAAAGTCATTTTCCCTTTGACTGAGTCAATGAGCTTTTCTTATTAATGTCTTCAAATTAAATTATCCCCAGCAACATACACACAGACCACAAAACATGTGTCAATCAAAACCCAAACAACTTCTAAAAATAACATCAGAGTGACAGAATTCCATCACTCTTTTGATTGAATGGTTTCTCTCTGAAACCAAGCCTGAGGTAAGAAATGTTTAATTATGAACAAGGTTTTCTTTGTGAAAAGTACTTGGAACTCAGGGGAAGAGAAATCAGGGAGAAAAAAAAAATCAGCCACAGAATAGTATATACTCATAAATGAAACAATCTTAAAACCAAAACAACTAAGGCTAGGTGTCTATTTTTAGTGGTAAACAAGGTATAAATTGAGAAAGAAGGTTAAAGGAACTTAAACACAACTAACACTCCATGATCTTACAAGGCAGATATACAGTCAGACCTCCATGGGGATACACTTGTTTTTGTAATACATGTGAGAGTCTCAAGTCAGTAGGGCCAAGTTTTGTAAAACATTCTGTCCATGTGTATACCTCATAGCTAATTGAACTAAGTGTCCTAGCAACTCATTCATTGAATGATTGAGACTCAGGACTCAGCATGGATAATGCCAAAGTTTTCATCTGACCTTAATTAAAATGGAAGATGTTACTCATAAGAACAAGTCCACAGAAGTTCAAATATCATTGTACATTAGATCTGTGTAACTATGTCCTCTTGCAAATCCTCAACCCCTTTTTTTTATTTTTTATTTTTCTCTACGGGACCTAAGTAAAATTGTAGGTAAATATGGCTTATTGGACATAATATCCCTGTAAATGTGACCAGATAACTATGTGATATTTGATTTCCATATAAGCCAAGTAGATCTTTTATTTTAGGTGTTAAATGTAAAAAAAATCAATGGCACTAAAAAAGCAAAACATGTGCTTGGAAGATTGGGGCGACAACACCTATATTATTTAGACAGACAGTGGTTGTTCTTGAATCATAAGCTAAGAAATGCATTTTATTCTGTTGCCAATGGAGAGCCAACGAGTTACTAAACGGGCTAATTATGGGCTCATGGAAGCATTTCATGAGGTTGAAAAATGCGATGGATAAGGGATGGATTGGATAGATCTGATTTAGGAGGTCCTACTTATTCATAAGTGCCTATGTTAGGCACTATAAGCTCCTAACCTAGATTGGTGGTTGGGCAGCAAGAGATGAGATTTGGAAATTTAAAATCATGAAGAAAACAAGATCTGATAATGTATAATAGCTTTTTTTTTTTTTTTTTTTTGAGACGGAGTCTCGCTCTGTCGCCCAGGCTGGAGTGCAGTGGCGCGATTTCGGCTCACTGCAAGCTCCGCCTCCCGGGTTCACGCCATTCTCCTGCCTCAGCCTCCCAAGTAGCTGGGACTACAGGCGCCCGCCAACACGCCCGGCTAATTTTTTGTAATTTTAGTAGAAACGGGGTTTCACCGTGTTAGCCAAGATGGTCTCGATCTCCTGACCTCGTGATCCGCCCGTCTCGGCCTATAATAGCTTTTTGTGGGTTTTTTGTTTGTTTGTTTGTTTGTTTGTGTTAAAGGAGTCTCCAGTGGATACTGTTATGTGCTGACGAGATCTCTTCCTGACTGAAGAACTTCTTACCCCTTTTAGCCAAATTTCTTTGGCTGAGAAAAAGTCACTTTGTCCTACATCTACTACTTGTTTCCTGGGGCAACCTGTATCCAATGACTGGCCAAAGTGGAGACAAAAGCCTCAGTCCCATCACCCCAACACAGGCCAGTGCTGAAGGGACATCCTAGATTTAAAACTGCTAACGAGGTCAGCTCTAGGCTTTGGTAAGAGTACATTGCATCCCAAGTTTTATCTCTTCCCAATCCTTCTTTCTTTCCTTCCCTTCCTTTCCACAGGTAGTGATCCCAAGAACACCCCTACATGCTCCTACAGGCTTAACCTCCTGCATACTTATCTCCATCTCAGACCCAATCAGTAACAGAATCAAAGATGATGCTGAGTTGCCAAGATTAGGGGGAAAAGACAATTGTGATATAAAGCAAACATCTGGCAGACAAGAAGAACAGGTGTGTAAGAAAGAAATATGGAGAAGAAAAACGAAGAGTGGATTTCAGAATGTTAACAGTGAGGCGACTGTGCAGTACAAAGTAGAAATGTTCATCAGGAAGCTGAAAAACACAGGGCTCCGATTTGGGAGCAAGTTCACAACAGATGCAGATGTTGTCATTATCCACATGGAGCAGAGCTCAATTCCTACTTTGAGTATTGCTGTCACTGCCTTTGCTTCTATTTTCCTGTGAGGAAATCCAAATAGCCTAAGATCTATTACATGATTCTTGATAAGATTTCTTTTAAACAACGTTCTCTTTGGTCTGTGTATTAGTCATGTGTTCAAATGGTCTAACTGAAGATACATATCAGCATCTTGGACAAGTTTTGAGCAGTGTTAAACTATTTCATCAGCTCAAAGATACAATAACTGATCCTTTATAAAGCTTCCAACAAGATAAGAAATACCCCCTACCCAAATAAGTCATTTTCGTGGGGACAATAGAGAATTTAGTGAAATCTTGAATCATACCAAATACAAAGTTTAAGCATTTCAAAGGATATCAGGCTATCAGGACTCAAACAGATTTTTGGAAGTGATTAAATGTATTTTTTCTACCTCTGTGAAGGACAAAACCTATACAGTGGCTAATTATGATCTGAAAATAAGATAGAAAACATATCCATATATATATATACAAATACCCTGTTTTTATATTCAATGTGCTTATCAAAAGCCATTTTAACCAGGTTTTCTAAGATTTTCTTTCTCTGGTAAGTTGAATTCTAGAATTCAAAAATGTTATATTCTACATTAAAACTTTATTGATTTTATGTGACTGTGAATTTTAATATTGCACATTAAAAGACATTTCCTCATATAGGACCATAACAGCATGTGCATCAGAAAGTAAACTCTAAAGGAAATATATTAATTCATTAATTTACTCATTTGCTAAAATATTAATTGAACTAAAAACTAAATCATAGAATTTCAGAAAGTAAGAGGCCTTTCGTGAGAAAATTGAGGCCTTGGGAATAGAGTTACAGGAATTTGGATAAGAATTAAAACTTGAGGACTTTTATGTACCTGTCATTATACTATGCTAGGTTCTTTAATGAAAGTTTATCTTATTTCATTTTTATAGTCACTCAATTGTTATAGGATGATTATAAAATAGTTATAACCACCTTATTGTTAACCATTGTACTGAACAATAAATTTGAGACCAAAAGAGTTTAAGTATGTCCAAGTTCACATCATTGTTAAGTAATTTTCCACTTGTCCCTGGTATCTTTCTATGAATATATATACATTTTTCAGTTAGTTATTTAGGCATTGGTAGTACACAAAATACACAAAATGCTTCAACTTATTTCTGTGACAATATCATCACAGTAACTCTACCACACAGCTGTCTTCAAAGACCTGCGAAGAAGATAGAATGAGGCCAGAAAAATCTCTCCATTTTAGACTAATTTGAAGTTTTGCAAACTAATCCATTTTGAATAACAATTAATTCATCCAAATCTTTATTAACATGATTATCATAATTTGCATAATCTCAGAGTGTGAAATGTCTATAGGAATCCTGACATACTTAGAGTTCAATATTTTCATTTTCATTTATTTGTATTTACCTTTTAGTACAAAAATACAGGTGCATTATGCAGGACTAAAAGTAGGGTGCAGTGAGTACTAATTAATGAATTTCTTAATAATAAATGCTTTTAAAATAAAGTAGTTCAAAAATTGTCATCTCAAATGGCCTTTACAAAAAAAGGATAATACCTCAAGTATACCTTGAAACATTTTTCACAAGAATTAAGCATTTTGGAATGTATTTGCTAATCATTCTATATCTAATGTTGGCATCAAAGAACTATGTAGCATGTAAGTCCTTAGACACTGGTTTTGCTCACCAGCAAGAATGCAGTTTGAATTTAATAAAATTATTGAGCTTTGCCTGTGTTCCAGGTTCTTTGTTAAGAACTTAACAAATATTAGACCTGACAGAATTTTTCTCCAGACGAGGGTTCTCTGCAGGTTCTTCAGCGAACGAAACAACTTTATTTATATACAATAATTGCTAATTGCCAAATGCTAGTAAAACTGAATCATAAGAATGATCTAGTAAAAAAGAAAAAAGCTATTTTATTAAAACAGTGGCAGCCTAGAACAATCCTATCAAAGAGTGGGCTAAGGTCAATAAACAATTCTCAAAGGCGTATAAATGGCCAACAAATATATGAAAAAATGCTCAACATCACTAATAATTAGGGAAATGCAAATCAAATGCAAATCAAAACCACAAAGCAATACCACCTACTCCTACAAGAATGGCCATAATCAAAAAATCAAAAAATCATAGATGTTGGCGTGGATGGAGTGAAGAGGGAACACTTCTACACTGCTGGCGGGAATGTAAACAAGTACAACCACTGTGGAAAACAGTGAGGAGATTCCTTGAATAATTAAAAGTAGAACTACCATTTCATCCAGCAATTCCACTACTAGGCATCTACCCAGAGGTAAATAAGTCACTAAATGAAAAAGATACTTGCACAAAAATGTTTATAGCATCACAATTTGCAATTGCAAAAATATGGAACCAACCCAAATGTCCATTAATCAATGAGTGGATAAAGAAACTCCGGTGTATATATATATATGATGGAATACTGCTCAGCCATAAAAAGGAATGAATTAATGGCATTCATAGCAACCTGGATGATATTGGAGACTATTCTTCTAAGTGAAGTAACTCGGGAATGGAAAACCAAACATCATATGTTCTCTCTCCTAAGTGAGAGCTAAGCTATGAGAATGCAAAGGCATAGAATGACACAACGGACTTTAGGGACTCATGGAGAAAGGGTGGGAGAGGGGTGAGGGATAAAAGACGACATATTGAGTACAGTGTATACTACTTGGGTTATGGGTGCACCAAAATCTCACAAATCACCACTAAAGAAGTTACTCATGTAACCAAATACCACCTGTTTCCCAATAACCTATGGAAATAAAAAAAATTAAAATTAAAAAAATTGCAACCTAAAGTGTTATCAAAAAATCATTTTTCTTAAAAAAATCCTTTTTTAATAAAATAATTAAGATTTTAAAAATAGACTTTAAATGTTTAAGTGTCTTGAAAAAAAATTGAATGCCAGGGTTTGGACACACTTAACAATTGATAGTTGGCCAATGGCATTGTTTAATAGCTTTAATGTTGTCCAGAAGAAATATTAAATATTTAAAATAGAAACTTCTTATTTCTATATCTGGTTTCTTTATTTCAAAGAAAAGGGAGAATATTTGTGAAAAACTTATCGACTGTGTTGATGGTTAACTTTACTGAATATGATTATTTGAATTTTCTCATTAATTAGCTCAAGAATACATATTAAGAGTAAATTTAAAAATTCAGTGGCTTATGCCTGTAATCCTAGCACTTTGGGAGTCCAAGGCGAGTGGATCACGAGGTCAGGAGATCGAGACCATCCTGGCTAACATGGTGAAACTCCGTCTCTACTAAAAATACAAAAAAAAAATTAGCCGGGTGTGGTGGCATGCACCTGTAGTCCCAGCTACTTGGGAGGCTGAGGCAGGAGAACGGCATGAACCCGGGAGGCGGAGCTTGCAGTGAGCCGAGACTGCGCCACTGCACTTCAGCCTGGGCGACAGAGCGAGACTGTCTCAAAAAAAAAAAAAAAAAAAAAAAAAAAAAAAAAAATTCAAGCATTTTCCACAAGCACTTTGTTATGTTTAGGTATTTTGTCAGCGTCAGACATCTCACCATTAATATGTTTTTTTGATGTAATGAACTGGAGTTCCAGGTCAATGTCCCATACTTATTGCTGGCACTTCACAGAGTAATTAAGGACTCCTAGGTGTACATTCTCTTTTCATCACTGCTTTTATCACTCTATGACTTAAATTAGGAAGATTCATTCTATTATAACTACATAGAACCGAGTGAAAACAGTGTGAAAACTTTTGCCTAGGATAGTGTGTTTTTGTGACAAAAGGTTAATTTCACTAAATTCATTCCATTAGAACTCAGAGAGGGCTATTTCACTCAGATGCTGAAACACATGAATTGAGACTGTCAAATGCAAATTCTACTAAAATTAAATGTCTACTTAAAAAGAATTGTGCTTGGATTTCAACAGCATTATGTTTAGCTGATGGCATGCAAAACTGCCAGACCTCAATACTGATTTATAGCATTTCCACTGCCAGCAAACAGGGACAATGGGAGAGCCAGAAGGACTCAAAAAGAAAACCTAATCTTTCCATGGGGAAAAATATTAGAGACAGAAATATTATAAAAATAAACTTAATGAGGATGTGGAGCTATTTCAATGAACCACACCATTGGGAGAAGGGCGAAATCCTTGCCGTGGAGATGTAGGACACCAGCCCCTCTTACTTCTGTTATCATCTCATCCTTTCAATGACAGGACACATTAGCTCTCTAAAATGACATTGTCTTATAGCCATGACTAAAACTGCAGCCATTCTTCACACCAAGGGAGATTATAAAGTGGAACAAAGAATAAAAAACAGAATAGGAGAGAGAAAATAAATAAAGTGAAAACTAGGAAAGGGAAACAGGCAAAAGCAATGGAGGGAAAAGCAGGTTAAGAAATCTTTTTTTTTTTTTTTTTTTTTTTTTTTTTTTTGAGATGGGCTTTTGTTCTTGTTGCCCAGGCTGGATTGCAGTGGCACAATCTTGGCTCACCACAACCTCAGCCTCCAGGATTCAAGCAATTCTCCTGCCTCAGCCTCCCAAGTAGCTGGGATTACAGGCGTGTCCCACCACACCCAACTAATTTTGTATTTTTAGTAGAGATGGGGTTTCTTCATGTTGATCAGGCTGGTCTTGAACTCCCGACCTCAGTTGAGCCGCCCACCTCGGCCTCCCAAAGTGCTGGGATTACAGGCATGAGCCACCACGCCTGGCCAGATAAATCTCAAAAAGGCAATGAAAATGATGGAGAGGAAGAACAAGAAGGGCAATAGGTCTGCAAAGAAAGCAAGAGCCAACCTGCAGGCACATGTTTCTAATTGCTCATATATCCTCACTGTATTTGGTAAAACACAATGAATATTAAAGAAAACATCTTCTAAGTAGGTCTTTTTCACCATGGGTATTTATAACATTTCAGAGACAAATATTCTTTATAAATTCTTTGAAGCTGTTAACCAGTTCCTGCACTATGTCAACTGCAAACATATTTTTATTTCCAGCCCTTCTGATGGTGACAAACAGATTTGCTCTAGAAGACTTGAAAACTGTGTGCTTCACAAATAGTGCTCCAATGAAGATATCTGTACCGTAACAGACAGGAGAATGCAGCACACTTGTTTTTCAACTCGCCAAATGGAAAAACAATGGAAGCCCTTATGCTTATTATGGGTACACCCATACATACTCTGCTTTTCCTGGAAAAAGAAGATTCAAATGTAATATGGAAGAGAGTATCACATTTGAATCTTGGCGTTTGTAGGGTAGTTGTGTGTAGCGATGGGGCAAGGGAGGCATCCTGAAGCAACTCTTTAGTGCATTAATACTTTTTGCTTCACATCAATAATTGCCTTTTGTTTGGTTTTGTTCTGTTTTTTTGTCTATGTTTTCTAAAATTTTGTACCTTTTTTCAAGTACAAATTGCAGAAAGTGTTGAATTTCCTGAGCAGAGGATTAGGGAATACACACTGGCACTCTTCCTCTAGGTAAGAGGGTAAATAAAATTTCAAAGCTAATCAAAAGCATGAAATGAATATATTCTTTCCTAGGCTTCACACTCCCACTTCCATTCAGCAGAATCTTTCAGCAGAAAACACAATTTTAAAAGCCATTTCTAGGAGCTTTTGTTCCAGAAATGATTAATTAATAATTGCAGTCTAGAAGGTTGGCATAGATGGTTGAAGGTCTTCTCCAATTGGGACAATTTATCAGTCTACTATTTCAAGTAGGTAATTATCAAACAAAACTATCAGTGTACATTATGTTAACAGTGTACTTTTAATATTGTGGTTTAACAATGAATCTGAATTAAGCCATTAGCAGCATATTTTCTAAATCTGTACTTTTTGTTTTTCAATTTTGCAGCTTAGGCAAATAATCCCTGGATACGTGTAGATAATAACAAACAGATATCAAACATATAAATTTAAACAATATCAAAGAATTGGAAATGGGCATTTATTTTCAATTGCTGTTAATCCAAATGCAAAGGTAGAGCTGTCTTTTCTTCGCTGGACCTTTTGACATGTGCAGCAACACATTTTGCATTTTACTCTGTCATCTGTGATATTGGAAATGAAACATTGAGTCTGATCAGAGGCATCAGGCATGAAGCCAAGCAGAAGATACATAAGTATCTTATGGTCCATTGCCCTTGGTGATTGAGCTAGTCACATCTAAAAGGAACACAGAGAGGTCTGACACACAACAGCGTCTTTCACCCTCTCAATCACACGCATAGCAACACGTGTTCCTGTGAAGAAATACCCTTCTCCATCTGGCGGCTACTAATTGACTAATTGAGCATCAAGACCTTCAAAGAGTGCTAAACATGAGCAAGACTGAAAATGTCTCCTCTGTTGAACTGACCTAGGATAATTTCCTATAGCTTCATTCGTGTAAATAACAACAAAAACTTCTCAAAAAACACAAAGAATGGGGTGTTAATGTTTATGTTAAAATTTTGTAGTACATAACATGATCTTATATATTATATATTTTTAAAAGATATTTTATAAAGTTCCACCCTAAATGAGTATGTAGAATATAATAATTAATGTGTTATAATTTACACAGCTTTGGGTAAAATTTTCTAAATTAGCTTTAAATTGTATTTTTATGTTAATTGCTCTATATACCAGGGGTTATAGCCTATGGGCCAAACCAGCCCACCACCTGTTTTTGCATGGTCCATTTACATGTTTAAATGGTGAGGGAAAATCAAAGAAAGAATAATGTTATATAATGTAGGAAAATTGTATGAAATTCAAAGTCCAGTGTCAATTAATAAAGTTCTATTGAAATACATTAACACTCGCTGGTTTATGCTTTTGCCCTGTCTCTGATGTCTGCTTTCATGCTGTAATGGCAGAATTGAATATTTGTGACGAAGATTATATGCGTTCTGCAAATCCTAAAGTATTCACTGTCTGGCCCTTTTCAATATAAGGTTTGCTAACTCCTGATTTATACCATCTTCATCTACTTAATTTGAAATACAAATATTTAAAGTAAGTCTAATCGTTTTGTTTTAAGCCTTTTCTAGACATACCTTCCTCCTCCAAAGTTATTAACTTAATGATTCATGAAAATATTCCACTTTTCTGGATCTTTCTTCCCCTGTGACCTCTTCTGAAATAAATTTAAAGTGTTCTAAGCCAGAATACACATTGTTTACCCAATAATAAAACTGAAATATTACTTTGAGATTAAAAAAATGGAAATCAACGTAAATTAGGAATACAGGATTTTAGTTAAGAAATCCATACTAGGTTTTTAATGGGCTACGTATCACACCAAGATACATTCACATACAAGTAGTTCAATCCAATCAGCAGCAGAGTTTGATCTAAGAATGAGGAGAATTTATGCAAGTTTATTCTGAAAACGGCAAAATGTAGCAGTAAAAAGGGTTTATATTTTTGCTGGGTTAGTAATACACATGTACTTGTTTTCTACTGTTCTCATCTATTTTTGTATCCCAAAATTTACACGAATAAATCAGAAATATCTTTGAATTACCATAATTCATTTGTAAATCTTATTTCTTCTAATAAGTTATAACTCTTTGGGAGCAGACACAAATTACCATGTAGTCCTATATTTTTAGGAGATCAATCAATATTTATGAAGTGAAAAATGACTTAGTTGCACAAATTTCTAAAGTATCACAGAAGATGGGTCACTGCCCATCATTATTTCTGCTTCTCCTTCCATAATATAAATCTATATCCAAGAAATAGCTGCTTCTACCAACTACATTTTTTGACTCCTTTGCATAACCATGGGACTTTGTGCCTAGGGAATATGAGTAGAAGTGATGTGTATAATTTCCACACTAAGGGGTAGAAAAAGCAGTTGTGATTTCTCTTGTCTATTTTCCACACTCAGTAGCTGAATGTAGGGACTCTGGAACCCTAAAATAGAGTGAGGCCAAAAGAAGGAAGGAACCCGATGATATAATTTTGATGTTTGTCTCCTCAGAATCTCATGTGGAAATGTAATTCCGTGTTGGAGGCGGGGCCTGGTGGTAGGTGTTTGGATTACAAGGGATCATGAATAGTTTAGCGCAGTTGCCTTGGTGATAGGTCAGCTCATGCTAGAACTGGTTGTTTCAAAGAGCATGGCACCTCCCACCTTGCTTCCTCTCTTGCCAGGTAACACATCTGTTTCTCCTTCCCCTTCTGCCATGACTGGAAACTACTTGAGGACATCAGCAGAAACAGATGTTTGTACCACACTTCCTGTACAGTCTGCAGAGCCAATTAAATCTCTTTTCATTATAAATTACCCAGTGTTGGGTATCCTGTTATAGCGACACAAAAACAGACTCCACACCTGGTCTCCAATTATTACAAAGCTCCCTGCCAACCAAGATCACCTGGACTGTTCTGCTCCTGAGAATCAACCTTCCACTGGGCAAACCATTGTCAATCAAGGATTTATGTGTTACAGCAGCTTGAGTTTCACCGACACATACAGCTCAGTCCTTACCTGTATTAGCTTTTTCATAGCATTAATAGTGTTGATCACTTGCCCCCTTCTGAAATTCTGTTTTGCCTTTTGGTTTCTTTACTAGAACTACATAGGTAACCCCCACCAACATTACCACATCCCCCTATCCTCCTGATTTCCTATTAATCTTTCTGGCTTTTCATTTTCATCCTCCTCTGCCTGTTCATATCCTCCAAAAACTCTGTCCTGGGCTCTTTTCTTTTCCTGGACAATGTCAATGACTTCAAATCTAATGGAAAAAGCATTACTAACCAACCAGGACACCCATCTGGGAAAAGGTTACATTTATCAGGTTGGTGCAAAAGTAATTGCAGTTTAGCCATTAAAAGTAATGTCAAAGCCACAATTATTTTGCACCAACCTAACATGACTTAGGTTAAACTAAATATTAACAAAACATGTGAAAATATTATACCTTCATCATCTGATTTATATTTTACTGTTCTCTTTTATAGTCCTCTTGTAAGGAGTCAGTAATACAGAGTTTTCAGCTTACATAGTTATTATTTCTTCTTTTTACAAATGTACCCCTCTTGGTGCCCTCATAATATTTAGACAGATTTTACTTTACCCTTTGCATAATTTGTGGGAACTAGAAGTATTTCCTCCTTCAACAAACATTTTTTTGGACTTATGGCTCAACACTGCTCATAGTGTTGGAGATACAGGATTGGAGAGATCACACTCTGCTTTCACGGACCTATTTCAATTAGAGGAAACCAGATGATAAACAAATAAAATAATTACAGACACAAAGGCTATGAAACCTTAAATTGTAATAATAGGAAAACATGGAATGAAATGTAATTGTGGGGCAAGGGTGTTGTTATTTAGTTTGAGTATCAATAAAGCACTCTCTGTGGAGACAATTTGAGATGTGATCTGGATAATAAGAAGGAGCCAGCCATATAAAGATCGGAGGGAGTAGTATTCTAGGAAGAGGTAAACATCAAGTATACAAGAGACAGCAATCTTTGTAAAAATAGAAGGCGGCCAGTGTGGCTATCATACACAGTATAAGACGAGGCCAGGGAAGTAGAAAGGGAACTGGCTATGGGAAGGAATGTGGATTTTAGAGGTTTTAAATACACAGGGCAACATTTAGAGTAAAGACAACTGGGAGAACAGAAGAGTTAAGGAGACCTTCAAATTGTTACCACTAACAAAATCAATACTGGGGGAAAGTCACTTGATTCTCAGGTGTTTGGACTCACTTTGCTAAACATGGGACTCAGAATTCATAGGCATTAATGTTTTGTCCAAATGTAGAAAATCAATAAGATCTTCAGAACTTTCACAGGAGGTATAGCTAAACCATAAATTAACCTTAGTCAAAATCTCAAACTTTTAAAAGTGCTCTGTGTTTCACTGTAACAAAATTTTATTCACACTCTTGCTTTAATACTAGAGTAGAACTTACTTTTTTCATTCATTTTCCCCAATGCACTGAGAGCTACTTGAAAGGTTGGACACTTTCTTATTTATTTTGGGGTCTTCAGAGATTAACATGTAATACTCATTTCTATTAATAAATATATATTTAGTAAAGTAGCAAGAGGAGAGTTAAATATATATATATTATATATATATGATCTTATTATCTAAATTTGGACAAAATATTAATGCCTATTAATTCTGTGTCCCATGTTTAGCAAAATGAGTTCAAATACCTGATGAATATATACATTTAACTAGAGACAGGGAGAGAGAGAACACAATGAGGACTGAAAAATCTCCCCTTCTTAAATAGTCTTTTGACAAATATGTTCCCAAGGCTAGACTCACAGTGCCTTAGATATTACTTAGAGGAAACTTTACAGACCATGTAGTTCAGCATTATTCCAACTCCTGGAAATGTCATTTTCCTGAACAGGACAGGCTTTCCTGGTGTCATTTGAAAGAGTCCTTTGGCTGGTGATACTCAGCTGGTGCCCTCCATGTGCAGCCTGGCACAGCGCTGGGTTGAAGACCAGGTCAACTGGCCATGATCTTTGGTTAAACACTGAACCACCTTATCACTTGCAGTGAGATGCTGAAATGGCAAACCCCTTACAAAACAGATCTGTTTTGATTTTGCAAAGGTAATTGAATTTTTAAATAGTCAAATTATCTCAAATTTTTAAAGAATAGCTTCAATGTCTTAGCTGAAAGGGTAAACTATAAATTAATAGTTTGCTGAACTATAAAGGGCTCCTATCCACAGCTAATAGCCTGGTCTAGGGTATCATCCTACAGGAAGAAACAAGGGAATGTGCTTTTTGCTTCACTGCCTGAAGTCATTTAAGACCTTTTCTATATTTACTCCTATCTTATCTTTTAAAAAATTCCATTTCTTTACACAGTCTTCGATCCCTTTTTATTTTTAAGCCAAATGTGTGTGGTACCACACAAATATGATAGTGGAGTTTTATTTACTTATCTCTCTTCCATATCAACCCATGTAATTTGACAGGATCACTCATTTGAGCTTTTGAAGATCTAAAACCCAGACAGTGCAAAGGCATTTCACTTGGAAGTTCACTGACAATTGCAGTTTTCACTTGCTCACCAAAATAAATACATACATAAATTTAAAAATTATAAAATATAGTATCTAAGAGAATGTTCCACATCAAATGCCAGTTTTTTAACGCATATTAAGAGTTTATTTAAACACTTGATAAAGTGAAATAGTTAATTTACCCTGTCATGATTATGTATTCAACAATTTTAGCTCTGGTCCCAACACTGTCTGTTATTATCTTTCACCTTCAGAGTGTTAGGGTTCACATGTGGCAAAAAGGGCTAATAGGCCATCAAGGACAGGAGACTCCTCCTGAGAGTCTTCCAAAACCGCTCCATGAACGATCACTCAATAATTATATCATTTCATTCTCTACTGGAATAACTGTTTGTATTCTCTTACATTTCTATTCCTTTCCTTCTCTATGCATTCTTACAGGAAGTCCATCTATGCACATATGGTCTCCTTCATTCTGATTCTGATTCTGTGTGTATATGTGTGTATATGTGTGTGTGTGTGTGTCTATGTTGTGAACACCAAGACAGAAGAATGATTGAAGTATTATTCTTCACTCATTTCTCTCTGCAAGTTTTACATTGAGTCATAAACAATAGTAGCCTCCTCCCTTTTACATTATTATTTCATGTTTTTTATATATGTATTTTCATTTATGTTCTGGCTCTAACTCCCGTGGCCTTTGTTATAACATTGGGGTTCTTTAGACCTCAGGAGCAAACCTCAGAAAACAGACTCTCTCTGCCCTTCTCCTTCCTTCCTTTTATCCACTCATTTTTCCCCTCAGGGCAGGAATCTTTCTCCGCCTTTCTGTCCTGGAGGGGGCTATAAAGAAATTCTCTGATCTGCTTGTCTGATTGTTGTTCATAGGCCCCCATTCCAGGAGTCCTGCCCCATTCCTGGGAGAGAAGAATACTGCACAGAGAGGCCAAGAAGAATCGACAGAGCAGACAGAACAGACAGGGTTTGCCGGGTTTCGCCACCCAGTCTATGAGGACTAGACCTTACCCTTGTTGTGTAATGACATTTCTCCATGCTTCAATCATGCCTGTCCAATGCAATCTCCATAAAAGGTCCAAGAGGACAGGGTTCGAAGAGCTTCTGGACAGCTGAACACGTGGAGGTTCCTGGAGGGTGATGTCCCCAAAGAGGGCATGGGAGCTTCAGGCCCCTTCCTGCATACCTCACCCTAGACATCTCTTCATCTGTATCCTTTGTCATATCTTTCATAATAAACTGGAAAATGTAAATAAGTCTTTCCTTGAGTTCTGTAAGTGAATCTAGCAAATTAATCAAACCCAAGGAGGAGGTGGTGGGATCCCTGACTTACAGCTGGTCAGTCAGAAGCACAGGTAAAAGAGCGGGGGGCTTGCAACTGGCATTGGAAGTGGAGGGCAGGCCTGTGGGATGGAGCCCTCACCCTGTGGGATCTGAGGCTCTCTCCAGATAGACAGGGTCGGAATGCAACTGGGTTGGAGGACAGTCAGCTTGTGTGCACTGCAGAACTGGTTGCTTACTTGGTACATAGAGAGAAAGTCCCACACACAGACGCCTTCTGTGCCCACTGTTGTAGTGTGAGAGAAGCAGGAACACAGTTTGTGTTTTTACCTCGAACCTGGCCTCTGTGATATTTTTAGGTTAACTCACCACTTGAATTAACAAATCTCCAACAAACTTGACACCATATTTCAAATTGTATTTTAAGGGCTCCTGTTTTCAGATTTTATTTTCCTGGTTGTGTCCACAATGATGCCTCAATAATTACATACCAGTTTCTTCGCTCATCATCATTAGACTTTAAGTGGTTGACTCTATGCCATGAAAGGTAAGAAATTTAGCTCCCTTACAGGATCATCTGTCTCCCCATCCTTCCCTGGGGTTTGCTGATAAAAATATCGTTTTCATTCCTCTGCTAGTTACCATATGTCTTTAAACACTATTTTGGGACTTCAAGTTCTTAATCCATATGCTCTCTAAAATATCTGAAATGTCTACCTAGGAAGGTGTATGTCCCCTAATGTGTGCTCTGGCACCTCAAAATAAAGCCTTCCTAATTTTGAGAATGGGAGAGGGAGGAGCACATCTCTGATTTCATCTTGAAATTTATCACTGCTGTTACTGTCTGTGTGTCTAGGGTGGGAGGGGCAAAGCATCTTAGTTTCCCTTAGATCTTTCAGTTAAGGACCCTGATTACAATTCCGAGCTGACTATACTTCACGCCTGCACTCTCAGAATGCACAGCGGTGATGTGGATTACGCGCCTGTGAAATATGAGCCACTATTTTTTTTGTTTATTATTTTTTTTTTAGACAGAGTCTCACTCTGTTGCCTAGGCTGGAGTGCAGTGGCATGATCTTGGCTCACTTTAACCTCTGTCTGCCAGGTTCAAGCGATTCTCCTGCCTCAGCCTCCTGAGTATCTGGGACTACAGGTGCCTGCCACCATGCCCAGCTTATTTTTGTATTTTTAGTAGAGACGGGGTTTTGCCATGTTGGCCAGGGTGGTCTCGAACTCCTGACTTCAGGTGATCCAACTGCCTCGGCCTCCCAAACTGCTGGGATTACAGGCATGAGCCACTGTGCCCAGCCGTGAGCTACTGTCTTATTCACTCTGGATTCTCTCTCCTTGTGCTCCCTTCAGAGTCCATTTTTCAGATATCACCCAAAATATGTACTTCTGTTCTATCCTAAACCAGAGACTTCAAACAACCATTTATGAAAATATTAACTTAATAGAAGTTAATATACGTATACCTGGTGAATATACTGTCTATTGTTTTGTTTTGTTTTGTTTTGTTAGATAGAGTCTCTCTCTGTCACCCAGACAATCTCTGCTCACTGCAACCTCTGCCTCCTGGGTTAAAGTGATTCTCATCCAGGTAGCTGGGATTACAGGTGTCTGCTACCATACCTGGCTAATTTTTGTATTTTTAGTACAGATGGGATTTCACCATGTTGGCCAGGCTGGTCTCAAACCACTGAGTTCAAGTTATCCACCCTCCTCAGCCTCCCAAAATGCTGGGATTAC
The DNA here is from genome assembly GCF_028858775.2 of Pan troglodytes. Classification (NCBI taxonomy): domain Eukaryota; kingdom Metazoa; phylum Chordata; class Mammalia; order Primates; family Hominidae; genus Pan; species Pan troglodytes. The sequence continues at coordinate 162,131,895 of NC_072404.2, read as the reverse complement.
AGGTGTGAGCCACTGTGCCCAGTCCTATTCTTGCTTCTAAAGGGTAAGTCACTCTTTTTTTATTTTGCAATTTAAATGTAGCAACATCAGTATGCTTTTACTAAATGTGAAGACTCTATTTAAATAAGATTATTAATTTCCAATTTGGAGAGATAACTTTGCCTATAAGCCGTCACATACCTAAGAGTTTCAGAATAATTTTGACTTTACATAACAGAAAATTTAACTCTAAATTTGACATCTATAGTTAAAGGTAAATAAGTAACTGACTTTATTTATTTATTTATTTATTTATTTATTTATTTATTTATTTATTTTTTAAGACGGAGTTTTGCTCTTGTCGCCCAGGCTGGAGTGCAATGGCATGATCTCGGCTCACTGCAACCTCCTCTTCCCAGGTTCAAGTGATTCTCCTGCCTCAGCCTCCTGAGTAGCTGAAATTAAAGGTGCCCTCCACCACACCTGGCTAATTTTTAGTAGAGATGGGGTTTCACCATGTTGGCCAGGCTGGTCTTGAACTCCTGACCTCAGGTAATCCACCCACCTCAGCCTCCCTGCCCAGCCCAAGTAACTGATTTTTAGTGATAGTGTGTGATGCTCTCATCCCCTGTCCTCTATATGTCTTCATCTTCAGGCTAGCACCTTTCAGGGCAACAACATAACTATGATTATTCTGGGTATCAGTCCACACACCCCAGCATCCGGTAAAAGTGAGAATCGATCTCCCTCATCCTAAAGCAAAACTGCTAGACTTCACTTTGTTTCGACCTTATGAAGCTCTTGTACACCCTTGAATCAAGCGGCATCATAGGAGGAATGCAATTCATGGTAGGACTGGGGCCTGAGTTCAATTCATATTCATGAAGTCATCATTGTGGCAAAGGGAAGAGATTATGATTATTTCTTTTAGAAAAGGGGGCTCACCTTGGAAATCCAGTTGGAACTAATCACACAGAAACTTCATGAATGATGCCAATTGGGAAGAATATGAGAGGGATACCAGGAAATTAACTAACCATGTTTATGATGACAGACTGCCATTCATATTAACTATAATTTTTATTAAGCTATGAGTGTTCACATATCATGCCTTTTTAGTTAGAAATTAGAGTTTCCATAAAGCATCTCACAGTGGATCTTTGGAATATGTCTCATGATGGTATTGATCTAATCAGGAATAACCTTAACATAGGTTTATTATCCTAATTGTTTTTAATTATCCTTAAAAGTCAATATTTCTCTAATGACTTTACACTGCATTTACTATCTTTTGACTAAATAAAATTGCAAAGGAGGTTATCATACATCTTAAAATAATACTGGCTAATAGTACTTTCAGTGTGAATGGAACTGTTCCATCTACATCTGCACTGTCCATTAGTTGCCACAAACCATGTGTATCTATTGAGTGCTTGAAATATAACCAGTGTGGGCCAGGCGCGGTGGCTCACGCCTGTAATCTCAGCACTTTGGGAGGCTGAGACGGGTGGATCACCTGAGGTCAGGAGTTGGAGACCAGCCTGGTCAACATGGTGAAACCCCGTCTCTACTAAAATTACAAAATTAGCTGGGCATGGCAGCACATGCCCATAATTCCAGCTACTTAGGAGGCAGAGGCAGGAGAATCACTTGAACCTGGGAGGCAGATGTTGCAGTGAGCTGGGATCGTGCCATTGCACTCCAGCCTGGGAAACAAGAGCAAAACTCCTTTTAAAAAAGAAAGAGAGAGAGAGAAACGAAACATAACCAGTGTGACTGAGAAACTGAATTTTTACTTTAATGTGAATTTCTAATTTAAATAACCACATGTGACCAGTTGCTATGGTATTAGACAGCACAGAATCAAACACTGTGTGTTTAATTCATTAGTGCCTCTGACTGAGGTGTGTTAGTTACAATAACCTCAAAACTGATGAGCCAGGAAAATCAACCAAATCAGTTTTTCTCTCATATTCCAATCCAACATGACTATTTTCAAATACATTAATAAAAGGTTTTCAAGCATTAAATGCCTTTCAAGGAAGCCTTTTGAATGCTGCAGAACATTTACCTCCAAACTTCTCTTTATAACTAAGCTACAAGATTCAAGGCAGCTAAACATTTGAAAGAACTCTGTGGAATAAATCATCCACAAAGGCAGACGCAGTGTTAATCTCCAACATTTTCATTTTATATATGAAAAAATTTGTTACATCATTATTGTTTATTTTAAATTATATTACCTGCTTTATATGGTCATTGATGCAGTTTAGGTTCATACACAGATAGTAAATAATTCTTTTGTGTTATGTATTCCATTCTGTACATATAACATACTTGAAAATTGTATTCATTAAAATAAAACACAAATGTTAAATTTTGAAATTTAAAAATTTGTGCATTTTGTAAATATTTCAGAGAAATAAGCTTTCCTCTGTATTGATTTTAATTTCAAGAATACAATTTTATTTTAAATGAAATACTAGGCTACCTGTATATGTACATAGTATATAGTATCATTACTAGAATACACATTAATAAAGGTTAGTAAAATTATTAAAGATTGATAAAATCATATTTGTTGACTTGATACTTGTGTTTAAATATGCTGTGTGCTAATTCATTTAGTATCTAATCATCTTCAAGAATGATTTTCCCCCTCAACATTACAATGACCATTAATTGTAGCTGGTTATCTTGTCAGTCATCAAGAGACCATTTTAACAAGTGTACATGTCAAGGCTTTACCCAAGCCACTAAGAAAATTCAAGTACAGATGGAAGTAAAATAGCATATATGGGAAAATGCACGAAGATGAACATGTATTAGTCTAGCTATAGCATCGAAGTAGATGTGTGATATAAATTTCTTAGGATTAAAACAGAGTGTTAGATAAGCAATAAATATACTCTTTACTATGGTCTGAATGCAAAATTCATATATTGTAGTTCAAATCTCCATGGTGGGTATTAGCAGGTGGGGGTATTAGCAGGTGGGGTCTTACGGGAAGTGATTGAGTCACAAGGGCAGGCAGAGTTCTCATGAATGGAATGAGTGCCTTTTTATAGTAGGCCAGAGAGCGACCCCTCTCCCCTTCTCACATATGAGGATGCAACAGGGAGTTGGCAATCTGCACCAGAAAAGGACCCTCGCCAGAGGACCCTCCCCAGAAAAGCCTCTTCAGCAGAACCTGACTACGCTGGCAACCTGAGTTTGGACTTCCCAGCTTCCAGAACTGTGAGACATTCATTTTTGTTATTGTTGATAAGCTATCCACCTCTAAGGAATTTTGCTATATGAGCCCAAATAGACTTAGATATCCCTTATATTTCCCCTGCATTTTTCTCAGATATAGACACCTATTATTCGTATCGCTAGTGTTTGAGAACAAATATAGTGCCTTTTTATTTTTTCCTCAAAAGAAAGCCTTTCCAATTTTAAGTACACAATAGATGTTTAATAAATGCTTTAGGATAAATTAAGCTTTTGTCAGAGGTCAACATTTATTAAGAGTCTTCTCTCTTTGTACAATAATATTTTAGGGAAAAAAGACTTTCTTTAGTATTAACTTTTTTTTTAATTATACTTTAAGTTTTAGGGTACATGTGCACAATGTGCAGGTTATTTACATATGTATACATGTGCCATGCTGGTGTGCTGCACCCATTAACTCATCATTTACCATTAGGTATATCTCCTAAAGCTATCCCTCCCCCCACCACCCCACAACAGTCTCCAGAGTGTGATGTTCCCCTTCCTGTGTCCATGTGTTCTCATTGTTCAATTCCCATCTATGAGTGAGAATATGCGGTGTTTGGTTTTTTGTTCTTGCAATAGTTTACCCAGAATGATGATTTCCAATTTCATCCATGTCCCTACAAAGGACATGAACTCATCATTTTTTATGGCTGCATAATATTCCATGATGTATATGTGCCACATTTTCTTAATCTAGTGTATCATTGTTGGACATTTGGGTTGGTTCCAAGTCTTTGCTATTGTGAATAGTGTCGCAATAAACATACGTGTGCATGTGTTTTTATAGCAGCATGATTTATAGTCCTTTGGGTATATACCCAGTAATAGGATGGCTGGGTCAAATGATATTTCTAGTTCTAGATCCCTAAGGAATCGCCACACTGACTTCCACAATGGTTGAACTAGTTTACAGTCCCACCAACAGTGTAAAAGTGTTCCTATTTCTCCACATCCTCTCCAGCACCTGTTGTTTCCTGACTTTTTAATGATTGCCATTCTAACTGGTGTGGGATGATATCTCATTGTGGTTTTGATTTGCATTTCTCTGATGGCCAGTGATGGTGAGCATTTTTTCATGTGTTTTTTGGCTGCATAAATGTCTTCTTTTGAGAAGTGTCTGTTCATGTCCTTCGCCCACTTTTTCATGGGGTTGTTTGTTTTTTTCTTGTAAATTTGTTTGAGTTCATTGTAGATTCTGGATATTAGCCCTTTGTCAGATGAGTAGGTTGCGAAAATTTTCTCCCATTTTGTAGGTTGCCTGTTCACTCTGATGCTAGTTTCTTTTGCTGTGCAGAAGCTCTTTAGTTTAATTAGATCCCATTTGTCAATTTTGGCTTTTGTTGCCATTGCTTTTGGTGTTTTAGACATGAAGTCCTTGCCCATGCCTATGTCCTGAAAGGTAATGCCTAGGTTTTATTCTAGGGTTTTTATGGTTTTAGGTCTAATGTTTAAGTCTTTAATCCATCTTGAATTAATTTTTGTATAAGGTGTAAGGAAGGGATCCAGTTTCAGCTTTCTACATATGGCTAGCCAGTTTTCCCAGCACCATTTATTAAATAGGGAATCCTTTCCCCATTGTTTGTTTTTGTCAGGTTTGTCAAAGATCAGATAGTTGTAGATATGCGGCATTATTTCTGAGGGCTCTGTTCTGTTCCATTGATCTATATCTCTGTTTTGGTACCAGTACCATGCTGTTTTGATTACTGTAGGCTTGTAGTATAGTTTGAAGTCAGGTAGTGTGATACCTCCAGCTTTGTTCTTTTGGCTTAGGATTGACTTGGCGATGCGGGCTCTGTTTTGGTGCCATATGAACTTTAAAGTAAACATGCATAGGCTCAAAATAAAAGGATGGAGGAAGATCCACCAAGCAAATGGAAACCAAAAAAAGGCAGGGGTTGCAATCCTAGTCTCTGATAAAACAGACTTTAAACCAACAAAAATCAAAAGAGACAAAGACGGCCATTACATAATGGTAAACGGATTAATTCAACAAGAAGAGCTAAGTATACTAAATATATATGCACCCAATACAGGAGCACCCAGATTCATAAAGGAAGTCCTGAGTGACCTACAAAGAGACTTAGACTCCCACACAATAATAATGAGAGACTTTAACACCCCACTGTCAACATTAGATCAACGAGACAGAAAGTTAACAAGGATACCCAGGAATTGAACTCAGCTCTGCACCAAGCGGACCTAATAGACATCTACAGAACTCTCCACCACAAATCAACAGAATATACATTTTTTTCAGCACCACACCACACCTATTCCAAAATTGACCTCATAGTTGGAAGTAAAGTTCTCCTTAGCAAATGTAAAAGATCAGGCATTATAACAAACTGTCTCTCAGACCACACTGCAATCAAACTAGAACCCAGAATTAAGAAACTCACTCAAAACCGCTCAACTACATGGAAACTGAACAACCTGCTCCTGAATGACTACTGGGTACATAACGAAATGAAAGCAGAAATAAAGATGTTCTTTGAAACCAACGAGAACAAAGACACAACATACCAGAATCTCTGGGACATATTCAAAGAAATGTGTAGAGGGAAATTTATAGCACTAGATGTCCACAAGAGAAAGCAGGAAAGATCCAAAATTGACAACCTAACATCACAATTAAAAGAACTAGAAAAGCAAGAGCAAACCCATTCAAAAGCTAGCAGAAGGTAAGAAATAGCTAAAATCAGAGCAGAACTGAAGGAAATAGAGACACAAAAAACCCTTCAAAAAATTAATAAATCCAGGAACTGGTTTTTTGAAAGGATCAACAAAATTGATAGACCGCTAGCAAGACTAATAAAGAAGAAAAGAGAGAAGAATCAAATAGATGCAATAAAAAATGAGAAAGGGGATATCACCACCGATCCCACAGAAATACAAACTACCATCAGAGAATACTACAAACACCTCTATGCAAATAAAGGAGAAAATCTAAAAGAAATGGATAAATTCCTCGACACATACACCCTCCCAAGACTAATCCAGGAAGAAGTTGAATCTCTGAATAGACCAATAACAGGCTCTGAAATTGTGGCAATAATCAATAGCTTACCAACCAAAAAGAGTCCAGGACCAGATGGATTCACAGCCGAATTCTACCAGAGGTACAAGGAGGAACTGGTACCATTCCTTCTGAAACTATTCCAATCAATAGAAAAAGAGGGAATCCTCCCTAACTCATTTTATGAGGCCAGCATCATCCTGATACCAAAGCCAGGCAGAGACACAACAAAAAAAGAGAATTTTAGACCAATATCCTTGATGAACATTGATGCAAAAATCCTCAATAAAATATCGGCAAACTGAATCCAGCAGCACATCAAAAAGCTTATCCACCATGATCAAGGGGGCTTCATCCCTGGGATGCAAGGCTGGTTCAATATATGCAAATCAATAAATGTAATCCAGCATATAAACAGAACCAAAGACAAAAACCACATGATTATCTCAATAGATGCAGAAAAGGCCTTTGACAAAATTCAACAACCCTTCATGCTAAAAACTCTCAATAAATTAGGTATTGATGGGACGTATCACAAAATAATAAGAGCTATCTATGACAAACCCACAGCCAATATCATACTGAATGGGCAAAAACTGGAAGCACTCCCTTTGAAAACTGGCACAAGACAGGGATGCTCTCTCTCACCACTCCTATTCAACATAGTGTTGGAAGTTCTGGCCAGGGCAATTAGGCAGGAGAAGGAAATAAAGGGTATTCAATTAGGAAAAGAGGAAGTTAAATTGTCCCTGCTTGCAGATGACATGATAGTATATCTAGAAAACCCCATTGTCTCAGCCCAAAATCTCCTTAAGCTGATAAGCAACTTCAGCAAAGTCTCAGGATACAAAATCAATGCACAAAAATCACAAGCATTCTTATACACCGATAACAGAAAAACAGAGCCAAATCATGAGTGAACTCCCATTCACAATTGCTTCAAAGAGAATAAAATACCTAGGAATCCAACTTACAAGGGACGTGAAGGACCTCTTCAAGGAGAACTACAAACCACTTCTCAATGAAATAAAACAGGATACAAAGAAATGGAAGAACATTCCATGCTCATGGGTAGGAAGAATCAATATCGTGAAAATGGCCATACTGCCCAAGGTAATTTATAGATTCAATGCCATCCACATCAAGCTACCAATGACTTTCTTCACAGGATTTGTATTAACTTTTATTTCAAGAATATAGTTTTGTTTGGAAGCAAATATATAGGTTACATGCATATGAATATAATATGTAATAATGTTACTAAAGTCTACATCAATAAAAATTATTAAAGAACAAATGAAATCATATTTTCCACCTGACATCTTTAAGTTATTCAACAATTTGTTACACATAGGCCTATCACGAAGATTAAATGAGGTCCAATGTAAAAACGTTTAGTAAGGTATCTGACACACACAACCAGATCACTAAACATTGATCCTCTGTGATCAATAGATTTTTCCCCTTCCTTTCACCCAAGCAGCATCAACTACTGTGCACCGTTTCATGTATATTCTACCGAGTGCTTCACTTCCTTTTGGCTGCCTGTGTCCCACCTCCAAGAAATTACAATTTGGGGCTACCATGCCTTGTGTGATCATGGTTTTGCTTTTTAAAAATTATCTATTAAATACCTCTTTTACACTATTTAGTATACAATAGATTTAGGCTGAACTAGATATTGAGTCCAGATATTGCTGAGGCAGGAGTACAGAAAAGGTTTTTCTGCTACAATATGTGGTCTGGTTGATCTGAAGCTCAAACCCTGCTAATGAATAATCAAGCATCATCTTTTCCTGAGTACATTTGCATTGTGAATTGGATGCTTGTGTTCGTCATTCCCCATCCTCCATAGATACTTGCTCATACTGTGTAACACAGGAACCTAAGAATCATTTGTCTGTAGGAGAAATGGCTGGGGATGAAACCCTCAATGGTAGCTCAAAGATATAAATATTCATCTGGTGGATTGAGCAGCCCTAAATGGAGGCCAGATTGCAGATATTAAAAGAGTAAACTGGTGAATCACATTCCACACTAAGGCCTACGTCAAAGGTGGCAGCTGGTTCTGGGCACAGCCTGAGCTCTTGGGTACAGTGAATGCTCCCTGGCAGGAGAATTCCATGTTATACATGAATTTTCATGTAAGAGTGTGTGTCGAAGTGGGAAATATTGTACAGGCATGGGTGATAACCCTTTGGGCTCAGACAGTTTGTGCCTTTCATGAAGCATACACAGATGAGTAGACAATTTTCCCAATCATGCCACCAGAATACTTCTTCCTGTTCATCTCTGTGCATGTTACACTAAGACCAGAAGGATTAAGAGTGAGACTGATAAGGCTTAAAGTAGAAGTTGCGTACAGAGACAGTGACAATCCCAAATAATTTACGTTCCCATTATTAGACCCAACTAGAGAGGCTCAAGGAGCACCACTGTGGAGCTCTCTGGGGAGCAGAAATTGTGGTGTCCAGCCACAAAGGTGACATCCACTTCCACTTCACTAACAGAAGCAGAACATGAGAGAGTCAGAACTGATGCCAAGGGTTACCTCTGAACAACCATAATGATATTTTAGAGGAGATACCTGGAAGATTGAAGTTCTTGCTAGTCTAGCATAAGGTTTCTCAAAACCATGGTCATGTGTATATTCCTGCAAATGACACCTGTTGTACTCAAAAGTGTGCAACCCCTCACATACCTGTTTCCATCGTGTGTCTAATTCTTAGTCATTATCCCTCTGAATAAAGTTTAGTCAAGCACTACATAATGGTTTTCTATAGCCTGGATATTTCAGCAGATTCACCTCTCTATAAATCATCATTTTAATTATCTTATTCTATAATTTAAAACTTTTAAGGGTCCTCTTCTATTTCCCACCTAAACTTCAAACATCTTTGCATTCAAAACCATCCAACTTCGGCTTGTACCCAAAATTTTCAACCTTTACTCCTCTTTAGTACAACAAAATACCCATGTTTAGTTAGGCTAGAGTGTACGCCATTCAAGAAAAATGCAATTTAATACACCTTGCCTGAATGCCCTGCAAGAATGTATCGTACAAAATCCTGAGGGATTTGAAGTAAGAAAAACCTGTATGTGAGTTCTGACTCTGCTAATTTGTCCAACACTGGTTCCTAGCATCCTCCTCTATAAGACAGTGATATGAATATTTACTCTGCATTTAGAGAAGAACGAAGCAGCCCAAAGACTGTGAGATGGGTGGAAAGAATATGGCTCTCCCAGGGTTCCATTATGCTCTCTTCTCTACAGGGCAGTCTCCATCCATCAGGGTACTGCTTGACAGCTTTGAGTGCCTGCAATTCTTCCTTAGTTTTAAATGATTGCACCCCCTCTCCTCTGTACACATGGACCCCACCTTCCTGCCGTTCTTACATGACTCTTATCATGCACCTTCTTCTCTTGTACATTTCAAGTTTTACTTATTATTTAAGTATTTATGCATAAGCTTCTTTGATTTATATCACATGATAAGCTCCAGGAGGGGAGTAGCAGTGTTTTTTTTTTATATATAAATTCATTTCCTAAACGATTCTCAACACAATGTTCTACATTAGGGGTTGGTCAACTCTGGCCCCCAGGCCAAATCTGGCCAGTCACCTGTTTTAGTAAATAACATTTTTTTTTGGAACAGTCAGCCATGTCTATCTGCTTAGGTATTGTCCATGGCTGCTTTCATGCCACAAGGGCAGATTTGAATATAGAGACAGAAACTGACATCGTTTGGCTGACCAATAAAGCCTACAATACTTCTATCTGGTCCTTTGCAGAAAGAGTTTGTGAACCCCTGCTGTACATAAAAAGGAGATTCAGGAAACATTTGTTCAAAAATTTAACATTTGCCCCAAACTATTTCTACACTCACAGAAAACGATTTCTACATAAATTCTTCCTCTGAGTCCAGTTCCAGGTTTAAGATATCTTAACACTGAAAGGAGGTAATATGTTTTATCTTAATATCACCTTGTCAGTTTTAGTGCTGGAAGATATCCAACACTGCAGCTAACAAATTGATCTGTACTTGGTGTTAAGGAGCTGAACACAGTGAATACCTTTGTTTTAGGACTTTACTGTCTTCTATTAAGACATCTGGGAATTTAAATTTAAACAAATCGGTTTTAAAGACAACCCCAAAGAATACTTAGTTACAGGCTATTCTTTTACAGAAACATAAACTTCATTAGTAAGTGACAATGATTAGAAATTTTGCATGTTTTTGTAACACTTTGCAGCAAATTCTATTGTTTTCCAAATGTTCACTAAGGTTTGGATCTTAATTAAGATCACGGTATTCAAAATAACACCATGATGAAGTGATTTTAATTCAGAAACAGTGGACTAAGGCTATGAAGAAAGTTTCCAATTCTGATTTGGATCACAAATAGGACTTTAATAGATCAAGAGGAAACTCATGGATTTTCTCATTTTTTGCCTCCACTGCTGGTGATCAGTAAATTGAGATGGCTTGTTGTTCAGAACCCTCTTCCTCAGAGTTTTCTAACCTTCCAAAAGGCATCCACTCAACATAAAAAAAAAAAATCATCCTGTCTTGCCTAATACAGTGAAATAAATAAACCAGTGTCTTCCAGCCTGGAAGATGAGCTTTCAGACTGTTTCTTTGCAAATCAGAATCCTACTGTGTTGAGCCATTTAAATTTCATAAGCTACACGATATCCAAGGCAGTTCTACTCAGATAGCAATGCTTTAATTGCTTAGTGATAACACAGGACAATATGAAACAATTTTTATAAATCTAAATAAATATTAAACACCAAATCGATTTTTCAGCAATATTAAATTTTGTTTCTTTACTTATTATGCCCTGTTTTAAATCTGGCTGAATATATTTAGGCACTATACATCGTGCTGTCAAAAAAATCTGAATTAATTGTGTTACTATTTAAGACATTGTGTTTTATTCTTGAAATAAGCAGGTTAAAAGGAAATATAATATTAATCTATTAAATGAGATATATTAAAAATGAGTAAGGCAAAAACTAAACCATGACACTTGAAGCATGATATGAAAACACATTTTGAGACTCAGGAAGTAAAATAAATAACACATGTTTAGGACATTTTTCTTTCCTCTATCAAAGATTTTTAAGACTGGCTAAATTTCATGGCATTAAGCAAAGATACATGACATTTGAGACAAAAGAATTACTGTTCAAACAAAGACAAGTAAAATTGAAGGTAGGATTCAGAGTAATTTAGGTAATTATCAAATGAAATAAAATTAGAAATAGATATATTTTAGAGAACTTCTAGTCAACTTTTGTCGATCATTTTTATTTCATTTGAATTCTTTATTTAGAAGTCAACTTACATTTCGCGGTAGCCAAACTCCTTATAATGAATTTTCTCATCAATCCTCCTTGGTGAGCTATCAAGTGCTTCGTAATAGTCCTGGCTCTGTCCCACACGGATCACCTTGCATAGGCACACTAACTGTTTCTCCTGAAAGTCATCATCAGATGCAATTTTCATGCTCACTTTTTACATTTTAGGAATAGGCCTGTTTTCCTTCAAAATCTCCAGTAGCTCCTGATCTGGGGAGAGCAGTTTAGGGTGAATGTGAAATGTTGAACTCAATTATCTTTCAGATGTCCTTAATTTAAAATTCTATAATGTTGGCCAGGCGCGATGGCTTATGCTGTAATGCCAGCACTTTGGGAGGCCGAAACAGGTGGATCATGTGAGGTCAGGAGTTTGAGACCAGCCTGGCCAACATGGCAAAACCCTGCCTCTACTAAAAATACAAAAATTAGCTGGATGTGGTGGCACCTGCCTGTAATCCCAGCTACTCAGGAGTCTGAGGAAGGAGAATCGCTTGAACCCAGGAGGTGGAGGTTGCAGTGAGCCAAGATCGTGCCACTGCACTCCAGCCTCGGCAACAGAGCGAGACTCTGTCTCAAAAAAAAAAAAAAAAATCTATGCTAACTAATTTCATTATAGTTTTTTGTCTCTTAGTTCAATGTCATATTTTACCCAAAGTAGGTTAAAATATGCTGACTCCCTTACTCCCTTACTGATAAACTTAGGAACCTTCAATCCTGCATCATCTCAAGTATTCCTTACTTAGTCAGAAGAAGAATTTTGTACTCAAATATGAACTCAGCTCAGGTTGATCGGCAACAGTAAAGATCGGCAGTAGTAAAAATAGACTGTGTTAAAGAAAATGCACAAAACACAGCTCTACAGTTGCTCATTCTTTCATTTGTTCAACAGTTATCTTATTTAGCAAAAATCTATTGTTTTGGAAGCTCTTAATGCACTGGGAATATAAAGAAGAAATAACATACAGTGTCTCTGTTCTCAAGAATCTCACAACAGTAAAGATCAAGTTTATGTTAGAAAACAAATTATACTGAATAAACAACAAGATTATAAAATCCAGGAGAAATATGGTGTTTAGAGTTATCTAAACAGGTCACAAAAGTAACCACTGCGTAACTGGAGTATCATTCTCTATGTTTTAAGCAAGATAATATGCATTAATTGTCTTTAATTGCCTAAGTCTCTCTATGACCTCAAGCAGCTCATTAGTCACTCCAAGTCTGTAACACGTTCAGAGACCGTAATCCCTGGCACCATGGTGATTTCAGGAGTCAAATTTAGCTCATTCCCCAGAGAATGATTCATTTTTCATTTTCAGATGGTGAGATCATGCTGCAACTTCCTAACAGCCCATGAGCACCTCAAGACTGTGTCTTGTGTCATACATTTCCCTATTCCTGGCACACGTGGCTGTGCTCAGCATTGCAAGCATTCCCTAGCTCAACAATATCAGCCGCCTGTCATTCCACAATGACGATATTATTTTCGTTCCCATTTCTCATTAAATTTTCCAGGGACAGGAGTCACCAATATATGACATAATATAATGGCATGGAATACAGGGGCAGTGACTGAAGACTGAAGACAACTTTCAGGGTAGAGGGTGTAAAAATGAAAGAAAGGTACCCTTAGAGAGAAAATGGAAACGTTCCAATGACAAATGCCCCAGCTCTCATAGTTCTTCACTTCGAATTACACCTTTGTCACTCAAACACAGGTCACAGCAAAATTGTTAATATTTGCCTGTTTGCTTCACATAGGTAGACCCAAGACCCTGACCAGCGTTATTTAGGTCCCTACATGTGGGCTGATGGTTGCATTCTTTATTGGCACCTAGGGGACCTGCCCCGGAAGCAGTCCTCCCTGGGCTGAGTGGTAGCTGTGCCTGCAGGGGTCACTACTAGCTGATAACTGACAAAGGGCTTCACTGCTACTGCCAGCAGGGGAATGAAAATGTAAATGGATTCACGGGTCACTTTATGTCAAGTGGAAAATGAATAATAGTTTTGTTCCTGTGAGCCAGAGAAAAGCACGCATCATTGATCCCTCAAGGATTAATTTCTCATGATAAATGTAATTGTCTAAAATAACAGTGGGGAAGACCAATCATTCTAAATGCAAAGCCCAGAGAATGAGCGGGTGAGAGCTGCCCACTTAGAAAAGGAGAAAGAATTCAAAAAGAGTAGCTAAAGCATGTCCTTTAGCACACAGTGAACTATTGGTCTCTGGAACCTAAGGATTCTCTCACAGCTAGAGGTCACAAGTAAAGGAGACCTACATGGGCAGTATGTTTATGACTGGGCTATTAAATGTATAGGGATTTTCTAAAAGGAAAAAAAATACCATATTTAAACTTTGGAGAACCTTAGCCTTAGATTGGCTGAAATTACAATATTGAAACATCATAGCAAGTTTTCTTGCATGTAAGGATTTGTCTATTGTTTGCAGTGATATAAAGAACAACTAATATTTTCATTGTAATTCTTACCAATGCATCTCAGATTGTTGATAAATTTTTGAATAAATCCTTATATGCCTTGTATGACAATTGCTGCAGTGTAAAATATATTCACAGAAACTGCAGGAGAAAGAGTAATTTTTCTGAATGCCACATCATATTTCAAATGACCACTATGAACTCCGTAAAAAGAAAAACTGCAGGTCATAGTTTAATCAGTACAGGCACTGCACAGAAAAGTACAGGAAACCCAGAGCCTGCTTAAGACGATTGTCCAATTCCTAACTGGCCTCTCTCTGAGACCCAGCTGTCAAAGACTCATGAAATGCTAAAACTGAGAAAATAGAAACATTCTCAAAATAAGTAATAAGAATGTTTAAAGAAAGTATAGTAACTATTTGCAAAGAGAAAGATGTGCATTTTGGACCTGAATGGGATTATTAAGTGTTGTAATGTAGTTATGTAGCAGGGAGAGAAAGAAACTTATTTTTCTCCCCAGTAGGATGGCATAAGTTAGGAGAACTTTCAGTGCAAGAAAAGGAAAACCTAGGGCAAGATGTGGTAGGAGTAAGGTGTGGCCTGCAAGACTGGCGAGAAGAGAAGGTGAGCGAGAAGAGAAGGTCAGTGTCAGGTGACATGAAAATATTTGCAAGCGGACAACCTGTGCCCCAGGGTCAAGGGGAAAAGAAATGCTACCTGTGACACCCAAGTTTTGAAGCCCCTGCTCTCTTCTTACTTATGACAGCCTAGATGCCCCTAGTCTAAAGTTGGAATCCCTGGGTATCTCCAATAATTACTGACTTTAACCTCAGCTTGACAATCTAAGTCCCATATTCTGTGCATTTGACCTTATCCTTCTTGAAACCTTTGCTTTGGCTCAAGTGTGCTGTTCCTATTTTACAATCAGCCTGGAAATGTGATTGCAGTTTGTATTCTTATTTCTCTCTCTCTTTTTTTTTTTTTTTTTTTTTTGAGACTCGCTGTGATGCCCAGGCTGGAGTGCAGTGGTATGATCTCAGCTCACTGCAACCACTACCTCTCGGGTTCAAGTGAGTCTTCTGCCTCAGCCTCCCAAGTAGCTGGGATTACAGGTGTCTGCCACCATGCCTGGGTAATTTTTGTATTTTTAGTAGAGGCAGGGTTTCACCATTTTGGCCAGGCTGGTCTCGAACTCCTGACCTCAAGTGATCCACACACCTCAGCCTCCCGAAGTGCTGGGATTACAGGTGTGAGCCACCATGCCCAGGCTTCTTTTTTTTAAAAAAATAATTTTACGGTGTCATCTTGACTCTAGATTGTGTATCTGAGTTTGAGCAGAGTCATACCAATAAGAGAAAGATCTGCGTCTTTTCTCACTATAGGTTATAAAGGTCATGATCCTAGGCCTGGCACAGTGGCTCACTTTGGGAGGCCGAGGCGGACAGATCACAATGTCAGGAGTTCGAGACCAGCCTGGCCAATATGGTGAAACCCTGTCTCTACTAAAAATACAAAAATTAGCCGGGCGTGGTGGTGGGTGCCTGTAGTCCCAGTTACTCGGGGGGCTGAGGCAGGAGAATCGCTTGAACCTGGGAGGCGGAGGTTGCAGTGAGCCGAGATGGCGCCACTGCACTCCAGCCTGGGCGACAGAGCAAGACTACATCTCAAAAAATAATAATAATAAAATAAAATAAAATAAAAGTCATTATCCTAATTCAAAGAGCTGTGGAAATCATGGGGAAAGACACAGAATATGATAGAAACGGCAATCTTATTAGTGTTGAGTTAAACTAAGAAAGAGGATTTCTAAATTTAAGCTTAAATTAAGAATCCTAATGAAGAGAAATTCTTGTTGCAGTCATGCATTCAATTAATTTTAATTGGATGCCTACTATGTGCCAGGCAACAATATATAGAGGCTATATATGACAGATGAAAATAGCTAAGAAAACTTGGAGCTTAAAATACATAAAAATGGGCCGGGCGCAGTGGCTCACGCCTGTAATCCCAGCACTTTGGGAGGCCGAGGCAGGCGGATCACGAGGTCAGGAGATCGAGACCATCCTGGCTAACATGGTGAAACCCCGTCTCCACTAAAAATACAAAAAATTAGCCGGGCGTTGTGGCGGGTGCCTGTAGTCCCAGCTACTCGGGAGGCTGAGGCAGGAGAATGGCGTGAACCCGGGAGGCGGAGCTTGCAGTGAGCTGAGATCGCACCACTGCACTCCAGCCTGGGCAATAGAGTGAGACTCCGTCTCAAAAACAAACAAACAAACAAACAAAAACCCCATAAAAATGTGTTGTGAAGAAAAAAAAAGCATCAGCGTAGTTTTAAAAAAAATTTTAGATGCGTCATTTTCTTCTGTGTTTGGTACATGATGTGTGAGAACAAAAGTATGTACTCAAACATGCTATTGCTCACCGCCTTCCTCCATCTGGATAGGTTCTATTTGTATTTCTCAAGGAAGATCAAATGTCATTTTCTAAATGAAGTGTTTTATTCCCTATGTCACATAAAGGCAGCTGCACCTTCCTGAGGTGCCATTCGCCTTTGGCACATGTTAGAGACCCAGTAAATGCTAGTTTCTTGTCCCTCCCTAATTCTTCTCTAATTGTACCATCTAGTAGAAACCAAAGGAATAGACAATTTCAAGAATATGTTAATATAGTGAAATTGTACGCTATATTCTGGCTAGATTCTAATGGTCATGCCTCACTATAAATTCTGTACATCTAAATCATTCTTGATAATTTCATTGATTTAGAATGATAAAGATTGTTTCATTTATCATGAATGATAAAGAATTATCATTCTTGATAAGTCCATGTGTATAAACTATTATACACTTGGATTTATGTACACCCATATAAATCCATTATTCTTTGTTCATTGTTCTAATTAATTTTTCATTTCTGTGGGTACATAGTAGGTGTATATTTTTATGGAGTACATGAGATGTTTTGATACAGGCGTGCAATCTGAAATAAGCACGACATGGAGAATGGGCTCCAATTCTTTTTCAATGACTGTCAAAGGCTCTCAGTATTTCACTGTCTGCCCCAAGACTGCCATTGTTTCTATCACTCTCCTTTTCCCTGGCTACTTAAGCAATGAACTTTACCTTTTCATCTATGGCCTGGAAAACTTTAAAATAATTTGCACAATTACTCTATGCTTTTGTGTATGCTTGCAACATGTTTTTAAAACTTAATTGCATTTACCGTTTAGGATACATTCTCATAGAGTGAAATGGAGACTAAAATGGTCTATGCAACTTACATAGATGTACAGTCATATGCCACATAACGTTGTAGTCAAGGACACACTGCCTATATGATGGTGATTCCATAGATTATAGGGGAACTGAAAAATTTCTGTCACCTGGTGAAGTCATAGCTATCCTAACATTTTAGGACAATGCATTACATTTTCTATATTTAGATATGCTTAGATATATTAATACTTCCATTGTGTTACATTTACCCACAGTATTCACTACAGTAACATGCTGAAAATTTTTATAGCCTAGGAAAAATAGGGTATACCATATAGCCTAAGTGTGTAGGGGGCTATACCATCTAGGTCTGTTTAAGTACCCTCTGTGATATTTATACTATGACAAAATTGTCTAATGACACATTTCTTGGAACATATCCCGGTTGTTCAGAAACACATGACTGTTCACAATGATGCTCACATGATGACAAGTCTCCTAAGGACACAGTTCTCAAAAGGTATCCCTGTCATTAAATGACACATGGCTGTACATATTTTATTTTAATCTTTTTCTCTTAATGGGAATACAGTTAAATCCCCTTAAGTTTAATGTTCCTGTGAGATAATTCCCCCACGCTATTCTTGTTTTGTTACTCTTCCAAATCCATTTATCCAGTGATCCCATTTATATTTACTCAAAACACAATAGTCTATGAAAACATGCATCCAGAATGTCAGCCATTTAGTCGCTTACAAGCAAGGAGACTTGTACTTCTTCAGTTTTCAAGGGGATATTATACACAGAAGCCTAAATCCCCAAAGAAAAGTGCTAGAAATTGTCCTGAGTAGGAAATATATTAAGTATTCATAATACTGTCTGTTTTCTGATCTCACACTCTTTTCACAGAGAGTATATTTAAAATTTTCCCTCTCTTTGCCAGCACAAGCAGGAAAAGGAGATAATTGCAAATTGCAATGTACACTTGGCTGCAAGCCCAGCTGAAACCCAATGTGGAAGATAGCACTTTTCCTTTCTTCTAAGGTAGACCTACAGGACATGCTCAGATTCAAGAGGAAACTTCAAGTGATGTAGTGAATAAATAGGAGTAAACAAGATATTTGCAATAATTAGAGAGATGCAATTTGATGGCTTTTTTGAAAAAGGGCCTTGTAGATACTTACACAACCATTTGATATTACCACGGTCATGCACTACATAAACTCTAATGAAGGTCAGTGCAGAATATCTCTGAAGGTTTCCTAACTGAACTGTTTACATCTTCAACTTCATTTTTTAATACCAAGGCTATACATAAAACAAAAACAAACAAATGGGAAAGTTAGAAAGCACTTTGGTTCTAAACCAACTTGTATTACAACTTTTCCTCTGCTAGAAGTCTAATGATCTCCTTCATCTCTTTCATTTTTAAAATCATTTGTGCTAGGATTGAATATAAAAACTGACTTGGAGGGGGAACACTATTAATGAAAAAAAAATGTATACATAATAAGAAAGGATAAAAATCCATCAGTCATGGCCAGTGTTCTACAAGATGTGAATTATCAACCTACTGACTAGTGACCATTTACTGAGGTACGTAATACATTTAATATTTTGTATTCATGTTAACTGCCAGAGACTCTGTGATGATGAACCTATCAGATTATCTCTTATATTCGACACTGCACAAATTAAACTGCTAATTAAAAAATCAAACAAAAATGACATATTCTATGCAGTACAATCATTGTAATTTTCATACATCTCTTCCAACTAAAATTAGGGTAGGAGTAATGCATTTTAAAATAATAATTGTAACATGCTCTTAAAAGAATTATTTCTAGGGTTATCTTAAAATGTATACTTCTGTAATATCTTCGATAAACTTATCATACTTAAAATTACCCTATTAATTTGAAACAATAAATGATACCATTTTCTATGTTTACCTTAGTGAGGCACACTGTAGTCACTGTGGTGCAAGGAGCTCAAAATTTACACAAAAGTGGTTTTCTGGTTAGAAAAGATTTTTGTTTCTAGTGTCTTTTTCACTCCTATTAGCAGGGCATTGAGTGACTAACTTTTTAAGAGACATTTGTGTGGCATATAAGCAGGTCTTCGTGCTAGGAAAAGTATAAACAGCTTTTAGAGGAAAAATCTTCCAACTACAGGGATAAACAGTCTTAAATCTTCTTGTATATGAGAAATATTTAGCAAAAGAAGATGAATGTTATCAGCTACTAACAGCAAATGCTTGGCAACAATGCTGAATAATCAAGAGGTGCATCAGGCAGAGGTAGAAGAACACAATGAAGTCGATGATAACAGTGGATATATGATTAAATCTATATTATAAGTTTTGCTCAAGTGGGTACCTAAATATATTTTGTCAGGGCAAAAAATTACTTACACTATCCAATGCCAAATAAGGTTGTTTGACATGTCATAGGAGGTGACAGTTCCAAACACAAACAAGAGTTTTAAAATATCTTTTTTGTTTCCCACTGCAAAAGGTTATCATCTACTTCCTCTCTCTTTCTATTGATACTGGGGAGCTTTGCACGGTTTAAGACAAAGGGTATATTACAAATCAGTGAAGAAATGTGCAATAATTGATAAGTGTTTCTGGGACAATTGAATAAAGGTGAAAAAAGTAAAGCTAGACTTGGCTTTCACATCATATACTAAAATAATTTGGGGTGAATTGCAGTGGTATAAGTGACAAGTTTAAAAGAAAGTGTAAGAGAGTATAACATTTAAATAGAGAAATTTTTTTCTTGTGAGCAATAAAACACATATCACAAAAGAAAATATTGATCAATTAAAGAACTTTGCAAAAAAACAAAAAGATATAGAAACAATGTGAAAAAGCACAGAATAGGGAAAAAAATATTTAAAAGTCCACCAGATCCATCAATTACAATATAAAGTTGTCTGCTCCAATAGTTGAAATCTTGCTGTCAAATTCCTGATTGATTCAACTATTCTTTTCCAGAAGAATATTTATGTAAAGAAGTATGTTTCCTTTTCTTTCTACATTATAGTTCATTGCTTCCTTCAGTGAATTGAAACATATGCACAGACTTTTTTCATCTATGCATACTTTCCATGTTTAATGAGCCATTAGTGCAGCATTTCCATTACATTGATTGCATTCATTCTGCTCCAGCAAAGCATACATTTCAGAATGTAAAATGTATCCACTGTGTGTCCATTCAATGTTACCTTCTAATTTTAGAAAAAATAGTAGCAGTTACCCTTAATACCATTTTATTAAACACTAGGAGAAACCATTGTGTGAGAGATTATAAGTTAACACGATTTTATTGCAAAGGCATATAAATGCAAGAAATAAAATTTCAAAGCAAGAAATACGATTCCAAAGCCTCTTCCTATATGGAATAATTCAAGAAAAACAAATGAAATAAGAGTTGCTTTTATCTGAAAATTTTATAACCCACATTATATGGTGATATCAAAGCAATAATAGTTGATTATATACAGCTATCAGCAAAAACTAGAAACAAGATATAGGTGTGCCCTACTGCCTTTAATTTACATTTCAATATTTATAACACTATGCTGGGACAGAATAAATATTTTTTATATGATTATTATTTGAAATAGCTTATTTCCCTTTTTTTGGTATCTGACAGTTAACTTTTCCATTGACAAGTTTGTGTTATATGATGATTTTAATAACAGAGCTGGAATTGTTCAGTCAGTCGGCATTTGCTAGCTTTGCCTCAGGTACTCTACTAGACATGGGGAATAAAAAGATGAATGTGATATCTCCATTTTCAACAAATTCATAGCCATTTGGGGGCCAGTAAAATTAACAAACAAAGATTTTTGTTCAAAAGGTAATTTAATGTTTGATTATATATGATGCAAGAGGTATTGTTTTATGCTTATTTCGAATTTCGTAATTGGAATTCGTTACAAACCTATATAGAAGTTATTTTCCCTAGTTTCCAGAAAAGTAAAAATAGCTAGCATTTACTGAATGAATGACAAATGCAATAATTTATGTAAAACGAGATGTCATCGCTTTTTATTTATACTACAATCTTCTGAGATAGTTTTTTTAATCATCATCTCGTTAAACATGAGAAAACTAGTTTAAACTACAAGTTGCAGAACTAGTGACATACACACTAAATGATACATATGTGATTCCTAAGTACACATACATTCTACTATAGTTTGGTAACTTTAGTCCTCAAAATAGTATTGGTTCTTTGTGGCTGGTACTTCTTGAGCAGCAAAAATGCTTATAAGATCACTTATTATATGGCTCTTTTTCTCCATCACCTGCTATTGATTACTCAGATCTAAAATATCCTTGACTATCCATCAAGTTTTTTCTACCCAGATATTGTCTTGCTGAGACCAACCTTGAGAGCTAGAATATTCTATGATCTGTTCATTTACTTCCAAGATTTCAATAGAAGTAATTTCATTCTCACTGAATATAATAATCTTAAGCCATGAACACAGATCAACTATCATCTCAGAGGACTGTCACTTACAAGAAACATGTGCTTGCATTTCCTTTAAATAGGTGGCATGAAGATTAATATTTTTAGGTTTAGAAATTCCTATGATTCTGTCTATAAAAAATTTGTACTAGAGGAATGAAAATAAATCTACTGGACATCTTCTGTCTCTGTGATCTTATGTGCCTTTAGAAATGTAAGAAAAGTCCTTTCTTATTTCCTTGAGCCGTGGTTTGTAGTTCTCCTTAAAGAGGACCTTCACATCCCTTGTAAGTTGTATTCTTAGGTATTTTATTTTCTATGTAGCAATTGTGAATGGGAGTTCACTCATGATTTGGCTCTCTGTCTATTATTGGTGTATAGGAATGCTTGTGATTTTTGCACATTGATTTTGTAACCTGAGAATTCGCCGAAGTTGCTTATCAGCTTGAGGAGATTTGGGGCTGAGGCGATGGGGTTTCCTAAATATACAATCATATTAACTGCAAACAGAGACAATTTGACTTCCTCTTTTCCTTTTTGAATACATTTTATTTCTTTCCTTGCCTGATTGCCCTGGCCAGAACTTCCAATACTCTGTTGAATAGGAGTGGTGAGAGAGGGCATACTTGTCTTGTGCCAGTTTTCAAATGGAATGCTTCCAACTTTTGCCCATTCAGTATGATATTGGCTGTGGGTCTGTCATAAATAGCTCTTATTATTTTAAGATATGTTCCATCAATACCTAGTTTATTGAGAGTTTTTAGCATGAAGGGGTGTTAAATTTTATCGAAGGCCTTTTCAGCATCTATTGAGATAATCATGTAGCTTTTCTCATTGGTTCTGTTTATTTGATGGATTATGTTTATTGATTTGTGTATGTTGAACCAGCCTTGCATCCCAGGGATGAAGCCGTCTTCATCATGGCGGATAAGTTTTTAATGTGCTGCTGGATTCGGTTTGCCAGTATTTTATTGAGGATTTTTGTGTCGATGTTCATCAGGGATACTGGCCTGAAATTTTCTTTTTTTTTGTTGTGTCTCTGCCAGGTTTTGGTATCAGGATGATGTAAAAACATTCCATGCTCATGGATAGGAAGAATCAATATTGTGAAAATGGCCATACTGCCCAAAGTAACTTACAGATTAAATGATATCCCCATCAAGCTACCATTGACTTTCTTCAAATTAGAAAAACTATTTTAAATGTTATATGGAAACAAAAGAGAGCCTGTGTAGTCAAGACAATCCTATGCAAAAAGAACAAAGCTGGAGAAATCACACTACCTGACTTCAAATTATCTTACAAGGCTACAGTAACCAAAACGGCATGGTACTGGTAACAAAACAGACATATAGACCAATGGAACAGAACAGATGCCTCAGAAATAATGTCACACATCTACAACCATCGGATCTTTGACAAACCTGATAAAAACAAGCAATGGGGAAAGGATTCCCTATTTAATAAATGGTGTTGGGAAAATTAGCTAGCCATATGCAGAAAACTGAAACTGGACCCCTTCCTTACACCTTATACAAAAATTAACTCAAGATGGATTAAGGACTTAAATATAAGACCTAAAACCATAAAAACCCTAGAAGAAAACCTAGGCAATACCATTCAGAATATAGACATGGGCAAACTCTTCATATGTAAAATACCAAAAGCAATGGCAACAAAAGCCAAAATTGACAAATGGGATCTAATTAAACTAAAGAGCTTGTGCACAGCAAAATAAACTATCATCAGAGTGAACAGGCAACCTATAGAATGGTAGAAAAATTCTGCAATCTATCCATCTGACAAAGGGCTAATATCCAGAATCTACAAGGAACTTAAGCAAATTTACAAGAAAAAATCAAACAAGCCCATCAAAAAGTGGGTGAAGGATATGAACAGACACTTCTCAAAAGCGGACATTTATGTGGCCAACAAACATATGAAAAAAAGCTCATAATCATTGGTCATTACAGAAATGCAAATCAAAACCACAGTGAGATACCATCTCATGCCAGTTAGAATGGTGATCATTAAAATGTCAGAAAACAACAGATCTGGAGAGGATGTGGAGAAATAGAACACTTTTACACTGTTGGTGGGAGGGTAAATTAGTTCAACCATTGTGGAAGACAGTGTGGCAATTATTCAGGGATCTAGAACCAGAAATACCATTAGACCCAGCAATCCCATGACTAGGTATATACCCAAAGGATTATAAATCATTCTATTCTAAAGACACATGCACAAGTCTGTTTATTGCAGCACTATTCACAATAGCAAAGACTTGGAACCAGCCCAGATGCCCATCAATGATAGACTGGCTAAAAAAAATGTGGCACATATACACCATGGAATACTATGCAGCCATAGAAAAGAATGAGTTCATGTCCTTTGCAGGGACATGGATAAAGCTGGAAACCATCATTCTCAGCAAATTAACACAAGAACAGAAAACAAACACCACATGTTCTCACTCATAAGTGGTAATTAAACAGTGAGAACACACGGACACAGAGAGGGGAAGATCACACATCGGTGCCTGTTGGTGGTGGGGGGCAAGGGGAGGGAGAGCATTAGGAGAAAAACCTAATGTAGATGGCGGGTTAATGGGTGCAGCAAACCACTGTGGCATGTGTATACCTATGTAACAAACCTGCACATGTATCGCAGAACTTAAAGTATTATAAAAAAAGAAAGAAAAGTAATTGTCTGCATAAAGAATGGCAAAATTAGGATTCCCAAGGATAGAAGGTTATTAACCATTTATCTTGAATTTTTATAAACATCTTTAAAGAAAGCCAGACCATCTACGTGTACTCTCAGATAATATAATTATTTCAGAAAGTTGTTAGATGCACGTGTTTTCATATTAAGGCAATTATTTTTCTAATGGATTTAGGAAATTTGTATTTTGGGGCCTCTGATACCTAAGGCAAAAATCACTGTTGTTATTGTTTCTCTTGTTAATGCTTCCACATTTCATCCTTGGAATCATATTAATCATTTCCTGACAGATGAACACCAATTTTTGCTAAATTCTTCGCACATAGTATTATTATGTCATCGTTTTCCTCAAGTGCTTAGCAAGAATCAATTTACAGTTTAAAAAGACAAAAACAAAGGAAAACAAAACCCACAGAGCTTTGTGCTCATATCCTTCACCATGGCTCTGCACCACATAATGGACCTTGAACAGGGAGAAATGTTAAGAGTCCTGGATCAGGTCTGTAAGAGCCTCAACATCAAAGCAATGGCACCGTGAGAACATTGGCCTATTCCCTTCTTTAAGGGACAAATTAGGAAAACGAGGCTTGAAGATCACAGTTTCAGCTCAACAAATGCATTGTGATATGACTGAGAAAACAAAACAAGAAATTTAGATTTCTTCCCAGAAATAATTATGACTAAATAATGCAAGGGTATTTGTAGCTCCACTTCCACTAGAACCTCAGGAAATTTGTCTAAATTAGCAGCTTTGAAAAGGATGGTGATGGAAAAAAGACCTGGAGAAGAGGGACAGTTTTCAGATCAGAGTCAAAACCTCAGGACCATAGAGGTTTACCAGGCAATGTGGAGAAATCAGATGAGAGGTTGTGGCAAAAGCAAAGAACTATAAAAATAGAATCTGAAGTACCAGTGTAGTTCAGAGACATCAGGGGATAAGACTGCTGGAGGAGTGAGATCTGAGGTCTGTTTCCGTATAGGGGAAATGCCCTGGGGCAGAAGCTTGCATGTATCTTGACAATTTCATTTATCCTATCTATCTTAATGTCACAATAAAAAATATGTGCCCATCTAGGCTTTATATATGCTTTGATTGGCTTTCAAAATTGTTTTATCTTTCCTTCTATGTATCCTGATATGCAAAGATGAATCTATTATGAAGAAAATGAAGCTTAAGCCCCTCACTTACACAGTCGGTTAAAGGCCCTGGGAGGAGCTCTTGCAGTGTCTTCTCATAGCAGGTATTTTCATAAAACTTGCAAAAGTAATATAGTTAAGCATGACTGGCTATAACCATTGTATTATTCCTGCTTCCTCTCCATCACACTTCCCCTAAAGCCTAGTAATGTTGAAATTGCTCCTCTGTCTACCTGCCAGTCTATACAGCATTGCTACATGAATTACACAGTGTGAGGTTGCATAATGATAGGAACAAGTCATATGAGGCCCAACATCTGTGTCCTGTGTTGTAAAGAAAAAAGCTTTGTAATGTACACCACCACAAGTTAGTTTGTGGAGGATGCCTGCAACAATCAGATGTATAAAATTGCAAGGAATGTATTTAATTCAACACCTCATCCAAAGAGTTGTCTTCTACTTCATAATGTATCATACACAATTATATACTCAAAATTTATTGTTTTATTGAAGGAAATACATTTTATAAAGCACTTATATACTGTAATGTGAACATATGTTTTGGAATGTTTGATTTAAATATAATTGGGAAGTTCAAACTCCTGATTAGGCCCTAAATGAAGGCTATTTTTTTTTTGTCAGACTAACATTAATTTATAAAAGTATAGAGATAATATTTAGATGCAAAATTAATAGAACATGACACAACAAATAAAGATAAGCAATAAAATTAACAGAAATTATTTTAACATTGAGAACAAATTATAACAAAAATTACCACAAAATTATCTTACATCACGAACTTAATTTTCTGTCAAAAATAATTTTTATTTTTCTGTCAAAAATAATTTTTATTTTTCTGTCAAAAATAATTTTTCTGTCTTTATTTTAGGCTTTGCAGGCAACATGGTCTGCGTCACCACTATCCAAATCCAGAGTCATAGGAGAAAATATCACATGCAATATGCAAAGAAATTGGCATAAAAAAATTGGCCCTTGTTTTAAATAATACTAAATAAGGGATTTATTAAGAGAAAAAGATAAATAGCAAACAGAATAGCTGCTTGGCTTTTTTTGATAATCCAAGCAGTAACTTATATGAATACCTTCATTCAAATGTACCTTTTGCTCATTTGACAAAATACACTAACATCAACAAAGGTAACGTAAAACTTTTTATATGCTATCATAAGGTAGGAAAAATTTGTTATAAATTTTAAAAAGCATTTAAAATTAAGGGCTACATCAAATATTATAAAACTTGAAATTTTGTTGTGGTTGTTGCTGAAACAAATTCTGCCTTTGTCATTCATGCTGCAGTGCAATGGCACCATTATAGCTCGCTGTAGCCTCGAAGTAATAGGTTCAAGTGATCCTCCCACCTCGGTCTCCTGAGTAGCTGGGACTACAGGCACCCCACCATGTCCAGCTAATTTTATTTTATTTTTTGTAGCAACAGGGTTTTGCTATGTTGCCCAGGCTGGTCTCAAACCCCTGACCTCAAGCAATCCTCCTGCCTCAGCCTCCCAACATGTTGGAATTACAG
Source organism: Pan troglodytes (assembly GCF_028858775.2). NCBI lineage: Eukaryota > Metazoa > Chordata > Mammalia > Primates > Hominidae > Pan > Pan troglodytes. Next base: position 162,104,737 of record NC_072404.2, on the reverse strand, counting down.
GCATGAGCTACCATGCCTGTCTTTGAAATATTTTGAAAGATATATATATATATATATATATATATATATATATATACATACACACACACACACATACATACACAAAATATATATATCTAGAAAGATATATATGTATATATATAGTATATATATACAATATATATAGAAAGATATATATGTGTGTAGTGTGTATGTATATATATGTATGTATATATAGAGAGAGAGAGAAAGAGAGAAGGAACTTGATAGGGGTGTTCACAAAGCTGTCAATTATCCTAAAAATTTACAAATTTGTATGACATTGCTAATGACAATTTGAGAAGCTGGAGAAAAAATTTTAAAAAATGACAACTCAAAATGTACACCACCACTTTAGCAGAATGACCAAACTATTTTTTTTCTAACTTCATATTTTTAGCCAGGTGTGATGGCAGGTGCCTGTAATCCCAGATACTCAGGAGGCTGAGGCAAGAGAACTGCTCGTACATAGGAGGCAGAAGTTACAGGGAGCTGAGGTCACGCCACTGCACTCCAACCTGGGCAACAACAGTGAAACTCCATCTCAAAAATAAATAAATAAATAAATAAATGGATATTTTTATTGCAAATAATTGTCATAAGAAATGACAATGAAAGAAGATGCAGTCTAAATCTACAGGAACAAAAATATCTACAAAGATGCTTTTTTGGGGGGATTTTGTGAATGCTTGTATTTGCTCTTTTTCAATTATCAGTTTTAAATAATGATCTTTTTCTAATCTAATATTAGGTGAGTGCAAAAGTAATTGCAGTTTTTGAGTTGTTGGAACCAGCAGGATGTAGAAAATGCTTTCCAGGAATTCATCAAATCCTGAAGCATGGCTTTTTACGCTACAGGAATAAATTTACTTCTCCTTGGCAATAATGTGTTGATTGTAATGATTCCGATTTTAATTAATAAAGATGTGTTTGAGCCTAGTTATACATGATTTTAAATTCACAGACTGAAACTGTAATTACTTTTGCACCAACCTTTTACTTTTAAAGCTCATTATCTATTGCAATTTCAAATAATTTTTTTCTAATAGCCAGTTCCCCAAATTAAGCTTCCCCTAAACCTAAAAAATGTTATTAAAGCTCAATAATCAAATTTAAGTTTTGGATACTTTATTTGAAATGAAGATTTTTTACTTACTTTATATTACATCTGTTCCATCAATCCTATAACTATAAATACCTAAGGAATGTTTTATTAAAATATATCATGGAAATATATTTAGACAAATAACATAAAAACAATGAACTTTTACTTCTATGCTTTTAAAAATCACAGACAGGGAAGAGGAAATAGTAAAAGCTTTTCCGAGGCTTCCTTAGTCTGGTAGATTTAGACTCAAGCAGTCAGATATTTTCTGATTCTACAGGGGAATAAAAAGTGTATTTGAAGCAGAGAGAGAGAGAGAAAGAAAAGGGAGGAAGGAAGGAAAGAAGAAAGGAAGGAAGGAAGGAAGGAAAGAAGGAAGGAAGGAAGGAAGGGAAGGAAGGGTCTCATTTTCAGTATCTTTTTAAACTTATTGGTAGAAAACCCACCAAAGGTCTCTCTTTGGCCCCACCTTTCCCTTTTCTAAATTGGAGAAGGTGGGCCATGGTGGCAATCTAGGCAGGAGGAGGTCTTAGCACGACGGCGAAGTAGTTTTAGTGTTGTGGGGATTGTTCAAATATAAAGAGACAAAGAAAATGATTATTGTACTCTTTCTGGAGATGGCGGGGGTTTTGGAGATGTAAAATGAAATATGAAATAAAATTTTCTTTACATTGTCTTACATTTCCAACATGGATTTTAAGAAGAGCAGCAACATTATTATTAATAGTATGGAGCTGAATGCAGTAAATTGCAGAAAGCCCTTCGAGACAAGAACCAGTCAGCATGAGTCTGATTCTAGTGCCCGAGTTAAATATCTTTCCTAATTCTATGAAAAGACGAAGGGATGAGTGGATTAAGTGATTCGCCAACCAAGCCTGGGGAAAGAACAATTTTTTTCAATTAAGATGCTTCCCAATCTCTCAAAATAGCTGTCGCTGCTGCGCCTTTTTCCTCCTCCCCTTCTCCTCTCTCTTCTTATTTTCTGTTTTCCATTTCTGTTATGATTTGATTCAAGATTTGACTAACCACAAATACTTAAACATCAGTACTGTAATTAATTTGTCCTGGTGCAGAAATGGATATTCCTGGGTCGAGACAGAAAAATGTGCCTCAGAATCCGTTACAAAAATCAAGCTGAAACACCAGTTATTTCTATTTAACCATAGCTAAGTCACACAAGTTTACATTAGAACATAAAACATGGCAGCGCCCTGCTAAAGGAGATGCTTCCAGCTAAGCAGTGATACAGATGTTAGATAAAGGGTGCAGACGATAACAACTACAGACAAGATCGTTTTTACACATGCAGTTCTGATGCCCATTGCAATGATCACAATGAGAAATAAAACCTAGAGGCATTTTTCAAATGTCAGTGAGACTATACAGAATGCTTTATATGTTTATTATCACGTGCACTGAGTATTTTTATAGCAACAGGTGTTCACAGAAGAAAAATATAAAAAGAAATGCCAACAGAAAAGACAGAACTTAAATCATTCATAACCCCACTACCTTGAGACAACTACCATTAAATTGCTATGCATAGCCTTAAGATTTTTTCGTTTTCTTTTTTTTTTTTTTTAGACGGAGTCTCGCACTGTCGCCCAGGCTAGAGTGCAGTGGCACGATCTCGGCTCACTGCAAGCTCCGCCTCCCGGGTTCACGCCATTCTCCTGCCTCAGCCTCCCGAGTAGCTGGGACTACAGGCGCCCGCCACCACGTCCGGCAAATTTTTTATATTTTTAGTAGAGATGGGGTTTCACCGTGTTAACCAGGATGGTCTCCATCTCATGACCTCGTGATCCGCCCACCTCAGCCTCCCAAAGTGCTGGGATTACAGGTGTGAGCCCCCGCCCCCGGGCAGCCTTAAGATTTTTCTATGCATATGTATATCTACGTTAACAATCTTGCAAGTTTAGGAATGTCATTGTTGCTGCTTAGTATTTTACCTTATCCACTTAACATTATTCCTTTATGAATATTTTCTAATTTGTTATCATATTTATAACTATAGTAGGTTGTTTCATAAAATTAAGATATAACACAGAATTAAGATTCAATATACCATATGCAACACATAATAAATGTGCTTGATAAGTATAAAATTTAAAAAATCTACAGTTGATCCTTGAACAACATGGGTTTGAACTTCACAGGTCTATTATACATGGATTTTTAAAAATAAACATATTGAAAAATGATTGGAGATTTGCAACAATTTGAAAAAAAAACCTGTAGATGAATCTCATAGCCTAGAAATATAGAAAAATTAAGAAAAAAATAGCCATGTCAGGAACATATAAAATATATGTTGATACTCATCTATTTCATAATTTACTACCATAAATGATACACAAATCTAGTATGAAAAGTTCAAATTTATCAAAACTTACACACAGAAACACAGACCATATATGGTACCACTTGCAGTTGAGAGAAATATAAACAAAAGTAAAAGTGCAGTATTAAATAATAACTATAAAATTAACTATAGTACAAATTAAACTATAGTAATAACTTTATAGTTACTGCTATTGCGGTGAGCTGGTGTTGTCAGCATCCTCCTAAAATGCTGTGTTATGCTAATCATCTTCATGTAAGCAGTTTATCTCTCCAGTAATTGAGTATTGCAGTAGTAAGTGATTTCTCTCAGTTCTCCTGTAGTTTTTATCATTTTTAGTGCAATACTGTAAATCTTGAATGACACCGTGGGACCCATACAAAGTGCCACTAGTGATGCTCGAAGTGCTCCCAAGAAGCAGAGAAAAGTCATGACATCACCAGTAAAAGCTGAATGGCATGATATGTACCATAGACAGAAGCCTGCAGCTGCAGTTGCTACTACTTCAGACCAACAATTCACCTTGTAAACAGATGATGTAAACTTATAGTACTGATAAATACAGTACAGTACTGTAAATGTATTTTCTCTCTCTCTTTTTTGTTTGTTTGTTTGTTTTGTTTGTTTGTTTGGGACAGAATCTTACTCTGTCACCCAGGCTGGAGTGCAGTGGCATGATCTCAGCTGACTGCAACCTCTGTCTCCCAGGTTTAAGCGATTCTCTTGCCTCAGCCTGCCTAGTAGCTAGGATTCCAGGTGCATGCCACCACACCCGGCTAATTTTTGTATTTTTAGTAGAGACAGGATTTCGCCATGTTGGCCAGGCTGGTCTCGAATTCCTGATCTCAGGTGAACCACCTGCCTCGGCCTTATTTTCTCTTTCTTATGAGTTTCTTAATACCATTTTCCTTTCTCTTTAAAGTAAGAATACAGTATATAATACATAAACATAAAATACACGTTAATTGACTATATTACAAGTAAGGCTTATGGTCAACAGTAGGCTATAATGTTTTTGAGGAGTCAAAAATTATATATGGGTATTTGACTGCATGACAGGGGGGTCTGTGCCCCTAATTCTCACATTGTTCAAGGGTTAATTGTACACTCTATTTTATTTTACAGTTTTAAGCCAACATGTAAAAATGAACACTATTTCTAAATTTTTACTGTGATAAATTATGTTGTAATAGAAACATTTCAATGTCCTTTAAGAGCTATTCCCAATCATTTATAATAAAAGGTGGAATAATAAGGTCAAAGATTAAGCCTATTTTAGTGTTAATGCAGGCAACATTCAATGTTGATATTTTGGAAAGATTATAACAATTAACATTGGCATTGGCAGTTTTCCAAAACACACTAACATTGGCATTATACATAAATTTGATTCTCAGTCAATAAGTAATTGTGGTATTTCATTTATTATTCTTCTTAATGATAGGTTGAACATGCATTCTTTGTTTTTCATTGGCCACTCCTGTGCCTTTTCAGTAAGTTATTCTTGCATATATATTGTCCTTTTCCTCCCACTGTAGTGTCGGCCTTTTTATTTTAATTTATGCAAGTTTTTTGTTTTTAATAATAACTGATATATAGCTTGTCATAACAGTTACAATCATTTTGAAACATTTTCTGTTTTTCAGCCATATTCTTGTAATAGTCCTTGTACCTCACTCCTTTTTCCCAATCTCCTTTCATTCTCCCATGTATTATATATTTCAATAACTGTAATGTCATTTATTTGAATTTGATGAGAGCCTTCACATATCTTATTCTCTCTGCTGAGGGAGAGTAAGTGAGTAAAGTTTGTTTTTCTTTTAGGCTCCAGCATATATAAATTTGTTCATCTAACCCACTGTTTCACTGATAGTTTAGTTATGTAGAGAATTTTACATCTATATTTTTTCTTCATAGAATTTTGAAGGTATTTTTCCATTCCATTCCAGTGTGCATAAGAATTATGAGACACCATCAAAAAAAGCAACTATATGAGTTATAGAAGTTAAATAAAGGAAAGAGAAATATAAAAAGAATAGAAAGCATATTTAAAGAAATAGGAGCAGAAAAATTTCCAAACTCAGGGAAAGATAAAAATATCCAGGTACAGGAAGGTCAAAGTTCTTCATTCAGATTCTATACAAATAAGAATACACCAAGACATATTAAAATCAAACTATCAAAAATTGAAGACAAAGAGAGAATTCTGAAAACAGCAAGACTAAAGCAGCAAATAACATATAAGGAAGTTCCAATATACCTAACTGGAGACACACTCAGCAGAAACCTTACAGTCCAGAAAAGATTTGGATAATATATCCAACATGCTGAAGAAAAAAAAAAAAATCTGTCAACCAAGAGTAGCATACCCAGGAAAACTGTTCTTCAGAAATAAAAAAGAGACAAAGACTTTTCTAGGCAAACAAAGCTGAGGGAGCTCATCACCACCAAACCTGTGTTAAAAGAAATGATAAAGAGGATTCTATGAGTTGAAAGAACAGGGCACTAAGATTAACACAAAAACATCTGAAAGAATAAAACTCATTGGTAACAGAAAATACAAAGTAAAGTTCAGACTATCTTCTTACTATAATGGCGGTGTGTAAATCATGTATATCATTAGTATGAAGGTTAAAAGACAAAACTATTAAATTAGTAATCACTACAGTAATTTGTTAATGATTATCCAATATAAAATGATAAAAGTTCTGACATCCAAAATTGAAATGTAGAGGGGAAGTAGAGTTAAAGTGTAGAGTTGCTTTTTTGTGATCAAAGATAAGTTGCTTTTGCTTAAAATATCCTGTTATAACTGTAAGATGACTTTTGCAAGCTTCATGATAATCACAAAGCAAATAACTTTGATACACTAAAAATAAAAAGCAACAAAATAAATGTACCACTAGAGAAAATCACCACAAAGAAGACAGTAAGAGAAGAAGAAAGAATCTTCAAAACAACTGGGAAACAATGAACAATATAGTGTAGTAAGTTCTTACCTACCAATAATTACTTTGAATGTAAATTAATTAAATTATCCAACCAAAAGATAAGAAGTGGCTGAATGGTTTAAAAAAATAGGACCTAACTATAGTACAGAAATGGAAAAAGATGTCTCATGCAAATAGAAACTTTAAAAAAGAGCAAGAATAGCTAGAATTATACCAGATAAAATACAATTTAAGTCAAAAGCTGTAAAAAGAGACAAAGATGGTAATTATATAATTAGAAAGTGGCCCATTTAGCAAGATAATATAACAATTCTCTCTCTCTCTCTTTCTCTTTCTCTCTCTTTCTCTCTCTCTCTCTATATATACACACACATATATATAACAACTATATATACAGCAACTGTATGTATATGACTGTATATATATATATAGTGCAGTGTGTGTATATATATATATATACACACACCATATTGTGTGTGTGTGTGTGTGTGTATATATATATATATATATATATATATATATATATACTACACTAATGTGTAGTCACAATCTCTGTGGAGCTTAAATTCAATTTCAACCCAGTTTGGCCAACAAGGTATCATGAGAATGGCTTCTTATCACTGCATGTGTAGCATGGTAATACGTACACACATGCAAACACATAATTTATTAAGACCTTCCACACTCCACCTTTAACACTCTGTTAAAAAAAATAAGGGGCCGGGTGCGGTGGCTCACGCCTGTAATCCTAGCACTTTGGGAGGCTGAGGCAGGCAGATCACGAGGTCAGGAGATCAAGACCATCCTGGACAACAAGGTGAAACCCATCTCTACTAAAATACAAAAAATTAGCTGGACGTGGTGGCAGGCACCTGTAATCCCAGCTACTAGGGAGGCTGAGGCAAGAGAACTCGGGAGGCAGAGGTTGCAGTGAGCCCAAATCGTGCCACTGCACTCCAGCCTGGCAACAGAGCAAGACTCCATCTCAAAAAATAAATAAATAAACAATAAAAATAAAAAAAGAAAGGGACCAAAATATGACGCCTGAGAATGTTTTTCGTGACATCAATGAAATATTAAATTTTAAAAAATAGGCAGTATAGAGGTAAAATTCTAACTATATGGCAATAAGTTCTGCCACTCCTTTCGTACTTTCTAAATTGGCAATTGTGCCAAAACACTCTTTTCTGTAGTGTAAACCGGATCTCAGGGTTAGTTTGGCAATGTGTTAAATTCTGCTGTAAGCATCAGTCCGGTGAGACTTTGGCAAGCCGACACTATTCAAAGCAGTCAAAAATAAAATGTAAAAAACTGAAAAAAAAAAAATCTCATTTGTGCGAAGTTAAGAAAGAAATACAAATATTGAAAAATTTAACCTTTAATGCATTTTGGTTTCCCTTGCATTTCCATTTTATTCCTTTAGTTTTTTTGTAGGTGCTAAAACCAAGTCTTTGCTCAAAAGGAGACATTTTGTCTACTAAGTCTGGTTTCTATAACCATAAAATTGGGATGCTCTTGAGACACTGAGCCCCATCTATTACAGGCAAATTAAAAAACTGATGGGTTAAGAATGAAGTATAACGAAGGAAAAGAGAATCAAGGAATCAAAAAATTTCTTCTTCTCGTGGGAACCGTAAAATCCTGAAAGGTGAATGTCAATCACATTCCCACAGCTATTGCAGTGCTTCTAAATAGATAATTATTTCAAACCATTTATTTTGCTGGAAAAGATATTTCAGAGAAAGAAGTAAAAATAAAAAAACCCGAAGTTTTAATGTCGCCTTCATTATTTATGTGTTGCTCACAAATGGATGAGAGGCAATTTTGAATTTACTGTAGGCACATTTGCTATATTGAATTCTCTATTTGCTAGTTATAGATGTGGACAAATGGATAAGAAATAGATTCCCCAAATGGAAAATGAGCTACACAGAAGAATTCAAAACAAACTCCTATTGTGAGTTTCTGAAACATACTATAGAACAAGAAACAACATTGTAGACTGCCGCTTGCTTAGAGCTACTAGTAGAAGAAAAAATGCATTTTTTCTCATTTGGGGGTAGATTTATAGTTGATCATGTGTTTCTTCTTTGGTCAATACCTAGCATTTGTTAAGTTTTCTATTTTTTCCTGGGTTGGCAGTGATAAATATTTTTCCTCCTAGATACATTATGAAATTATATTTTCTTGCAAATGTCACGTTTCCATTTGTCCTACAGTAAAGGCTAGCCTGCATTGACAATGTCTTTCGGCACTAAAACTTAGATAGAAGGATGACGAATTTGTAAATTCACTTTCAATAATCACTCAATTCATCAGGATTGTTAGATTTCTGGGACTACCAATATCTAATGCTTGGCTTGGTATGTCGTAAGCTCAATAAATATTTGTTGAGTGATGAATAAGACAATAGATTTGAGCACACAAAATAAAAATGAAATACGTAATTTTTTGTCCCTCGAGAAGCTGATGGACTAATAAGGAATATACAGAATAATAAGATTAGCAAGACATTTCAAAAATGCTTTACAATATTTTAACGAAATATTTTTACATGGCAATCAGAATAAAAATTATAAACATAATACCCTAAACAGAATCTAACATTTAAATTAATAAGTGATGTAGCATTAATGAGAAATGTTTCACTGTAACATGGATGTGGAGTGGAGGGATTTGTTTTTGCAGTGATGTCATTCTTAGAAGCAGAATACAATGTACAAAAGAAGTAGTTTTATATATTATATACACATATATATGTGTACATATGTATACACACATGTATACATGTACACACATATATGTGTATATAATATATAAAATTACTTCTACTTCTACTACTTATATATTATATATGTAAATATACAGAGAGAGATATATAAACACACACATATAAAGCGCTGTATCTATACTTATCTGTGGATTGTAATTTTAGGACGCTCTTAATTTATTACGCCAAGAGGAAAGTTAAGCTTTGGAGATGAGTCACATAGCATGTGTGCAAGTTCAGCTTCTTAGATTATAGATTTACTCTCTTCTTCATTGTTCTTGCTCTGTAAATGACTAGGGGAGACTAGAGATCAGACATCTTACCCCTTCAATTCACTGATCTTTGTTATAGATTAACTACCTCTTTTATTGTCATGTACCTAACTCAGACCAGATGGTGCAAAAGACCTCATGACTGTTACATCTTCAGGGTGGAATGTTAAATATACCCTTCCTGAAAGAAAAATACAGTCTCAACTAATCAGATCATTGTAAATATGCATCCAGCCTTGTACAGAAAGATGTTGAAATTCTTTTTAGCTTCCTTAAACTTTGTCTCTATAAACAACCCTAAGCTTCTACCATCGGAACACTGACTTTTAGTCTTTGTAACCCATGCTTCCTGAGTGGCTGTCTTCAAACTTTGTGCTTGAATAAACTCTTTTTAAACTAGATCCTAACCCTTTTTAATTATTTTAGGTTGGCATTATTTATAATTACAACATATTCAACACCATCTCTCTTACACGTGCATTTTTTTAATAAAATAAAAGTAAGAGCAAGAGCCAATGGAAGTTTCCAGGGCAGGTGTCAGGTACTTTACTACCAACTTTTGCAGCCTTGTCCCAGCCACTTTTTATAAACCAAAATAAACCATATAATTTCAGGCAAGTGCAGCTGTTAGAAAAGCTTGTGAGAAAAGCACTACCCATAGCAAGGTTTCCTCTTCTTAATAGAAATAAAGAAATCCTGGAGTTAACTCTTGTGAGAATAACTTAAACTTTAAAATATTCATCATTTTGAAAGTGTACAAGTATTAACAGTCGGTTTTCGCTTTTATTTATTTTATTTTATTTTATTTTTTGAGACAAGAGTCTCACCCTGTCACCCAGGCTGGAGTGCAGTGGCGTGATCTCAGCTCACTGCAAACTCCACCTCCCGGGACTACAGGCGCGCGCCACCACACCCTGATAAGTTTTTCTATTTTTTTAAGTAGAGACGGGGTTTCACCGTGTTAGCCAGGATGGTCTTAATCTCCTGACCTCGTGATCCGCCTGCCTCGGCCTCCCAAAGTGCTGAGATTACAGGCATGAGCCACTGTGCCCGACCGGTTTTCACTTTCTAAATCCCTTGATGTGAGAACATACTTTGGGGTATTCCTAAACACTGTTTTCAAATAAATTAAATGAAGCTTTTATTGATCTTAAAAAACTGCCAAAACCAACCTAGAACTCATGTTCATGAACACATTTTATTTTATTTTAAATTTAAAGGAGTTTAGTGAAGCAATGAAATCTTCGTGAATCAGGCAGCCTCCAGAATCACAGCAAGTTCACAGAGACTCTAGTACAGCCACATGGTGGAAGAATATCTGTAGACATAAAAGGGAAGTGGCCTACAGAAATTGGAAGTGAGGTATGGAAGCAACTGGATTGGTTACAGTTCAGTGTTTGCCCTCTTTGAACACAGTTTAAACACTCAGCAGTCTATGAGTGGTTGAAGTATGGCTGCTGGGATTTGCCAAGATTCAGATATTGTGACAATCCCATACTTCTAAGTCAGGTTTTCAATCTTGTCTACCTATTAAGTTAGGTTATGGTTCATCCACAAGGACTCAGATATAAAAGTAAGGAGTCCTTCTTAGGCCACAGTTAGTTTGCTTTAGCAGTTCCCCGCTTTTGGTCATTTTCTCAATTTTGAGAGATTTGCCAAAACTTTATTTATCGATGTCACTATCACCATCGTAAATGTACTTATTTGGTCTTGAAACCCACTGGAAAACAGTGGAACAGTGGGTTTTGCAAGGTGGGAATGAGGATTGAGTAGATGGTACCTCCTTATACAGAAACGTCCTGTTTGCAGGAGAAAAACAAAACCTTGTCTGTTCTAGGATCTATGTGTTTCCTTAAAGTCTTAGCTTGATTATGTCACACTTAGCACGAGTGACTCCATTTTTATACGGTTTGTTTTGTTGGTGCCTAGTGCACAAGCTCAGTCCAAACAATAACCTCCCATAATTTTGTTTTAAGAATTCCCCCTTTTTGGTCAGGTTCTCATTTAGGTGAGAGTGTGACCAAAATTTAGGGCCTTAATGCTACTCTCAGTTACCATCATTTTGGGTTTCCGGTCTTAGCACCTCATTCATAGATTACGGTTTTCCCATGGTTGCATAGTTCTTTCAGCTCTTTTCATTTCTGTTGAAGAGAGACTACCTGACATTCTGGAGATGTCTGAATGCAAACATTTAAAACCTTTGAGAGAATACAGCACACCGGGGAGACTTCTATTATGACTATCGGGAGGATAACACCAAGAGTTGAAAGTATGGTCCCTACTAGGGTCTCCATAAACCAAATCACTTAAAATCAAATAGATCAAAGAATGAGTTAGATAAAGAGTTTACTCGCTTGATTAAGTAGTCTTCTTCTTAATCCCCTACAACTAAGTATCTGTAATACCCAATGCTTTCTCCACAAGACATAAGTGCCAGCAGCTACACAGATACTTCTGTTTAGCCAGTCAGCAATCTAAAGCAATTCAATTATTTAGCATAACTTTCACAAGAGAATTTAAAATCTGCTGTGTAATTATAGCCTTTAGAGTAGAGTTTGCTATACAGCCTATCATGAGGGATACATTTCTAATCATTGCTTCTTTTACTCCAAACCATGGAAAAAGTACCTAACAAATGATGCCCTTCCAGAAGAGTGAAGGCCTCCTGGCAACGTTCTCTTTAACCCATGATGTGGGTCAAAGGGAGTGAACCAATGTTCTGTTTCTGACTGATTATGAGGCAACGTATGTACCATTTAAGTCTCTCACCTACATTGGGCTTTCATATTTTATCTATCAAAATATAAGGTTATCTATGTATAAGTCTGGCTGCAAAATCCTTCACAAGTAAAAGTATACCCAGTAAGTGCACACATAAGACCTCTTTTCATTTCTATTGTTCATAGAGGCCTAAACAAGGGGTAAAATGACTCAAAGGTAAGAGTCTCAAGATAGTAGAGAAGTCTTGATTCATGATCTTGGGAAAAGCTGTTCACATCAAGGATGCCATCTTCTTCTGAGGAGAAAATTCCCTGGTTAGATTTACCTAAAACGTTCCAATGGGTGCACAGTTCCAAGAATGTGGAGGGACCCTTCTCAATTGTGAAATTATGAACACAAGGTCATGAACACATTTTAAATCAAAAGTTTCTTAAAAGTTTCATCATCAATGTCACAATAGCAAATGGACTATTTAGTCTACACATTCCTCTAAACTTTTCTCTGAGTTCGTCAAATTCCAGAAAGACAGTGATCATAAAAGGTCATGGTCACTGTTTACATGGCATTTGTTTGGTCCACAGCACTGTGATCTCTGATGTCACGGTGTCTATCCTTATCCAATAAGAGGCAGAGCCTGGAAGTAACTGATTATATATTTAATATAAGTCCCCTCTTCCCAGCACTGAACTTGACTTTGTCATGAGTCAGTGAAAATAATGTCTGCCACTGGGGAGCTTAAAATAGTATAAAAATAGCATTGTCCATTTTTTTTCTTTTCAAAACTATAAATGTGAATACTTGTCCATTGTTGAAAATTTGAATTGAACAAATTTTAATTTTATTATTATTAAAGTTTTAGGGTACATGTGCACAATGTGCAGGTTAGTTACATATGTATACATGTGCCATGCTGGTGTGCTGCACCCATTAACTCGTCATTTAGCATTAGGTATATCTCCTAATGCTATCCCTCCCCCCTCCCCCCACCCCACAACAGGCCACGGAGTGTGATGGTCCCCTTCCTGTGTCCATGTGTTCTCATTGTTCAATTCCCACCTATGAGTGAGAATATGCGGTGTTTGGTTTTTTGTTCTTGCAATAGTTTACTGAGAATGATGATTTCCAATTTCATCCATGTTCCTACAAGGGACATGAACTCATCATTTTTTATGGCTGCATAGTATTCCATGTTGTATATGTGCCACATTTTCTTAATCCAGTCTACCATTGTTGGACATTTGGGTTGGTTCCAAGTCTTTGCTATTGTCAATAGTGCCTCAATAAACATACGTGTGCATGTGTCTTTATAGCAGCATGATTCATAGTCCTTTGGGTATATACCCAGTAATGGGATGGCTGGGTCAAATGGTATTTCTAGTTCTACATCCCTGAGGAATCGCCACACTGACTTCCACAAGGGTTGAACTAGTTTACAGTCCCACCCACAGTGTAAAAGTGTTCCTATTTCTCCACATCCTCTCCAGCACCTGTGGTTTCTTGACTTTTTAATGATTGCCATTCCAACTGGTGTGAGATGGTATCTCATTTTGGTTTTGATTTGCATTTCTCTAATGGCCAGTGATGGTGAGCATTTTTTCATGTGCTTTTTGGCTGCATAAATGTCTTCTTTTGAGAAGTGTCTGTTCATGTCCTTCGCCCACTTTTTGATGGGGTTGTTTGTTTTTTTTCTTGTAAATTTGTTTGAGTTCATTGTAGATTCTGGATATTAGCCCTTTGTCAGATGAGTAGGTTGCGAAAATTTTCTCCCATTTTGTAGGTTGCCTGTTCACTCTGATGGTAGTTTCTTTTGCTGTGCAGAAGCTCTTTAGTTTAATTAGATCCCATTTGTCAATTTTGGCTTTTGTTGCCATTGCTTTTGGTGTTTTAGACATGAAGTCCTTGCCCATGCCTATGTCCTGAATGGTAATTCCTAGGTTTTATTCTAGGGTTTTTATGGTTTTAGGTCTAATGTTTAAGTCTTTAATCCATCTTGAATTAATTTTTGTATAAGGTGTAAGGAAGGGATCCAGTTTCAGCTTTCTACATATGGCTAGCCAGTTTTCCCAGCACCATTTATTAAATAGGAAATCCTTTCCCCATTGCTTATTTTTCTCAGGTTTGTCAAAGATCAGATAGTTGTAGATATGCGGCGTTATTTCTGAGGGCTCTGTTCTGTTCCATTGATCTATATCTCTGTTTTGGTACCAGTACCATGCTGTTTTGGCTACTGTAGCCTTGTAGTATAGTTTGAAGTCAGGTAGCGTGATGCCTCCAGCTTTGTTCTTTTGGCTTAGGATTGACTTGGTGATACAGGCTCTTTTTTGGTGCCATATGAACTTTAAAGTAGTTTTTTCCAATTCTGTGAAGAAAGTCATTGGTAGCTTGATGGGGATGGCATTGAATCTATAAATTACCTTGGGCAGTATGGCCATTTTCACGATATTGATTCTTCCTACCCATGAGCATGGAATGTTCTTCAATTTCTTTGTATCCTGTTTTATTTCATTGAGCAGTGGTTTGTAGTTCTCCTTGAAGAGGTCCTTCACATCCCTTGTAAGTTGGATTCCTAGGTATTTTTTTCTCTTTGAAGCAATTGTGAATGGGAGTTCACACATGATTTGGCACTCTGTTTGTCTGTTATTGGTGTATAAGAATGCTTGTGATTTTTGTGCATTGATTTTGTATCCTGAGACTTTGCTGAAGTTGCTTATCAGCTTAAGGAGATTTTGGGCTGAGACAACGGGGTTTTCTAGATATACTATCATGTCATCTGCAAGCAGGGACAATTTGACGTCCTCTTTTCCTAATTGAATACCCTTTATTTCCTTCTCCTGCCTAATTGCCCTGGCCAGAACTTCCAACACTATGTTGAATAGGAGTGGTGAGAGAGGGCATCCCTGTCTTGTGCCAGATTTCAAAGGGAGTGCTTCCAGTTTTTGCCCATTCAGTATGATATTGGCTGTGGGTTTGTCATAGATAGCTCTTATTATTTTGAAATACGTCCCATCAATACCTAATTTATTGAGAGTTTTTAGCATGAAGGGTTGTTGAATTTTGTCAAAGGCCTTTTCTGCATCTATTGAGATAATCATGTGGTTTTTGTCTTTGGTTCTGTTTATATGCTGGATTACATTTATTGATTTGCATATATTGAACCAGCCTTGCATCTCAGGGATGAAGCCCACTTGATCATGGTGGATAAGCTTTTTGATGTGCTGCTGGATTCGGTTTGCCAATATTTTTTTGAGGATTTTTGCGTCAGTGTTCATCTAGGATATTGGTCTAAAATTCTCTTTTTTTGTTGTGTCTCTGCCTGGCTTTGGTATCAGGATGATGCTGGCCTCATAAAATGAGTTAGGGAGGATTCCCTCTTTTTCTGTTGATTGGAATAGTTTCAGAAGGAATGGTACCAGTTCCTCCTTGTACCTCTGGTAGAATTCGGCTGTGAATCCATCTGGTCCTGGACTCTTCTTGGTTGGTAAGCTATTGATTATTGCCACAATTTCAGAGCCTGTTATTGGTCTATTCGGAGATTCAACTTCTTCCTGGTTTAGTCTTGGGAGAGTGTATGTGTCGAGGAATTTATCCATTTCTTCTAGATTTTCTAGTTTATTTGCATAGAGGTGTTTGTAGTATTCTCTGATGGTAGTTTGTATTTCTGTGGGATCGGTGGTGATATCCCCTTTATCATTTTTTATTGCGTCTATTTGATTCTTCTCTCTTTTCTTCTTCATTAGTCTTGCTAGCGGTCTATCAATTTTGTTGATCCTTTCAAAAAACCAGTTCCTGGATTTATTAATTTTTGAAGGTTTTTTTGTGTCTCTATTTCCTTCAGTTCTGCTCTGATTTTAGTTATTTCTTGGCTTCTGCTAGCTTTTGAATGTGTTTGCTCTTGCTTTTCTAGTTCTTTTAATTGTGAATTTAAGTTGTCAGTTTTGTATCTTTCCTGCTTTCTCTTGTGGGCATTTAGTGCTATAAATTTCCCTCTACACACTGCTTTGAATGCGTCCCAGAGATTCCGGTATGTTGTGTCTTTGTTCTCCTTGGTTTCAAAGAACATCTTTATTTCTGCCTTCATTTCGTTATGTACCCAGTAGTCATTCAGGAGCAGGTTGTTCAGTTTCCATGTAGTTGAGCGGTTTTGAGTGAGTTTCTTAATCCTGAGTTCTAGTTTGATTGCACTGTGGTCTGAGAGACAGTTTGTTATAATTTCTGTTCTTTTACATTTGCTGAGGAGAGCTTTACTTCCAACTATGTGGTCAATTTTGGAATAGGTGTGGTGTGGTGCTGAAAAGAATGTATATTCTGTTGATTTGGGGTGGAGAGTTCTGTAGATGTCTATTAGGTCCACTTGGTGCAGAGCTGAGTCCAATTCCTGGGTATCCTTGTTAACTTTCTGTCTCGTTGATCTGTCTGATGTTGACAGTGGGGTGTTAAAGTCTCCCATTATTATTGTGTGGGAGTCTATGCCTCTTTGTAGGTCACTCAGGACTTGCTTTATGAATCTGGGTGCTCCTGTATTGGGTGCATATATATTTAGGATAGTTAGCTCTTCTTGTTGAATTAATCAGTTCACCATTATGTAATGGCCTTCTTTGTCTCTTTTGATCTTTGTTGGTTTAAAGTCTGTTTTATCAGAGACTAGGATTGCAACCCCTGCCTTTTTTTGCTTTCCATTTGCTTGGTAGATCTTCCTCCATCCTTTTTATTTTGAGCCTATGTGTGTCTCTGCACATGAGATGGGTTTCCTGAATACAGCACACTGATAAGTCTTGACTCTTTATCCAATTTGCCAGTCTGTGTCTTTTAATTGGAGCATTTAGTCCATTTACATTTAAAGTTAATATTGTTATGCGTGAATTTCATCCTGTCATTATGATGTTAGCTGGTTATTTTGCTCGTTAGTTGATGCAGTTTCTTCCTAGTCTCGATGGTCTTTACAATTTGGTATGATTTTGCAGTGGCTGGTACCAGTTGTTCGTTTCCATGTTTAGTGCTTCCTTCAGGAGCTCTTTTAGGGCAGGCCTGGTGGTGATGAAATCTCTCAGCATTTGCTTGTCTGTAAAGGATTTTATTTCTCCTTCACTTATGAAGCTTAGTTTGGCTGGATATGAAATTCTGGGTTGAAAATTCTTTTCTTTATGAATGTTGAATATTGGCCCCCACTCTCTTCTGGCTTGTAGAGTTTCTGCCGAGAGATCCGCTGTTAGTCTGATGGGCTTCCCTTTGTGGTTAACCTGACCTTTCTCTCTGGCTGCCCTTAACATTTTTTCCTTCATTTCAACTTTGGTGAATTGACAATTATGTTTCTTGGAGTTGCTCTTCTCGAGGAGTATCTTTGTGGCGTTCTCTGTATTTCCTGAATCTGAATGTTGGCCTGCCTTGCTAGATTGGGGAAGTTCTCCTGGATAATATCCTGCAGAGTGTTTTCCAACTTGGTTCCATTCTCCCTGTCACTGTCAGGTACACCAATCAGACGTAGATTTGGTCTTTTCACAGAGTCCCATATTTCTTGGAGGCTTTGTTCATTTCTTTTTATTCTTTTCTCTCTAAACTTCCCTTCTCGCTTCATTTCATTTATTTCATCTTCCATCACTGATACCCTTTCTTCCAGTTGATCACATTGGCTCCTGAGGCTTCTGCATTCTTCACGTAGTTTTCGAGCCTTGGCTTTCAGCTCCATCAGCTCCTTTAAGCACTTCTCTGTATTGGTTATTCTAGTTATACATTTGTCTAAATTTTTTTCAAAGTTTTTAACTTCTTTGCCTTTGGTTTGAATTTCCTCCTGTAGCTCGGAGTAGTTTGATCATCTGAAGCTCAACTCGTCAAAGTCATTCTCCGTCCAGCTTTGTTCCGTTGCTGGTGAGGAACTGCGTTCCTTTGGAGGAGGATAGGTGCTCTGCTTTTCAGAGTTTCCAGTTTTTCTGCTCTGTTTTTTCCCCATCTTTGTGGTTTTATCTACTTTTGGTCTTTGATGATGATGATGTACAGATGGGTTTTTGGTGTGGATGTCCTTTCTGTTTGTTAGTTTTCCTTCTAACAGACAGGACCCTCAGCTGCAGGTCTGTTGGAGTTTGCTAGAGGTCCACTCCAGACCCTGTTTGCCTGGGTATCAGTAGTGGTGGCTGCAGAACAGCGGATTTTCGTGAACCGCGAATGCTGCTGTCTGATTGTTCCTCTGGAAGTTTTGTCTCAGCGGAGTACCCGGCCGTGTGAGGTGTCAGTCTGCCCCTACTGGGGGGTGCCTCCCAGTTAGGCTGCTCGGAGGTCAGGGGTCAGCGACCCACTTGAGGAGGCAGTCTGCCCATTCTCAGATCTCCAGCTGCGTGCTGGGAGAGCCACTGCTCTCTTCAAAGCTGTCAGACAGGGACATTTAAGTCTGCAGAGGTTACTGCTGTCTTTTTATTTGTCTGTGCCCTGCCCCCAGAGGTGGAGCCTACAGAGGCAGGCAGGCCTCCTTGAGCTGTGGTGGGCTCCACCCAGTTCCAGCTTCCTGGCTGCTTTGTTTACCTAAGCAAGCCTGGGCAATGGCAGGCGCCCCTCCCCCAGCCTCACTGCCACCTTGCAGTTTGATCTCAGACTGCTGTGCTAGCAACCAGCGAGACTCCGTGGGTGTAGGACCCTCTGAGCCATGTGCGGGATATAATCTCCTGGTGCGCCGCTTTTTAAGCCTGTCGGAAAAGCACAGTATTACGGTGGGAGTGATCCGATTTTCCAGGTGCCTTCTGTCACCCCTTTCTTTGACTAGGAAAGGGAACTCCCTGACCCCTTGCACTTCCTGAGTGAGGCAATGCCTCGCCCTGCTTCGGCTCGTGCACGGTGCGCTGCACCCACTGTCCTGCACCCACTGTCTGGCACTCCCTAGTGAGATGAACCCGGTACCTCAGATGGAAATGCAGAAATCACCCGTCTTCTGTGTCGTTCACGCTGGGAGCTGTAGACCAGAGCTGTTCCTGTTTGGCCATCTTGGCTGCAAGTCCCGAATTGAACAAATTTTATCATTAAAATAAAATAGCCTATGAACACATCACCCAGAATGACCAATATTGAAATTTTGCCATGGAAACATATCCATATCCACAGTGCTTAGAAAATTACACAAATCAATTTTATGCAAGACTGTTTAGAGAAATGTTAGTAAGTAAAGAGGAACTTAAATGCTAATGACAGGGATTTTATTACAAAATTTATGGTAAAACAATACAGTTGAATATTATTCACCCATTAGAAATTTTGGACACTTGTTTACTTTTTATTTTTACACTGATCATTGTTTTACAAAGTATCTATGACTTTTGTTTAGCCTCTCATAATCAGGGCAATGACAAAGAGAAATACCAGGAGTAGCCAGCCCAGGCAGTGAAGAATGCAGGTAGAAACAGGAGGATGGAGGACTACAGGAGGGATATTTTATAAGGAAAATTACATGTATATACATATATATATTTATATATATATACACACACAGTTTATATAACTTTATATATATACACTGTAACTATGTATACATATATATACACACACACTCTCTCTCTAGAAATATATAAAGAGATATAGATATGTCCTGATTATTCCATTTACACCTGTGAAATTCTCTGAAGAAAGTGCCCAAGACATATACCGGTATACATACACACACACAAACACACACACACATTTAAAGTGAAAGTGATTGCTTCCAGAGACTGGTGATCAGGATTAGGACCAAGAAAAGTAATGATGTTTTTAGCAGTAGATATTTTAAAACAATTTCTTCTTAAAAATGTCATAGAAATGTGTTACCTTAACGAAAAAAATGCAGTGCATGCATGCTATTATTCCAGGAGTAATATTGTATATCTTTATACAAATTGTATATTGTATTTACACAAAAAGATTTTACATTAGGTTTTAAAGTTAATCTATTAGATACCGCTTTTACTTACAAAATAAGTTTTTCAAGGGAAATATCATTATATATATTTCTAATTCTGGAGAAACTGCAGACTTTTTAAATCAGATTTACTTAATCATAGCTAGATCACTGGGTCATGGTCAATGATAAATTGCCACATGATGGTAAGCAAAACCAACCTCTTTCAGCAAATACAGTTTTCAACTTTAAGAGACTGAAAAACAGTTTTCTACAATACATTTTAAGAAATGTGAAAGCTTTCCCAGTTTCAAGGTTATAACTCATCAGTTCTTGGAACTTAAAATACACATCTAAGTCTTACAGGAGAACTCTTTGCCCTTCCCAGGAAACAGATTTAGAAAATTAAAGTTTTGATGACATGAAAAGAGAAAGACTGCTGGAATTTTACAGTAAGTGTTCTGCCAAGATTGCTTCTTTATCTCATTAAGCAAACACCCAGGACTAACCCAAAGCTCTTCTGTCAACATTCTTTTTGCTGAAAGTTTCTCTCAAGGATTTCTTCTTGTTAGTGGAAACATGTGGCTTCGGGGTTAAAGGCTGAATCGAAGTTATTTGTGTTTTCTTATTTTATTCCCATATCCATTGAGCAATAGAAGCTCTAAAATGTATCACATTTTTTGATAATGTATTTATCTTTGAACAAGAAAAGTGATTTCCATATTTTTGGATTCTATAGAGATAAACCACTTTTTTGTTTGGTTTTGTTCTAGAAGAGCTCCCTTACAACTTTGTAATATTTATATTTAGGTGAAATTTAATTCATAGACTTGATATCACTCCTACTGTAACAAAAGTCACTTAAATGTTTTGATTGTTTTAAAAATGGTTTTGTTAGATAAAATTCAAAAGCTACAAAATATTTCAGAGATCACAAGCCTGGGTAATAGACTGAGTACTAAAATTGTGGAAGGAGACCCTTTCAAGAATTAATTCATTCATTCCACAACTATTTATTGAGGATCTGTAATTTGTCAGGCATCATGATAAGTGCTCAAAAGCTTACTACCTAGGAAACTCACAGTCTAATTCATGGAAAAGTTTAAAAAGTTCAAATTCAGACATAAACTCAGTTGGAATTATAAACAAATATCAGAGGAAATTTTTCTACACAAAGTAGTGACAGCTAAAAACAGACTAAAGAAGAATACTCTTAGAGGAGAAGAGTATCCTTTTCAAGAAAGTTAAAATTTTTGTTATATTGTCAATGAATCACACACACACACACAAATGTACACAGCAGATTGGTTTTAATATACAATTTGAAACGTACTAATCAGAAATATAAGAATTCATGGTTAGTTATTTAATAATAAAATATTCTGAAAGATTGGTTAGCTAGCAACTAAAGAATTGTAATCCAAAGGCCATGTACCACAGTCAGCTACTATAAGCATTTGAGTATTATTATCTCCAATCACGGCTAGAGGCTTGATAAATAACATAAGCATACTTTCAAATTGAATAGTGAAATGGCTGGTCTTCCGGTTTGGACAAGATAGAAGTGTCATACAATTGCTCCTGCACAAAAGAATGAAGTAGAGGGACCCAGAGAACTCAATAACTTATAGCCCTCTGGATTGTCACCTTAACCTTGAGAATTGAATTGTCAATGTGTTCGGAAGCTTATTTGGAGATTTTGTATGTGCCCTGATTTTGACCAAAAGGTTAGCTGAATGTTGCTGCTACAATATTATGAATTATATCTCAAGTAAACATTCAAGGTGTTGTCAGAGCATCAAAAAGAACAGGATCTGGAATTTAATAGAGCTTAGAGAGTGGTATGACACTTGTTATGCCTGCTTTTAATGTTATTTGCTCTGAGACCAGTTTTCCTTGTGACATACTACATAGCAAGGACAGTTAGCATCCCCTCCTTCTTTAACTACTGGATCTTCCTACCTCACTAATGATCAAATTAACAACATAATTAACATAATATAATTAACATAACAACATAATTAACAAATGATCAATTTAACGTAGGTAAATTGATAACAATAGATCATTTGACTATTTGGATGTTTCCACTACATTTTTGTCACCTTGCTCTTCTTAATAATGTCCAACATTGATTTCCACTACATTTTCGTCACCTTGCTCTTCTTAATAATGTCCAACATTGATTTTTAATGAAAGTAAATTCATTCTCATGTTTAACTTTGATAATATGTATTTATTGAAACTCATTTTGAAACTTACTTTCTCTGAAAGCCAGAAATAAAGGTGCGATTTATATATATGATGGGAAAATTACAAGTGATTAATCTTTGCATTTGCTTCAACAGTAGATGTACTCATTATTTTCAGAAAAAAAATGTAAGAGAACTCAATATGGGTGCATATATTATTATATTCTCTGTGTAAAACAGACAAATTTTAAAAGGGTCAGCACTATGTACTTCTACTAGAACTTACAACCATCCAAAGAGTGGCGTGTGAGGCTGATCCATAGCAATTCTTATGATTTTTAAAGGTTCAGGAAAATAAGAATATGGCATATTAATCAGAAAACATACATTTTTAATTTTTTTTTGCATGACATTCTATTCCTGTATGGAATCACAATTCTTGACATGCCAATATTTTCCTTCAGTGTTATGGGCTGAAACTTCTATGAATCAAAAGATTTATAAAATAATTTGCATTGATGAGCTTTGAAATAGCTTAAGCACAAATATAAAAAACAAAAACAAATGAACAAACAAAAAACTCTTTAGATCTTTAAATGAGAACTACAATTAAGATTAGAATTTTTTTTCAAAAAATAGTGTCAGGTCAAATAGTTAGGTAAGATCATCTGACTTCCCACTCTCCTGAGAATAGAGTGATATATTTATCTCACTATTACTCTATTTATCACCTTATACTTTTTTCTTTAGTAATAGTGGCTGGTCCTCAAAGGTCTTTCAAGGCAAGTGTGATGACATCTCCAAGAAGTCTCCTCTGCTGACCTCCTAAGGAAAGTGAACTCTGGCTGCTGAATGTCTCACATTGACTAACTGTTATGAACATTATAAATCTACCATATATTGCTAAATACTTTGTGATTTGTGAATCAGAGAGGGAGGCTGTAGGGATTCCATGCCTACCTCAGTGAATGGAATAACATAACAGAGTCCAACAGCATTAAGACTCTTTAAGTCACCAGACAGTGAAACTGATCTGTGGTGCAGAATTAGACCTCTAGACACCAGGATCAACTTTCTTAAAGAAAGATAAAAATTTTAGAAAAATCTAATTTTATAGGTGATAACTTGGAAAGGTCAGAAATGGATCTAGAGACAAGAAAGCTGACAAGGCCTGAGTGTCAGCCTGGCACTCTGTGGAACCCACTATTGGGACAGAACATGGCAGGGATGTCATTGTTCAGTTTAGTTACAAGAATTCATTCAGCTCAAGTTCTATAATTTATTCCAAGAACCGCGGCAGAAGAAAAAAAACATATAATTTAAGAGAGAGACAACAGTTGGGGGAAGCTATGAAAGCAGTTCTTAAATGTTTGAGTGCATCAGGATTGCTGGGAGGGCTCATTAAAATACAGATTCTGTGACCCACCTCCTGAGCTTCTGACTCAGTAAGTCTGGGATAGGTCCCAGGAATATTCAATTCTAACAAGTCCCAGGTGATACTGATGCTGTTTATCCAGGCACTACACTTTGAAAGCCAATATACTAAATAAATGAGCTTGGTGCATAAAGATCGAGAGAGATCTTGATCAAATTAGAGGACCTATTTGTGGTTGGGTCAGAAGTAATTATAATGACGAATGCGATAATAACAGGAGCAAAATCCACCAGGAGTAGCGGACAACAAATAAAAGCAGCCAAACAATAATACTGTTGGAAGCAGGTAAAACAGCCACTGAAGAGTGAGATCTCTTTCTCCCTTGAAGGGAATTCAGTTTTTCTTTCCTCAAACTCTGTTTTCATTAGAAAGGAGGTGTGTGTATTTATCATTACAGTTACTCAATTTAAAAATATTGCTAAGCACATATTATATGCTAGCGACTGTGCCAAGCAATGAGAATACAGAGAACGAAACCCAATCTCTTCTGTTAGGAAGATCGATTTCTAAAGTAGTGAATGCTGTATAATAGCAGAGATGATGCCTTGTGCATCTTGATGTTTCTTACAAACTTCATCACAGTGCCCCATACATAGTAAACACTCAATGAACATGTGTTAAGTAAATGTTACCTTCATGCATACCAGCATGTTCTGCTTATCCCTGTATTTCCTAAACCTTGACAGTGTACCAGACACTATGCTAAACATCCTCTCTTTTAATTCTCAACAACCGCCCTTTAAGGAAAGTACTTTTATTATTCCTAAAACACAGAGAGGAAACTGAGCTTTAAAAGATTAAGCAACTTGCCCCAGATCACCCAGCCAAAAGAGTCAAGGCTGGAATTTTCTGCATGACCTTGTCTACATGACTTTTCTAGACCCTTCTACAGCAGCTATGCTGTCTTAAAGTGTGATTGGAAACATTTTTCCCTTATGTTGTCAAGCATGCATTCCTGTGGTCTTTACTCTAGTAATACACTTAAGAAATAAAACCTTTTACATGCTCGTCTTTTTTTCACCCATTTCCCGTAAAGTAAAAATTATTAGACATATTTTAATGAGTTATCTCAATGTGCTGCTCTAAGTAATAGAAACTAACAGTTAACATGTTCCAGGCAATGTGTTAAATGCTGCATCTCATTTTATTTTCAAAAAGAAACCCTGTAGTTTTATTACTACTTCCAATTTACAAATGAGAAATTAGAATCAGAGGAATTAAGTAACATTTTTACAATCACAGAGGTAATATGTGGCATATGAAAGTTGAATCCAGTTTTTCTAACTTTAGAATTCTCACTATACACCACAATTCCATACTGCCTCTCTTCAATTCTCACCTAATTCATAGGTCTTTAGGATATTTATCATTATGTTTTCTTTTTTACCTTTTTATTTTAAAATATTGATTGATTAACCTCCCAAAACAACCATATATATTGATACAGGAGTGCAGGTGTTCACTCAAATGACTTGCCTCACCACTACGTTCAGGACATGGGGGACTTTTTTGTACTGTATATAAAAGTCAATTAACTGGAAAGGCTTAGAATTACTATGCAAATTTGACACAATCTATACAATGTCAATAAAAGCAAAATCAATTTTGTCCTAAGAGAAAATTGAAAAGGCTGAAAGTGGCGTTTTTTTTTTTTTTTCCTTTATTAAGTTTTCTTTGCCCATAGCATATAACATATGAAGGAATTACAGGACAGAAATGTACATTTAATATATCTCAATATTATCTTTAAGTTTAAACAGATAATTGTTTTATATATATATGTGTGTGTATGATTTTAAAATGATTGTGCATGTCATATAAACAGACTACTGGCATTATTACTGGGTGGGTCTGATGTGATATCTATCATTCTGAAAGGGTACAATGAGATGAAATTTTCTATTATGGATGGCAGTGGCATCCATGGAAGGAAGGATTTATATTCAACGGATGTTTTTCTTTACTCCATTTATCTAGCTTCTGTCATCTCTTTCTTCCTCTAGATTCAAGGCTGTCTAGGACCTAGAATGACCTTCTACATTAGCAGAAAATTCACAGAAGCT
The DNA here is from genome assembly GCF_028858775.2 of Pan troglodytes. Taxonomy (NCBI): domain Eukaryota; kingdom Metazoa; phylum Chordata; class Mammalia; order Primates; family Hominidae; genus Pan; species Pan troglodytes. The sequence goes on along the minus strand of NC_072404.2, from coordinate 162,079,017 downwards.
TATTTCAGGCATGGTACTATGTCTTCGTGTTCAGTTTCCATTTGCTACCTGATCTTATTACTTCCCACCCTTGCTTTCCTTAGGAGACTCAGGCCACCTGAAATGGTTTGGCTGTGTCCCCACCCCAAATCTCATCTTGAATTGCAATAATCCCCACATGTCAAAGGTGGGGCCAGGTGGAGATAATTGAATCGTGAGGTGATTTCCCCAATACTGTTCTCATGGTAGTGATTATTTAATAAATGGGAATTCCCCTGCACAAGCTCTCATGTCATGTAAAACGTGACTCTGCTCCTCCTTTGCCTTCCACCATGATTATGAGGCCTCCCCAGCTATGCAGAACTGTGAGTCGATTAAACCTCTATTTTAAAATAAATTACCCAGTCTTGGGTACATCTTTGTTAGCCGCATGAGAACTAATACACGACTCTTGCCTTCCTGTTTCTCAAACAAACGAAGGATGTTCTGGCTTAGGTTTCACTTGCAGATCCATCTGCCTGGGATTCATCATTCGCATCTCAAGTCATATATCCTGTTCTCAGGACATTGTTTTTCCTTTTCATTAGTTTTTATTCCTAATTAATTTATAGTAAAAATGTACCCTTTTTATGTTGCAATTCTGCAAGTTTTGAGAAACACATAATATAATTACCACCACAATCAAGACATAGAACAGTCTAATCTCCCATAAAACCTCACTGTGCCTTGTGGTAGTCCACCTCTTCTGCTGCTGCATGCCCCAGGAAACCAATGATCTGTTTTGTGTTCTTATAATTTTTCCTTTTCTAGAAGATATATTCATGGAATCATACAACATGTAGCCCTTTGAGCTTCAGTGGAATGTCCATTTTTTACTAATTACGTAACATTGCCCTAAAATATGCCCTACCATTTATTATCTTAATTTATTTTCTTTACAGCGGTATTCTCTGAAAGCATTGTTTTACTGGTTCCTGTATCTATTATCTGTTTTCTTTGCTCTGAGCTGCAGCAGCTAGCATATACGTCACTTTTATGCAAAATTAGAAAAAAGGAAACTATTTTCAGGCTTACTCACAACTCATGCACTTAAACAAAATTTGGTCTGCAAAGGCATTTCCAAAGCGAAAGATTAAGTAAAATCCACAATCCTCGTAGTGGACAGTTCAACATTCAATGAAAAAATTTAAGTATAGAACTATACTTTTTATTACAATTTTTAAAACATGAAACGGCTACAGTGTGAAGTTATTAAAGACATAGCAAATATGATTTACCATCTGATTTCCTTCCAAACATCTTCTAGAAATCACTTTTTCTTTTTAATTATATATTGACAAATTATTGTTGTGTATGTTTATGGGACACAAAGTGATGTTATTATTTTTCAATACAATATGGCATGATTAGATCAAGGTAATTAACCTATTTATCACCTTCAGTATTTGACTTTTTTTTTTTTAATGGAGTTTCGTTTTTGGCTTCCAGGCTGGAGTGCAATGGCGTGGAATCTCAGCTCACTGCAACCTCCGCATCCCAGTTTCAAGTGATTCTCCCGCCTCAACCTCCTGAATAGCTGAGATTACAGGCACCTGCCACCATGATCGACTAATTTTTGTATTTTTAGAAGAGATGGAGTTTCACCACCTTGCCCAGGCTGGTCTTGAACTCCTGACCTCAGGTGATCTGCTCGCCTCGGCCTCCCAAAGTGCTGGGCTTACAGGCATAAGCCACCACGCCTGGTCAGTATTTCACATTTTTATGGTAACATTTGAGATGTACTCTCTTAGTAATATTTCCCCATGTCAGGCTTTTCTATCTGCTTATAAAATCATGATTTTATTAAATCTTATTATTATGTATTCAATGTTTGTCCTCTCCTCAGAATCCATATGTTGAGAAAGGAGGAAAATTGGCAGATAGGAGGAAGGACCAACTTGCAGCTCCCGCTTATATGGACAGAGCAGCATGTGGAGACCCACATTGTAAACTTGTGCTCCAAGAACTACTGCAGGAACATACCAGGAAAGCCAAAAGAATCCACAGACCCTTTGAAAGAGGTAGACTGCTGCTACAGCCTCCATGGGACAGTCAAGGAACTCTGAAGACAAAGGATGTAATCTCTTGGGAGCTCTATGCCCTGCCCACTGCCTGATCCTCCTTATACTGCCTTAGCTGATGTGCTCTTGAACGTGCCACCTCCCGGCTGGAGGTGAGCAAAAGCAAAACCAGAGCATGTAACAAAAATACAACCAAGGACCTTAACAGAGTCCACTTCACTCCCCTGCTACCTCTACTGGAGCAGGTGCTGGTATCCATGGCTGAAAGACCCAAAGATGGATCACATCACAGGACTGTTTGCAGATACTCTCCAGTACCAGCCTGGAGCCCAGTAGCTCTACTGGTTGGCTAGATCCAGAAGAGAAATAATAACCACTGCAGTTTGGCTCTCAGGAAGCCCCATCCCTAAGGGGAAGAGGAGAGTACCACATCAAGGGAGGACCCCCATGGGACAAAATAATCTGAACAGCAGCCCTTGAGTCCCAGATCTCCCCTCTGACATAGTCTACCCAAATGAGAAGGAACCAGAAAACAATTCTGGTAATATGGCAAAAACAAGTTTCTTTAACACCCTCAAACATCACATTAGTCACCAGCAATGAATCCAAACCAAGAAAAAAATCTCTGAATTGCCAGAAAAACCATTCAGAAGGTCAACTATTAAGCTAAACAAGAAGACACCAAAGAAAGGTGAAATCCAACATAAAGAAGTCAAAAAAATGATACAGGATATTAATGGAAAACTCTCCAGTGAAGTATGTAGCAAAAAATAAAATATAATCACAACTTCTGGAAATGAAGGACACACTTAGAGACCTGCAAAATGCACTGGAAAGTCTCAGCAATGGAATCAAACAAGTAGAAGAAAGAACCTCAGAGGTCAAAGACAAGGCTTTTGAATTAACCCAATCTGACAAAGACATAGAAAAATGAATTTTTAAAAAAGGAGCAAACCTCCAATAAGTTTGCAATTATGGTAAATGACCAAACCTAAGAATAATTGGTGTTTCTGAGGAAGAAGAGAAATCTAAAAGTTTGAAAAACATATTTGAGGGAATAACTGAGGAAAACTTCCCTGACCTTGCTAGGGATCTAGACATCCAAATACAAGAAGCTCAAAAAACACCTGTGAAATTCATTGCAAAAGGATCATTGCCTAGGCACATTGTCATCAGGTTATCTAAATTCAAGATAAAGGAAATAATCTTATAAGTTGTGAGGCAAAAGCATGAGGTAACCTATAAAGGAAAACCTATCAGATTAACAGCAGATCTCTCAGCAGAAACTCTACAAGCTAGAAGGGATTGGAGTCCTATCTTTAGCCTCCTTAAACCAAACATTGTCAGGCAAGAATTGTGTATCTAGTGAAACTAAGCTTCATAAATGAAAGAAAGATAATCTTTTTCAGACAAACAAATTTTGAGAGAATTCACTACTACCAAGCCAGCACTATAAGAACTGCTAAAAGGAGCTCTAAATCTAGAAAAAAATCCTCGAAACACACCAAAATAGAATCTCCTTAGAGCATAAATCTCACAGGACCTATAAAACAACAACATAATGAAAATAAAACAAGGTATTCAGGAAACAAATAACATGACGAATAAAACAATACCTCACCTCTCAATACTAATATTGAATGTTAATGGCCTAAATGCTCCACTTAAAAGATACAGAATGGCATAATGAATAATTCACCAACCAAGTAGCTGCTGTCTTCAAGAGACTCACCTGACACATATGGACTTACTTACACTTAAGGTAAAGGGGTGGAAAAAGGTATTTCATGCAAATGAGCACCAAAAGAGAGCTGGGTTATCTATTATTCTATCAGAGAAAACAAACTTTAAAGCAACAGCAATTAAAAAAGATGTATTAGTTCATTTTTACACTGCTGATAGAGACATACCCAAGACTGGGTGATGTGGAAAGAAAAGAGGTTTAATTGACTAACAGTTACACATGGCTGGAGAGGCCTCACAATCATGGTGGAAAGCAAGGAGGTGCAAAGTCATGTCTTACATGGATGGCAGCAGGCAAAGAGAGAAATTGTACAGGAAAACTCCCTTTTATAAAACCGTCACATCTTGTGAGACTTAATCAACATCATGAGTATAGCACAGGAAAGACCCACCCCATGGTTCAATTACCTCCAATCGGGTCCCTTCCACAACATGTGGGAATTGTGGGAGCTACAATTCAAGATGAGATTTGGGTGGGGGCACAGCCAAACCATATCAAAAGACAAAGAAGGACATTATATCATGATAAAAGCACTAGTGCAACAGGAAAATATCATAATCCTAAGTATACATGCACCTAACACTGGAGCTTCCATATTTATAAAACAATTACTTACTGGACCTAACAAATGAGACTGACAGCAACACAATAATAGTGGGGGACCTCAATACTCCACTGACAGCACTGGACAGGTTATCAAGACAGAAAGTCAACAAAGAAACAACAGACTTAAATTACCCTGGAACAAATGGACTTAACAGATATTTACAGAACATTCTAACCAACAACTGCAGAATATACATTCTATTTATCAGCTCATGGAACATTCTCCAAGATAGATCATATGACAAGCCACAAATCAAATTTAAGAAATTCAAAGTTATATCAAGTACTCTCTCAGACCACAGTGGAATAAAATTTGAAATCAACTCCAAAAGAAACCCTCAAAACCATGCAAGTACCTGGAAATTAAATAACCTGATCCTCAACGATCATTGGGTCAACAATGAAATCCAGAAGGAAATTAGAAATTTCGTTGAACTGAATGATAATAGTGACACAACTTATCAAAACCTCTGAGATACAGCAAAGGCAGTGACAAGAGGAAAATTCATAGCATTATATGCCTACATCAAAAAGCCTGAAAGACACAAATAGACTATCTAAGGTCACACCTCAAGGAGGCTAGAGAAACAAGAACAAACCAAACCCAAACTCAGCAGAAGAAAAGAAATAATCCAGATCAGAGCAGAACTAAATGAAATCAAAACAAACAAAAAATACAAAAGATAAATGAAATAAAAAGCTGGTTCTTTGAAAAGATAAATAAAATTTCTAGACTATTAGTGAGATTAACCAAAAAAAGAAGAGAAAAGATCCAAATAAGCTCAGTTAGAAATAAAACAGGAGATACTACAACTGCTACCACAGAAATACAAAAGATCATTCAAGGCTACTCTGAAAACCTTTACGTGCATAAACTAGAAAACCTAGAGGAGATGGATAAATTCCTGGAAATATACAACCCTCCTAGATTAAACTAGTAAGAAATAGAAACTCTGAACAGACCAATAACAAGTAGCAAGATTGAAATGGTAACTAAAAAGTTATCATCAACAACAACAAAAGTCCAGGACCAGACAGATTAACAGTTGAATTCTATCAGACATTTAAAGAATAATTGGTACCAACCTTATTGACAATATTTTTAGAGATAGAGAAAGAGGGAATCCTCTCTAAATCATTCCTTGAATCCGGTATCACTCTAATACCAAAACCAAGAAAGGACATAACAAAATAGAAAACTATAGACCAATATCTCTAATGAACAAATGCAAAAAATTCTCAATAAAATACTAGCTAACCGAGTCCAACAGCATATCAAAAAGATAATCCACCATGATCAAGTGGGTCTCATAACAAGGATGCAGGGATGGTTTAACATCGACAAGTCAATAAATGTGATATGCCACATAAACAGAATTTAAAATGAAAATCACATGATCATCTCAATAGATGCAGAAAAAAACATTTGACAAAATCCAGCATCCTTTTATGATTAAAATCCTCAGCAAAATCGGCATAGAAGGACATATCTTAAGGTAATAAAAGCTATCTATAACAAACCCACAGCCAACATTATACTGAATGGATAAAAGCTGAAAATACTTGCCCTGAGAACTGGAACAAGGCAAGGATGCCCACTTTCACCACTTCTATTCAACATAGTACTGGAAGTCCTAGCCAGAGCAAGCAGACAAGAGAAAGAAATAAAGTGTATCTAAATCAGTAGAGAGGAAATCAAACTGTTTTTGCTGATGATATAATTCTATACCTAGAAAACCCTAAAGACTCATGCATAAAGCTCCTAGAACTGGTAAATGAATTCAGCAAAGTTTCAGGATACAAAATTAATGTACAAAAATCAGTAGCTCTATACACACACAGTGATGAAACTGAGAATCAAATCAAGAACTCAACTTCTTTTACGATAGCTGTAAAAACAAATAAACAAACGAACAAAAAAACTTAGAATATACTTAATCAAGGAGGTGAAAGACTTCTACAAGGAAAATTACAAAACACTGCTGAAAGAAATCATAGATGACACAAACAAATGGAAACACATTTCATGCTCATGCATGGGTAGAATCAATATTGTGAAAATGACCATACTGCCAAAAGCAAGTTACAAATTCAATGCAATTTCCATCAAAATACCACCATTATTCCTCACAAAACTAGAAGAAAAAAGTTCTAAAATTTATATGGCATCAGAAAAGAATCTGCACAGCCAAAGCAAGACTAAGTGAAAATAACAAATCTGGAGGCATTACATTACCCTACTTCAACCTATACTATAAGGCCATAGTCACCAAAACAGCATGGTACTGGTATAAAAACAGTCATGTAGACCCAGAATAGAGAACCCATAAATAGAGCCAAATACTTATAGTCAACTGATCTTTGACAAAGGAAACAAAAATAAAAAGTGGGGAAAGTATACCCTATTTAACCAACGGTGCTGGGATAATTGACAAGCCACATGTGGAAGAATAAAACTGGATCCTCATCTCTCACCTTATACAAAAATTAACTCAAGATGGATCAAAAACCTAAATATAAGTCTTGAAACTATAAAAATTCTAGAAGATAACATTGGGAAACCCCTTCTAGACCTTGGTGTAGGCAAAGACTTCATGACCAAGAACCCAAAAGAAAATGCATAAAAAAAAACAAAGTTAAATAGATGGAACCTAATTAAACTAAAGAGCTTCTGCACAGCAAAAGAAATAATCAGCAGAGTGAAGAGACAACCCACAGAGTGGGAGAAAATCTTTATAATCTACAAATCAGACAAAGAACTAATATCCAGAATCTACAAGGAACTGAAACAAATCAGCTAGACAAAAAAAACAATCCCATCAAAAAGTGAGCTAAGGACATGAATATACAATTCTCAAAGGAAGATCTACAAATGGCCAACAAACATATGAAAAAATACTCAACATCACTAATGACCAGGGAAATGTAAATCAAAACCACAATGTGATACCCTCTTAGTCCTGCAAGAATGGCCATAATAAAAAAAATTTTTTTTAAATAATAGATGTTGGCGTGGATGTGTTGAAAAGGGAACACTTTTACACGGCTGTTGGGAAGGAAAACTAGGACAACTACTGTGAAAAACTGTGTGGAGATTCCTTAAAGAACTAAAAGTGGATCCACAATTTGATCCAGTAATCATGCCCTGGGTACCTACCCAGAGGGAAAAAAAAAAATCACTATACAAAAAAGATACTTGCACATATGTTTATAGCATCACCATTCACAATTAAAAATGGAACCAGCCCAAATGCCCACCAGTCAGAGTGGATAAAGAAAATGTGGTGTGTATTCATATATATATGAATACGACTGAGCTATAAAGCATAAATAATGTTTTAATAAACATTATTTTTAAAAAGCCATAAATAATAAAATAATGGCATTCATAGCAACCTGGATGAAACTGGAGACCATTATTCTAAGTGAAGTAACTCAGGAATGGAAAACCAAATATCGTATGTTCTCACTCATACGTGGGAGCTAAGCTGTGAGGATGCAAAGGCATAAGAATGTTATAAGGGACTTTGGGGACTCATGGGAAAGGGTAGGAGGGTGGTGAGGATAAAGACTACACATTGGGTACAGTGTACACTGCTCAAGTGATGGGTGCACCAAAATTTCAGAAATCACCACTAAAGAACTTGTTCATGTCACCAAACACCACCTGTTCCCCAAAAACCTATTGAAAAAAGAAAGAATCCATATGTTGATACCCCACTTATCTATGTGACGCCATTAGGAGAGGGGCTTTGGGAGGTAATAGGGATTAGATGAAGTCATGGGGGTAGAGCCTTCACACATGGGATTAAGACCTTAGAATCCCAAGAAAGCTTGCTTCTTTGAGCTCTGTGCCATGTGAGGATATAACAAGAAGTTGGCAGTCTCCTTGCCGAAAGAGGGCCACCACCAAAAACTCAACCATGCTGGCACCCTGGTTTTAGACTTCTCAGCCTGAAGAACTGTGAGAAATAAATTACTCTCATTTATAAACCACCCAGTCTAATATCATTTGTTATAGCAGCCTGAAATAACAAACTCACTTTCTCTTCTCTGTGTAAAAATTTTCATCAAACTTTTTCACCTTCTAGGACCTACAGGAAAATCACAAACCCCTTAGCTTGGCATTCCAGTGCCTTCTCTGAATGAAGAAGGCACCAATGTTGCAGCCTCATCCTCTTTCCATATTCGCAGCTCTCTTACAGATACCACGCACGTCAGCTAACCTGGCCAACTACTAGTACCTAGGGAATCCTACATTTTCCCTATGCGCTTCTGAAAAGACCCGCTGCTCATTTTTGCCTTCTAAAGCATAATTAACTTTCGAGGTTCAGGCCCTCTTTCTCTATGAAACTTTGCTGATTTATCTAACCCAGAATCTATAGACATTACTTAAACTTGTCTTATGAAAAGTGATAAACTCCATTAACCAATAAACGAGTCAATAATTTTCCTGAAGACATCATCTACATATAACATGAAATTATGAAATCAACAAAGGAAGGGAGCAAATGAAATGTTTACTTGTCGTATAACATATGAGTATATCAAATGTTACTGCAGTGGGTCAAAATAAATGATTAAGAGAATAAAGAGGCAACAATATTCTTTTTTTTTTTTTGAGACGGAGTCTCGCTCTGTCGCCCAGGCTGGAGTGCAGTGGCGCGATCTCGGCTCACTGCAAGCTCCGCCTCCCGGGTTCACGCCATTCTCCTGCCTCAGCCTCCCGAGTAGCTGGGATTACAGGCGCCCACCACCACGCCCGGCTAATTTTTGTATTTTTAGTAGAGACAGGGTTTCACCGTGTTAGCCAGGATGGTCTCGATCTCCTGACCTCGTGATCCACCCACCTCGGCCTCCCAAAGTGCTGGGATTACAGGAGTGAGCCATCGCGCCCGGCCAAGAGGCAACAATATTCTAAAAGAAAAGTCATTAGCACAGTAATTGGCTTAGGGCAGATACTCAACAATGTTATTTTCATTCCCGCGGTCAAATACATAGTACTAAAGCCTTTGTTTTTCACAGTCTAGAAAAATAACGTTTGACATCTAAGAAAATTATGCCACAAATGGGAAAGTGAATATACATTTTATCACTAAATTATGAGATTAGAATAAGGACTCTTTCTTGAGGTTTAAAGGGGATATTACAAATAAAATAAAACATGGTCTTAGCACTAAAGGTATTTGAATATAAATTGATGATTTCAATATAAATTGATGTATAGTACCAAAAGATTAATTTAAAACATTGTTACCCTGAGGCCCTGCTAAACTTATATTATTTGAGAGCTAACATAGCATTTCCCACAAAATTATATTTATCTTTTTTCTTATTATGGATAAAAAATGTAATTTTCCAATTATTAGATATATGTAAACACTGACAGATGACTTTATTAGTATGCATGTTTGAGAAAAATAAGGGAAATTGCTCAACTTAATAGGTGTGAAGGCAACAGAATTACATTGTCAAAAGCACTGTGGTTACATGTATTTTTAATGCTTTAGAAGCACCTGTCAGCAAGAACATCTGCATCCTAATAGTCTATTTTAAGAAAATTTAAATCATCCTTATGCTGACGAATACAGCCATATTCCAAATATGTGCATCTCATAAAAGCTAATACATATTCAATGACTCATTAAAATCAAACATTTTAAAACATCGTGATTCAGGACCCAATACATACTTTCAAAATAACATTTCGTAATGAAAGGATTGTATACTGTACCACATGCAAATATTTATTTCATTTAATAATGATGATCACTATAAAAATGCCTCTTAATCAAAGGAAAGAAATCATTATACCATGTGTTTTGGCATAATTATTTATACCTCTCTATGAAATTCTATGTGTGTTTGAGATACTTGAAAATTACCATGTATTATATATAATGGTTATAATGTTCTTGAAGATTGTAAACCAAATTTTATTGTATTAAGTTAAAAATTGTTATAGTTTTCATTCTGCTAATACAGTAACACCCACTGGCTTATCACTCATTGCCCACTGAGGTCCCATGCTTTAGAAGGAGGGCAAATGACAGCTACAAAGAAAAGTTGTTTGACTGTCACATTACACTTCTTTGAGTCTCTGAATGAAAAAGACTTGGGGAAAGCTAGTCTCTGTGGAAGATCAAAATATTTTCTAAATTCTACACACTTTCTTTATAAATCAAGAGCCAGACTCAGGCAACTCTGATCAAAGAATTTTACTCCAAACTTCTGCTGGAACCAACTCGTAAGAGGATGAAAGGGAAGGTCCTTCCAAATAGGAAGAGAAAGTAGAAAGAATTCTATATCAAGGAAATTAAAGGTGAGGAAATGAGAATGTGGATAAAACCGGAGCCCCTAAGAGGACAGATTCCCAGTTCTCTGAGTCTCAGGCAGAAAGATGTGGTAGGTGGAGGCAAAATTATAAAACTCCTGATGAAATCCTCACATCCCTCAAAGGCTAAGGAGGCATCGAAGATCTTCTAGGCCAGAGGCAATTTCCCCCTCCCCATTCCAGGGAACTTTTGATAAGTTTGAGAGACAATTTTGATTGTCACAATGTGAGTAGGGGTGGAGGTAGGCATTGTTACTAGTATCTGGCACCTGTTAGGCCTATGGGAAGGATTCGGCTAAGCAACAATGCAGAGGACAATCTCCCACTACACGGAATTATCTGTCCCCAGATGTCATAGTGCTGAGGTTGAGAAACACTAGGCTGGTGTTCTACTTCATTGCCACATCCAATATGGGGTGGTAAGGTGTAAGGACAAAGGGACTTTTCAAGGTAGGTGAGCTTGAGATGTTACTCTTGGTTCCCTTCTATCTGCTCATACATAAAATTATTCCACATTAAGAAAACCATTGAACTTTGTGAGCAGCACAATACGATTTACAGTCAGTGACAAGAGCTGAGCCCCATGCTCAAAAGATGAATTCTCGGCCGGACGCGGTGGCTCACGCCTGTAATCCCAGCACTTTGGGAGGCCGAGGTGGGTGGATCACGAGGTCAGGAGATCGAGACCATCCTGGCTAATACAGTGAAACCCCGTCTCTACTAAAAATACAAAAAATTAGCCAGGCGTGGTGGCGGGCGCCTGTAGTCCCAGCTACTCAGGAGGCTGAGGCAGGAGAATGGCGTGAACCCGGGAGGCGGAGCTTGCAGTGAGCCGAGATCGCGCCACTGCGCTCCAGCCTGGGGGACAGAGCGAGACTCTGTCTCAAACAAACAAACAAACAAAAGATGAATTCTCTCATTCAACAAAGTTTGAATGTCTTCTCAATAAATACCTGACATTGTTCTAGACACTAAGGGTACAGTATTATGTAAACCTGCCACATTTCGTGGCGAGATTACAGGGACCGAGTACAGGTATGGGGCCACAATTCCATAGAGGGTCTTCAGGGATGTTCTATCTGAAAAGGTGACGTGTATAGAGGTCCAAGGAGAAGCAACAGCAAATATAAGGTTCCTGAGCAGAGGTGTGCTTGCTGTGCTAGAGTAACAACCAGGAGGCCAGTGTGAATGGAGACGAGTAAGTTAGAGGCAGGGTGGCTGAAAAGCTTGCTTATTGGTGAAATCATTAAGATATTGTGGGCTATTTTGAGAACCTGAGCTATTTAATAAGTAACATGGAAAGCAATGAAGGGTTGTGAGTGTTGAATTAACGTTATCTAATTTATACTTTTAAAAGAAATTTAACTTTATTTTAAATTGACATATAATAATTATGTATATTTACGGTGTACAATGTGATGTTTTGATTTACATATATAGTAGAGAAAAACTCAAATTAACATATTCTATGACCTCACCAATTTATCTTTTTTAATGGGGTGAAAATGTTAACCATCTATTCTTTTAACAATTTGGAGATATACATTATTACTAATGGCAGTCACTATGCGGGGCAAGAGATCAGCCAAACCTATTCCCCCAGTCTAGCTGAATCTTTGTAACCTTTGATCAATATCTTCTCTTTGCCCATCCTTTCCTCTCTCTCCGCAGGCCTCTGGTGACCACCTTTCTCCTCTCTAGGTCTGTGAGATCCGCTGATTCCTTTGCCTAAGGTTCTAAAGGAGATTGCAACAGGAGGATAGAGAGAGGTCAGATCTGGACCAGGGTGGTAATAAAAGATAACACTCTTCTTGATGAATTCACTAATTTTGTATGAATAAATAACAAAGTTGTCATTTCTAAGATGGGAAGACTGAGAAGGATCAGGTTTTAGTTTCATTTTGTTTTATTTTGTTGGAGTGGGGGTCAGAAATTTGGTTTTTAACATATTAAATTTGGGGAGCTTATTACATGCAAATGAAATTATTGAGTACGCAATTTGCTGAGTTGGGAGCTCAGAAGACAGATCTGGGGTAGAGTTATAAATTAGAGAGTTTTCAGCATAGTAATGGTGTTTACAGCTGTGAAAATGGGTATATCTCATAAGAAAATGATTCTCAAACTATCTGTGGTGACAAAACAGGATTTTATGCAACCCCTCAAGGTCCGATATTTGATCTCACTGTGCATGGCCAGTGTGCAATCCACAGAAGTGAGTCTGGCATTACCTGAACTGGACAATACCCTGTTTAATGGTACAAGCCCATAGATCACAGCCTTGAATGTCGCCCCAACGTGAAGTTGATATAAATGTGTTCCAACTCTTGCTCCCAATATCGGTAGATATGTCATTTGAGGACCAGTAAAATCAGCTGGTAGTCCAGAGGCAGTCTGCATGCTCTACTCGAGTAGTTCTGACCAGTCACTGAGTCAGTGTAGTTAGAGAGGAGACAATGACATCATGTGATTTGCTGGGCATGTGTTTCATGACCTTACCACACGTAGGAAAAACCATGTCATCAAGGGCCCATCTCGGGAAACAGAGATTTCATCCTCACTGCCCTGAGGCTGCAATGGCAGCCACATGCTCTCAGCTACTTTATTGGTGGGGATAAGAAAGTGAGGAGCAGCTCATGAGACGGAACATTTACAAGAAAGGGCTCCAGTTAACCAGAAGAGACTAGGTTAACGTTCACTGGCTCGTTTAAACTGTCTCTGGCATTAGTGGAAATGGAAGTTTGCAAAGAAAGTTAGCTTAAATGAAGAGAAAGTGATGAAAGCCACAGGTGGTTGTCCTGCATATGAATTGTGAAAATTTTCATCTGCATACTGTTTTTGCATACCCTTTATACAGTTTCTACATATAAGATTACAATGTGGTGGAAACTTGCCATAACTATTTTCTTATTATAGCAAAATTCAGTATGAACCAGTTTTGTCCCAAGTGTCATATAAGTTCCAGTTATTTAAGTACTAGAAGAAATGTACATTACTGTAATATAGCTTCTTTGAAACATGGATGAAGAAACAAAGTATATTTCAAAAGCACTGCATTCTTTAGATTCAGAAGAGGAATTAAAAGTGAGAAATTAGGAGTAGTTCAGGAGAGCATATGTTGAAAGCCACAATCTCCCCCACACTCACTGCCAGCCACTGCTCCTGAGGAAGATAAAGTAAAAAATGGAGCATATGGCCGAGCACGGTGGCTCACGCCTGTAATCCCAGCACTTTGGGAGGCCGAGACGGGTGGATCATGAGTTCAGGAGATCAACACCATCCTGGCTAACATGGTGAAACCCCGTCTCCACTACAAATAAAAAAAAAAAAAAAAAAATTAGCCGGGCGAGGTGGCGGGCGCCTGTAGTCCCAGCCATGTGGGAGGCTGAGGCAGGAGAATGGCATGAACCCGGGAGGCAGAGCTTGCAGTGAGCCGAGATCGCACCACTGCACTCCAGACTGGGTGACAGAGCCAGAGACCGTCTCAAAAAAAAAAAAAAAAAAAAAAAAAAAAAAGGAGCATATATGCAAGAAAAACTGTAAAGGGCTCAAAGAGCAACAAATATACTCCTTCAAAGTTCACATTAGTAAAAGTAGAAGAATAAACAATATAATTGTTAGCAAAAATAATTTTTTTCAGAGTCCTGATATTTCCCCAGCCATCTAACACAACTGACTTTGTCTTTTAGTTTTTGATATCCAATCCAAGTAAGTACTGATATTTCCTTTGGATTTTAATATACTCGTTGCATATTTAAGTTTTTCCTACTGCAAATTCCATAAAGAATCTAGAACTGAGATGAAATTTTAGAAAGTGATTCTGTTTATTTCATCCTCTTTGGCTTTTATTTTGCTGTTTAAGTCAAATTCCATTTTCTAGGACATATATTGCATGTTCCATTATTTAGAACACTGATAAAGTGTAATGCTCTTTAATTCTTTCCCTGTGTATTCATCCATGTATTCATAATATCTGAGAAATTATACAGAAAGCTATTTTAATTGCTTTTGCTAGCTTTTTGATACCAATTATGCATGCATACAAATATTTTATTCTTAGCAAACATCTGGAAAGAATTTTTGTTTTCTATGGAAATGTAAAACTTCATTGGGCATTATAGCTTTTACTCAGCAGAAACTGTTAAGGCTTGGGTGAATTAAGCACACTAGAGAATTATTTTCTCCATAATATTCCTTTATTTATATTTTGATAAGTAGCTGCTGTTTGCATTAAGTGGATTTTTCTGTTTTTTAGCCTAAGTTTAATATCTTAAAAAACAGCTTTTGTTTTACCAGTGTTGACATCTTAGGTCCAGAGATAAAGAAACATTATTATTATTATTATTATTACTTTAATCAGAATAGCATTGTTGATTTCTATATTTTCTGAAGCATAGTCTTAGAATATAAAATAAAGCAGTATATTATGAGGACAGAGGATTCATTTGTTCATTGAATATTAAACTAATATTTATTACGTGTCCACTAGGGACAGGAATTATGCTAAGCAGTGAATGAATAAGATGGTCTGGATTCCCAAGAGACTCGGTGCAGGTAGAAGAGAGAGCCAAGTGAGCACAGGAGTGTAATGAAATTCAATAAGTATTCTGCGCTCGGATAGCAATATGAATAGGTAACTCTGTAGACTCCTAATGAGGTTCAGAGAAAGCTGACAGAGGTACTGCCACATTGGAGTCTGGGGAGAAACACAGGAATTAAGCAGAATGAATCAGGAGGTATGGGACTGGGAGTGGGAGAGGAGTGGATGATGAAGTGGGAATAGAAATAGTGGCAGGAGATGGGACTAGCAAGATAGGCCAGGGCTTGACTGGATAAGGCCCTATCAGCCATTCAAATACATTTAGATTTTATCTTAGAGAGTAGAGCAAGGTTTAGAACGGTTGGGGATTGGGTGAAGCTGTGGAGTGGAGACATGGTTAAGTAAACTGCTTTCCCTCTTGAAAAACTTTCAAATGAATTGACTTGCAGATGGTCAGGACTAGAAGCAGGAAGGCTATTTAGAAAATTATTCGAGTAATTTGAGTTGGATCGTAATAAGGCTTAAACTAAAACAGAAAAATGAATAATGTATTACATTTACTCTAGAGATGTTGTGATGACAGAACTGACAGAATTTGGTGATTGACTATGTTACAGGACAACACTAAAAAATATCCCGATGGCCAGGACGCTCCTGACAGTATACTTAGGAAATCTCCTCTTTTAGTTTTGAGATACTGTTTAGGCCTTTACTTATCTACTTGTCTATAGCAAGTAGTTAACAACAAGTAGTACTGAAATTATAGCTTGAATTACATAATGGTGAAAAATGAGTAAATACCAAATAAAATATAACTGATTTCCAGCTCGTTGAGGGTAAACTTAAAATAGTCTCAAACTATTGCTTACTTCTAACTTTCCGTCTTCAACGATCACTTATAGGGACATCTATCTTTAAGGGATTAGATACTGGTTAATATCCAAAAGCTCCCATAAACAGGGCCACTTGCTCTTATCATAATGCACTGTCACATAGAGCAGTTTGCTAAGCACTTGTTTTGGAGGATGGTTCTGACAAAGATTCCTTGTGATTATCTGCTCCTTAGCTAACTTTGGGACCTCCAGATGTTGGTGAATGCATATTACTGAGACAATTCTGAGGCAGAGAAAAACTTGAGGAACTGTCCTATCCCTTGGATTTCCTGGTTCTTCTTCTGTGAGCCTATCTATCTAGAGTTGGTTTGAGCAGAACTCAACTACTGACTATTCTGCGTTCTCTGCCATGACACCAACCTGTTTTATTACAAGTTGTTAGGTAGAAATAAACTGAATTGTTAAAGTGAAATTTAAAACAAAGGGCACAAAATACAGGTTCAATGCAGGGAAAGTGAAAGAGAGAAGAGCCAGGAATGAATCTTGGCTTCTGGCTTATTCAACTAGATGTTGTATTTCTAGAATAAGAGGAGGTTTTGACGCTCTGACCTGGAATGTGCTGAGGACAGGAATGAATGCGATTTGAGTATGGTGGTTTCAGGACCCCGAAGAAAAGTCCAATAAACTTGTCTTGTTGGCAACTGGGTAAGAAATTCTGGAACTAAGCAAACCGGATTGTAATGGAGATGGAATTTGGGAAGTCAGCAACATGAGATTAAAGCCATGGGCCTAGATAAAATTACTTGAGAATGTGTGGAATAAAAAGAGAAAGCAGATAGTGGATCTATGAGAATACCAACATTCTCTGGAAGAGGGCAATCCACAAACAGGGTGAGAACTGGACAAAGACAAAAACTGGAAGAAACTAAAGAGGCTATTTTAAGAAACTGGGAATAAAAGACAGTCTCCAGTGCCACACAAAGGTTGAATAACTTATGCACTTAAATGGTTTCATTGAATTTAAAACAAGGAGATGACAGGTAAATTTGACAAAAATCACTTTCAGTGGAGTTTGTGATGGGAAGAAGAAGGTAGAGATAGCAATTTTTTTTTTTTTAATGAGAAAAAAAGTGGCAGATCAGACATTATGTTAAAAAGTAGAGAGGGCTGGCCCCTTTTAAGGTCTACACCTGCAAGAGTCAAAGTGTCTTTTTTTCATTGCATGTACTCAATCGGTTAAACAAGTCACAAATTGAGTATCGGAAGAAACCACACAAAAACATGAAGACTGTGAGGAGTCTGTCACTGAGGCCATCTTTGGAGATTAGGTACCACAAAGACAAAAGTTAACATAGTCTTATAGCTGATATTTATTTTTCAATACAGTTTGCGGTTATAATATGGTAGTTTATACACTCAATTAGATTATTCATACACACACACACCATAGATGCCATTTCCTTAGGCAGTAAGAAGAGTTTTTTTTTATTATTATTATTGTTTTTTCAGATACCAGTTGCACAACTAATTTAAAATAAAGTGGTTGAAACTCTCATTTAACTAGGGAAAGCAAATGTTCAGAAAATTCTATATTTCGAGAATCCTAATCAATACATATATAGCTTAGATCCTTCCTGAGTGATGTCTTTGCTCCATATTTTTGTGCTAAGAAACCAATTGAAAACAATAAAACTATTTTTAAAATTTTACCTTCCTGGCCAATTCTGTCACAGCAGGTGATCTCTATTTTTTAATTTGTAAATTTCTAAAACTTCAGAAATTATTGTGTATTTATATATTAAAATCCAGAAGATAATTGCAGAATTGACAATAAGTTATATACTGTTTGTAGTTAACTTTGCATATCAATTTTTCCATTATCTTTTCAAAAGAGTACTATGATGTCCATGTATATTATTCTATGATTATTTTAGGAATCATTAGTTAAGAGAAGCTTTAACACATTTCTGGAATGCTAGTGAAATGTATATATCACAAACCATTTGTAAACGGCATTCACTGAATTGTTTTTAGATATTAAATATATATATATATAAACATTCCTTAATTAAAATTCTGGGGGGATAAATGAGGCATGCTCCAACAATTTTTCTTATCTAATTCCTAAGGAAACACAAAATTATTTTTAAAAAAAACACATTAAACTTAGACAAATATACCTCTGATAGTCTTGAAAAAAATGAGGCTAACTTAAAAATTTAACTATGGTCAATTGATTCTGCAGAGTGGGTGGTAGGCTATTGACTTTTTAAGATACTGCTCTAGAGAAAAATATCATCACTGATGTGTACTAAGAAAGGGCAGAGACAAATTTGTAAGGGAAAAGTTTAGCTCTCAAAAGGTTTCCACAGCAGAAGTGTTTCCTAAAGGCCAAGAAAAAAAAAAAATCTGTGTACTGAGCAAGAAATCAGTGTATAAAATCCAGTTTCTGTAGGGAAGCTGGATTGCCTGTTGGATTCTACAACGTAGGTCTCGAGCTGGTGGCTTTCAGCCTCCACAAACCATAAAGAGCTTTGTTTGGCCTAGAGTCTTAAAATATTTTAAATTACTGACCAAATCTTAAAATCACAAGTCTTTACACTAGAATTCTGATATCAGGATTTTCCTAAAGCACCAGAATATGCTGGGCTCCAAGTTCAAACACGGCCTACCTTATTGTTGCACCTCAACTGCCTTCTGATGTGTGTTGGCATTTGAATTCGAGAACCTCAATTTAAATGTCAGACAAGTTACGTAAAAGTTGAAAATAGGTAAAATAGACACTGAGTAGTATCTCAGTGTAATGATGGGCTTGATTTTCCAATTTCTAGATTATGTTACACCTCTGTGGGGCAGAGAGTAAGAGTGACGTTTTGACTTTTGTCTAGTTAGAGATGCCCTCATAAAATGAGGTTACTTGTGTTCAATATGAAACTAATTTCTGTCCAGGGCAATATGCAGAGAAATATGGTTTCTCTGTCAGACATCATTCAGTTTTGTATGAAATTTCAAAATATTGCCCTTACATTATATATTAAATACTCTTTATCTAAATCCTTAATTGCAATTTAGCCCAGTTTGGTTATCTTAAAATTTCCCTCATTAATTAATAAGTTAAATAAATCATGATTAAAATATTTTATATTTGCCTAAACATTGTAATTTTACTAGTTATATTTTTATTAAAGTAAAATTACTTACTAAAGTAAAATTATACTGTAACAGAAGAAAATAAATTAAACTAATTATCAGAATTATTTAAGCAAAAGCTTATATTTTCTTATTGTACTTTGCTTGGGCTTAGTTTCTATTCTATTAGGTCGGTGCAAAAGTAATTGTGGGTTTTGCCATTAAAAATAATGGCAAATTTGCAATTGCTTTTGCACCAACATAATATTTGATATTGCCTGGTTTGTTGATCAGCCAACAAAATTGTATTGATTCTATTTATAAAGACATACAGTATAGCTCTCAACAGTTCAGAGTATAGTGACTGAGAAACATTTAAAAAATAGTTATTATAATGCAAACTGTTAAATGTAGAGGTAGATATTCACAAGATACTACGGGGAACAGAAAAAAAAAATGTACACGTGGTTGGGGAATTAGGGAGACTGCCTAGTGGAGACAATAAGGATAAGTAGGCATCACCCAAGTAAAAGAGTTGAAGAGGAAGTCTTTCCTGCAAGACCAGGAATCAGGCATTGCCTAAAAGGGTGTATGCAAGTTTGGAATGGGTTGGGGGTGATAATAAATGAGCCTTTTTTAATTGTTGTATTTATAGCAAAACTAAGATGAGGTTATGCTGGGTATTTAAATCAATCATTCTGGATTCATGTGATTCTGCATCCTATCCCACCACTCTGAAGCTTATTTTGTTTCTCAGATTTAAATTTGTCTGCATCTGACATTTTAGATAATAGTATATCCCAATAAATCACCTTAAATTTAAAAGAAAAATAAAGTTTCTGGAGGAAGCAAAACGATTATCCAAAACTCTTACTTGACTTCTTAAGTATGGTGTACTTAGATTGCCAGTAGTTGAGAAAATGCAATATTTTATAATAATCCTCCACAGAAAAATACTTTAGTAAATCTTACTACATATGAATAGTTGCAACCACTCATGTGAAAATGAGAATTTATGCCGTCGGGGACTGATGCTCAAAATAGCTTTATTCAGGTACTTTGAGACAATGACATAATGAGTTAACTTTGGAGATATGACCATTTGAGGGTCTCCCATTGCGTCTCACATTTCAGAAGAGAAACTCCTTTTTCAGAGAAGTTATGTGTCCATGGTGCCATGTAATTGTCTAAGAGCCGTCAGTAAGCTAGCAATACTTTTATGTATTTCCACGTGATTATATCCCATAGATGTACCCCATAAATATGAACAATTATTACATACTAACAAAAATATCAAAAATGGCTCTAAATTAATTTATATAGTGTTTCAATGTTATGTTTTTACAACTACAGATACACATAATTTGATTATGAGATTTTATTGTACTCACACACATATAGCTATTACATCCTAATCCATTATTTGTAACTGTATATCCTGTGTGAATTTCATGATTAAAATTAGTTTTATTTGGAAGGCTTTGCAATGCAAGGAAATAGGAAAAAAGAAAGAGAGAAAGAGAGAGAAAGGAAGGGAGGGAGGGAAGGATGGAGGAAGGAAGGAGGGAGGGAGGGAAGGAAGGAAGGAAGGAAGGAAGGAAGGAAGGAAGGAAGGAAGGAAGGAAGGGGAAGGAAGTAAGAATAAGGAAGGAAAGAAAAAAGGAAGGAAGGAAAAGGAAGGAAGGAAGGAAGGGAGGGATGGAGGAAGGCAGGGAAGGAAGGCTGGAAGGGGATTAAAACACCTAGATAAGATAAAGACACATTAATCTTAAGCTAAACGTACAGGTTTAGAATAATTTTTTTCTTTCATTATAGGATAAGAAATACTGCAGTACAAGAAGGAAAAACTGTCCCTGTAGATGGGATCCCATGCATAATATAAATGCTAAATAATTATCTTACAGCAGTTTCAAATGGTTGGGAGAATGTAGTAACCTAAGCAAAGAGTACTTGCTTATGAAGGCCAGCATTGAGGCTGACAACTTCCATAGTGTTTTCAAAAAGTTTTTCAGAATTCTCAACCACTCAATTATTAGATATTCTTCAGTCAAGGTCGGCCATCAGCAAACACTGTTCATTCATATTTATTGGATATCGACTGTATGGTAGCTGATGGGAATGTGAAGTTAACCTACATGAAACACCAGTTTTCTTCAAAGAATTAGAAAAGTAAATTAAATATTAAAGAACATTTTACACTATCTGTTCTTACAGAGGTATGTACAAGTTAATAAAAAAATGCAGACCAAAAGGCAAAAGCGCCCAACAAAAGAGATACACAGGTCAAGGAAATTGTTTAAAGTTATCACTTTAAAATGAATTATTTTTCATGGCGAACTACAGGGGCAGCAGCATTTCAAGCTTAGGAACTCATGTACAAAAGATTGAAGCATAAGAAAACAACTAGTTAAAACAACAAGAGAAAACCAAAACCAAAACAAAACAAAAACAAGAAAAACAAAACAACAACAAAAAACACACAGAGTTTTAAAAACGCTGAAGCAAAGAGTGCCAGATGAAGAGAAGCAAAAGATTAATTTGGAAATATAAGCCACAGATTTCGAAGGGTATTGTTTCTCATATAAAGGAATCTGGCCCTTATTCTGTATACTAACCTGGGTTAAGAAACAATTTCCTAAAACACTGAAATATTTCTAAGGCATTACTATGTCATTGGAAACAGGAGACAGAGAATATATTGTTTCCTTTATGCGCTTTCCAGTAAACAGTATAAGTATTTGGAAGAAACTGTCCAAAAGTTGCCTGGTGTATGGTAGGAAATGGCCAGGAAATGGCCAGTGTGTTATAAGTGAAGGACAACAGGTGGCTCGACACCTCTGTGGTGAGCAACCAGTGGTCCTTTCACAGTTTCTACAGGGAGTATCCACTGTCTTCTCTAAATAACTAATTAACAAATATTTCAAGAACATAGTCTTAAAGGATAGCCAGAATATTACTCTCCTAGGTTTTTACATAGCTCGGTTTGTACCCATCTTCCACAAGAGGCAGGATGTCATCTTTGACACCTTCCTACTTCTTCTATTGAAACTTCTTCCTCTAAAGTCACCCATTTGTTAACTGATGTGCGCTTAGTGGATTATTCCTCAACCCATAGATACACATATAATTGCTGAAGGTGGCAACATCAGTGAGTAGGGAAAATGGCTGGATTCTTTGAAGACCATCCTAAAGAGACAGGCGGTATGACTGATTATGGTGGGTTTCTATCCAGTCTTCAAATATTTAGCTATCATTCACCAAACTTCTTGCAGGACCGGAAGCTAGAACAGATGGATAGTCAGTCATCTATTCTACCCACTTAGAATGTCTTTTTCTTAACCTGTACATGCTTCTGCTCCAGGAGAGAAAATGCATTTCCCTCCTAAGGGAAAACCAAAATATTTCTCTCTCTCTCACTCCATGTATATATATGTATGTATATATATACACACACACATATATACATACACACACATATGTAT
This sequence comes from Pan troglodytes, assembly GCF_028858775.2. NCBI lineage: Eukaryota > Metazoa > Chordata > Mammalia > Primates > Hominidae > Pan > Pan troglodytes. The sequence continues at coordinate 162,056,313 of NC_072404.2, read as the reverse complement.
ATATACATATATGTATATATGTAATAAATGATCTCTATATAGAGATATATAAGATAGATTTATCTTAAAATATCTATTTACCTATATATATTTAATCACTGCATTTTGTAACTCTCTTCAGCATGATAAATTCTTTTCAGAAGGAATCTGTCAACGGTATAAAATTTAAAACTCAAAATTAAACTGAAATTATGTTTTGATCGTGACTAGGAAAAAATGAAATACCTCATTATATACTGGTTTTAGGTAGAAAGAACAAAAGGAGCAAAATGCCTTCTCTTTCTTCTGACACAGAAATAGATAACAATGCAAGAGATATAAAATAAATGCATTTGTTAACTGTATGCATATCAGACCACAAAAGTCCATATGTATAAAACATCTTTACAAACAATATATATTTTTTCCTACCAATTACTGTCACTATTATTTATCATGGCTTTTCCTATGAATTTATATATGTTTACAAAAACATGAGTTGTTTCTGCATATAGAGATTTAAATATCAAGTTGGAGTCCTCAAGAAGATTACGATCAGAAGTTTATACCTATCTGGAATAATTTTGCAAACATTCACTTATTGAGTAACATTGAATCATTTGAATATAAAAAATAAATCATTAAAGAACTGATATAGTATAATTTTTTTCTTTGAGATAGTGTCTCACTCTGTCACCCAGACTGGACTGCAGTGGTGCAGTCTCAGTTCACTGCAACCTCTGCCTCCCAGGTTCAAGTGATTCTCATGCATCAGCCTCCCAAGTAGCTGGGATTACAGGCATGTGCCACCACGCCCAGCTAAGATATAATTCTTGGCTTCCTGTAGGGCAAGAAATTTGATGCATGTTGGCTAAATATTTGAAGACTAGATAGGCAGTCACCATAACCGATTATACTTCCTTGTCTCTTATCTCTTGACTTGAGATAAAAATAACATTATCATAATAAATTAAGATGGCTACAAATTCTATGGCTCTCTTCTCATTGAGAGGAAAAGTCTGTCTCTGCCTCTTAAAACTGAGCTGGCTTTGTGGCTGCTTCAACCAATGGAATGATTGGAATGTGACAGGTTACCAGTTTCTGGGCTCTGGACCTAAAAGATTGGCTGCATTCACTTCCTGTGTCATGGAAAATTCATACTTGGGATCAGGCACTGTGCTGTCAAAGTCTCGGTAACCTATGGAGATGCCCACATGAGGAGAAAGTAAGGCCCCAGATGAGCTCTCAGCTGATAACAGCATCAACTTGCCAGCCATTGAGTGGGCCATCTTGGAAGAAGTTCCTTCAATCTAAGCTGAGCCATTTCAGCTGATGGCACACGAAGCACAAATGAACTGCTGCCACCAACTCTACCCAAGTTGTAAATTCATGAGTAAAATAAATATTGCTGCTGTTGTTTAAAGCTACTAAGTTTTTCAGTGGTTCATGATACAGCAATAGATAACCAGTAATTTTATGTTGGCCAAAACATTAATAGGTGGGAAGAGGTGCCAATGAGTAGTAGAATGTGTATGAGATTCATGTAAAATGATATCACAAACATTGTCAGAAATACAAAAGTTATAACAAGAATAAAAAAAGGATACCATTTCTTGTGCCAACTTCATAGGTAAATTGTAGTTTCTTAGAGTGCTGTGTTGACGAGGCCTGCTATGCCAGCTGGTGACAGTGGGAGCTGACACTGATTGATTACCACCACGTATTTGTCATTAACAACCTTGAGACATTTGCCCATTTTTGCTGTTGTTATGTTCATGTTAGAAGATCCTTCATAATGTCATATTATTGTAAAAAATCATTCACCAGAAAATAAGAGCAAAAACTGTTCATATTCATTCAGGTACTTGGGACTGCCAAAAAAATACACAGAGCTGATATTTCATGTATGCCTGAATTTCTGTGTAATTTATCTTTTGCATAACTTCTGACTTTTTTCACCTAAAATATTACATATTTTCAGCTAACATACTGGGTAAAACATTGTGCAAATTTGTCTTTTATTTTTATTTAATTTTCATAATTTCAACTTTTACATTCGGGGGTATACGTGCAGATGTGTTACATGGGTATATTGTGTGACACTGAAGTTGGGGGTACAAATGATCCTATCACCCAGATAGTGATCACAGTACCCAATAAGTAGTTTTTTAGGCTTGAACCCATTCCTGTCTCCTCCACTTAGTAGTCCACAGTGTCTAGCTATTATTCCCTTCTTTATGTTGAAGTGTACCCAATGCTTAGCTCTCACGTATAAATGACAGTGTATGGTATTTAGTTTTCTGTTCCGGCATTAATTCACTTAGGATAATGGCCTCTAGCTGCATCCATGTTGCTGCAAGGAACATAATTTTGTTTATTTTTTGTGGCTGCATAGTATTCTATGAGATATATATGTATATATCACATTTTCATTATCCAACCCACCATTGATGGGCACCTGGGTTGATTCCATATCTTTGCTATTGTGATAGTGCTGTGATAAACACACCAGTTCATGTGTCTTTTTGGTAGAATGATTTGTTTTCCTTTGGGTATATACCCAGCAATGGGATTGCTGGGTAATCTGTCTTTTAATTCCAGGGCTAATATCAAGTAATGATGTATGATCATAGTTACACAGGCTGATGTAAACCACAGTTAAACTGGTTCACTCATGTTGGAAACAAAGCCATTGTCATTTTCAAAATGTTTAAAAGCCTAAAGAAAATTTGCATTTACTTGTATAATGACTGATGTAAATACCAAGATACATTTTTTTGATTAGGCTTATTTAACTTATTTTTAATAACTTGTTTTTTAGCTCATGATCATCAAAAATGATGATGAGAAGCTATACATGCTTGATTAGCAAAAGTGGAAAATAAATTGTAACTCAACAGATGTGGTTTGTTTGATAGACAAATATTTCAAAACATGGCATCTCTGGTTGAAATACACAGTATAATCAGTAGCTGACAGGAAAATTTTAAAAAGTGGTGCCATGTCTATGTTGAAAAGCTGGCTGGAAATGAAGGCTGAAACCTGATCTGGATTCTCCATCTGGTCTACTTTTAAAAATCTGTGGGTCCTTGGGCAAATCACTTCACAACTCTGCTTATTTTCTCACTTGTGGTCAGGACAGCGATACCAGCTTCAACTGACTACTTTGAAGAGAGTGAAATAAAATAACATTCTACATAAAATACTGTCGAGATCTGAAGATAGCCTATGAGTGTGTCGTGGTAGAAGACAAAATCAGGGCATATCTTTAATACATTTTCCCACTTTTTAAATATGAAGGACCTTGGGACACAGGTGGCATTTTCATCTTTGTTTCCAATGAAAGTTGGAACTTTGGAAGATAAGGGATGCTGTGGAGCTTGGATCTCTGGCTTAGTTGCTGGCTGGCAGCACATAATGTGATTTGGCTTTCTGTACCATGAATATACCCAAGTGGTAGGCGCTTGGCTAGGGCACCTGAGAGCTCCTAATGAGGACGAGAAAGAAAATGCCTGCCTGGAGAATTTCCAATCTCATCAATAATACTCAAATCTAAATTAGAATCGGAGTGAGAAAAAAGTCCTAGATAAAATTATAAAACAGGATACCAAGAAAGACATGGGGATTGATGAAGAAAGTATGATCAAGACAGACATGCCTGGTAATTTATATGATAATATAATAGGAAGGAGCTTCAGAAAACTTTCTGTGTTCTCCATAGTCTATACACTAGGAATAAGTGATGAAGAACAAGGTATTCTAATTTTAACAAGAAGATGTAAAAGTAAAATTTTAGATATGATCAAGATTCAGTGGTTTGGATTCAACTAGAAAACAATAATGGAAATGTACATTTTATTTAAAATAAGAAGACCGTGCAGAATAAAATAGTAAATTACAGCAAATTACAGCTCATTTTTAATATAGAGGTTTAAGTCGTATCACAATACAGCTTAGTATTGGGAAGACACTTCTATGAATCTCACTGTTTACAGATGAATGACTTGCTTCTGAGAGTTAAGGAGACTTACCCAAGACCACAAATTTAATAAACAGTAGAGTTTAAATTTACACTTGGCCTCCGTTCTGAAGTCTATTGCTGTATTCTACCATATTTCTGGAGTTTCTCTGTATCAAAGAAGATTTACACGTATTTTAGATTCAATGACCCTAGGAAGAAATATCTAAATATATATAAGAAAGCTATACTTATAACATTTTTTGAAAAACAGAAAAAGCAACTAATTAAAACTTTTTAAAAAACCACTTTATTGAGGTATAATTAATATATAAAAAGCTGTACACATTTAATGTAAACAATGCAATGTGTTTAGGGATAAGTGTGCTGGTGAAACCATCATCACCATCAAGGCAATAAACATATCTATCAGTTCCCAACGTTTCCTCCCACTCTATTATTTTCTGTGTGTGCATGTGTGTATCTGTGTGTCTCTGTGGTTAAGAACTATCTACTTAGGAAATTGTAATATGCAATGTAGTATCATTAGCTATAGGCACTGTGCTTGATACTAGCTCTCCAGGACTTATTTATCTTGCACAACTGAGACGTTGCCCCCTTTGACCATCATATCCCCATTTCCCCTCCCCCTTATCCCCTGGCAACCACTCTTCTACTCTCTGTGAGTTTTACTATTTTTAACCCACATGTAGGTAACATCATATAGTGTTTGTCTTTCTGTGTCTGGTTTATTTTACTGAACATAATGTCCTCCGGATCATCTATGTTGTCTCAAGTGACAGGATTTCCTTGTTTTTTAAAGCTGAATAATATTTCAGTGTATGTATATACTATATAATCTGGACCAAATTCTTATCAAGATGAAAAAAAAATGGGTAGGCAGAATAGAAGTGAAAAAGGTCCTAGGAAATGGTGGTCTTGATTATTTCAATTTAATGATAACTAAAAAGGAAAGCATTAGAATATAGTCAAATTTAAATTTTTGATAAGGAAAAATACATGATGTGGAAGTTACCTTACATATGAAATGATAGAGTAAAATACAATTGTTACCAATATATCAATAAAAGGTAAATGAAAGTTAATTAACAAGTGATAGAAAGCAAGGTAAAATTAATTTGTTAGCCATATATGTATAAAATATTCTGGAGAGAAAACATAGAAACGCTATAAAATTGAGAAAATTTCCACGCGAGTTCTACTGTTCAGATATCATCAGGTTCTGCCCAAAATAAAACCAAAGTATATTTAATGAAGATTAAATAAAATGATACCATGTTGTAAATAACATTGTTTAAAGAAATATTATATAATTTTCAAAGATTTTGAACTCTGTTTGAGTAAGAAGAGGGAAAAAAACGCAAAAACCTGGTCCTTGAGGCTAATGATCTAATGTCAATGGATGATAGATTAATTCACTGGCTAGATTTTCTAAGTAAATAAATTTTGGACTTAAATACTTGGTAGTCAGAGCTAAAAATCAAGGTTATCAAAGATAACATAAACATATACAGAACAACCCTAAGTCAGTTTATATCTCTAAGACTAAAAGTGGACACCCTAACATAAGAAAAGAACTTAGATAAATTCTTTTTGACTAATTGTAGGTTATACAAGAAATGCTAGAGTGGTCAAGGAAATGACCTGTGAAGTGTACATCTGTGAATACAATCTCATCTAGAATAAAATGCTAAATTTGCATAAACACCTTAGAAAAAAAGCATATCAGGAAGCCAGCCTGAGTTTATTAAGGCCAGACTCAACTTAATTCTTTTGTTTGTTTTGACAAGGCAATTAGAGAAAATACAGGGGAATATAGACCGTATGCCTGGATTTCAACAAAATTTCTTACTGAAAGAAATTTTAGAAAAAAAATACAGAAAAGTAAATGGTAATGTGAAAGAAAAACTGATTCAATGGCTTTACTCATACTTATTAATAATGAAGGTCAGGCTGCAGGATATTAATGTAAAATAATTACAATTAAATGAGATAAATAAAAACCATGTACTTATGACATCAGGTGATCCGCTGCCTCGGCCTCCCAAAGTGCTAGGATTACAGGAGTTGGAGACCAGCCTGGCCAACATGGAGAAACCCTGTCTCTATTAAAAATACAAAAAACAAAACAAAACAAAACAAAACGTAAAACAGAATCAGTTGGGTGTGGTGGTGGGCGCCCGTAATCCCAGCTACTCGGGAGGCTGAGGCAGGAGAATTGTCTGAACTGGGGAGGCGGAGTTTGCGGTGAGCCAAGATCGTGCCATTTTACTCCAGCCTGGGCCACAAGAGCAAAACTCCACTGTCGCAAACAAACAAACAAACAAACAAAAAAACTATGTAGATATCTAGATATCTGGGATAGAAAAAAATGAAGATTTTTATGAATACTTAGTCTGATGGATAGAAGAGTAAATAAGGAGACTGGGGAATGGAGAGAAGCATGAGGGGATACAGACACACCGTAAAGGAGTTAAGGGTTTTTACATGGCAGAAATATTAGGTCTATTTCCTATGATCCATTGAGCGGCAGGGCAGACGTCACTCACTGGCAAATTACAGGAATTTAGCAAAAGTTTTCCAGCAAGAAGAGTTGCTTGAAAATGATGAGTTTATAACACTTGTGTTAGTCAAGCAAATACAGAAAAATCCATTTCGTGTTCACGCATAAAGAGAATTCACTCATGACATAGGAGGGTATACTAGATAAACTTATTCCATGTGATGATTGTACAATTTTGGTACCGAGGAACACGTTGGTATGAAAATTTCCTGATGATTTTAAGTAGATTCCTACTTGGCACACTAAGCATACAGAATACTAATGTTACAAAATTTGAAATGCCTAAAAAGAAAAAGATGTGATCATCAATTAACATTTTTAAAGAGAGATTGGTAGAATATTAGATTAAGAAACAGTAAAAAACGTATAGTCCAGGCAGTCCCAATAGCCTCCCATGTTATTCTTTCCATGAATCTGTGAGGCAAAGATTAGTAGTCTTATTGAATATACCAGGGCACAAATGTGAATCATTGGAGATATCTACCAAAAAGAATTATAGTGCTGCAATTTTTTTCTTTGTCTGTTTTAGAATTAAACATTAAAAACAATAAAAGAATGTAGGAGGGCAAATTTTGGCAGCTTTGAAAGTGAGATTGGTGCTATCTTGGTATAAAGATATTTCTTTTTTTTTTTTTTAAGAAAACTGAACAAAAAATTGATAGCATAAGGGAAAACCTTAGAGTCAGAAAAATCCTGACAAATTAAGAAAGTAATTACCAAAATAAAACACAAGAAAAAACATTCCTCCAGCTCTAGGCTTCAGATGCTCTTTTAAAATCAGTCTTGATTGCAGGGTTGAGGGGTGAATAAACCTTCAAATTTTTATAAAAGCAGCCAGAGAAACAATTGGGTTAACTTTACAAGGAATCGTTTTAGAGTAATTTGTACTAGAATTAGTCTATTCTTGAAATCTTAAAAATGTAAAGGGAAAGCACATACACACACACACACACACACACACACACCGACTTACATATATTCAGAGTTAAAGAGCATAATGAAACACGACAAGTTCTATCCTGTGCAAAATACACTCACATATTATTGAAATGCTTAGTTTACAATTCATGCTGAAAAGAATCTTTGACTTCAAGTGATAAGTCAGTTGTTAAAATACTGGCAGAGCACACTCCAAGACAATATGGTAATTGAAAACATGACAAATAGAATCACTTAAGTTTTCTTATTGGCTCGTTTCAATCCATGTCCAACTAATTGCTTTCCTTGCAAAAAGAAGTTCTGAAGACAATAAAAATAATTGCTGAAACTTTCTCTGTAAGATTAAAATCTTAAATAATTAAAGATATCCATTTATATTAACTACAATTATCATGTATTGCTCTTGCTTTTTAAAGGACAAACTAGAGGAAGTGGCAGAATTCAAACAATGCCAACGTGTGTGCATTTTTACATCAGCTATATAAGAGCTTGTTTTGCCAAATTTCCTAACACTGTTTAAATCCCAGGAAATGCCTCAAAGTTAATTACCCATGTGACATTCCCCTATAATATTATTTACATTAGACTACTGGATCCCTGATATTCTCGTTTCTTGCCACTAACTTGTTAATAATTCATTTTTTAAAAATTTTCTTATGCAAAAAATATAAGATTTATTTGATGTAAGCTGCAGGTTTTTTATTTTATTGGAATCAACAATGTAAACATCCAAAGATGTTAAGAGTAACTTAACATTTCGGAAGCAAATTATAATTTCATTTTATTTACATTGTTTCTATGTCCTCTGAAAATATTTTTCCAAGAAACCACACAACTAGTTGGATAAACATAAGTAGTTAACATAACTCATCTAACATGTAAACATATTTTTCCATGAAATTTTTAGTTTGGGGGTCTGGGAGATAAATATGCATTTAAAAAATTTCATTAGACCACCATTGATTATAAACTCTTGAACTTATTAAATGCAGTGACTAGGCTTGTAGAGACTTACCTTTAAAGGCATATATGACATTGAGAGCTGTAAAAATTTTTAAGGGAGCTAGAAAAGCAAATTATAATTCTGTCTACAAGTTTTTAGAATGATAATAATTATTGTACTTTTTATTTTGAGTAGCAGCCTATCATTTACAAAGTAATTTACTCTCTACTTCCCCTCCCTTCCTTGACTAATTTTGCTTGACTAATTCCTGCTCATCAGCATTTTGGCCCCAGTTAGACATGGGCTTTCTCCTCGAAGTCTTCCGTTGCACTCTACTTATGCTCCAGTGGGCCCTCCAGCCCCATCCTGTAGTGCAATGTCCTATTCATCATCTGAATGTAAATCCCATATGTATGGGACCTCGTCTACCTCAAGGAACATTGTACTCTCCATGCTTAGAACAGCATCTAACCCATAGCTGATACTCAATACATACTGAGTAGGAAACATCTCACTCAGTTCTTAAGATGGTACTGGGAGGTTTCGAGATGCCCAAGAAGAGAAGGCGCTTGTATAGTAGTAACAGCCAAAATAGGGACCACTTTTTCCACTATTCCATTACTACCTGTCAAATTAATTCTTCCTCCAATTTTAGCTGCAATATACCTGCAAATAAATAATATGCAAGAAAAGAAGCACAGTTGAACCTCACACACAAATTTGAACTGTGCAGGTCCACTTATATGCAAATTTTTTTCAACCAAACGTGGGGATCAAAAATACAGTATTTTCTGGATCCAAAACCCACATATCAGGAGCACCAACTTTTCATATACCTGGATTTCACAGAGCTAACTGCAGGTCTTGAATATTTGGGTTTTGGTATAGGCAGACGGTCCTGGAACCCATCCCCTGCATATACCCAGGGACAATTATATTACAGAGTTTGTTACTGGTAAAATAATAGTTAGAAATCAGATGAACTTTTCTATTGAAAATGCCCTATTTACATGCTTAAAATTCATTGAACATCAATAGTAACCAAGATAGGTCATAAACTATGGCTTCTTCCAAAAAAACTAATAAATGACACTTCAAACATAATATGATTACTTTATATATAAGCAGAAAGTGGAACAACTTACATTAACATTCTCTTTGATGTTAAAAAACAGCTTGAAATTATTCTAAACAATCTATAAGATGATTTTGGAGAAATTGGAGAAACTAATTTTTTATACTAAAATAGTGTTTTGATCAATTGTCTAGAGCCATTATTTTTAAACATTCTGTTCTGATGTTCTTAACTCTTTAGTACATTTATTATAACCTAACAAGATGGCATTTCACAAATGATAATGTGTGTGTATTGGCTGTATGTACTTATGCAGTTGAAAGGAATGGAGCAGAGACAGAAACACTTAAATTTGCTGAGTTCTCGCAAAATTTTCTCTTCGTTGTCCTAAATTTCTAAGCTAAAGTTTATTTGGTTCTTATGAGAATATTCCAATGAAAATAAAAACTGTTTTCTTTTAAATACGCATGTGCACACACATGTATAAATCTTCCCTTGAAAACCTCAATAACTGCAAATTTGAACACATAAAAAAAACGTATTTTTTGAGAATTACTACTAACAACTAAAGAAAAGAGAAAGGCAATGCAATTATCAGAAGTATGTGCCAGGAACTTAAATATAATTTTAAAAGTTATCTCTGAAATTATTGGAAACACCTTTATAGGGAATATTGTGAAATAACATTGTAAAGAATAATACGCTGTATTTCAGTTTTGAAATAAATAAAAATTTTGAAAAATACAATGTACAAATGCATATCCATGGCTAAAATAATTCAAGTCCATTAGTTATTTAGAACTATATAAACAACTATATAAAACAAATTTACAGTTACGGTACCTATGTAATACACCAAATAGTTAAAAAGTACATAACTTATTCTGCAAAAAGTGACATTTGTAGTTTGATCAGAATAGGTTTGAATCTGTAAATTGCTTTGGGCACTGTGGTCATTTTAACAATATTGATTCAATCCATGAACATGGAATATTTTTCCATTTATTTGCATCATCTCTGATTTCTTTCAGCAGTGTTTTATGGTTCTCCTTGTGGAGATTCTTCAGCTCTTTGCTTAGTTGTATTCCTAGATATTTTCTTCTTTTTGTAGCTATTGTAAAAGGTATCGCATTCTTGATTTGGTTCTCAGCCTGAACATTGTTTGTGTACAGAAATGCTACTTATTTTTGTACAGCACTAGCAGTTGACCTACCATTCAGCTCAGCAATCCCATTACTGAGTATATTAGTCTGTTCTCACACTGCTATAAAGAAATGCCCAAGACTGGGTAACTTAGGAAAGAGGTTTAATTGACTTACAGTTCTGCATGGCTGGGGAGGCCTCAGGAAACTCACAATCATGGCAGAAGGGGAAGCAAACACATCCTTCACATGGTGGCAGGAGAGAGAAATGCAGGGTGAAGACGGGGGAAAGGCCTTTATAAAACCATCAGATGTCATGAGAACTCACTCACTACGATGAGAACAGCATGGGGGAACCATGATCTAATCACCTCCCATGAAGTCCCTCCCCTAACACGTGGGGATTATAATTTGGATTACAATTCAAGATGAGATTTTAGGTGGGGACACAGCCAAACCTTATCACTGGGTATATTCCCAAAAGAAAATAAATCATTCTGCCAAAAAGACACATGCATTCATACGTTCATTACAGCACTATTCACCATAGCAAAGACATGGAATCAACCCACGTGCCTATCAAAGGTGGGTTGAATGAAGGAAATATGGTTTATATACACCATTAAAATACTATATAGCCATAAGAAAGAAACCATGTCCTTTGTAGCAACATGGACGTAGCTGGAAGCCATTATCCTAAGCAAATTAATGCAGGAACAGAAAACCAAATGCTGCGTATCTTCACTTATAAGTGGGAGCTAAACATTGGGTACAAATGGACACAAAGATGGCAACAACAGACACTAGGGACCAGCAGAGGAGGGAGAGAAGGAGGAGGCAAGAGTTGAAAAACTAACTGTTGGGTACTATCTAGACGACGAATATATTTGTGCTTCAAACCTCAGCACCATGCAATATACCTTTGTAGCAAACCTGCATATGTATCTCCTGATTCTAAAATAAAAGGTAGAAAAATAATAAAAGAAGATAATGTGTTTTTATATTTTGTAAAAAAAAAAAAAAATTATAGGGATCAGTTCACCAAGCACAAGTGACAGAGATCATAACTCTTGGGGGTAAAACTTGTATATACTTTTTGCTATTTTTTCCCTTAGTTTTTGAAATATCCATATTTTCCATTTATTGTGTCAAAAAATCATAAATTTTTCATGTTTTCAGAAAACATCCATTTTTAGCAAAACATAACCAATAGTAGCATTTGAAGTTTCATCCCAATCCAGGGTCTTGACCCCCACCTCCTCACCCAAAATAAATAAATAAATGGAACACACATGAATAATTAAAGACTGGGCTAAAAATCAGGCAGGGCCTTAAGATGATTTTGTAAGTAGGACTTCTTATGATGTCTGGGTTTCCATAAGATACTGTATTTGATGAAAATATTTGCCATATCCTAATAAATCCCACAATTTTAAAGCTCTAAGAAAAATTAGAGATCATCTAATTCCATAACCTGCTTTTATAAATAAAACATGAAAAATTTGGTTTACATATTTGAGATTATTCAGTTTATTCTTGAGAAAACCAATACAGTTTTATTGGCTTTTCCTGTAGGTTAAAATACCTAAGATCTAGAGTAACGTGTGTGGAATTAGAATTGTTCCATGTGATAGGGTTCTATTGGATGGCAGTGCAAAGAATGCAGACTTGGCTCAAAATTCTGGAAGGATTTTTAAAAGACTTCCCTGGAATCTACTCAATGCCAATAATTACTTGGCTTGTAACAAAAATAATTCCTTATAAACATCTCTCAGATATTAATTTTGCTCACATCATAGCTTCAACAGATTTAGGAATGTCATTTAAATGCTGCTGGTTTATTATGCAAACACAAAGCCACAATTCTGCAAACACATCTCTGAAGACATTTCTGCAGTTAGTAAGTCCTTGTGAATCTAATGAGGATAATATTTCATCCCCTGAGATTTTGTAGACAATAGATTAAAAGATAATAAAACAAATATTCAGCCCTCTGTAAGTTTGAGTTTCCAAAAAGATGACAAAATGTTTTTCTCCTTCTACTAATATATGAATGGGAAAACCAAGCACAGCACAGCAGAGTTTTGTACTTGCACACCTAATTGTCATCAGAGTATTAGAAAATATACTCCTTAAATGGTTTAGTTGGGATGATAAAGAGGGAGAACATAATGAAGTAATAAAAAGCTCCCATCTGTGGCCTCTGGGTTCATATTTCAACTCCACTGTTGTGTAGACTTTTCTACTCAGGTAAGATCTTTATTTACTTAATTTTAAGTTTTATTTAATTGTATTTATGTTTGGCTTAAACAAACATTTATTTCTCACAGTTCTGAAAGCTGGAATTCTAAGACATGGTGCCAACATGGTGCCAGCATGGTCAGGTTCCTACTGAGGGCCCTTTTCCTGGCTTACAGGTGGCTACCTTCTTGGTGTTCCTCGAATGGCAGAAAGAGAGAGCATAAAGGAGCTTTTATGAATTTCTTTCTATAAGGGCTCTCATCCCATCACAAAGGCTCCAACTTCAGGACCTAATCACCATAGGCTCCTGTTTCCAAATACCATAGCAATAGGTATTAGGCTTTCAACGTGTGAATTTGTGGAGGACATAAACTTTTCATTGTTATCTGTGATATATTTGGCTGTGTCCCCACCCAAATCTCATCTTGAATTTTTAGCTGCCATAATTCTTATGTGTTGTGGGAGGGACCAGGTGGGAAATAATTGAATCATGGGAGTGGTATCCCACATATTGTTCTCATGGTAGTGAATAAGTCTTACGAGATCTGATGGTTTTAAAAGGGGAAACCCCTTTCACTTGGCTCTTGTTCTGTCTTGTCTGCCACCATGTAAGATGTGCCTTTTGCCTTCAGCCATGATTGTGAGGCCTCCCCAGCCACGTGGAACTGTGAGCCCATTAAACTTCTTTTTCTTTATAAATTACCCAGTCTTCAGTATGTCTTTATCAGCAGTGTGAAAACAGACTAATACAATCTTTATTTTCTTTATTATTATAAAGAAAAATAACATTCACTGATCACTGACCGTGAGCTCATGAGCTAAGATGTAGAAACAAGCTGTTCTCATTTTGAGAGAAGGCTCTCAGCTCCACAGTCCCTGCCAGGTTCTGGACCCAGGCATTTGTCAGACAAATTACATGTGCCTTAATTCCCATATCTTGGAAATGAGAGTACTGACTTCATGGAGTGTTATGAAACTTAAATGAACTAATTCCTGTAAAACACTCATAAGAGTGTCTGTAACATAGTGAATGCTAATTTAATATTATATACTTTATTTAAATCTTGTAGAAAATGAAGGATAATTAATAGAAAAGAGAACAGTATAAAGTTGTTCAACACTGCCTCTTGACAGCTTATCAAATGTAACATTAAAATAATTTTAAAACATGTTTACTAACATGATATATAAAAGTTGGGAATATCTTATATAACTGGATGCATTTAATTCTAATTTTAAAAAATCCAGAATGGTTTTAAATGTAGAAAGAGTGGAAAGGAAGTTTATCATCTATGCCAACATCTATTGATAATAGTAACTAGAATTAATAGTCAGAAGAGTAAATCAAATCAAGTATGCAGTGATGGGAAAATGATGCCTGCCACAGGGCAATGAAATGGCAGCACAGACACTGCCTCAGTCAACCTATGAAGGCATCTGCTTTCCATTATATTTCATTCCACACATACTTATGGAGCAGTTACTACAAGCCTGGAGTGTTTCTTGGTTTGAAAATGTGATTGAAAGCAAGCCAGACAGTCCTTTCCCTCACAACTGATATTTTGTTGAAGATAGGCATTAAACAAATGAGCAAATAAAGTTCGCAAAAGGTAAGTGTCCATTATAGCAAAGTAAAACAAAATAAGGGGTTAGAGAGATACTAGGAGTTCTTGAAAGTGGTCAGAGCTGCTTTGAGTTGGACATTTCAATGGGGAGTGGAGAGGGTGGAAGAAAGCGTACAAAGATCGGCAGGTAAGGCAATCAGTTGCAAAGGTCAGGAGGCAAGGAAAAGCTCATCTTTTTTGAGAAGCAGCGAGAAAGCTGATGTACTTAGAGTGGAGTGAGGGCAGGGGAGGTCCGCAGAAATGGGGTCAGAGAAACAGGCGCTGTCAATTTATGAAGGGCCTCCTGGCAATTAAAAGAGTTAGGGCTTCATTCAGAGAGTGAAGTTAAACTAGTAAAATAATTTTTTCAAAAGAGAATGACAGCATCTGCTTTATATTATTAAAAAGAAACGGTTTTCTAACTCCTACCTTAGGTCGTCTTTTCTAACATAAACATAGGGCTGGTATAATCTGATTTAAAAAAAAAACTCAACAGAACTTGTGGGAAAGGGAAAATGTAGAGTCTTACTCAGCAATTCAGCTGTAAAAAAAAATTCCTAAGTGACTAGCAAAATGAAGTTAGCATTATAGAAAAAAAAAAAAGATAATACATCATCACTTTCTTCCTTCCGCTCTCCTCCCAGGGTTTGCCACTGGCCAAATGGAAGAAGAAGATCAAGGACAAGAAGTCAATTAATGTCACTGACAGAAGTCAGCAGCCTGCCAAATACTATGGTAAAAAATGTGGAGAGTGGATCTAGAAGAATAAATAGAAGATATCTACCACTCAAATTGAAGTGGTTGCATTAACAGTATTCAAGATACAGCTATCATAATTAGGGGACGTTGGTCCATGAATAAACACCAAAATAAAGTAAATTGTGTTTCTAGGAGACATTTTAAAATGAAAGAATACAAGTTCTGAACCCTCTTTTAATGTATTCTATTGAGTATTTTATTATGTTAAAGAACTGAAAATGACTTAGGTCTATCTTAAAACAATATGCTGAAGAGGAAACATTAATGAACTGTACTTTGTGAAGGTAGATTACTTGATTTAGTGAAAATAATTCGTAGTGTTCACTTGTCATCATGGTCGGGTAATGAACTGAGAATCTCCTATAATAGAAAAACTATCATGGAAGTTGACATCATGAAATATAAACAGTTCTCAAATAATCTTGCTTCATTCAAAGTAAATATCCAAATAGCACTGAAAGCCATAGAGCTGCTAAAAAAGTTTAAAAGTCCATATATATGTATACATATATGTATATGTACATATACACATATATACACACATACATACATACACACATATATAGTATACACACATATGTATATATGTATACATATACACACACATATATAGTATACACATATTATTTATATACATATACACATATATTTTTTATATATATATATTTTACAGACAGGCTCTTGTTCTGTTACCCTGGCTGGAGTGCAGTGGGGCAATCATAGCTCACTGCATCCTCAAATTTGTGGGCTCAACCCATCTTCCAAGTTCAGCCTCTCCAGCAGATAAGACTGCAGGCACATGGCACCACACTAGGCTAATTTTAAGTTTTGTTATAGAGATGGGGGGTCTCAATATGTTACCCAGGCTGATTTTGAATTCTTAGCCTCAAATGATCTTCACCTCTCAGCCTCCCAAAGTGCTGAGATTACAGGCAAAAGCCATCATGCCTGGCCCCTTTCCTATGTTTTTAATGGTTGAACAAATTATGTTTTACCTTCTTTTCATTAACTTGTATATTCTTGTTTCTGAATGCAATGCTTTTGTTATTTCTTGCTTGATATTTATGTCCTTTCTTATACAAAGCACATAATGAGAAAGACACTGATATCTATAGTCAAAATAACCATTAAGATCATTTCTTACATGCTTAGTGTCATCAATGAAAAACACTTGAAGCAGTAGTTAAAAGTAAAAAGTTACAAATATACCAATAACCTAAATAGTGAAATATGAAAATAAAATGATTTATTTTTTGCACTAAGTCTACTTAATTATCTAATCCAGAACAACCAATATGCATGGGTATGACAGAGGAAAAAATTTGCATTTCCTCCATATTCTTTTCTGAGCCTTCCAGACTTTTTGAGTGAAAAACACATATAATGTGAATTAGGTCAACAATTTTGACCCAATAATGTGTATTGGATCATTGTTGACCTGATAATCAACAATACACATTATTGTATCATTGATCCAATGACCCAGGGTGATCTGGAGGGCGATTTTGCAACTTGAGAATACATGTTTTAAATCAGTATGTCTAGAAGGTTCTGGCACAAATGTAAGGGTTTAATAAATGGTTGTTGAATGGATTAATAATGAAAGATGAAGGATCAGAATAGCATTTTGAGGCAAACGAAAGTTACAATATTCCTGGCAGTATTCTGAAGTTTTATTCAACTCAAATATTTTTCTAGGAAGGACATTTATTTTATTATAGAGTTTTATCTCCTTTGCTGAAATCATAATCACAATGATATGAACAATATGCTTTCTTTACGGAGGAGCTATTTTAAGAGAAAAATTCCAAAATAAATAACACAAAATGGTATATGAAATCCGACCTGATTCACAGAAGGAAAAAGAACATGCCCTGGGGGACTTGGCAGCAAATACAAGCCAGCAGCAAGAATATGACCTTCAGTGTCTGCTCTCATCTTCAACCTGGGAAGATTCAGGTGATGCAAGAATAGATTTGGTCACGATCCCATGAACTCCCTAAGAGTCAACATGCACCTAGATCTCTCAGTCCTGACTGATTTAATTATTTTATTTGGATCTGTCAAAGCAAAAAACCAAAACAATCTGCCAAACAAAGTTAAACAGGCCAGGAGTTTAATGTAAGAGAGGAGGGAAGCCAAAAGTCAAAGTGAGCTGTACTGCAACTCCTGCCCCAAAAAAGATGTTTTTGTTCTTCCTCTCGTTTTTTTTTTTTTTTTTTTTTTTTCTTTATGTGTGTGTGTGTGTGTGTGTGTGTGTGTGTGTGTGTTTAAGATAAGGTCTCCCTAGGTTGTCTAGGCTGGTCTTGAACTACTGGCCTCAAGCGACCCTTCTGCTGTAACCTCCCAAAGTGCTGGGATCATAGGCATGAGCCACCACACCTGGCCAAGCTGAAAAATTTTTATAAAGCTAGAATTAGATCATAAAGACCTGGGTTTTAGGCCATCAGTATTTCCTAACTGGCTTTGCACCCCCGCCAAAAGCAAACTGCCTCTTAGGAGGTAGTTTTACACCTTGGAGCAAAGCATCCTTCAAATGTAGGCTCCTGCTATCCCACAGAAGCCGGAAGACAGGGGCTCTGTCTTCATTGATGTTTACATTTCAAAGAGTTGGCTTCCAGGTCTTTTGAGAAAGACAGTTTTGTGTTTTAAAACTGGCAAAGCACTTTCAAAAAAGATTTACATGTCAAAGAGTCAGAGAAAGGATTTACAATTACTAGTTTTCTAAAGGGAATGCTCTAAGAAAAGGGAGGTCAGGGCCTAGATTTAAGCAGCAGCTTGTGTAAAGTTTAATCAAGCTGTGGGGAACATTGAGGCCATTTTAGTCAGATCCTAAGATATAATCTTGTTTATTCCAGAGGCCCTCCATATAGGAGAATTATTTATCTGAATCCCTTCAGTTATAAGTTTGTGTAGAGAACCAAAATTCAGCTTCTCATGAAAATATGTATAACAAAATGCCACTTATAATCTCAGATGCCATTAAATCATCCTTTTCTGCCTTTTTACACTAGAGCCTGTCTTTGCCTTTCAGCCTATGTCTGTCTTTCATGTCAATATATTCTTAGTTATTCGCTACTTATAATGCAAATACAATGTAAATTGAATAATGAAATTGCAAATTTTACAAAAGAAGGAGGTCTTTCCAAAGTTAATGACGTTGATGTAGAACAGTTCAAAACATGTGCAAAGCAGTTAGACCTATTCTGATCAAGAGAAATTGGCAAGAATGATTGCACAATAGGCTTTTAAAAATAAAATGGTTTGAATATAAAATAAACAAAAGCGCTAATTGGGAAACTGATAAGACTCTGAAATAATTCTTTGCAGAAATGACTTTCAGGTGATAATGCCACAGAAGCAGAATGAGAAGTCGTGTTATCATACAATTTTATTGAAAGAATCATGTCAAAACTTGACAAACAATTTAAGTGAAGAACTGAAGTATAGCTGCAATTACAATTTTGTTACACAGTTACACAATTACAATTTTCTGTTATAAAAAGAAACATGAGGCCAGGTGTGGTGGCTCACGCCTGTAATCCCAGCACTTTGGGAGGCCACGGTGGGCGGATCACCTGAGGTCAGGAGTTCAAGAAAAGCCTGACCAACATGGTGAAACCCCATCTCTACAAAAATGCAAAAATTAGCCAGGCATGATGGCAGGTGCCTGTAATCCCAGCTACTTGGGAAGCCGAGGCAGGAGAATCACTTGAACCCTGGAGACAGCGGTTACAGTGAGCCAAGATTGCACCATTGCACTTCCAGCCTTGGTGACAGAGCAAGACTCCATCTCAAAAAAATAAAATAAAATAAAAATAAAAAATAAACATGAATTAATTTCTTTTATCTAGACAAAGTTCTAATAGATCCTCATTTTAACTACTAATTATACCATATTGTTTTCTATCCTAGGTGAATTCACTTTAATAAACTTTTCCTAAACATCAGCTATATTCAGGATCTTTTATATACAAGTTCCTATTTCCTGGCATCAGATTTTAACGTCAGACTTGATATTTCCTTCTTCCTGAGTTCACTTCTCCCGAGAATTTAAGAGTAACCCTCTTTTTGATGCATCAAATTGATCCTTCACCAATAAATCCACCTCTTTCTAATTTATTTCTCCTGAAATGTGTGACATTTTAGCATTTCCGACTTAATTTGGTGCCCCCTACAAATCATGAACTCTTGTAGGTATAATATAAGCTATATTTTCTTGGAAGAAAATAAATAATATCTTTGTAAATAATACTTTTAAATCAATATCAAATGAAGATTCTCCACCCCCACATAATAGTCACTCAAAATTTGACGAAAAACATGATGTACTAACAGAATATGACCCAGGCTCTCTGAATATAGTAAACACTGCCCCCTCAAATTGTAATCATTACATCCTTGGGCCTCTCCCTTTATCCTCATGTAATTGTGATACAGAAATAGGAAACATCTTGTAGTTCCCCCAAACAAGCCATATGTCCTATTCTCCATGCTTATTATTCTTCTCATACACCCCATTCCTCATTCCCTTGACCCACTCGCATTCATAATTCAAATACTCTAGGAGCCCACTTCTTACCCACAGAGGGTCACTGTGCAGCCTCTGAATCGCATGCACTTCCAGTTCTACACTTTCACCCTCTAAGCCTAAAAAAGTCCCTGGCACACAGCATTAATTACCTGAAATTACTTGAAATATCAGAAATCCATAACAACAACAATGAAGTAGCTTATGTCCTTTGAAAAAATAAGAGCCAGACCAATTTTGTGAAAATAAATGATTTGAGAAGAAATACAAACTGTCAGTACAAATAACACAGCTATTATTTTTCTAGCAGCAACTCATGTTAGCTCCTCCTCTATGTGCTTCAAAATCTGTGTCTTGCATAAAATTCTTTTTGTAGACGTGTGGGTGGAGATGGGATGGGGTAGAAAGGGTTACTTCCAGTAATGTTAGTTTAAACCAGACATCTTGTATAGCATTAATAGACAGGCATATAAGAATGCAGTGGTCTAAATCCACCCAATGCATTGAAAAGACATCAACAATTCTCCAATGGCAGAAGTTTAAATCAACTGTTTCTTAAATGTCAGTATCTTTGAACTATCCATGGATTAGGGAAGAGGGATCTGGCACAATTTCTCATGCAGTAAAATATTGGAAACAAGCAATAAGTATTTATAAGTAAAAATGCAGGTGCTATGTTGGGATAGTTATGAATAGAGAATGCTCCCATTTGGAATAACGATAAACATTGGCTAAAATGAATTTTCTCAACTATACTGACCCTCAGATAAACAGATAACACTGAACCATTTGCATGACTATTTGCTTAAATTATAAAATACAATATTCTGAAGACAATCATTTAAGTGTAGAAAGAACTTCTTTGAACAATCTGTGCATACAGTATTTCTAAGATAGATGTTAAGCCTTCTAGCTATTATCTCCTAATGTGTATACAATGTGTTTGACAGTTATTTTGATATGTTTGGGATGCATTCATGCCTTCAAGCTAAGCATGCACTATCCAATTTGGAGGCCTTAAATAAGCTCTCAGTATTTTTGAGAGCTAATTAAAACTTCATTATTAGTACAACAGCCGTACCACAGTACTGGCTTGATAAGAAACTCAATAACTGACAATGTCTTTGTAGGTCTTTCAGCTGACACTTATAATTAAGTTGCATGGAACCCAACCACCCTCTAGAAACTCTCTGTACAAGACAACAAAAGAGTAAGCATGAAGTGCAGCATTGGTTTACGTTAAAGTACAGCCAAAGCCTGGGTTTTGTCACAGATTTTGTTTCCAACTTTCTTTTTCAACCAGAAAAAAATAATTCTATTTGAAATACATAGTTTTATTAAGTTTGTTTTTTGGGGGTGATCTATATATACTTTTCTCTTGTGATATCTGTTTTCATACAGGTGGATGACGTACCTTCCAATGAAGAATTCAATTTACCAAAAAAAAAAAAAAAAAAATCCAATAATTTAACTGGCCCAAAAGGGAAAGAGATAAGTACCAATATAATTAACTCTTTTTCTTTCTATTGATAAAACCATAATAGTTACCTTTTAATATAAGCTAGCATTCTCCCATCAGCCAACATTGCTTGCAGGCAATTTTCATGCAGACATCCTGTTGTGTATTATGAGAATGTCAATGAACTTTAATATTATGTAGAAGAAAACATAATTAGGAAGGAAATCTTTGGAGAATAGCAATATGTGATGTATCAAGTTGCAAAACAAAAGATTTATAGTTCTGTGTTATTTGAATTTGTTATGCTCATAAAACATGTTAGGAGACAAATATTCTGAGATTTGCATAGTTTCTCAATGTAAAGACATTACTGTTAATGATTAAGGATAGTTTTTTTGAAATAATAAATCATATGATTTATAACCAAAAATACATCCATGTCACTATCTCATTGAAAATATATTTTATTGCAAATATTATAAGAAGATGGATGTCAAAGTTTACAATACTTGTTAAATATAGTAATTTTTGTTATTTGTAATTTACTCTTTCTAGCCTATCATTGATGACTGAGCTCATGTAGCTATATCATTTATTTATTTATTTTATTTATTTATTTATTTATTTATTTATTTATTTATTTATTTATTTATTTATTTTTAGATGGAGCCTTGCTCAGTCACCCAGGCTGGAGTACAGTGGCACGATCTAGGCTCACTGCAACCACCATCTCCCGGGTTTGAGCAATTCTCCTATCTCAGCCTCCTGAGTAGCTGGGATTACAGGCACCTGCCATTAGGATCGCCTTATTTTTGTATTTTAGTAGAGATGGGGTTTCATCATTTTAACCAGGCTGGTCTTGAACTCCTGACCTCAGGTGACCTGCCCACCTCGGCCTCCCAAAGTGCTAGGATTACAGGCGTGAGCCACCACACCCTGCTCTTATTTCTTAAGAGACAGGAAAAAACAAAATTGGTAAGAATTAAATGCCCCTAGATGTGCCTGTTTAATATTTCTGATATTTTCAAGCATAAGTTGCCTAATTCATCACATATACATAAAATCACTCCTGAAATGCTTTGCTGGTAGATGTGTCCCATTGGGAAATGTTATAATCCATTTCAACACATTTCACACACAGATCTCTAAAATAAATGAGTCCATCTATTTTTAAGTTTTTAGCAAAGTAATGTATAAACAGACAATGTGTAAAAATTATGTTTAGTCTTTTTTCCTTCCACTGAATAAGCGATACAGCTATTTTTGGCTTTCATTTTTCCTAAACATTTGAGCACCTACTATAAGCTTAAAAGCTCATGTTTCATTTAAATTGTTTAGAAAGTTATAATTCTCAGGAGCATTAATATAGTAAAAGAAGAATATTTAATTGCTTAT
The DNA here is from genome assembly GCF_028858775.2 of Pan troglodytes. NCBI lineage: Eukaryota > Metazoa > Chordata > Mammalia > Primates > Hominidae > Pan > Pan troglodytes. Next base: position 162,033,704 of record NC_072404.2, on the reverse strand, counting down.
TTTTAATAAAAATTTTTATTATGCTTGTTATTAATCATGACTCTATTGACACAACCTCAAAAATACTGGTTCTTTTTGAAACTCTTAGAGAAAACAAATTTAAAATTATGATTGTAGAACATTTAACATAGTATCTTTAAGTTAGTTTGAATGAGAAATGAGCAGCCTCTGATTTCCACACAGCAATTTACAAAACATATATTTGATTATAAGTAAACTCATATTTGTTTAAAACTTTGAATATATAAAAGTATTCACATTGAAAGTTAGTATCCTGTCTAAATTCATTTTCATAATGCTTGCTACTAGCTAGACTAATGGAAAGAGAGAACATCCAAATAAATATGATGAGAAATGACAAAGGGAATGTTACTACTGATCTCACAGAAATAAAAACAACCATCAGAAACTACTGGGATCACTTCCGTGAACACAAACTAGAAAACCTAGAAGAGATGGATACATTGCTGAACACATACAGCCTCCCAAGACTGAGCCAGGAATAACGATTCCCCAAACAGACCAATAATGAGCTCCAAAATTGAATCAGTAATAAATAGCCTACCAACCAAAAAAAAAAAGCCCAGGACCTGGTAGATTCACAGCCGAATTCCACCAGGTGTATAAAGAAGAGCTGGTACCATTCCACAGAAACTATTCCAAAATATTGAGGAGGGAGAACTCCTCCCCAACTCATTCTATGAGGCCAGCATCTTGATACCAAAACCTGGCAAAGACACACACAAAAAAGAAAACTTCAGGCCAATATCATTGATGAACTATGATGCAAAAATCCTCAGCAAAAATACTTGCAAATTTGTGATAAACTTAACATGAAGTGTCAACTTGATCATTAAAGGATGCGAAGTATTGTTTCTGGGTGTTTCTGAGTGTTACCAGAAGAGATTAATATTCGAGTCAGTGGACTGGGAGAGGAAGACGTACCCACATTGTGGGTGGGAACCATCCAATTGGCTGACAGTGCAACTAGAAAAAGCAGGCAGAAGACGGTGGAAGAAGCTGACTTGCTGAGTCTTCTGGCCTTCATCTTTCTCCCATGACGGATGCTTCCTACCCTTGAACATCAGACCCCAAGTTCTTTGGTTTTTGGACTCTTGGACTTACACCAGTGGTTTGCGAGGGGCTCTTGGACCTTTGGCCACAGACTGAAGGCTGCACTGTTGGCTTCCCTACTTCTGAGGTTTTGGGACTTGGACTGAGCCACTACTGGCTTCCTTGCTCCTCTACTTGCAGATGGCCTATCATGGGACTTCACCTTGTGATCATGTGAGTCAATTATCCTTAATAAACTCCCTTTCAAATATACATACATCCTATTCAGTTCTATCCCTCTAGAGAATCCTGACTAATACAAAACTGAGACCAGCAGCACATCAAAAAGCTAATCTACCATGATCAAGTAGGTTTCATGCCCGGGATGCAAGGTTATTTCAACATAGATAAGTCAATACCTGTGATTCATCACATAAACAAAATTAAAGACAAAAAACAAAACACATGATTATCTAAATTATTGCATAAAAGGCTTTCAGTAAAATTTAACACCACTTCATGTTAAAAACTCTCAATAAACTAAGTATTGAAGGAACATACCTCAAAATAATAAGAGCTATCTATGACAAAACCACAGCCAACATTATACTGAATGGGCAAAAGCTGGAAGCATTCCCCTTGAAAACTGACACAAGACAAGGATGCCCTCTCTCAATATTTGTATTCCGCATATTATTGGAAGTCCTAGCCAGAGCAATCAGGCAAGAGAAAGAAATAAAGCACATCCAAATAGGAAGACAAGAAGTCAAACTATCTCTGTTTGCAGGTGACATGATTCTATATCTAGAAAAGCACATAGTCTCAGCCCAAAAGCACTTCCAGCAGATAAACAACTTCAGCAAAGTTGTAAGATACATAATCAATGCACAAAAATTATTAGCATTTCTACGTACCAACAACAGCTAAGCAGACAGGCAAATCAGAAGGGCAATCCCACTCACAATTGCCACAAAAAGAAGAAAATACTGAGGAATACAGCTAACCAGGATGGTGAAAGATCTCTACAATGAGAATTACAAAACACTGCTCAAGGAAATCAGAGAAGACACAAACAAATTAAAAAACCTCCCATGCTCATGGATAGGAAGAATCAATATCATTAATATGGCTATACAGCCCAAAGCAATTTACAGATTCAATGCTATGCTGTCAAATTACCAAGATTATTATTCACAGAACCAGAAAAAAGTATTTTAAAATTCATATGGAACCAAAATGAGCCCGCATAGCCAAGGCAATCCTAAACAAAAAGAATGAGGCTGGAGGCCTCACGTTGCCCAACTTTAAACTATACTACAAGGCTAAAGTTATGAAAACAGCATGGTATTGGTACACAAACAGGCACATGGACCAATGGAACAGAATAGAGATATCAGAAATAAGCCCACACATCTACGACCATCTGATCTTTCACAAAGATGACAAAACAAGAAATGGGGAAGGCTCCCTCTTCAATAAATAGTGCTGGGATAACTGGCTAGCCATATGGAAAAGATTGAAGCTGGACCCCTTCCTTACACCATACACAAAAATCAACTCAAGATGGATTAAAGACTTAAATGTAAAACCCAAAACTATAAACACCTAAACAACAACCTAGGCAATGCCATCTTGGATATAGGAATGGGCAAATATTTCACAACAAAGACACTAAAAGCAATTGCAGGAAAAGAAAAAATTGACAAGTGGGATCTAATTAAACTTAAGAGCATTTCCGCAGCAAAAGAAACTATCAACAGAGTAAACAGACAATCTACAGAAGGGGAGAAAATATTTGCAAACTATGCATCTGATGAAGGTCTAATACCCAGTATCTATAAGAAATTTAAAATTTATGAGAGAAAAGCAAACGACTCCATTAAAAAGTGGGCAAAGGACATGAACAGACACTCCTCAAATGAAGACATTCATGCAGCCAACAAGCATATGAAAAACAAGCGTCACTATCACTGATCATTAGAGAATTGCAAATCAAAACCACAATGAGATACCACCTCACGCCAGTCAGAATGGCTACAATGAAAAAGTAAATAAAATAACAGATGCTGATGAGGTTGTGAAGAAAAGGAAACCCTTATACGCTGTTGGTGGGTGTAAACTAGTTCAACCATTGTGGAAAGCAGCATGATGATTCCTCAAAGAGCTAAAAAACAGAACTACCATTCGACCCAGCAATCCCATTACCAGGTATATACCCAGAGGTATATAAATCATTCTACCATAAAGACACATGCACGTGATGTTCATTGTAGCACTATTCATGATAGCAAAGATATGAAATCAACCTAAATTCCCATCAATGACAAATTGGATAAAGAAAATGTGCTAAATATACACCATGAACTATAGTGCAGCCATTGAAAAAGAACAAGATCATGTCTTTTGCAGGAACATGGACTAGGTGGAGGTCATCATCCTTAGCAGACTAACACAAGAACAGAAAACCAAATACCACATGTTCCTACTTAGAAATGGGAGCCTAATGATAAGAACTTATGAACACAAGGAAGGAAACAACAGACACTGGGTTCTTCTCGAGGACAGAAGTTTGGAAGAGGGAGGAGAATAGAAAAGATAACTATTGGGCACTGGGTTTAATACCTGGGTGATGAAATCAAATATTTACAGCAAACCCCTGTGACATGTGTTTACCTATGTAACAAGCCTCCACATGTACCCACCAAACCTAAAGTAAAAGATTAAAAAAGAGATTTCCATACATCCTTCTAGGTTGTTATATGCATCTACATATAAAAATAATCTGTTTATAAAATGATATGTAATATATATGATATTACAATGTTTTAGAAAAAAGACCCTATCGAAGTTATGTTTCTACCGTGGTATATTATACATCTATCTTGTTTACTTTTATCAGGTACATTGTTTTCCATCATGTGAGTATACTGTAATTGATTGCAGAAATATTGTATTGATAGACAAATGTTTCCAACTCTGCTCTATTACAAATAATGTTCCCTGAATATTCAAGACATATTTAAGAAAGTACATGGATTTCTTCCAATTAAATTGTCAAAAGTTAAATTTGACATAGTGAAACATGGTGAAAAAAAGGATTTCAGCTCCCACTTGCCGTGCCAGCCAAATGCGTTATGCAGATATAATCATATGTGAAGTCATGGACATACCTTTCCATCACAAATTAGAAATAAAGCATAACTTTTTATTTTTAACCATGAGAAAACAGTGGGAATGTTAATATTATTGCTAATTGTTTTCTTATTTGGCACATCATACTTAGTGTCAGTGGTTAAATAAATTATTAATACGCAGGAGCTAAAGACTGTTTATCCTTTCTCAAATATCAAATCTTCTAAACTTTACCATGTACTGAAATGTAGAAAATAATGTAAATAAAAATTATTTTGGAAAACAATGAGATAAATATTTTATTATAAAGGCTTATATGGAGTTACCTAATATTAAAGGTTTGGAATTTTCATTTCCTATTGATAATATTTCTTTTATCTTGGACTTTCCGTGCATGTGTATATGTACTTTAGATACATCAACCTGAAGCCTGGATCCCAATGTTTCAGAAAGTAAAACAGGCAGATGAGAAACTGTCGGGGGGAACATTGGAATGATACAGCAAATAGCACTGAATTCAGTAGGTAAAACATTTTGTTATTATGTTTGGATGGCACCTCTGAATAATAACAGAAATGGGTGGATCTTCTGAGAATAATATATGTGATAAGAAATAGAAGAAGAATGTATTCATTTAGATCTTCTGAGAAGCAGACGCATAGACAATAGTATGACTAGTGCAAGGATTACTTTTCAAGGAAAACGGGTCATTGTGTTTCTGTATACAAGGCTTTTACTGTATTTATGTATTGTGAATGAATTTTCCCAGCATGTGGTTTGATTTTCATTTTCTTAGTGTGTCATTTGAAGAATAGAAGATTTTGATTTCTCTGTGTTATGCTTTTATCATTTTTATGGCTAATACTTTTTTGTCCTAATAAATGGCTGATTATCCCAAGGCTGAATATTTTCTCCTTTATATTCTTCTAGAGGTTTAAAACTAGTGGTGCCTACATTTAGGTACATGATCCATTTTTGTGTAGAATGTGAAGCAGCAGTGTTCATTTTCTCCATATGGATATCATTTTCTAACACCATTTGTTGAAAAGACTATTCTCTTCTGCATTTAATCATATTGGTGGCTTTATTAAAATTTAATTCTCCATATATATGTGAGTCTATTTGTGGACTCAATTTTGGACTCTTCATCTATATATTTATATTTACAGCTATACAAGACTATCTTTATTATAAGTTTACAGTAATTTTTGAAATTCTTATATTTCCTCCAATTTTTTTCAAACCCAGTTTGGATTATTTTAGGCCTTTTGCAGTACAAGTAAACTTTGAATCACCTTGTAAATTTAAAAACCTACTCAATTTGAAGATAGTGAACAAGTTAACATATTTTACAATTAATAAGCCTTATGTATCTCTCCATTGTGTTAGCTATTATTTAGTTTCTTACAGAGTATTTTTAATTACAGTAAAGAATGTCAGTATAATTTTTATTATAATTAACTGTTAGTATTTCAAGTCTTTGGTCCTATTTTAAATGGTATTCCTTTTACAAATTACATTTTCCGAATATTTGATGCTAGCATATAGAATTTTTTGTATTAATCTTATAACCTGTTGCCTTGTTAAATTTATACTTTTTTTTTTTTTTTTTTTAGATAGACTCTGTCACTCAGACTGGAGTGTGGTGGTAAGATCATACCTCACTGCAACCTTGAACTCCTGGGAGCAAATGAGCTTCCTATCTCAGCCTCTTGAACTGGGACCACTTGAGCTGGGACCACAGGAGCCTGCCACCCTGCAGGTTTTGTTTTGTTTTGCTTTGTTTGGTAGAGGAAAGGTCTTATTATGTTGCCAAGGCTGGTCTCAAGTGATCTTCCCACTTCAGCCTCCCAAAGCACTGAGATTACAGGCTTGAGCCACCGCGCCCAGCCTGACTACTTTCAGTAGTTTTGTTTTTAAGATTGATTAGGATTTCCTAAATATATTATTATGTCATCTATGAACACAGACAGGCCTACTTCTTCTATTCCAATCTTTATGCTTCTGTTTATTCTTTTCTTATTGCATTGGCTAGAATCTCCAATGTAATATTAAATAAAATGTAAAAACATATCTTTTTCTCATTCAAAAATCAATAATATTCTATTGTTTAACATTAAGTGCTGCATCCATCAGCTGTGAGTTTCTATAGTTGCCCATTATGAATTTGAGGTAGTTGCCTTCCAGTCCATTTTTGTTAAGAACACTTTGTCATTTTATGAATGTCAGATTTAGTCAAATGATTTTTTATATCTGTTGCGATAATCATGATGATTTGCATTACTGATTTTTTAAAATATTGAACCAACCTTACTTTCCTGGGATAAATACCACTTATTCATAAGGTATTGTCTTTATATAAAAATTATTGGATTTACTTTTCTAATTAATTTTTGTGTCTATATTCATTATAAATATAGATCTCTAATTTTATTCTTTTGTAATTTTTATGTCTTGGTAAATATGCTAATGCTCTACATTATTAAACAGAAGAATAAAACACTGAATGATATTATACATTTAGAAAGGTACATATTTTAAAATGTCAAATAATGGCCACCAAAAAAATGTTACTTAGAGCATTTTAAGTCTAAAAATAAAACTGAAGAAAACAACTATACCTTTAACAACAACCTCTATCAATAGCAAAGAGGGCAGAAAAGGAGGAAGAAAAAAAATATTGAAAAGCACTTGATAAATATAGCTAAGCATTTAGACATTTTGCTTAAGGTGGATTTACTCCTTATATTTGTGTTTTCATTATATAATAGCAACTAACACTTTTTGTCCATAATTCCATTTCAAGGACATGCTAGCAAGTATTTTATCTTCAATCTTTAGAAATCTTAAATAGCCTAGCTTCTTTTTGGGAACTAGTATGAGCTCAGAAAAGCTTCTTTGATTCTTTCAAGGTTAAATACTTGGTTGGTAAATGTCTAGTAATGAAAGGGGAAGCAAATAGCATATTCACTAATTAGGATTACAAGTATTATATATTTTCATTCAAGTCTTCTAATTCTTCTCTTAATTACCCATCAGTGACTTTTATTGAATCACATTCTGTATTTAATTAGTTATTTTGAATCGAGGCTATTCTCATTTTACAAGTTAACTGTGGAAATACCATGTGGACATTTGACTAATGTTATAATTAAAGCATAGAGTCATATGAAAGACATACCTCTTATCTTGGATAATTATCAGCTATTGATAACTCTTCATCTCAATTGAATAAAGTTCTTGGTAGCATGATTATGTTGAAGCAGATAAGGCTTATAAACAAACAATTAGCTAATACTATAATAAAGCTCCTTTTTAAAACTATTTTCTTATGCTATTTACTTCTTTGAGAAAACATTAAACTTTTCAGTACAGTCATAAATGCCTACTATTGGGAGATACATTTAAAGACTTAAATATGAAAAATTTTTTGTCACTTCTTTAAATACAGGTTCACTCTTCATTCTATACTTTGACATAATTACTGATCTAAAGGAGTTTTTAAGTTATCAAATCATTATTTTTCAAAACCCACATTAGACAGGTCCCAAATTAATAAGATCACTCATTATTTCTGTATCTGAGGTCACTGTAAGAACATATAAATCCAATACAATAGCCATTAAGTGGAAATCTATATGCATGAAGGTTGACTCAAGCACAAAAGTGACTATAACACTGGTTTATTACTGAATCTGTTCAAAACACTTTTAATAACTGGGGGAACCAGAATGACCACATTACACCCTGGAGTGGCTGCTATAACATTGTACCATAAAGAACCATACAGACAGGGCGATGTTTATGTGTCTGGCTGCATACAAGTGCAAAAATATGAGTGCATATGTATGTTTCACAGAATTTTGAATTCCTAGCCAAGTTTAGTTTAAGAAAACTCAGATAAAAAATGAAAACAGCATCTGATTAAAAGCATCTGCTCTAACCTTTGAGAGTTGTCTGTGATATCTTTGATAGACAGCCAAGTAACATTATGCCTTTCCCCCAGGGTACACATTCAAATAGTATGAATAAAGATTAGTTCTCATTCAGAAGGAGGCTGAATATTTTGCATTGAGTGTCATTAGCGTTTGTTTTTGGTTTGTTTTTTGTTTTTTTGTGCCCAGATGTCATAGGATGGACATTTGAGTCTCTTTCTTTTTCTTTTTTTAACAAGGAAGTGTAAGAAGTGATTTATCACTATTTATTCAGAAAATAGCACGTTATGATCCAAAAGTTGCCAAAACTACACTTTTTTCGTTTTTGTTGTCATTAAGAAAGGTCCAAATGCTACAGCTCTTTTTATGTTACAAAATTGAACATATTTGGAATGCAACATGAGATTTAAGTAAAGAATTAATTCAATATATCAAACGCTAAGTACTTTAACCCTCAAAATATAGAATTAATTAAGATAGAATAAATGATTCTAATCAGAATGAATAACGAACTGGCAGGTGGAAAAAGTTCTGCATTCTAAAGTCTTAACATTGCCATCGACCGTGCCTGCATCTATCATTTTCCCTTCACTTTCCCCAATCCACTAACTGGTAAAATGGGCATGTTAGCCTTTATACAAGAGGATACACCACAGGATTAATAATTAAAAGGTTGGCAAGTGCTTTTTAATTACAGTGGTTACACAATTGCCAATGAATAATAATCCCTCCATTCCAAATCCAATGCCCAGAGGTTAATTGAGTTGCCAAGGTCTCAAGCATTATCAGTATACATCTCTGTTCAGATTGCTAAATACAATATCTTTTAAATATTTATGAGGCGCCATGGCTCCAAAATCCAGCAAATTACATAAAATTATTTTTTCTTTAGCCATTCATGTAGTCAGATGAAGCGATGTAACACAACCCTGACAAGGCTGATGAAGAAAATCAGGCCTGTAGGATACTGAGAAGCAGTTTATGTTTGTAGAACTATCTCACTGAATGCTGATTTTTTATAATGATAGTTTTTAAATTAGGAGGGGAATTTTATGGTTACCCCGTGCTAAGAGATGGATTCACAATCTCCAAGCGTCAGCAATGTACACTTGGATTGTGAATTGGATTCACAATCTCCAAGTGTCAGAATAATAGCAATTATGATGCATTAGTATAATACTTTATTCTTCACTAAAAGTTTTCTATCGATTTTATTAAATAAGACAACTGTACAAAATTGTTGAGCACCTAAACATCAGTTCATTGTAATTGTAAATTTTTAAAAATTTTAAAATATGTTCAAGAAAATGAAAGGATAAGGAAAAACACTCATGCCTATAGTCCCAGCACTTTGGGAGGCCGAGGCAGGTGGATCTCCTGAGGTCAGGAATTCAAGACCAGCCTGGACAACATGGTGAAACTCTGTCTCTACTAAAAATACAAAAATTAGCTGGGCATGAGCCTGTAATCTCAGCCACTCGGGAGGCTGAGGCAGGAGAATCGCTTGAACCCGGGAGGCGGAGGTTGCAGTGAAACGAGATCACACCACGGCACTCCAGCCTGGGAAATAGGATGAGGCTTGGTCTCAAAAAACAAAAAACCAAACAAACAAGAAAAAAGAAAATAAATTAAAACGGAAATCCATATAATGTGAAAAGAAGCAAACAACAAGAAAAAAATTCTAGCCTATAATTTTACCATTTGTGTTCTATCAGTGATAAATATGAGAGCTGGCATCCAGTAGGAAGAAGGGGTACAAAAGCAGACAAATAGACATCATGGTTATTAATTATCTTAATTCAAAGGAGGTTATTATTATTCTAGGGCTCATTCTATCCTTAAGACCCTGGTATACATATTTTAACAGCTTGGACCCATAAAACCAGAATGTCAATAATGCATTTTTTTTTTCTGTTCCATGAAATTTTTTTTCACTCATTTGATAAATACTTTAAATGAATGTAGATGCTTTATTTAGGTTAAGACAATACATTTTAAACTAACATTAATTTTTAAAATAATTTTTCCACAATAGAGTATCCTCTTTTCAATCTTCATAGGGATGAGTAGATCAATATGATCCATTTTTCTTTCAGATAAATATGTCCCTATCTAGTTTGTGTACTTATTGAACTGCAGGGGCTGTTCTAGAACTTTCATAAAACCAAATGGTATTTGGCACACTGCCTGCCACATAGCAGGATCTCTGTCAATGGAAATGCCTTTGTCCTCTCAGCTCCAGGCCACACACCCTGCCACCCTCAGAGACTTTGCATTCATTGTTCCTCTTACCTACAGACATGTTCCACTTTTGCCTGGCCTATAAAAGATAAAAAAGAAAGCAACCTCCCTGGTCTGCAAGCTTCTTGTCTACCACTGCCTTAGTTCTCTCCCTCTGTCTCACCACCCTCAACCACTTTTTAAAAACATACTGCATAATCACACCTTTATATTCTATGTAGCTCTAATCTCCATGAGGGTCATGATGGTGGAGTCTATATATATCCATTACTCATTGTAACATCTGAACAATAAAAATAAACTTGATAAATATTTGTTAAATAAAAGTCTTACCACATTTTTGTATTTATGTCATTCTGTTTTTACCATTCTATTTAAAATCTTGTTTCACATTTTGAGCTGAACCCACCTCTAAAGGTAATCTCAAGTCTCTTGTTCTTAAAGCAATTGATCCTCTTCCTCCCCAACTCTAGTTTTCCTCTTACTGCTGACCACACTGGTTTTCTTTAAATTTTTCTCTTTCATATTTTCCTAGCCCGGCAGCTGAATTTAGACATTTCCTTTTACTCTATCTTTGGTTGTCTTTTCTTTCCTTCTATTTACTCACTGAGATACCACGTGCAATATTTTTCTCTTCTTCAATCACTTATGATTTGTGGTTCCTGTATTTTTGTTTTCAATTGAGTTGGGTTGGAGGTGGAATTAAGTTTAGAGTCAGGGTAGGTCTCAGACTCAGAGTTAGGATTATATATATATTTTTTTTTGAGATGGAATTTCACTCCTCTTTCCCAGGCTGGAGTGCAACGGTGTGCGATCTTGGCCCACTGCAACTTCTGCCTCCTGCGTTCAAGCGATTCTCCAAAGCTCAGCCTCCCAAGTAGCTGGGATTACAGGCATGCACCACCACAGCCCGGCTAATTTTGTATTTTTAGGAGAGACAGGGTTTCTCCAGGTTGATCAGGTTGGTCTTGAACTCCCGGCCTCAGGTGATCCAACCGCCTCGGCCTCCCAAAGTGCTGGGACTACAGGTGTGAGCCACCGCACCCAACAAGGATTATAATTTGACTTTAATAGCTGGAATTTTAAAAAATAGGGAGCTCCTTCAGTAACTATAGGGGCTAATGCATAATACTGTTACTGGTGTTCTGTCAACAGACACATTTAAGTGCCATTAATCAGTTTAGTGATGCTCTTTAAAATAAAAGACTCTGCTCTTCTTTTAAGATTTGACTTGCTCTCCGTTGAGGAAATTGAAACACATTTTCTAATCTCTGCTGAAGTAACCCTGAAATTCTAATGTTATTTCCTATATTGCCTCAAAATTTTACCTTTATTCTCAAACTCAATTGCTTTATTAAGATTTCATTTATAGGACCTGAGTCAACATATAGTGTCAGCACTTGGGCCTTTCTTATGAAGGTTTGGGAATTGCCTGATGTGTCATGTAAAACCCTTACATTATCATTTCTCCAATGCCAGATTCTCCCTGGTACTCTGAATGTATTAAGGATGAAAGAAAGGCATTTATGCTGACATGTACAACATTACTTCAAATAAATGATGTAGGACAAATTATATCTAAAGGAGAAGAATATTAAATAATAAGCTTACATTATAATAAAAATGCAAAAAAATGAAATGTGATTTATAAATATGACTACCTTTCAGCAACTGATATTACATATGGGGTAGCTAAATTTTATAGTTCATTAATTGATTAATTTTTTGAGACAGGATCTCACTCTGTTGCCCCAGGCTGGAGTGCAATGGTGTGATCATGGCTGACTGCAGCCTCGACCTCCTGGACTCAGGTGATCCTCCCATCTCAGCCTCATGAGGAGCTGGAACTACAGGCATATGCCACCATGTCTGGCTAATTTTTGCATTATTTGTAGAAACACGGTTTTGCCATGTTGCCTAGACTGGTCTCAAACTCCTGGGCTCAAGTAATCCTCTCGCCTTGGCCTCCCAAAGTACTGGGATTACAGGCATGAGCCACGAAGCCTGGTGCAAACTTTTTAAAACAGTTTACCTTAGGATGAATGCAAGAATGTCAGTGTTGGCAGGGAAACTAGACAACATTTAGTGCAAGCCCATTCCACTAGATAAAAATCTCTTTCTCATTTAGGCAGGTTCTTTTTGATATCTGCACAGAACAAATGAGTGCAGAGAATCTGTATATCATATTTGCCTGACAACTCTCTCCAAGGAACACTAAGTACTCCTCTGGCAAGAGAAAACCTTCATGTCCTCCTCAGACTTGAGTTGCCACCGTAGATCTTAGCAGATTTTTCCAGAACAAGATCTAATTGTGATTTATTTCCTTCTGTCAAGGCCCTTAGCACCTTTTCCTACGTATGTTTTGAAATATCCAATTGTCCTAAGCTAATGTCACGTCTTCTTTCTTTCCACTTTCAAACTTACTCTGATAAGCGTGACTTGTTGGTGCTTTTGAGTTCTCCATGCCTGAAAGCATATTCACAGTTTTATTGACTTTCAGGAAATTCTTATCACCCCCTTCACCTTACAAATCCTGTGAAACAAATATGCTTCCACAGTTTAGTGTTCTATGTGTACATCTTTGGTAGTATCTTTGAACATATGATATAGAACCAAACACAAAACAGCAACTGACTACTCATCACTTACATCAGGAATAGTCCTAGATAACACTGTCTATTGATAGATTGGTGTGTCTTTTTTCTTATATTCCACGTGCTCCTATCAATTCAGACACCCACACGGGATGGAGGCTCTCTCGTCCCTCATTGCCCCTCCCATTGTTTCTCAGTCGTTCTCTTGGTCTAACTTCTTTTTCCTCTGCCTTATCATGTCAAATCTCTATTTTCTGGAGAACACCACTTATTAGCTAGTTAATGGAAAGATCCAATTAAATATACTAATACAGATTTCAATTAGTGGTTTAAGATTAGTATGTTTATTTATATACTCACATAAGGCAATCTGGTTTTGAAAGAATACCCTGTTAAAACAAACAAAGGAATATAAGCTGTGGTAATGTGTTTCTAATGCTGGATTTTCAGGGAAATATTAAATCTGTTTAACTTTTCTTTTCAAATAATTTCAAAATTATGGAAAAGCTGCAATAATAGTATAAGGAACACTTGTCCTTTTACTCTTTATTCTTATTCTTCTATTTTACTCTGTGCTATGTGGTTTATCATTCTCTCTCTCTCTTTCTCTCTCTCCCTCTCCTTCTCTCTCCTTTTTCCACCACCCCAACACACACATTATTTTTTCTGAACCATGTGAGAATAAGTTGCATATCATGTTCACTTACTTCCAAATAGTGTACATTTCATACAAATAAGGACATATGTAGGTAAGTATATAGTTATCAATTTCAGGAAATTTAACATTGCTACATCGAATAAACCTTCCATATCCCAATATTATCCATTGACCCAATTATGTCTTTAGGGCATCTTTTCTTATCCAAGACAGGATCCAGGCTAGGATCACGTATTACAGGTAGGTATCATATCCCTTTAATTTTCTTTTACCTAGAATAACTCCTTAGCCTTTTAGTGTCTCTTATCACACTGATACATAGACAATGTATTCTCCTTTATCTTTTTAGTAGAACATTCCTCATCGAATATTCTTCAATTTTGGTTTGACTTTTGTTTTCTCATAATGTTTACGTCCACTTACATTCTTCATGGGACACTACATGCACGGTGTTGGGTCCTTCTCAGTCCACTGCCTCTGGAGGCGCACAGTGTCTGCTTCTCATCTGTAATTTTTATTTTGATTACCCACTCAAGATGTTTAATTTCTCTTGTGTAAATATTATTCATTTCCCTTGCAACTAATAAGTGATTTGTAAGAGACACTTTAAGACTATACAAATTTACTTCTCCCCATCAAAACTCTCCATATCCTCTACTTTTATTACCATTAAAGTCTTATGCCAGAACTAGTATTTACTATGATGGTTGCAAATGATGACTTGAGTTCCCAACTCCAGCACCCTTCCACGTTTCCTAGTCAGAAGTTCGTATTCTACTATAAGCAAGAGGCCTCTCTTCTGCCTCATTTAATCTATCTATTGCCTGCCTATGTATGTATGTATGTATGTATGTATGTATGTATGTATGTATCTATCTATCTATCTATCTATCTATCTATCTATCTATCTATCTATATCTATCATCTATCTATCTGTCTGTCTAACTACCTACCTACCTATCTATCATCTCTATAGACTTAAGCATTTCTATTTTTTTCTAAAGGTGTGCAATGCATTACTGTCCTTAACTAATTTGGTGTTCAAATTGTCCAGGTTTGACCAATATGAATTATTTCAAGTTGGCTCTTATGTAATTTTGTTATTAATCATCATTTTTCCTTTCTTTCTGGTATAACAAGGTGTGTTTAATTTAACAAGTTTCTTTCTCGACCACAACCTGGTAAAATTTTTCTAACTAGATCTGATTTCTTTTAGATGATAATTGTATTAATAATTAAAGTCTATCTTAGGTGTGCTTAGTGTTACTGCAATATTTTTGTTTCTAGATCCATCCAGCTGTCAGAGCTACTTAGTATGTAGTATGTAAGTGTATATATATATATATATATATATATACTCATTAACACACACATATATTTTTAAGTAGGCTTCATTCTTGTCTTCTCTCATTCCATGTATGTTTCTTATTTCCTTCATGGTGAGAACCTTGGCCCCCAACACAATTGACATATCACTCATTTGCTCAATTTACAGTACATTTAAATATGTTCAGAATTGCTTCAACCATATATACATTTCCTCATTTCTTCTTTCTTAAACAAAAGTTAACATACAATAAACGCTCTTTGTACTTTTCTTTTTTTTTACTAAACAATATATCCAGCAAATCCACCCCATGTCAACTTATATTTTATCGGTTTTCTTCACAGCTGCTGTGTATCTATTTCAAATATGTAGCCTAGTTTATTCAACCAATCTATATTTGATCATAAAGATAGTTTCCAATATTTTGTAATTACAAATACAACGGCAAGAAATAACTTTGTGCATATGACTTTTTATGTTATTGGAGCTGTATAATTAGACTAAATTCCTAGTATTGAGATGGTTGGGTTGAAGAATAAATGCATTTTTAGTTCTGCTGGGTATTGCCAATCCCCCTCTATAGCTATTGTTCTATTGGACATGCTCATCAGGAGTATATGAGAATGCTGTTTCCCCAGATTCTTGCCAAAAGAGTGTATAAACAACCTTTTCGGTCTTTGTCAACCTGATTGGTGAGATATAGTATCCCCATAGAGGATTAATTTGTATTTCTCTTTTCATTTTACATTTGTATGCATGTAAACACAATTTTATATATTTTGTTTGAGTTTCCTTTTCATGTTTTTGCCTGTTTCTATATTTTCTCAATTTTAATTGGTAGATATTATAGACATGGAAATTTTCTCTGTTAGCATCAATTATAC
The DNA here is from genome assembly GCF_028858775.2 of Pan troglodytes. Classification (NCBI taxonomy): domain Eukaryota; kingdom Metazoa; phylum Chordata; class Mammalia; order Primates; family Hominidae; genus Pan; species Pan troglodytes. The sequence continues at coordinate 162,017,880 of NC_072404.2, read as the reverse complement.
ATAGATGGCAATTATAATACAAAAATAAGATTAATAAATTTAGGCATTCATCCTGCAAATAGAACAACAACAACAAAAATAATACTAACAAACACAAAATCAAAAGCAAGTAGGAGTAGCCACAACTTGGTTTACCTGTCATTCCCTGTGCATGCCAACTGCACACAATGATGCCTGTTTCATATGCATTCATTTCTTTTCAAACCAGAGGCAATGACATCCAAACATATTTCTTTAGAAATACCCTCTTCATCAGCAAATAATACTATGTGCTATACTAAGTATCTGTGTACTAAGTGTGAGTAGATCCCGTGTACTTATATCATGCTGAATTTACATAAAGAGTAACATAATGTCCCTATATGTTGCAAGTAGGCTCTTAAGACCCTTTGCTAAGCTCTCTGGTTACCATTTCACCTGGCCCACTGGTTTTCTCCCACAATTATCTTTGGTACTAGGGAGCTATTCCAATAACAGTTCCTGGTTTCTTTCATTCCTCTTCCATCAGAGGTGTACCTTGATTCCAAGTCTGATTAATTTGTTTTTACAACTTGTCACTGAATTTTAATACACATAAGAAAAAAGCACACATAAACATACAGCTTGATGCATTTGCACAAGTGTAAGAAGCACTTAAGTCAAGAAACAAAGAATTATCAACACTTCTAAAATTTCTTTGTATCCTCTTCTAGCCATGACCCTTCAACAGAGGAAACCACCATCTAGATTACTAAGCACATAGACCCTGGTCCAGCTTGGATTGGAGATTGCCACACATCCATGCCTTTGGCACCAGTTCTTTGCCATTACACTCAGCAGCATCAAGCTGCCTCCAGGTCTGAAGGGAGGATAAGCTTTGCTGCTACAGCCAGTATTCCCAGCCTCCTTCTCATCTCCCTGTTGCTGCAAACTCTGTTGTTTTCTCTCCTATAGAAATCCTAGGCTTTTCATGTGTTCCCACACATGCCATTTTGGACAGTTTGACTTCTAATAGATGTAGGTACATGCAGTATTTCTCAATATTATTAAATATAAATTAAGATAATAAACATTATTGTTTATAAATTGTAAACCTAATTATAGCTGCATATTCCAATGTTCACTAAATTCCACAATTTGGTGGATCTGTTAACAAGTACTTACTAAGTACATTCAATAGTCAAGGCACTTTCCTAGCTGATGAGACCCAGCATTTAACAGGACAAAATAAACCCCTCAGACAACTCACCTATAATCAAAAACTATGATATCTTCTTAAATATGGTATAATAGAGAAAGCAAAGACTAGTGGGACATAAAGCCAAGGAAAGAGCCTGGTCTCTTACCTCTCAGGATCTTGTTACAGTAATTGACACAAAAAGTGCTTACCAGGTAAGTACTCAGTGCATGGTGATTATTATTGGCAATGATATTTGATTTTAGTAAAAATGCCAAACATCTCTGCACTTCAATTGAATAAACTAAGAAATAGGTTAAATTCCATTAAATATCCATAGGTTTGATATTATTTGGGGGGAGACTAATAGTTAGTGTGTAGTAAGAGTTGAGAGAGTGTGTGTGTACATGTGCCTGTGTCTTATTTCACAATCAGTTATCCCAAATCCTAACATAAAATATACCTGAATAATGATATTTTGGTTTTGATTTTAAAATCTGAAACCAACATCATTGGCATTCCTGCTTACATTAAGTAAAGCTAAAGTGCAATACTTCTATTAATATTTCAAGAAAATGCTGTCATATTAAAGATATGTAATCATACCTCTTTATTTAACATATCATGTGAAAAACTCATTGGATATTCCTACTATGTCATAATCACAAAATCTTTCCAAAGGGACTGGACGTTTCTTTTGTATTGGTCTGGTTTCTTTTATCAAATACTTGTTTGTTCCAGGCTGAATGTAAAGAGCCTGAATGACTTTATGATAAATTCACAGTCTTTTTCTCTTGCTCTAGGCTGTCATACACAGCTCTGTTTTCCAATTTGTATACTGTAACAAAGCTGAAAAATACACAAACGAGACAGTCACTGTGCGTATAGAATGAACAATTGTGCTTGCTAAGTGCATAAGATAAACAACAACTTTGCCCTGGGCAACTCAGTTTTCATATCTGAAGTGGAGGGAATGTGTTTCTTAACCTTCTCTGAAGAATACTGGGAGAACTAATGAAACCTGCCATTTTCAAGCAGATACTAGTATAATCCAAATGAAATTAGCAATTCAACCTCAACTTTTAATTGGGGAAAGCTGTTTTAGCTCTGGGCGAGCTCTTTTCTTTGCTGATAGAAAAATTATCCATCATTGTTTAGAATGCATGTTTGCTGGAATCCAGTTTTTAATAAATAATTACTATATCTCAAAGAATTATATGATGTTGATAGTGTTAAATGGTGCCTAGTGCAGAATAAACTACTGTATGGAGTTTGAAAGTAGGACATGATTTTTAAGGCCAAACATTTCTTTGGGGACGGGGTGGGAGATTGATTCTTAAAGTGTCTTTGGTTCATTTGCTATCTAGGATAGAATAATTCTGAAAATGTTTCCTTGGAGTTTTGAATGTAAATAAATGATTGCAGAGAGTCATATATAAGTAGTCGTTTGATTCAAGCATATTTTCTGAGTTAATGAAGGTTGATGCACAACTCTTCCTAGAAGATAGTCTTTCTTACAAGATCATGCTTATTCTTACTTACCAGACACACCCCTATCAACACCCTAGCAATAGCAAATAACTTTTAATGTCATAACTTTATAAAGTACTCGCCTACTAGTTGTTATGAATTTAATTTTGTCCCCCAAAATTCATATGTTCATGTTCCAACCCCCAAGGTCTCAGAATGTTACCATATTTGGAAACAGGGTCTTTGCATGTATAGTTAATATGAGGTCATACCAGAGTAAAGTGGATTCTAAACAAATAAATTTTTTGTAAAATGAATGCCATATAAAATGAAAAACAAGGCCAGCCACAGTGACTCATGCCTACAATCCTAACACTTTGGGAGGCCGAGGTGGGAGGACTGCTTGAGCTCAGGAGTTCAAGACCCACCTGGACAACAAAGTGAGACCCATCACTACAAAAAAAAAAAAAAATTAAAACTATCTGGGCATGGTGACATGCACCTGTAGTCCCAGCTACTCAGAAGGCTGAGACAGAGGATCCATGGGTTCAGGAGTTGGACCTTGCAGTAAGCTATGATCACATCACTGCACTCTAGCCTGGGTGACAGAGCAATACCATCAAAACACACACACACACACACACACACACACACAGAAGAAAGATGATATAAAGCAACACAGGGAGAAGATAACCACCTGCGAGCCAAGGAGAGAGTCCTGGAGCAGGCTGTTCCCTCACCTCCCTCAGAGGAGGAGCCAACCGTGCCAACACCTCAATATTGGACTTCTGGCCTCCAGAACTGTGAGAGAGTAAATTTCTGTTGTTTGAGCCACCCAGTTTATGGTACTTTATGATGGCAGCCCTAGCAAACTAATACAGTAGGTAAATAGTGCTTTCTTTAAAAATTGAAAACAGCAACACCAACAATAGCATTAAAGACCAAGATCTTCTAACTTTTAAGCTCTGTGATCTTAGGTAAGATCCTGAACCTCAATTTTTGTATTGAAAATTAGAAAAAAGGCCAGGTGCAGTGGCTCATGCCTGTAATTCCAGCACTCTGGGAGGCCGAGGCTAGTGAATCACCAGAGGTCAGGAGTTCGAGACCAGCCTAGCCAATATGGCAAAACCCGACCTCTATTAAACATACAAAAATTAGCCGGGTGTGGTGGCAGGTGCCTGTAATCCAAGCTACTCAGGAGGCTGAAGCAGGAGAATCGCTTGAACTTGGGAGGCAGAGGTTGCAGTGAGCAGAGATTGGGAAACTGCACTCCAGCCTGGGTGACAGAGCGAGACTCTGTTTCAAAAAAATAAAAATAAAAAATAAATAAAATAAAATACCAACATCTTATATACAAGTGCTATATTACAGTTTAAATGCAGAGATCACTAAGTTTCACATTGCCTGTGAAAGGAATGGCTGACCAGGGCCATAGTGGCAAGGAACACAGGCTGGTTAGTTAGGTGGCTTTGGTTTCCTATCCTAGCTCCACTGTTTGATTAGTTTAGTTTAGTTTATTTTTATTTTTATTTTTATTTTATTGTGGGGGTATGTTCCTTAAAACAGGAAATGTGATATTTATTCAACCATTACAATTTTTTTTTGCTTTCATACAGAGATATATTGTGAAATGATTACCATAATAAGTTAGTTAACACATCCATTACCCAGTCCCACCGTGTACCCCAGGGAAAGTTGTACTTTCTCTAATCCTCAATTTCTGCAGCCAAAAATAGGGCTTAATCATAAAAATAATAATCTATATCCTCACATATTAGTTGTTTTTAAGATTAAATGATATAAAGCACATTAAACACTTAAGGAACCCCCAATAAGTGTTGGTTGGCTGTTATTATTTATTAATTTGTGCAGCTGAAGTTTTCTGAATTTCTCTGCTAAATCACAGGAGTTTTCACAGACATCTTCCAAGCTGCATATTAATATCATTATAAAGCATTTAAATGGCAATTACAATAGGCCCATTCACTGTCTCATCAAAATATATTAGTGAAGTTCATCGGAGAAATGCAGATACTTATCTCAAACATTATTTTCATTTGGAAATGGACAGAATTTTTTCTAGAAGCCAAAGTCTATTCTCTACTCTTGCTCTAGACTTCTGAAGAGGCATAGATGGTGAATGAACCTTTCAGACAGCCTGTCAGCACTATATCTTTTTGCCAGAACGATCATTTCACTGCAGCCTATAATTAAGCTAGTTAACTCAAGCAAACCAAATTTATTTGCCAAGACATTTTAACATTCTAGTAGTTCTCTCCCAAAGTCATCATTGACTAAATTAGCTACATGGAAAACAGTATGCATAAGTGAAACACATAGAATGGGTATCTTCACGGTGTCCAGGGGCATAAGCATCCTGAAAGCTGTGCAAGACGACCCGGGCTTTTGTTTAAAGTTATTGTAGTGATTTTTGCTGTCCTTCCAATTAAAATATATTATTCTCAAGGCTAGACCTACTATTAACTACTTACTTGCATTCTTTACATCACTTTGAATACAGTATTCGAGAAACATTAATGATAGCATTCGTAATAATACTGATAAATAGGAGAAAGTGAAACAAGAGGAAGATAAGAAGAGACTATATTTATGGGGCATTGTTCTAAACAATTTATTTTTGATTAATTTATTTCTCACAAAAATCGCATAAGGTAAATACAATTATATCGCTTTTACACCTAAGGCAACTAAGACCCACAGTAGGTTGATTAACATAGTTAAATACACACCACGAGAAAGTGTTGGAGCAGAGTTCAGATATTTGAGGTCCGGTCCAGAGCCCATGCTATCTTGTTCTATAAATATCGTGTATGTATTCAATAGTATTTTCAATTAGTCAAAATGAGCAGGGGTTCATTATAGTAATGGAGCTTCTTGCTGAACCAAAATAAGTATTTGGCTCCATATTCAGTAGTGAGGTCAGTATACCCGGATTCAAGGTTCCAGTTTAAGGGACATCATGGTTCTCAGCCTCAGCTTATTCATCTACAGAATGAGATACTTCAGTTCAGTTGTAAACTCATAAACATCTGTTTTGTGCTCTGCAGTGAGCTCTATATGATGAATGGCACAGAGATAAAAATGTGTCCTAGGCGACTGCATAAACTCTAAGGTTCTTCCAAAATTAGATATTTACATTATATAAATTAAGCATTACTGATTCACAGGATATAATTTCAGAGTTTTTTTTTTATTTTAAAAAGTCAGCTTTTCGCTGGGTGCAGTGGCTCACCCCTATAATCCCAGCACTTTGGGAGGCCTAGGTGGGTGTATCACTTGAGGCCAGGAGTTCAAGGCCAGCCTGGCCAACATGGTGAAACCCCGTCTCTACGTCTCTACTAAAAATACAAACATTAGCATGGGATGGTGGTGCATGCCTGTTATCCCAGCTACTCGAGAGGCTGAAGCAGGAGAATCCCTTGAACTTGGGAGGCAGAGGTTGCAATGAGCTGAAATCGCTCTACTGCACTCAAGCCTGGGCAACAGAGCGAGATTCTGTCTCTAAATAAATAAATAAAGGTCAGCTTTTTATTTTGTTGCATGTCAGAAAGTCAGGAAAAACGCAGTTATTTATAGAATCCCACTCTCCATTCCTACCTATTTCAGCAGAAGATTCATCTGCTTGGAATGACTTCCTGCCCCTCTTCTCTGAGTGACCAACTCCTTACCTATTTAGCCAATAGTAGGTAGCTCCAAAGAAGCCTTTGCTGGACCCAACCACTCTGAATAAGACAGCTTTCTTAGTGTTCCCAAAACAACCTAGGCAAGCACCTCTCTATTTGAACAGTCATACAATATACTTATAAATGTATATGTTTAGCCTTATCACTAGTTTATTGACCCCTAGAAGACAGCAATTATGCTTGTGTTTTGGTCTGTTTATCCCTAGCCTCAATAAGTAGTAGGTGCTCAGTGAGTGCCTATTTATCAAAGCTCACTCTTTTTTCACGATAAATCTGTCTGCAATTTGCACTGTAAATTCTAGTTATTCTAATTCTACCTTCTGGTTTGGAAACACAAATGCTGATGCTTATTCCTCTTTCTCGTGAGAGTTCTTCAAATATCAAAAGCAACACACTCTATCTTGGAGGTATATATGAATCACTTGTGAGTCTTGCTAAACTGTAGATTCTGATCAGTAGATCTGGGTTAAGCCTCTGAGATTCTACATCTCTGACAAGCTCCTGGATGTTCCTGGTGCAGCTGATTTCTCCTTTCACGGCTAACCAGCATAAACTGTTTTAGTTAATACTTATAAGCCTATTTTCAAGTCTTCTTATCCTACCCTTTTCAGTTGGCCTAAGAAGACATAGAGAAGTACTGTAGACAAAAATGGGTTATTTCTTTCCAAAGTTAACGCACTTTATCAAGTGAATTTATTAAACTAAGTCTAATGAAAACATCCTAGTCATATTTTCACTGAAGTTTCATTTAAAAACATATATCTGAAAAAACTTTCCAGGCACAATTCATATGACAAGGCATAGGACTCGATGTGATAATAAGTAGGCCCATGATTTGAATGGCATAAATTAGCATTCTCAATTATACTTACAAATGAGTCATTTGTCATTCCAGGCTGGGAAACAGAGATGTATGTAATGCAGTACACACACCAATACACTAATAGAAAAACGTTATTATAAAGTGGAAGTAACAGGCTATTTTAAATTTTCAAGAAAAGAGCCAATATACTATGTTAATGCACCTAGAAATCACAAATGTATAAAATAATTGAGTGATTAATATGTTCCAGACATTGCTCTAAACCCTTTGTTTGACTTTTTCTCTTAATACCTACAACCTCCATTGAGGTAAATACTATTCAGGTAAGTGACTAGAGCCATTTTACAGGTTGGGAACTTTAGGCACAGAAAGCTTAAAGAATCTGCGTGAAGATACACAGATCTATGTTACCAAAATTGTATAATCTGCCTAGGTGGTCTGATTCCAGAGTGTAACATAGAATTACTCATTCCATGGCCTCTCAGGCGTCTCCAGGCACATAAGAAGCATGGTTTACTGTGCCCTAAATTTCCCAAAATAAGCATACTAGTATTCCTCTAAGTTACCACTTGAGCAGAGTAGAAACATACATCTTAAAAGAAGGAACTGACATCTTATCCAAATTATTTGTAGGTACCCATTTATCAACACATTATATAACTATGTATTTACTTGGAGTTATTTAGCCTCAGGTAACCTAAATCCAACCTTGACACGATAAAAAAAATTAGCATTGAGTTCAATGTAAAAAAAATTAGCATTGAGTTCAACGTAAAAAAAATTAGCATTGAGTTCAATGTAAAATAAAACACCTGAAAATATTAGTATAATTGATAACAAATCTTGTTTCATGGATACTTTAAACATTAGAAGAATAATTACATATATCCTATTTTATCTCATAGATGAAAAATACATTATACTGTGAAGAACTATATACTGTTATTTTACAGCCTGTAAGAAATCTTATGAGATTATAACATTTTCCTTTATCTCATAATATATGCCAATAATATATTCAATATTATCAACAGCATCTTGTTTTTATCTTCCAAATTTTAGAAAAATATTAAACACATAACCATATTTGTTAGAACAGTTCTATTTATGTACAATATTGAGTCTCAGAAATTGTCCCAAGAAACCTCATGACCTCTGAAAATGAGAATCTCACCATACAAATGTGTATTTAGAAAGGTGATCAAAATTCACTAGTAGAGGCATTACAGTATATGCAAAAGGATCTGGAATATCCACTCAACTTATTAAAATTCATGAGACTTTAAAAATATTATCCAGCCTAAGAGGAGTATAAACAGAAAAATCTATTTCACAGAAATAAGGAGCTTATTCTGAAATCGCCTTGGAAATTGTTTTTTTTTTCTATACAAGTTCTGAAGATTTTTACCCCATTTATATCAAAGATAATTTTAGAAAGTGTTTGATGCAGATTATTCTGATGTGTTTTATTTCTCAATAAGCTATCTATAAAATTATTATGAATATGTCTGCCTGATCCTTTACCCAAATAACTGATGGCAGCAAGAATGTAGATGTTTACATAAAGAAGCAAGGGTAATACTCGTCTATTGGGGAAAAGAATCACATTCATGTCCTAAGTGAAGTAGAAGTTATTATCCGATGGAAGATGTAGGGGCAGGCGACAGGATGGTTGTCATTCTGACTTTCGCATGCAGACAAAATTCTAGATATTTTGAAAGAATCTAAGTACACCATTGAACTGTAACACAATGGCATTTATGTTTTATATTTATACTGGGAACAGATTTTTAAGTGATTTGGAAAATTAGTGCAACCACTATAACAAATGGCTGAAAAGAAAGGACAGAACAATCCATTCATTTCTAAACAGTGTCCCCTTAAATGGCTCATTGGACACAAGGCCATCATGATGGCAACAGATAATTTGTTACAAGCACTGCAATGGCAACCGGCACAGAGCTAGGTCTACCAGTCATGCCTTACTGACCCAGCCTGCACTGCACTATCTAAACATGTATTTACCATTTGTTAATCAGAAATTATGACAGAGATTTGCACACATTCTACCTCCAACTTTAAGTAACATTTCCTTAATCTAAAATATTGTCAGATATTTTCAATCATGAATAAGAGTAAAAAGAGGTAAAGTGAATCTGAAAAGCATAGAGGGTGACTAAAAATTCTGAAAATTGTCATTACTGACTATTGTCACTGAAAAAACATACTAAACTAGATTTGGAGAATGCTTCTAAAATTGGGAATTGATGACACATGTTTCTAATCTTTATAGCTTGAAAAATTTCTTTACTTACATAATCTCACTTAAATATATCAATAGGAATTATATCTACTTCTCAGATTAGGATTTTAGGAACAGAGAAATAAAGTCAGATCTCCAAGTTTATAAAACAAACAAATGAAACAAGATACATGAATTCAGACCTTTCGACTCCATATCTTGGCTTTCACTTGCCTGATGGCTAATTACAGGCTAACTCAAAAGGATGTTTTTGAGAACTTTTATTTTATAAATACTGGTTGATGGAATATGTAATTAAAAAGAAAGTAGGGAATACGTGGTCCAGCTTATGCCTTGATATTCAGAAAAAACAAATGTTTCATAAATGAAACTGCCAACTATTGTATTTGTCTTCTAGATTTTTGAAATGTTTTAAATTTATTGAAACAATTATGGGTATGCATTTGTACATGGGAAAAGCATATATGTGACAAAGAGATCTAGGTTTTGAAAATAAGTAATCTATTTAATATTTCTTAGATAATATGAATTTATTTATCCCTATATTCTTGATAAGTATCTAACCATATAATTTAAATATGATAAAACAGCTGTGTTCTGTAGAATTCTCCATTTAATAGATGCAGTGGTAACAAATTTCAGTCTAACACCTACTTAAAATTAACAAAATGGATCAAAACTGTTTTTAAAAATAACTGAGAATATACAAGCATGTTTTCATGATTAGGAAGTGTTTTTTAAAGAAAAACAAAAACTGCGCTCATATGACTGGTAAATTTGTAGTATGTTACTATCCTACAAAATAATAGTGGTGTGTAAAGAAGGCATCCACTGCTTTTACTCCAGTTTCCTATTTTGGCTCTGAATATCTGCATTCAAAATCCAGTAATTGAATTTCCCAAGCAAAACAGGCCTCTTAGCAAAAGCCTGCTGGAATTCTTATTTAATATAATGTTTAATGGACTTCTGATACAAAATGCTTATACAGAATATTTCCTCTCTCTCTCTCTAACAGATTATACTTAGGAAACTTGAAAACATCTCAAGATAATCATGCAAATTAGAGTTGGTGGAGTATGTAGATGTAATGATTTTTTGGGCAATTTTATTTACCTATTACATTGGAAAAGAGGTTCTAAGTAGAAGGAAATTATATTGTAAAATATAAAGAATTCTATTATGCTCAGTATCATCAAAGAGGAATGGAAGGTTTGACTAGTCAAGCCCATTTAGAAACTCAGATCTTTGAATATTAAATATTCAGATAAACCATTCTTTAGGAATCTTTTCAGGAGCCATTCTCACTCCCTAATGCAAGATTCATGACTCTAAAACCTTGTGAAACTGTCATAATTCGCTTATATATGACTTGTTCTTTGCTTATTTTAATATATTATCCAATAGTGATAAAATAACTCGGAATGTCCATATGAACATTTAATAAGAATACTATAAAAAATTACTTATGTTGTCCATTTCCCCAACAATCAGAAAAAACATAACCATGGACATTTGTTTAAAATTATATTCATGTGATTTAATATACATTATCTTCTATATTTCTCGGGTAAACAATCATTATAAAATGGATAGTAAAAACAATTTCAAAAATACATAAATTTTTACATCTTGTAAGGTGTTTTCCATCAAAAAGCCATCCAGTCTTCTCTATATCAGAATTCTCTTCAAGTCCAGTATACATAATGTTAAGCAGTAGTGGATTAAAAAACTCTAGTATTTAATACCATTTTTAATAAACTTAATCCCCAAGAGTACTTTTTGTTGAAATTTGTAAATGCTAAATTTTAATCTCTTAATGAATGATAAGACGTAGCCCTAAAATATTCAAGAATTTTTAGAAGTCAACGAACTTTATCTCTTTTAGAATACGTCAAAGGATTGGACTCTTTTTTTTTTTTTTTTTTTTGTATTAGTAAGGATTAAAACATTTCTGTCACAGATTATTAAATAATGTAATCATTATGTGGCAGGCTTATTGGTACTTAAATATATTTTGCAATATTTAGATTGTGTCTCTGATATGGTTTGGGTCTGTGTCCCCACCAAAATCTCATGTCAAATTGTAATCCCCAGTGTTGGAAGAGGGGCCTGATAGTAGGTGATTGGATCACGGGGGTGGACTTCCCGCTTGTTGATCTCCTGACAGTGAGTGAATTCCCAGGAGATCTGGTTGTTTAAAAGTGTGGGACAGGCCGGGCGTGGTGGCTCGTGCCTGTAATCCCAGCACTTTGGGAGGCCGAGGCAGGCAGATCACAAGGTCAGGAGATGGAGACCATCCTGGCTAACTCGGTGAAACCCCGTCTCTACTAAAAATACAAAAAATTAGCCGGGCGTGGTGGCGGGCGCCTGTAGTCACAGCTACTTGGGAGGCTGAGGCAGGAGAATGGCGTGAACCCGGGAGGCGGAGCTTGCAGTGAGCCGAGATTGCGTCACTGCACTCCAGCCTGGGCGAAAGAGCGAGACTCCGTCTCAGAAAAAATAAAAAAGTGTGTGACACCCCCGTCTCTTTCTTCCTCCTGCTCCCGGCATGTAAGACATGCCTGCCTCCCCTTTGCCTTCTGCCATGATAGTAAGTTTCTTGAGGCCTCCAAAGCCATGCTTCCTATACAGCCTGTGGAAACGTGAGTCAATCAAAACTCTTTTCTTCGTAAATTACCCAGTCTCAGGTATTTCTTAACAGCAGTACAAGAACAGACTAACATAGTCTCCAACTTGTTTTGATTTTTAAAATTTTATAATTAGCTCACTACTAATAATCACTCATCACGTAGCATACTGATTTTTAATAAGAAACACAATATTTAAAAGGAAGAAACAAAGTGAACACCAGAAAGCGAGAAGACAATAGAAATGCACCTTTATCCCCTTAAGATGGAGAGCCCTATACGTAGACCCAGCATACCTTCATAATTTGTGATATTTTCACTACATGACATCCTTGTCTCCCCGACTCAACCATTATTATTCTATGTAATATCAAGAGTCCAAGGCCAGGTGCAGTGGCTCACGCCTGGAATCCCAGCACTTTGAGAGGCCAAGGCAAGTAGATCACCTGAGGTCAGGAATTCAAAAGCAGACTGACCAACCTGGTGAAACCCTGTCTCTACTAAAAATACAAAAAAATTTAGCCAGGCATGGTGGTGGATGCCTGTAATCCCAGCTACTCGGGAGGCTGAGGCAGGAGAATGGCTTGAATCCAGGAGGCGGAGGTTGCGGTGAGCCAAGATCGCACCACTGCACTCCAGCCTGGGCAACAAGAACAAAATTCCGTCTCAAAAAAAAAAAAAAAAAAAAAAAGACTCCAAGACAAGCTGAGCAATTTTATCCTTCTTAGCCTTTTTTCCTTATGTCTCTGCATTTAGCCGTCCTTAACTGTTCAGTATTTGACAGATACATTCAAGTTCAAGTATTTTAGCAGCTATCTTTATTACTATCTTGGCACATTATGAGAGGAGAGGAGATTTGAACACTCTTAATTTTGAGATGAAGACTTTACAAATACAAAAATGTGAACAGTATTTCTGTTCTGATATAGAGAACAGTATTTCAGAGTCTGACTTGTAACCCCTCAAGTAATTTTACCAACATGCTAATTTGATCTTAGTTTAGAAATCACAGAAAGTAAACCCCTCAAGCAATTTTACCAACATGCTCATCTGATCTTAGTTTAGAAACCATAGAAAGTTAGAAAATAATGAGTGCTCTGGGTGTTAGAAGAGTCTGTGATCCAAGCCTGCACTGTTTACTCTCAGTTGTTTGGTCTGCTGTTTGGTTGGTTGGCCACTTGATTTCTCCCTCCCCTTCCCCCCACCCAACCCCCTTACTCCTCCGTCTTCCCCTCTCTCTCTCTGCCAAATTTTAAGGACAACCCTTTCAAATTTTCTGTTCTCCTCTTCATTTTCAGCATATACTTCCTCTATCCCCTTCTTAACTGTAGACTGAAAACCAATCTAAACTATGTATTCGGTGTTCACTGTACATTAGAATCACCATCGGAGCTTTAAAATCCCAAAGCCCAGGCTGCACCTTAGACCAACTAAATTCAAGTCTCTGGGGTTGGGACACAAGGGTCTATATGTTTTAAAGTTCTCTAGCTAATTCTACTGTGTATTCAGGCTTGATAAGCACTTTTCTATAAATTATGCCCGAGGATTTGAATTATCTCAATTGCGAGATGAAGACATTTTAGAAAGAGGCATTTTTCCCACTACTTGCTTTCTGTAACGTATACATCCTAATACACAAATATTCTTTCCATATAATTATGACTTGAAAGGAGTTATTTCTAAAGTTCTACTTAAGTAGACACATTTTTTATTATCAGGACATTATATCCTTATTTCACATACTGCTGTAGAAATGAACATCCACTTTAGCTAGAAATTATAAACTCTTGTTACTTAGAAAAAACAATTGGGGACTTTTAAAATACAAAGTCTACAAGAGTGATTCATGATAAAGTTAAAGATACCCAGCACTCTAACTAATACTGTGAAGGACATGATTTTAAAAGTGACCCCTTTCCTCTTCCTTCTTTTCCCCCTTCCCCTTTCATCCTCTCCCTTTCCTCCTCCTCGTCTTCTTTTTCTTCTTCTTCTTCTGGTTTAATATTGATGACAGCACTTGATTTTGGTCATGCCTGCTTTTTAAAATAATTAAACCAAAGTAGAACACTTAAATTTTACTGTTAAATAATTTATTCAAATTATTATGTGGTGAATATTTGATTGAATATATACAACTTTTTAAGTTAATAGAGACGTTTTAAGAACAAATGGGTTAAGCTTTATTCTCTTCTTTCATAATAAAGGAATAAAGTGAACATAGATCTGTAATAAGTGTTTAAGACACTATTATAAAATGGACAAGTTCTTTTCTTAACATCTATCACTGCTGTTACTTCTCTAAATTATATTCTTCATAATTTCAATATTTTCCTTCAATTGAAGATCGCTGTCTTCAGAAAAGTTATCAGTATCATTAATCACTATTTCAACTTACGTGATTCTGGTCTTATTGATCCGGGTTTGCCTTTCATCTATGTGCTTTAAAACTTCCTCAGGTGATTCAAATTCATAGTCCAGATCTAGAATCATTGCTTTAACCATTGGATAGAAATTACAGCCTGAAGAAACTTTCTTCCATCAACAATGATGAATAGTTTCCCAATGATTTGAATACATAAATATTGATAACTATACATGCTTAGTAAATCCTGTACCATTTTCTAATATTTCCCATCCAATTCTGTGTCTTTGCTTTCCTGCCAATGACTTACCCAGATATTCCCATCTTGATGATAGGGTTTCCAATTTCTCCCTGTGTCGCTGTAGAGCATCCGGTATTGGGTCACCCAATCTGAGCTGCTATACCTTCCTTGGGTTGCAATGGCACTGATCTGCTTCCGATTGCCAAAGTCAACCTGAAGCCATTGATAATGGTCGCTGTCTGATGGAGACCATCCCCCAGCACCTGAAGATGGGCAGAGGTAAGATGGGAAAATGAATATTTAAATTTGAACTTGTACAACTGACAATGGAATATTCTACATATCTTAATTGGCCTTGGCAGTGCTCTATTTCACAGATATATTATGAAATATCCTTTATAGATGCCATTGGGACTTCAACTAATATTCTTCCAGCTGGTAACATTGATTCTTTAACCTCTTTATGGTGTAATTATGTGCTCATTTTCTCCTGAGCAAATGTCTTCATAATTCCTCAATTAGATCTTATTAGTACATGTCAAAGTCTAATTGGCTGAGGGTTGACCAATTTACCATAAACTCTTCAGCTAAAATCATGAGAAAAATGTATGTAACTATCCAATTTTTTCTGTCATGTAAACTTTATCATTTAATAAATTATAAATTAAAAACAAGCAATTATACACAATTCTAAAATATATTTTTCTTGTGAAGTAAAGTAGAAAAATATTTGCAATTCTTAAAATGAACCTAATCTTACATTAATTTCCTGTACCACTGAGAGGTACAGGGAAGTATATAGGAAATCAGGCAGAATGTTTATTTAACACTTAGAAGATATACAGTCAATACCTCTTGTAAGTCATATTTCTAGAAAAATTAGATACTAAACAAAGTTAAATCTCTTTTGGCAAAATATAAGAATTGCTTAGCAAATAGTAAGAATGTAAGAACATTTGTTAGAAAAATGGCACTCATATAGATCAATATTCTTAATTTACAGTAATATTTAAAATAACTAGGGTTGTACACAAAATAAGTTACAGAAAATATGGCATAATGTTAGTGCTAAGAGGCACTATAATTTTTACAGTGAGTTCAGCTACTAAAGAGAATAAATGATATAAAAATATTCAATAGATTATCCAATGCACAGTATATCAAAACGTGTGTACTATTTTTTAAATAAGGAATTTAAAGGCTGGCAAAATAATTTATTCCATGAGGACGTTCATAATAAGAATCATTTCATAAATCATCACAGATATTCAAATAATAATGGTTACATGGCCTATTTTTGCTTAAAACTATGATAGAATAGCTTTTTTTAAAATTACAAAACTAAAAAATATATAAAATAACTGTTTGACTGGGCGCAGTGGCTCACGCCTGTAATCCCAGCACTTTGGGAGACCAAGGCAGGTGGATCACCTGAGGTCAGTAGTTGGAGATCAGCCTGGCCAACATGCTGAAACCCCGTTTCCTCTAAAAATACAAAAATTAGCCAGGCGTGGTGGCAGGTGCCTGTAATCCCAGCTACTGGGAAGGCTGAGGCAGGAGAATTGCTTGAACCTGGGAGGCGGAGGTTGCAGTGAGCCAAGATGGTGCCATTGCACTCCAGTTTGAGTGACAGAGTGGGACTCCATCTCAAAAAATAAAATAAAATAAAAATTTAAAAAATCACTGTTTTAGGGACTGGACAATGGGCAGTGCAGAACGTGATCCATAAAATAAGATAAACAAATAAGGTGAGCCCTGCCAACTTCCTGGCTTTCTGCTAGCTTCACTTTCTGGATCATGGTACATGGAAGATGATCCCAAACAGAGTTCAGCAGTGCAGTAGTGTCACTGAAATGGAAACATATTACAACTCAAAGCTACTAAAGAAGCTGGAATTAACGGGACAGAGTCCCAGAGAGGGCACAGCTGTGTAAAGTGCTTTAGAAATCTACAAGGGAGTCATGAATGTGTCTCTGCAATCTGGACTCAGAAGAAACACCATGCTGTGTACTTTCAGATCAAGAGTGCACAAGACCAGGTAAAGGGAGTTCTGAAGTCAACAATAACCAGAGGTTGCAAAGAGCTGGGAAAAATTTGATTTCAGACTAGACAAAATTGAGAGACCTTGTTGAATCCCTCCAGGCATTCAGTAGACATTCCATAAAAGTCATGCATTATATGTAGGGATATTTTAGTCCTAACATGAGGGCTAGTCTGGACACACCTGAGCAAAGGTTACTGAAAAAGATAAATCTGACCAAAAATTAATTCTCTGATGGAACAAAACTTGACACTCCATTAAGGAAAGTCATAAACATTTAGAAACTCAACAACATTGCATCCATAATGTCAAGTATATAAACTGAAAAATATACTAGACATTTGGACAAGCAGGAAAATATGTCTTAGAACCAGAGAGAAAAAAATCAATGGAAATGTACCCCCAAAATAACAGAAATGATGAAATTAGCAGACCAAGACTTTAAAAACAGTAATTATTAATTCTATTATCTAAAATAAAACATATAAACATTTAAAAAAGAACGCAAAATGTTGAAGGAGAAAAGCAACAAACGAGAACAAAATGGAAATTTTAGGAGTAAAAATTACATCTGAAATAGAAAATTTAATGGATAGGCTTAACAGCAGATGAGACACAGAAGAAAACATCACGGTACTAGAATGTAGGGCCATATAAGGCATCTAAATTAAGCTCAGAGAGGAAAAACAAGGCTTAAAAAATAAAGTTATTCCAGTAAGTTGTGAGACACTGATAAGTGCCCTAACATTCATGCAAGTGGAGTACTAAAAGCAGAGATGACAGAGATTGGGTCAGAATAAAATATGTTTGAAGAAATAATGGTTGAAATATATAAACTCAGATATGTGAGAAGTTTATTGAATTCCAGGCAGGATAGATACAAGGGAAAATACAATAAGGCACATTATAATTATTTGCTGAAAGATGATGCTAAAGATAAAATCTTAAAGGTATTCACAGGGTTACAACTTCTCAGCAGAAATAATGCAAGCCAAATGACAATGAAACAACCTATCAGACATGATGAAAAGGAAAGATAAAAAAAAAGCTGGCAACCTGAAATTCTATGTCCAGCAAAAATATATTTTAAATATAAAAATTACGTAATATTCAAGACAAAAGTTGGGAGAATTCATCACTTATATGTGTATACTATAAAAATATAAGTTTTTCACCTTAAGGGAAGTTTACCATTTTGAAACTCATATTTACATGACGAAATGAGTGCTTAAAATGCTAAACATGTTAAGTACATATAAAATATTTGTTCATGTTTTTAAATTTCATTAAAAGATAATTTAGTGCTTACAAACAGTAATGATGAATAACAGGGTTTATAATAAATGTGGAAGTCAGATATGCAACTACAATAGTACAAAGGATAGGAGTCTGGACAGGAAATATGTTATGCTGTGGTCTTACTTTACATATGAGGTGGTATTACTTGAAAATAGCAAACCCTAGAACAAGGGTCAGCAAACATTTTCTGTAAAAGGTTAAACACTATATATTTTTGGCTTTGTAGACCATACTACCTCTGTTAAAACTGCCAAATTCTATTATAGTATGAAGAGCAGTACATACACAAAAGAGTATGGCCATGTTATAATGAAGTGTTATTAACAAAAGCTTGTAGCTGGACAGAGGGTTGAAGTTTGTCGATCCCTGCCCAAGATTAATCTCTAAAAAAAAAAAAAAAATACAAATTTAAAATCTGTACCTTTCACTATATCGAAATCATATCTCACAAAACATTTGGAAAAATTTAAGTATCTAGTGTATGTGTTGCATAGGTTATATGGGTGCTATCTATGGAATATATGTGCAAACGATGTAACTACTTCTCAGTTTCTATTATCATATAATTCACACTTTTACAAGAATATTTTTTCTATGATACAGTACTTAGCTGTAATTCCTCTTCAGGAATTTCCTGGGTTAAAAAGAGGCACATGTAGATGGTATACCTTCATGGGGTTGTGCAAATGCAACGACTGGTCAACCTGGGGCTATAAAAAGCCAGTACCCTGCCTCAACCTGTAGAAACTCTGAGGTGTCTTCACAGTCTCAGAGCTCCCTGCAGGGATTGGTCAAAGACTTCATTGAAACTGCATTTCACCTAAACTCCTCCCTGTAACTAATTTCTGTTTCATTCCTTTCTCTTCCACAGGTTTTCATCCCCAAAACACTCCTAATTAACTTCCTAGATGCTATTTTTCATCTCAGGATGTGTATCCTGGAGATTCTAGTCTGCAGTACCTCTTGGGACCACTTCCTGATAATCTGTTCACTAACAATGAGTTACTTATACCTGCTTTGTAGTGTGTTTTTTATATGTTATTTTTTTCCTATTGTAGTGTTAATATATAATATTCCTTATTGTCATATATCATTCATCTTCCTATTTTACCTAGAATTCCATAAAATTTTGAAAGAGCTGTAGGTTAATTTTGGGGACAACAATATACTCAGTTATTGTTATTGTGGGGTAACAAATATATTTTCTTACCTGTTAGATATACAGTTCGAAACCTTGAAGAAATTTTATAGCCAATTTCATACACAGTTCTATGTATTACCAAAAGCAACAGGGTGATTCAGTGAACTCAAGTCAACGAGCAATTAATACAATGAGGTAACAGGTGAGAAAATGTCTGATTGATTGGTGAAACTTAGACTATTTCCTCTGTTTTGCTAATGAATGCTCCAGAATAAATTTTCTTAAGTTATTGTTTGCTGCATTCCAGTCTTTCAGCAAGCAAGCAATTAACATACAGCTGCTTAATCCCATTTATCTCATTACTTTTAGCAAAATAGAATTTATTGTTAACTTTAAGGAAAGCAAAAATCTAAAATCAGAAGAAATATAAGTCAAAATGTATTTCTTAGCAGAAATATATGTGGAGAGAATACTGTAGTGATTAACCTCAAGGGGAGGGCAAAAGTCAGTCTTTCATGAGGAACATGGTGGAAAGATCGATGAAAATTTCCCTTTTTCTCTTTGGTCTATCAAGCAATGCAATTTGGGGAAGTTTATTACTTTGTTTACTTGGCTTGTGAAATGTGTAACCTCTATTGATCCGAGGATTAATAATGATACCTCTTTCATCACAACCACCTCTGGAATGTGGTATATAAGAGGGCAAAAAAGTTCCCAATGTATTGTAGCAGCTCAAAGAAAGTGGTTGGACGTCAAAGAGGAGTTAGAAGAGGTGGAGATGCTGAACAGTCATAAACTCTTAGTTCCTAAGAAGAACACTTGCCTAGAGATAATAGTGCCTAAAACATCTAGCAAATAACTAGTGTATTGTTGAAGTAACTTGAAAGATGTATACTTGTTATGGAACTCTTGCTAGTCTCGAAACAATAAGAATGCTGTTTCTTCATTCCCCTTCTCTCTCTTCTTCTGTGCTCTCTCTTCCTTTTCCCACCCCTCCCATCCTCCATCTGTCTTTCCTTCCTCACTCTTCTCTTTATTCTCACACATACACAGATATTCCTCCCCCTGTGTATTTGCGTGTGTGTAGTATATGGTGTGTGCACACGTATGCTGTAAAGATATACAGTGTTTGTATTCTATGTGTCCATTCTATGTGGGATCCTAGAGTGATCCATTACAATAGAGAATCTGAATAATTGAAGAAACTAGTGCTCTGGACTAATATGAGTTATTTTTGCTTTGTAATTTGTAATTCAGTAAGTCAGACAAAAGAGGAATTTAGTGGGTGGTTTAGAGAGGCCATGGAGCTTCTGTTGTAGTGATAAATGGCTCCTGAAGAAACGCGGCACCCAAGTTGGTGGTTTTAACACCACCAGAGACTATATGCCTGGATTCTAATTTAGCAAAAATACAAGGTGAAAAAAAAATTCAATTAGGGTTAGAACTACCTTTAATAACTGGCTGAGAAATATGTATCAGATGAAAAAAATAAATTGAAAAGGAGACTCCAGGCAAAATTGCATTATGAGTTCAGGCTTTGAGACCCCCTTCTGCTTCAAATACACTGTATTTTTAGATAAGATAGATAAGAAGAAAATTGAAAAGACATAGCCAGGGTCAAAAAATAAGATAAACATCTCTATGCACAAGAAATGCAACAAACATGCAAAGCAATGAGTGGGGCTGAAGCCGAGGCCAGACAGAGTCCTGATCTGGGGACATACAAAGGCATTTGGGCATTTGACTACTATGGAATATTGGTAATGTAAGTTCCCTGTGTGTATCAGCAACAGAAAGCTTGCTTCAAGGTTGCAAACCAAGACTGGCCCTCGGCTAACCTGGTTGTGAAAAGAGACTGAAGAAAGCTGATTACTCACTTAAACATATGGATTATATGAGGCTGTATGCCCAAAGAGGTTAGCAAATAGGCATATCTGAGCTGAGTAAAGGCATTCACTGGCTTGGTGACTAGACACATGATTCCCTAAAAACACTGCCAGGCACAGGCCTCGGGTGAGTAATGTAAGGTACACTTTCAGACTGGACATTCTGGGACTTGAGTAGAGAAAGTCCCAAAATGATAAAGCACAAAAAAAACAGGGGAGACGAGAGGAGATAGGAAGAGAGAAGAAAGAGACCAGAAAGAGAGAGACTGGCTGTCAAGAAGAACATGCAAATGAAAATTTCAAATGACAGGAATGAAATCCAATGCCACGAAGTCAACAAAGTCAAAAGTTCAACACCAATTAGCTCCATAAGTAATAGCAATTGAGGGCTAGTGGAGATAAATAGGCTTTATCCTCTCAAAAATATAAAATAGGTAATGCTATTCATTAAAAATATCAGTAATTATCAGTTACAACAGGGAAAAATAAAACATTTATAGATGGATACTAAAAGGAACTATGAAGTAGTTTTACAAATGCAAAATTTGGTTGATAGGAAAATAAACTCATCTGAGGAAAAGCTACCAATTATATATAATCTAAGAAATAATTAGTGAGCTAGGCTGGGCATGGTAGCTCACACCTGTAATCCCAGCAGTTTGGGAGGCCGAGGCGGGTGGATCACTTGAGGTCAAGAGTTCGAGATCAGCCTAACATGGTGAAACCCCATCTCTACTAAAAAAATATACAAAAATTTGCCAGGCGTGGTGGCGGGTGCCTGTAATCCCAGCTAGTAGGGAGGCTAAGGCAGGAGAATCGCTTGAACCCAGGAGGCAGAGGTTGCAGTGAGCTGAGATTGCACCACTGTACTCCAGCCTGAAAAGAAATAATTAGTGAGCTAAAAGGTAATATTTCCATGTTGACATATATATACACACACACATATACATATTTATAAATTATACAGTGTATTCATATAAATTTATAATATATAAAATATATATAATAAATATATTGAAGTTAATATTAATATATTAGATTAAATATCTAAACATAGTTAATGTATATTGATATATATTAATATGTACATATATAAAATTTACCACTATATATAAATTATACTTTATATAAATATATATGTTAATGTATATCAATTATACATCAGTAAACCTGTTAAAATTTGCAGTAGTTAAAAGATATTGGTGATAAATTGGAAGTTTCTAGGGTAAGTCTAAGAGAAGTTCTAGACTAAGGCCAATGCATAGAATATAAACATTTGAAAAACTAATTTTTATTCAAAACTAAAAAAGACATGACACCATGAATTGTAAGACCTTCTGAACATTGAAAATAATATGTAACATGAGTTTAAGCCTACAATGGAGAATTATCTAATTGATACAAAAACAGTAACAGGCATCTTAAGAAGTGCTAAAATGAACTCGTTAATGAGCTCAGATTTTATTTGCAGTGGGGGATAAACATCTGCAAGGAGGTCATGTGATCTATGAGAAGTGGATAAACAGGCTTCAACCAAGTGCAGATATTTGTTGATTAGAGTAGCCAGGGAAGAGGGCTATATCCATTAATCAACATCTGTTATAAACTAGAGTAGGAAAATTGGCAGTGGCCCAATCATTCCTAAAATATCGATAAATTAATACTTATATAAATAAGGTTCAAACAAAAGAGCTTGAAATGTATTTTTTAAGCAAAACAGAAGAAAGAAGATATAATACTATCAGATATTATTTAATGACAGGAAAATAGTACTGTTTGTCACCCATTTCTACCAACAAAGACAACAGTTTCAAATAATTCTAGAAGTAGCAAAACTACTAACTGAGTATAGACAAATACCTCCTCAGACAAGCTAAGACATAATAAGACAGACAAAGTGGCTTTAACTTTTTTTTTTTTTTTTTTTTTTTTTTTGGCATCTTGCTCTGTCGCCAGGCTGGAGTGCAATGGCGAGATCCTGGCTCACTGCAACCTCCACCTCCTGGGTTCAAGCGATTCTCCTGCCTCAGCCTCCCAAGTAGCTGGGATTACAGGCACACGCCACCATGCCCAGTTAATTTTTGTATTTTTAGTAGAGACATGGTTTCACCATGTTGACTAGGCTGGTCTCCATCTCTTGACCTCATGATCCGCCCACCTCGGCTTCCCAAAGTGCAGAGATTACAGGCTGAGGCACCACGCCCGGCCTGTTCCTTTAACTTTTTGAAGCATTCGAATGCAGATTATAACCCCAAGGACTGGCATTATCCATAAATGTAATCTTAGCTTTCTTGAATATTTATTAAAGGAGCTGCCAAAAAAGGAAAGATAGTCAAAAACTAAAAACCATAAATTTTAAAAACAATGAAGTTGGTACATCTGGGAAATATAACAAGAGAGATCCCCTTTAAAGTCTAGCATGTGAGTTGTAAATATTTAGGAAAAAGATGAATGGGGTCTGGTGATAGAGGAGGCAATAGTGGTAGGTTATAAGAATTTCCTTCTATAAAATTGAGTCCTTGTTTAATAGAACAGCGTAAATTCCATAGAGGTATCTTCAATTTTAATTATTGCAAAGCATTTGACAAAATATCTGGCAAATGTAAACTAGTAAAATGTGGGCTGGGAGATAACAGTTTTAGGTAAATTAAAAAATGGCTAGTTATTGTGCCCCAAATACGTTGATTAATGGTGATGTCAGCTTGAAGAGCGCTCTCCAATGATGTTCCACAGGCTTTCATCCTGTATACTGTCATTTTTAATATTTTTATTCTCTAAGGCATGAAAGACATGCTTATGAAATTTGTCAATTATATAAACCTGGAAAAGAAACCTAATAGGATAACAAACTGAATAATGATGTAAATGTTTTTGACTGGCTGGAAACCTGAACCTATACCAGTACAGTTTGTTTTAACATCAACAATAAACAAAGCTACTCATTTTGAAGAAACGCATTATCAACTGCATTATTAAAGGCATCTAATGCTTAGAAAGAATTATGTAACCTTACTTTACTTTATGAATAATATACAGGGTTAAAATTATGACATCTAAGTAAAATATTATATTTACAATGTATTATTAGATATGTTTTTCATGCATTTTTATAAAATCTTTACATATATATATAAATGAACAAATTACAAACATATAAATAGCTAGTATCAGGAATTATCACACAATGAACATAACAGTGTAACGGCCACCCAGATCTATAAAGAAATCATTGCCAGCAATCCACAAGCTCTTCTTGTTTCCTTTTTCAAAAATCACCGTCTTTTTCCCCCACAATAAATTGTTCTAGAAGTGATTCTGCCCCACACCATACTCAAATATCAAGGTCAAAACGTGTAGATCAAATTGTAAAAGTTTCTGGAAGAGAACATACAGCATCTTTTTGTGATTGGGAAAGATTTTTTAAACAGGACTCAAAATGTACTAGCTAAACAGGAAAATATAAATTCGATTATAGTAAAATTAGACATCGATTATCAAAAGGCATGAATCAGAGAGTTAAATGGCTAACTATAGATTGGGAGAAGATATTTCTAAACCTCTAACAAAAATATTCATT
The DNA here is from genome assembly GCF_028858775.2 of Pan troglodytes. NCBI lineage: Eukaryota > Metazoa > Chordata > Mammalia > Primates > Hominidae > Pan > Pan troglodytes. The sequence continues at coordinate 161,993,290 of NC_072404.2, read as the reverse complement.
TTTGTTAATGTATAAACAAGCCCCACAAATCAATAAGAAACAATCAGTAAACCTAATAAAAAATGGGTAAAAGACTTTAACAGGCAGTCCACAAAAGAAAAATTATAAGCTATAAAACATAGGACAAGGTAGTCAATCTTATGAGATCAATCTTTTAAGAAAGATAATTTTAAAACTAAGGGTGTTCAAAAAGAATAACCAGAATGATGTGGAAACTCAATCTCGTAACATTGCTCTGAAGAGACTAAAGACGGTTAAGCTTTATAACAGAAAGTTAAAGAGTAAATTAAATTCCATCTTCTACTCTTCAAAAGAATAAACACGTAAGGTTTTCCAGTGATGCAACAATAACATCACACATTCTAAAAGTATACGTGCTTTTATGTCTACAGATTATTCAGCTCTAACTCATATTTTTAAAATTAATATTTTTCTTCAATTAAGTAAAAAAAATACTTTTTGACTTAACATTGTCAGGTGCATTTGTCTGTTCATAGCCTAATCATTTTACTACAAGTTCTTTCCATTCTGGAATTTAACCAAATAATAATACTGAATATTGAGCTGATTTTAACATATTTGAAACACTTTGCTGAGAAAAAAAAAAAGTTTCCTTATACAATATGTTTGTTCCTTCAATGGTTCTGCACACTACACTAACAAAAGTTACTGGAACTTTTTTTTTTTTTTACAGTGCTGATAATATCCAGACATAAATGGCATTATGAAAATCATTAACCTTCTGGCAATTAGGCAAACAAAAGAAAATCTGTCTAGCTGAGGCTTCTGTTTATATATTTCTTCACAGGAAAAGCACTGAGTGTCAGTTGTGAGAAATAGACTTACAGCAAGTCGTTTAGTTTCATATATTTAAAAAATATGTAAATTATTTTCAGGGAATTTCACAACAATTATATTTTAAGATCTTTGATTTAAGGATGTTAATTTGTTTTTAAAATGTCAAATATTACCCTAAGATTATAAGAGACAAGAAAAATGAAAGCCAGACCCAAAGGCTAAACAGTTGCTTAAAACTACATAAAGCCTAGATAGTAGTGAAACTAATGTGAATGCAAATCCAAATTTGATTAAGTTCTTGCTCCACACAGAAGCCACACTGATATACACAGAGGCTAGCCTGAGCCAGAGTGTAAAAACAAACATACTCTTATTTTACATTATTTTACACACATTGTTTTACATTAGACATGTATACAAGTTTAATGTAAAATAGTGACAATTAGGTCTGATTAGAACATCTTGAACACTTACATGACCTGTAATTTTAAAGCTCACTTACTAAACAGTGTAAATGATGTATGATCTTATTTTTTTAATGTCCTGAAAATACTGTGGCCAAGAGAAAATACACTTTTGTGTGTTATCTCAGGTAGTAGTATTTTTCTTTTTCTAAATTAAACGTTTTCTAAAAGGAACATGCAGGTAGTCAGATGTCAATGTAATATTTTTAAAGCATTAGGATAACTATTACCAACAATAGAATGGATTCCCATAAAAGTAATGAGCTCTTCACTACTGGAGATATTCAAGTGAAAGCTAGTTATCAGAATTATTTTAGAAGAAAAATTTCCATAATTTGGGAGATTGGACTGTGTTCTTTAATTTTATTTAAAATGTAAGTTAAAATGCAAGCTATTATGTTACAATCATTAGCAAAACTATCAAGTGGATTTTATTTCTTATTGGCTTATTTTCAGTTTTGCTTCATCTGTTTTATAAATATAGGGGGCATATTATTTACACCATTTATTTACACCATGTTATTTCAGCTAAGTAACACTTGACTGTATATAATTTTTATTGTTAATGAGTCTGGTCATTTCCTTATTTATTATAAATACCTCTCCTGGTTCATTCATTCAGCAAATATTTGTAGAGCACGTCTATATGCCAGCTACTCAGGGTTTCTTTTAGAATATTTCATAAGCAATTTTTATGATTTTTTATACTTGAGAATCCAATTTATTCATTTAGAGAATGTACAAAAAATCTGTAAAGATTTTATCTTATGGAAAACCAGATATGTCATATATTTTATTCACAGAAATGAAGTCTTATGTGTGAAAAATACAGGCAATAAAAATAATATAATCCAGTCAAAGTCACTGAAGTCATGTTCGTCTTTGCAACTATTTGGAAGCTGCTGTGTAGTTCTCCCCTGTAAAGAAGACTGAGGAGCTTCATGTTGTATGTATTCCCTAGTATCTCTTTGTTCACTGCATTTCTAATTGAAATCAAGATCGAAGACTTCATCAGTTGAAGGCAAATATCAATGTTGCAAAGAAAGGAAAAGTTATGTCAATTTTCTGGGTGCAAATCTACCGCTTTACTTTGTATTTTTTCATCCCTGGCATGCATTCTTGGTAAAGTCTGCAGAATTTTGGAAATAGCATAGTTAATTAGACATAATTTCTTGGCTTCCCTAGCTAAGTGCCCATTCACTGGCATTGTCCAGAAAATGTCATCATTCTCAAGACGTTATTCTAATATAAAAAAAAAAAGTAAAAACAATCTTGTCCACGCAGCTCACAAGGAATATTACTCAGTGAAGATGCAGAAAGTAAGTGTATAGACTACAAAACGCTTCAAAGCTCAAACATACAATAGTGATATAGGTTACCAAATTGCCCCTCTATTAGAGGGAAGATTAAAGGATGGGTATCAATAAGAAAATCAATTAAATCATGGAATTTGTAGCAAACCCTGAACCAGTACTAAGTAAACTCTTACGATTGCCAATTTTTTTTAAGTCAAGAAATTATTTGTATTCATTATTTAATAACCACTGCCTAGCATGGTTCTCTGGACATAATAGGCACTCAATATCTACAAAATGAATATAAGAATTAATAAAGTAAAAAATGAATATATTAATTAATTATATCCTGGAAATAATATCCCTGAAACAAGAGGGAAAATTCTTGGGTCCAGCTGCATACATATAAGAACGACAGAGATTATGTAAGGCAAATTGAATTGTAATTGAAAAAAATCTCCTTAATCATGTTAGTGGTTCCCATTGTATCTCCAGTAGAGCAGAATTAGACTTCTCCAGAGCAGTTACTGTATTTATTCTAGATTTCATTCTTGGCTTAATTTATTTTATGCAGATATTCTTACTCAAGTCTCTCTCTCTCTATGTATATATATACATATATTCATTCATTCTTAAAAATTATTTGATTGTTTACATAAATAAAATCCTCATAAAATTAAGTCATTAACAATTATCTTGGAGAAATCCTTGGACTGTATTAAAACTCTAGCACTCAGAGTGGACCACACTAGGAAAGGGGCGTGGAATTCTGCTTAGAATTCTGTCTCAGTAAGTTTTACCGGGCTCCAGTTATCACGCATGCATTAGCACATCCCCTCCTGTGAACATTATCACAATCACTTCTCCACACATCAGGGAGCAATCAGCTTATGTGGGTCAGCAGAGTGAGTGGACAGGGTATTCTGATGAGCTAGGAATGAGAATGGACTTGCTTAGTTCCCCATGAGAGGTGAGGAATCTTGGCATAGGCCTGCTTCAAAGGGACCCGGGAAGCTGGCTGAGAGGATCCACAATTCAAAGTAGAAATGTTAAGAATTTAGGTGGAACTGATTACAGCAGGATATTCCTGTAACTCGCATAGTGGCTTTTAGCTAAGTGGGTAACATTAAGTGAATTTAAAAATAGATTCTCAAAACCTAGTCTCTAGCATTTTGTGCAAAAAAAGCTTTAGTTATTTATTACTGTTTCATTCACTTAAGAAAGAAAAGGGTCAGAGGCACATTTACAAAATGAAAATCTTCTAACTAGTAACTAAATATAGTTTATTGTTTATTAACCAAATAATTAGGGATGCAAATAACATCTCCATGCCATCTGCCTCAGGGACTCTTACTGAAGCTTCATTATTTTCTGGGGCAGAGGCTCAGCTCTAAAAGACACCACTGGAAACAAATGCAGAATAGCAAAAAAGAAATGTACTTATTATCTGTGCATTAACAAAATCTATTATTAAACAGGTGATAATGTCAATGGTATATACAAATAGATGAAAAACAATGTATACAAATTTGTCTGCCGTGTGTGCAGTGATATATTTAATTTATATATGTAAATTTTTGATATACAATGTTGCATTCAACGATGCAAAATTGCCAGTGATCTGTGCAACAATATAAGGAAAATGTACTGTCTATACAATGATTTTCAAGCTAGGTCTACCACACATAAAAGGACAAAAAGATGAGGTCATGTTCAAGTAAAATCTCATGACAATTGAGACAGATATTGCTTCTGACTGCAGTAAGTGGAAAATTGCTTTGTATCTCCACTTTTCATATTTGTACACTTGGTCTCAGACTATGATATAGTAATTTCATATACTTGAAAACATAGGTTATAAAGACTTTATCTGCTTTAGTTCATTTTTGAGGAAGAAATACAAAGGAAATGTTCTCAAGATCAATATGGTTAAATATAGCAAACAAATTCTTTAAGATCTAACTCAAACGCCTTTTATGAGTGCTCTGATCTTCCCCAGGACTCATGCATAGTGAGTGATTCCCTTCTCTTTGGCTGGCACTTGCTACACACATTACTTATTCCAATCCTAACCCTAGTTCCTGGATGGCAAGCATTATGCAGTTCTCAAGTTCATTCTTACAATCCATCTGATTCCTATGAAGGTGAACGGCACACATAGCCAGCTACTTCAATGAATAACTACTGTAACTATCGTATCTGTTTTGATAAAGAGGAGAGATTTTTGGCATATGTATACTTGGCAACATGAAACAATTTCACCAAAAGCATTGTGGGTATGTTTTGATATTAACTTAAAATGTGTATAGCAGTCCCACTTCACAAGGCTCTGAATGAGAAACAACATTAACAACACTAGGATAAGTACACACACACACACACACACACACACACACACACAGGACAGATAAGCCTTATAAATATAGTTGCTTTCAGTGCAATCTTCTGAAAGTGTTACATTCATATACACAGAGATATCAATTCTTCTTGTAAAGAATTTCTTTAATAGGCTTTTTTCCCCCATAGGGCAAGCTGAAACTGGTTGACATAGCAATGGGCTAAAATGACAATGTAGAGAAAATAATTGAAAATCAAATAAAAAAAAAGGTCCAAAATTCTTTGTACACCTTAATAAGGACAATAGCTTCTACTATCCTAAAAGTTTTCCCACATCTTTATGACCATCACATCACTAATTTTAATTCCCCAAAATAGAACTGCATTTCCTGTCTGAGCTTTAAGTAACATATTATAACAAAAAGCATACTGGACTAGAATCAAACCTAGTTATAAGATATGCTTGTCATATGAAAAAAAGCTCATGATTGCTGGTCATTAGAGAAATGAAAATCAAAACCACAGTGAGATACCATCTCACACCAGTTAGAATGGCAATCATTAAAAAGTCAGGAAACAACAGATACTGAAGGGGATGTGGAGAAATAGGAATGTTTTCACACTGTTGGTAGGAGTGTAAATTAGTTCAACCATTGTGGAAGACAGTGTGGCGATTCCTCAAGGATGCAGAACCAGAAATAACATTCGACCCAATAATCCCATTACTAGGTATAAACCCAAAGGATTATAAATCATTCTACTGTAAAGACACATGCACACATATGTTTGTTACAACACTATTTATGATAGCAAAGACTTAGATCCAACCCAAATGACCATCAATGATAGACTGAATAAAGAAAATGCATCACATATACATTTTGGAATACTATGCAGCCATAAAAAAGAATGAGTTCATGTCCTTTGCAGGGACATGGATAAAGCCAGAAACCATCACTCTCAGCAAACTAACACAGGAACAGAAAACCAAACACCACATGTTCTCACTCATAAGTGGGAGCTGAACAGTGAGAACAGATGGACACAGGAAGGGGAACATCACACACCAGGGCCTGTCAGGGGTTGGAGGGCTGGGGGAGGGAGAGCATTAGGAGAAAAACCTAATGCATGTGGGGCTTAAAACCTAGATGACATATTAATTGGTGCAGCAAACCACCATGGCACATGTAATAAACCTGCATGTTCTGCACATGTATCCCAGAACTTAAGGTAAAATTAAAAAAAATATATGTCTGTGTGACATTATAGAATACGGGGTCCAAGTTATAAATCTCAACATTTTGATTCAGCCATAAAAAAATGGGAAGAAAACATGTCATAGTTTTTGAAATTATAATTAGAAACCTAATTAGAAGACATAATACTGTCTTAACTATTTAAATATACTGAAGAATGAGTATATTCACATTTAAATAGACTGAAGAATGAGTATATTCACATTTAAATAGAGTGAAGAATGAGTATATTCACATTTAAATAGACCGAAGAATGAGTATACTCACATTTAAATAGACCGAAGAATGAGTATACTCATATTTAAATAGACCGAAGAATGAGTATACTCATATTTAAATAGACCGAAGAATGAGTATACTCATATTTAAATAGACCGAAGAATGAGTATACTCATATTTAAATAGACCTAAGAATGAGTATACTCATATTTAAATAGACCGAAGAATGAGTATACTCATATTTAAATAGACCGAAGAATGAGTATACTCATATTTAAATAGACCGAAGAATGAGTATACTCATATTTAAATAGACTGAAGAATGAGTATACTCATATTTAAATAGACTGAAGAATGAGTATAATTACATGTAAATAGACTGAAGAATGAGTATATTTACATGTAAATAGACTGAAGAATGAGTATATTTACATGTAAATAGACTGAAGAATGAGTATATTTACATGTAAATAGACTGAAGAATGAGTATATTTACATGTAAATAGACTGAAGAATGAGTATATTTACATGTAAATAGACTGAAGAATGAGTATATTTACATGTAAATAGACTGAAGAATGAGTATATTTACATGTAAATAGACTGAAGAATGAGTATATTTACATGTAAATAGACTGAAGAATGAGTATATTTACATGTAAATAGACTGAAGTATATATTTAAATATATACTTAAGTATATATATTTAAGTATATACTTAAGAATATTTATATATAAATATGCTTAAGAATAAGTATATTTATATTTAAATATTTATTAGTATTTTGATAAGTGATGTTTTCACTCTTTCGTTAACCATCTAATTCACAAAAGGTCTCATTAGAAAATACTTAATACTGAGACACTGTGAGAACAAAACAACGAGCATTATTAAAAACAGGGGAAGGTGGGACAAATGTCTGAGGTTTTTTTTAATTTTTGTATTATTATTACACTTTAAGTTTTAAGGTACATGTGCACAATGTGCAGGTTTGTTACATAGGTATACATGTGCCATGCTGGTGTGCTGCACCCATTAACTCATCATTTACCATTAGGTATATCTCCTAATGCTATCCCTCCCCACTGCCCCCACGCCACAACAGGCCCCAGAGTGTGATGTTCCCCTTCCTGTGTCCATGTGTTCTCATTGTTCAATTCCCACCTATGAGTGAGAACATGTGGTGTTTGGTTTTTTGTCCTTGCGATAGTTTGCTGAGAATGATGGTTTCCAGTTTCATCCATGTCCCTACAAAAGACATGAACTCATCATTTTTTATGGCTGCATAGTATTCCATGGTGTATATGTGCCACATTTTCTTAATCCAGTCTATTGTTGTTGGACATTTGGGTTGGTTCCAAGTCTTTGCTATTGTGAATAGTGCCGCAATAAACATACATGTGCCTGTGTCTTTATGGCAGCATGATTATAATCCTTTGGGTATCTACCCAGTAATGGGATGTCTGGGTCAAATGGTATTTCTAGTTCTAGATCCCTGAGGAATCGCCACACTGACTTCCACAATGGTTGAACTAGTTTACGGTCCCACCAACAGTGTAAAAGTGTTCCTATTTCTCCACATCCTCTCCAGCACCTGTTGTTTCCTGACTTTTTAATGACAGTCATTCTAACTGGTGTGAGATGGTATCTCGTTGTGGTTTTGATTTGCATTTCTCTGATGGCCAGTGATGATGAGCATTTTTTCATGTGTTTTTTGGCTGCATAAATGTCTTCTTTTGAGAAGTGCCTGTTCACATCCTTCACCCACTTTTTGATGGGGATGTTTGTTTTTTTCTTGTAAATTTGTTTGAGTTCACTGTAGATTCTGGATATTAGCCCTTTGTCGGATGAGTAGCTTGCGAAAATTTTCTCCAATTTTGTAGGTTGCCTGTTCACTCTGATGGTAGTTTCTTTTGCTGTGCAGAAGCTCCAACATTCAACATTCTTAAAGAAAAGAATTTTCAACCCAGAATTTCATATCCAGCCAAACTAAGCTTCATAAGTGAAGGAGAAATAAAATACTTTACAGACAAGCAAATGCTGACCGATTTTGTCACCACCAGGCCTGCCCTAAAAGAGCTCCTGAAGGAAGCACTAAGTATAGAAAGGAACAACTGGTACCAGCCACTGCAAAAACATGCCAAAATGTAAAGACCATCAAGGCTAGGAAGAAACTGCATCAACTAACGAGCAAAATAACCAGCTAACATCATAATGACAGGACCAAATTCACACATAATAATATTAACTTTAAATGTAAATGGGCTAAATGCTCCAATTAAAAGACACAGACTGGCAAATTAGATAAAGAGTCAAGGCCCATCAGTGTGCTGTATTCAGGAAACCCATCTCACGTGCAGACACACACATAGGCTCAAAATAAAGGGATGGAGGAAGATCTACCAAGCAAATGGAAAACAAAAAAAGGCAGGGGTTGCAATCCTAGTCTCTGATAAAACAGACTTTAAACCAACAAAGATCAAAAGAGACAAAGAAGGCCATTACATAATGGTAAAGGGATCAATTCAACAAGAAGAGCTAACTATCCTTAATATATATGCACCCAATACAGGAGCACCCAGATTCATAAAGGAAGTCCTTAGTGACCTACAGAGACTGAGACTCCCACACAATAATAATGGGAGACTTTAACACCCCACTGTCAACATTAGACAGATCAACGAGACAAAAAGTTAACAAGGATACCCAGGAATTGAACTCAGCTCTGCACCAAGCAGACCTAATAGACATCTACAGAACTCTCCACCCCAAATCAACAGAATATACATTCTTTTCAGCACCACACCACACCTATTCCAAAATTGACCACATAGTTGGAAGTAAAGCTCTCCTCAGCAAATGTAAAAGAACAGAAATTATAACAAACTCTCTCAGACCACAGTGCAATCAAACTAGAACTCAGGACTAAGAAACTCACTCAAAACCGCTCAACTACATGGAAACTGACAAATGTCTGAGTTTTTAAAAGTCTGTATGTTTTGTCTATTTTTTCCATTTTCCTTTATATTTACTTATATATACTACAGGAACAAGAGATTAAATATTCAATTGCTAACTATATAATTTTTTTATTAATTCCTCAAAACATAATATTAACTTTGTGATAGCTACAGTGCTTATAAAATTTATTTTTACAGGACAGTGAATTTTCCTACTTGAAGCTATAAATGAACACCTGCTTTGCATTAACTAATTTACCACTCTGAAAAAACATAAAACTCACCAGTCTTAGGGTCCCTGACCAAATATTATGTACACTGTACATGTTCTTTTAATTCAGAAAGCATGAGATTCTCTACATACCTCAAAGAGCACTGCTTGAAATATCTATTTAGCATCTTCTGATCAAATTACAATGTAAACATTGTTTTATTTGGTGAAGAAAATACCACTATAACTGCTGCATCAAGAATAAGTTGTATGGATATTCCAACAATAACAGGGAAAAGTGAAAATAGTGAGTTGGCCTGAGGTGGATGTATCAAGAAGTGGATATATGAGAGTATTCTCAGAACATCCTGACAGCCTGTATTTTAGGGTGAGAGCTCCTGGCGACAATGGCAAGTGAAAAGAAGGAATCAAGGCTGACTTCTAGACATTCTGAGTTGAGGCTTGAAGTGGGTTAGTAGCAATTCCTGAAATGGAAAAAAACGATTAGAGAAAGAGATTTGGGGATGAAAATTAGGAGCTGTGTTTTAGTCTTAACTTGAGGTGTCAAGTTCCCAAATCGGTTGTAAAGATGAGTTTGGGTCTCAGGAAGAAGAAATTAAGACATAAATTTAGGAGTCATCAGTAGCTGAATGGTATTGAAAGATGAGATTAGATGGGATGATCTAGTGAAAGAAGTGCTGTCCAAGACTTGACAGGATGTGCCAATGTCTAATAACTATTTAGAGGAAAAAGAAAAGGAATGCCAAGTGAGAGAGAAAGAAAACTGTGAGAGTGTGTGGCATTGTGGTAGCCAAGGAGAAAAGTTTTCTAGATGGAGGAACTGGTCACTATATCATTTTGTGAGACAATGTGGCAACACACCCTTTTCAAGTAAAAATAGAATAATGTCTTTGATTCACAAACTCCAATTTCCCAGTCATGGAATCTGCATTACTATAGAAATAACTACCATTGTCATCACTTCCCTTAAATGAGGAAATATGTGCACCAATATGTTCATTGCTTCCATCTACCACTATTCATAATCAACTAAAACTGGAAACTTCTAAATTTTCATCAGTAAGGGAAAGTTAGGTAACTTGAGATAGAATGATCATATATTTTATAGCTGATATAAATATGTATTATTTTCAAATTATTTTTAAAAAGCAGAATATGAATCTGAATATACATTGATTAAAAGTAGGTAAAATTATAAATAATATGATTCAGGATTGGTATAGAATAAAACTCCACATTTTTTGTATTATATTTATCATTATTTAAAAATTTACCTACCTTAATGAATATCACTGTGGTTTTTACTTTTTAGATGTTAAGTAGCGATGTTAAATATTTTACATACCTACACTAATAATAAAATTACTAACTGAATAACCTCTTTTTAGCTTTTGTGATATCGTTTTTCTTATCCAATTTGTAAGCTTTTTAAATATCATGAATGCTAATCCTTAGTCATTATTCCCATAAAATACTTGTAACAAAAGTTTTCATTTAGTGGTCACATATCATAATACACTTAAATGTTACATTTATCAAATTTCCTATTTTACACATGCTAAAAACAAAATCTTCCAGAGTTTAGGTGACTTGCCCAGGCCACAGAGAGCTAGTAACAGAAATCAGTTTGAGTTCTGATGAGTCCGATTCTGCATCGTGTGCTTTCTTTTTCCATGGAGGTATTTAAAACAAAAGACCCCTAAAGTTTGCAAACACTTGACAATACCAATCTTAAGTTATTGTCAAACGTGGTTTTATTTCATGGAGAGACATGGAAAAAATATGCTAAACAGAAAGGAGTATGCAAAATACTTTGGCCTTCTTAGGAAACCAAAAGTAAGATGATTCTATAAACTACTTAACAGGCAAATTGAATCCCATTAAAAATTAATGAAGTGCCACTAGTTTAATACTGAAACAAAGGCTAAAATCGTCATGCACCATTTGTAACAGTCTCTTGATATTATTTGAATTTGGGGTTAAAGATGAATCATTCTCACCATCCATTAGTAGAGAACTTGCCAATTCATAAACCTATTAAAACTCTCTATTGGTACAAGAACAAATAGAATCTTTAAAGTTAATAGAAAAGAAAGAAAATTCGAGAAAAAAACACTATAAACAAATGAGGAAAAATATAAAGTACAGAAACCCTTAACCACACTACTAGTATTTAACTCTAAATATTCATGCCAATTAAAAAATGTTTTATATGGAAGTGACACAGAATAAGAACTTACTTTTCAATCAATATCTTATATTCTTTTTTTAACAAATTTCTAGTTGGCTTATTTTTTCTGATTTCAGTTTTTAATCTTTAAATTTTAGTATTTGATATGGTTTTAATCTTTGTCCCACCAAATCTCATGTCGACTTGTAATCCGCAATGTTGGAGGTGAAGCCTGGTGAGAGGTGATTGGATCATGAGGGTGGTTTTTCATTAATGGTTTAGCACCATCCTCTTGGTGCTGTTCTCATCATGATGAGGGAGTTCTCACGAGATCTGGTTGTTCAAAAGTGAGTAGCATCTCCCTGCCTTTCCTCTTGCTCCTGCTCCTGCCAAATAAGACGTGTCAGCTCCCTCTTTGCCTTCTTCCATGATTGTAAGTGTCCTGAAGCCTCTTTGGAAGCTGAGCAGATGCCAGCATCATGCTTTCTGTACAGCCTACAGAACCATGGCCAATAAAACTTCTTTTTATTTTATATAAATTTCCCAGTTTCAGATATTTTTTTTTTTGATGGAGTTTCGCTCATTTTGCCCAAGCTGGAGTGCAGTGGCACGATCTCGGCTCACTGCAACTTCCGCCTCCAGGGTTCAAGCAATTCTCCTGCCTCAGCCTCCTGAGTAGCTGGGATTACAGGCATGTGCCACCAACCTGGCTAATTTTTTGTATTTTTAGTAGAAGCAGGGTTTCTCCATGTTAGCCAGGCTGGTCTTGAACTCCTGGCCTCACGTAATCTCCCTGCCTCAGCCTCCCAAAGTGCTGGGATTACAGGGGTGAGTCACCGCACCTGGCCCAGGTATTTCTTTATAGCAGTGTGAGAACAGTCTAATACAGTATTTGACACTGTTTATATAACAGGTTTTTCCTGTCTATTCTATACTATCTGGGGATCAGAGACACTGTGTTATCCTGGTCGTCCATCAACTCTAACCATTTATTTTCTGTTAGTTTTTCATCCTGCCTTTCCCCTCTCAATTTTGGTATTTTCCAAGTTTGTTTTTCTCCAGACCTGAATTAAATGATTTTAAAGTAACAGCTTTTATTGGGAACTTATTATCTATAGATATTTTCCTTAGGTAAACTCAGCTAATCCTTGAAACAGCTGTAGGAGACAACTGCTATTGCACATGTTTTACACAATTAAAGAAACTAAAGCATAGACAGGTTGGGTAAGTTGCCACAGATCACATGGATAGTAAGAAAAGCAGCTAGTATGTTGACCCAGGGCATGACTTTTAACCACCGTGCTATACTGCCTGCCAGTTAGCAACTACAAAGCTTCTAACATGTGTATAGCAAGCAGTCTATCCTACTGTTTAAAAGCAAACCAACCAAACAAGAAACAAACTGACATGTTATTACTGATAACTCTATACTTTCCTTAGGTTAACATCTTTAGTGGTATACGCCCAAGTTCCAAAGTCTAGATACCCATTTACATTAAACTCCTATTACATTTTACAGTGTGTGCCCATTAGTTTCTCTTAGACTGTGGGATGGCCAACTGTTCCCGGCATGGGCAGTCAGTTGGTGAGGTCCTCGATTGGGAATACTTTCAGGCTGAGTTCCTTCTACTCTTTTTCTCTTGTTATTGAAATGAAAAGTTCTCTCCACCTAATCCTCTTCCAATCTGGACCCTCAGGGCATTTCTTCTCTGCCTCCTCTCTACCTTTCCCTTCATCCCAGGCACATTATCCTCATAATGATGCATCTGTGACTATCAGACTCACATTGAAGTGCTATAACTTCTCTGAATCTTTGAGCACATACCATGAGTAACAGACATATAAAAAGTACTTGGAACCAACCCAAATGTCCATCAATGGTAGACTGGATTAAGAAAACATGGCACATATACACCATGGAATACTATGCAGCCATAAAAAAGGATGAGTTAAAGTCCTTTGTAGAGACACGGATGAAGCTGGCAACTATCATTCTGAGCAAACTATCACAAGGACAGAAAACCAAACACCACATGTTCTCACTCATAGGTGGGAATTGAACAATGAGAACACTTGGACACAGGGCGGGGATCATCATGCACATCGGGGCCCATTGGGGGGTGGGGGGAGCGGAGAGGGATATCATTAAGAGAAATACCTAATGTAAATGATGAGTTGATGGGTGCAGCACACCAACATGGCACATGTATACATATGTAACAAACCTGCACGTTGTGCACATCTACCCTAGAACTTAAAGTATAATAAAAAAAAAGTGCTCTATATCCTTTAATACATTTAATCTTCAAAACGTGTTATATGAGAAGCACAGGGAACTTGCTTATACCATAAAGTAAAATTATTTAATAAATCTATGAAATATTTACTGAGTACTCAATTTGCGAATACAATAAATTTCCTCACTCCATATTCTGCCCATTTAAAAAATATACATGGATGTGAATATATGTTTGTGTATGTGTACATATGTGTATGTGTCTATGAATATATTTACATGTATTCATGTACATATATAGACACACACACAATTTCTAAAGTTTCACCTTTATGAGATTTAGAGAATAATGTCATCATAGAGATCATTAAGTCAAATTACTATATTTTACAAAGAAATAAAATCTAATCATTACGAATTTCAGTAAATTTCCAATATCACAGTTATTTAGAGCCCAAAGTAAGATTAAACACCATACATATAAGCTAATATTTGTCTTCATTACAAATATATTAGATTTATGATTATATGTATCTGTCATATAACTTATGTCTTCTACTGAATTATTGAAATTGTTGCTATTCAACAAATAAGCAATGTGGTATTGTTATTTGCTACTATCTTCTAACAGATTAACAACAAGGTAAGATTTTTAAAACTGCATTCAGCACTAATTCATGGTGAAAAGCATTTGCCATCTTCTAGACATGCTCTCAAAGGATATCAAAGTTAGTTATCATAAATAAACTCTAAATTGAAGAATTGAAGGTGCATGTTCGATAACTGAAAAATAAGAGTTAATTTTTCAAAACATAAAGGAAAATTATTTATTTCTATTATACATTTTCTTTTCTTTTTCTCAATAACTATTATAAATCTCAGGAAATGTTACATTCATGTCTTACTGATAAGTGGGTGTGTCATAATTTTTCCTATAACAAGGACTTAGGGGAATCGATTTGATCATACCAGAAATGACTGTAAGTTTTGTGTTGAAGCGGATATTGCATACCTAATACACCGCATTTTTATTTCTTTGGGGTGACTTTGGGGTATCAAAGTTAATGAGTATGGCTAAAGCTCATGCCCCATAGCATCCAGCCAGCCAGTCATGTCATCAACTTAACTTACTGGGTTTTCAGAGTTCTTGTTGGTTCTACTGTAATTCGAACTGTTTAACAAATTTTATAGATTATTAGCAAAGAATATTAATTGTCAAGTTCTATAGCCAGTTTCCAAATGCTAAACTAATATGAGATCCAAACATTTGGTCTATAGTTTGCACTTCTTTTTTTATCTATTCTCTTATTTAGACAACCATGCCAAAAGGTTCTCTATATTATTGTTATCAATTTTATTTTTAGCATTTTTTCCATTAACTTAATATTTACAGTGTGATTGGCATTGAGCTAAACAGGTTATTTCCTTAATACTAAAACACAGCCCTAAAAAAATAGATATTATGCTTACTTTAGAGACAAAGAGATTAATGATTGGAAAGGTCTAGTCATACTTCCAAAGGGGCTACCTCCAAGAAATGGCTAGGGAAGAAGCCTAGATTCAATTCCAGATCTGTTAGAAACTAAACTCTGGGCTCAAGAGACCATCAGTCTCATTCAAACTCAGTACAGCTGACTTTGATTTATTATCTATTTCATTTATATCTGGGTATATTCTGGGAAGAAGTTGTGTTAGTCAGTTCTTATGCTGCTATAAAGAACTGCCTGAGACTGGGTAATTAATAAAAGAAAGAGGTTTAATTGACTCACAGTTCTGCAGGGCTGAGAGGACCCAGGAAACTTACAATTATGGTGGAAGGGGAAGTAAACACATCCTTCTTCACAAGGCGGAAGGAGAGAGAAGTGCCAAGCAAAGGGGAAAATGCCCTTCATAAAACCATCAGATCTCATGAGAACTCACTCACTACCATAAGAACAGCAGTGTGCAGGTAACCATCCCCATGATTCAATAACTTCCCACCGGGTCTCTCCCATGACACATGGGGATTATGGGAATTACAATTCAAGATGACATTTGGGTGGAGACAGAGCCAAACCATATCATTCCACTCTCCTTACCCCTCCAAAATCTCAAGTCCTCACATTTTGAAACACAATCATCCATTTCCAACAGTCCCCCAAAGTCTTAACTCATTCCAGCGTTAACCCAAAAGTCCAAATCTAAGGTCTCATCTGAGACAAGGCAAGTCCCTTCCACCTATAAGCCTGTAAAATCAAAAACAAGTTAGTTACTTTCTAGTTACAATGGAGGTACAGGCATTGGGTAAATACACCCATTCCAAGTGGGAGAGAAATTGGCCAAAACAAAGGGGCTATAGGCCCTATGCAACTCTGAAATCCAATAGGGCAGTCATTAAACCTTAAAATTCCAAAGTCATCTCCTTTGACTCCATGTCTCACACCTAGGTCACATTGATGCAAGAGTTGGGCTCCCACAACCTTCGGGAGCTCCGCCCCTGTGACTTTGCAGGGTATAGCCCTTCTCTTGGCTGCTTTCATAGGCTGGCATTGAGTGTCTGTGGCTGTTCCGGGTGCCCAAAGCAAGCTGTCAGTGGATCCACCATTCTTTGGTCTAGAGGACAGTGGTCCTCTTCTCACAACTCCACTAGGCAGTGCCCCAGTGGGGACTCTGTGTGGGGGCGCTGACCCTACATTTTCCTTCCACACTGATCTGGCAGTGGTTCTTCATGACTGCTCCACCCCTGCAGCAAACTTCTGCCTAGACATCCAGGCATTTCCACACATCCTCTGAAATCTAGGCAGAGGTTCTCAAACCTCAGTTCTTGACTTCTGTGCACCAACATTACCTGGAAGCCACCAAGGATTGGGATTTGCACTGTCTGAAGCTATGGCCTAAGCTGTACTTTGGCCCTTTTTAGCCATAGGTGCTGAAGCAGCTGAGACATAGGGCACCATTTCCCGAGGCTGCACAGAGCAGGGGTACCCTGGGTCCAATCCAGGCAACAATATTTCCCTTCTAGGCCTCTGGGTCTGTGATGGGAGGCACTGCCATGAAGGTCTCTGACACGTTCTGGAGATATTTTCCCCATTGTCTTAGTGATTAACATTTGGCTCCATGTTACTTATGCAAATTTCTGTAGTGAGCCTGAATTTCTCCCTGGAAAATGGGTTTTTCTTTTCTATCACATTGTGGGGCTGCAAGTTTTCCAAACTTTTGTGCTCTGCTTCCTTGAGAGCTTTGCCACTTAGAAATTTCTTCAGCAGTTAATGGGTGCAGCTACACCAACATGGCACATATATACATATGTAACAAACCGGCATGTTGTGCACATGTACCCTAGAGCTTAAATAAAATATATATATATATATATATATGTAAAAGAAATTTCTTTTGCCAGATACCCTAATTCATCTCTCTTAAGTTCAAAGTTCCAGAAATCTCTAGGGCAGGGGCAAAATGCATCCAGTCTCTTTGCTAAAGCATAACAAGTGTCACCTTTGTTCCAGTTCCCAGTGAGTTCCTCATCTCCATCTGAGACCAACTCAACCTGGACTATATTGTCCATATAACCGTCAGCATTTTGGTCAAAGCCATTCAACAAGTCTCTAGGAAGTTCTGAGCTTTCCCACATTTCCCTGTCTTCTTCTGAGCCTTCTAAACTGTTCCAAGCTCTGTCTGTTACCCAGTTCCAAAGTGGCTTCCACATTTTCAGGTATCTATACAGCAACACCCCACTCTCCCAGTACCAATCTACTATATCAGTCTGTTTTCATGCTGCCAATAAAGACATACCTGAGACTGGGTGATTTATAAAGGAAAGAGGTTTAATTGCCTCACAGTTCCACAAGGCTGAGGAGGCCTCAAGAAACTTACAATCATGGCAGAAGGGGAAACAACACATCCTTCTTCACAGGGCAACAAGAGAGAGAAGACCAGCAAAAAGAAAAAAGCCTCTTGTAAAACCATCAGATCTCATGAGAAATCAGTCATTATCATGAGAACAGCAGCATGGGAGTAACCACCCCCAAAACTGAATTACCTCCCACTGGCTTCCTCCCAGGACACATGGAGATTATGGAAACTACAATTTAAGATAGGATTTTGGTGCAGACACAGCTAAACCTTATCGGAAGTTTTCCTTGATAAAGGGGAAAAAGATTGGATAATAAGATAAAAACTAGAAATAAAGAAAAGCCTATAGAAAAGATCAATGAAACTGAGTTTTTTTTTAAAAGATAAACAAAATTTATATACCTTTAGCTAGACTAACCAAGAAAAAAAGACTAACAAAGTAAATAAAATTATAAATTAAAAAGAAAACATTACAACCAATAGCATGGAAATACAAAGTATCATAAGAAATCACTATGAACTCTTATATGCCAACAAATTAGGTAAGTTCAAAGAAACAGATAAATTCCTAGACATGAACAATATGCCAAGATTGAATCATAAAGAAATAGACTATTTGAGATCAATAACAAGTAAAGAGATTAAATCAGTAATTAAAACTTCCCATTAAAAACAAAGAAAGCCTAAAACACATGGCATCACTGGTGAATTTTATGAAGTATTTAAGAACAAACAATTAACACCAATTATTCTCAAAATCTCCCCCCCCCCAAAAAAATTGAGATGGGAACACTTCCAATGTAATTTTTCAAGGCCAGTAACGTTCATATCAGAGCCAGATAAGGATGCTACAAGAAAAGAAAATCACTGGCCAATACTTCTAATAAACACAGATGTAAAACTCCTCAACAAAACACTGAAAAACTGAACTAAACAGTTCATTTAAAAGATCTACACTGTGATCAACTGGAATTTATCCTTGGGATGCAAGGATGGTTCAACATATGCAAAACAGAAAGTGTGATATACTATATTAATAGAATGAAGGCTAAAAATCATATGATCATCTCGATGCAACAAAGCATTTAACAAAATTAAAAGTTCTTTTATCATAAAAATTCTCAACAAAATAGTTGTAGAATGAATATACTTCAACATAACAAAGGCTATACATGGCAAACCTGCAGCTAACATTACACTTAACGGTGAACAGCTTAATTCCTTTTCTCTAAGATTAAGAACAAGACAAAGGTGCACACTCTTGTCACTTCTATTCAACCTAGTATGGAATTCCAAGTTAGAGCAGTTGGGTTTAAAAAAAAACAGATAGAAAGCATCCCAATTGGAAAATAAGTTAAATAATCTCTGTGGAGGTCATAATACCATATACAGAAAACCCTGAAGACTTTACCTTTTATAACTAGAAAACTAAATCAGTAAAGTTGCAGATACGAAATCTACATATAAAATCTACATAAACTAAGAAAATGTTCCCATGAAAATAGCATCTAAACAATAAAATGCTCAGGAATAAATTTAACCTAGGAGGTGAAAGGTCTATACACTAAAAACTATAAGGTACAGATTAAATACTGAAGAAGCCCCAAATAAATGAAAATACCAAAGCAATCTTGAAAAAAAAAAAAAAAAAGAAAGCTAGAGGAACCACACTTCTGAATTTCAAACTATGTTATAAAACTGTAGTAATCAAAACAGCATGGTACTGGCATAGAATAGAAACATAAACCAAAGAAACAAAATACAGAGCACAGAAAAACACCCACCCATGCATTTCTGATCAACTACTCTTTGACAATGCCATTAATAATACACAATGAGGAAAAAGATGCCTCACAATAAATGAGTTTGAAAAACTGGATATCCACATGCAAAAGAGTGAAATTGGCCCTCGTCTTATACCATATACAAAAATTAACTCCAAATGTATGAAAGACTTAAATGTAAGAGCTGAAATTATAACACAACTAGGAAACAACTTAGGGGAAAAGCTTCTTGCCATTGGTCTTGGCAATGATTTTTTGGATAAGACACCAAAATCACAGGAAATAAAAGCAAAAATAAACAAGCGGGACTGTATCAAACTAAAAACTTCTGTACAGCAAAGGAAACAATCAACAAAATGAAAAGGCAACCTACGGAATGGAAGAAAATATTTTTAAACCTGATAAAGGGTTAATGTCTAGAATATATAAGGAACTCAATTACAAAACAATTTCTAAAAAGTGAAGACACATTTTCAAAGAAGACTTACAAATGGCCAGCAGAGACCAAGTGCAGTGGCTCAAGCCTATAATCCTAGTACCGTGGGAGGCTGAGGTGGGCAAATCACTTGAGGTCAGGAGTTCGAGACCAGCCTGGCCAACATGGTAAAACCCCGTCTCTACTAAAAATACAAAAAAATCAGCCAGATGTGGTAGTGGGTGCCTGTAATCCCACCTACCCTGGAGGCTGAGGAAGGAGAATTGCTTGAACCTGAGAGGTTGAGTTTGCAGCGAGCCGAGACCGCACCACTGCACTCCAGCCTGGGTGACAGAGTGAGGCTCCATCTCAAAAACAAAAGAAAACAAACAAATGAGAAACCAAATGGCCAGCAGATACATGAACAAGTGTTCAATATTGCTAATTATCAGAGAAATGCAAATCAAGACAATCACATTACACCTGTTAGAATGGCTATTATCAAAAGACAAGAAACAACAACGTTTGGGAGGCTGTAGAGAAAAGGGAATTCTCATACTCCTCTGTTGGTAGGAATTTAAACTGATACAATTATTATGGAAAACAGTTTGGAGGTTCCTCAAAAAATTAAAAATAGAACTACTATATGATCCAGCAGTCACACTTCTGGGTACATATCTAAAAAAACTGAAATCAGTATGTTGAAGGGATATCTGCATTTTTTTGCTTTTTGCAACATTATTCCCAATAGCCAAGATATGGAAACAACCTAAGTGTCCATCAACAGGTGTATAGATAACAAAAATGTGACATGTATGCACACAAGCACAAACACATTCACATGCACTGTAATATTAGCCATAAAAAGAAGGAAATTCTGTCATTCGTGACAACGTGAATGAACTGGAGGGACATTTTATGAATATAAGCTTGATAAACAAAGAAAAATACTGTACAATCAATCTCACTTATAAGTGGAATCTAAAACTGTCAAAGTCATAGATGCAGAAAGTAGAATGATAGTTTCAAGGGGCTAGGAAAGTGGGAAGATGTTGGTCAAATCATGTATACTTCCAATTAGATTAACAAGTCTGAATCTAATGTACAGCATGAGTGGTAATGAATGTATTAACTTGATTTTGATAATCCTTGCAAACGTACATACAAATATCAAATCA
This sequence comes from Pan troglodytes, assembly GCF_028858775.2. Lineage (NCBI taxonomy): Eukaryota > Metazoa > Chordata > Mammalia > Primates > Hominidae > Pan > Pan troglodytes. The sequence continues at coordinate 161,972,111 of NC_072404.2, read as the reverse complement.
TTACATTGTACTCCTTGAGTATATTCAATTTTTGTTAATTACATATTTAAAAATTTTTTTAAATGTGATTCCTTCAGAAAAAGTTACAAAGTCAGAAGTGAGCAAAATCAGCACAATAGATGCAGAATCCTGGTATCGCAGGATTTTTGAAACACATTTTAAGTTTAGACTGATAAAACCATCTTAGTTGAAATATATTCTGGACACATTTTACAGTTTAGTTTACATTCTCTACAGTGCTCTCAATCAATGCACAGCATCTTGTTATATTGCATGAAATATAAATTACAAATATCTATTGAAGAATTATTTGAAACATATAATGCTATTGTCTTTGGGGTTTAATTTTGTATATTGTGAGGAGATGAAAATAAAGCCCTAAGGCAGAAACACATTTGTATGCTTCAATGAATAAATTATATTAGAGAATGTGCTTGAGAGATGGCAAGAAACTTAAGACAGGCCGCTCATGTAATAAACTCAGTCTCCAGTGAAAAGTAACAAACTTTGTGGCTGCAGCAGCAACATCTTTTCAATAATTTTGCTATTTTCGAAGACATCTCTTATCATTTCTCCACAGTTAAAAACACAATTAAAACTTACTTTTCTAGTGGCCCACTATTATTAAGACCACTATCAAATGTACTATGCCAGAGTGAAAAAATGTGATTCTTCAAGTCAGAGATTCTTAGTTACAAAGGAAGGAGTGGGCAGAGAGCCATTACTCTGAAGTTAGAATAAAGTCTATGAGTGTTGGGAAGAACATACCTCATGAGACATATATTTTTTTTTTTTTTAGCAGCAACTAGAATCAGATAAAAAGGACTGAAAAGAAGAAAATACAGAGATGGAGAGACAAAGGAGAGAAGACTAAAGACGAGTAGAGGGAGGGAAAAGAGGTCATGGGAAGAGACCTGGAGGAGAGAAGGCTCAGCTGGTTCCAAAGCGTGGGTTAGGTAAGGAAAATTGACCTTGGTATAATCAGGCTACATTGTCACCATGAGAGGTAATAATGATACTGCAAATGTAAATTGGCATAATATTTATGGATTTATTGATCAAATAATTTACATGTTCCTCTCTTTTTCTCAGTTTCATTTCCAGGTGCTCTCATCACCCCAAAAGTGGGCAAAGACTTTCATAAAGAATGTTTATTACAGCATCATAAAAAGTGACAAAATTGGAACCTATCTAAACATGTAACAAAGCTCATAATCTAGCAACAAGGAATTAGTTAAAAAATATATTATTAAAATACGTAAGACTATGGAATAATGCTTATAGAATTCCACATAAGACAATACCATTACAAATGAGAATATACAGTTAAACTGTAAGATTCTAATTTGATGTACAAAAATTTTAAAAATACACTAAAATACTATCAATACAAGATTGTAAGATTATGAGTAATTTATTTCAGTTATTCAACTTGAATGTTTTATAATAAATGTGTACCATTTGTATAATTTTAATAGCTATAAAATATTAGCTCACAAAAGCTTTTAACATGTACTTAAAACTTGAGGAACTTTGTTTATTTATTCATTAATTCATTTTTTCATTTAAGGGGCAGTCTTATGTTGCTTTCGTTTGCCAAGCATTGTTCCAAACATTTTTAAAAATATTATCCAAATTAATCCTCATAAGAACTATATGAGGTAGGTCCTAGTATTATACCACTTTTACAGATAAAACAGAAACACACACAGAGAGACTAAGTCATTCAGGTTACACTCCATCATGTGGTAGAGTTGGGCCTTTAAATCAGAAAGTCTAACTGAGAATCTGTGTCTCTAGCACTGTTTTCTCCTACTCTGTTCTGATTGGACCAGATGAAGGGCATTTTAAGGACATTAATTCGAAGGACTTACTGTTCATGGCAGAATACCAACTCTCTATAGATTAGATAAAATCAAACTTGAGAACTGGATCCTGCCCCCAGAGAAGTGGTTCCTCATTCCTGCTCTACAGGTATTTGATAAATAGGCAAATTAAGGTGAAAACAGAGAGTAAATCCTGAGGTTCTACACATTTGTGTTCATCAAGATAGGATGGTACCCGATTTTCTTTTTCTTTTTTTTTTTTTTATGGAATTTTGCTCTTGTTGCCTAAGCTGGAGTGCAATGGTGCAATCTTGGCTCACTGCAACCCCTGCCTCCTGGGCTCAAGTGATTCTCCTGCCTCAGCCTCCCAAGTAGCTGGGATTACAGGCACATGCCACCATGCCCAGCTAATTTTTTTTTTTTGTATTTATTAGAGACAGGGTTTCACAATGTTGGTCAGGTTGGTCTTGAACTCCTGACCTTGGTGATCCACCCACCTCAGCTGCCCAAAGTGCTGGGATTACAGGCATGAGCCACCGTAACTGGCCTCAGTTTTCATTGCAAATATATAACTGAAACATTTACCTACCCTAGAGTCACAAAGGGTTACCTTATTGTAACAACCATTGTGGGATACATAATTAGTGTTTTACCTATGCCCATTAAAGCTTTTGACAAGCATTTGTATTATCATGGAGCAGCGAGGAGTGATGAGAAATCGCCTAATTTACAATGGCATGGTGCTAAATGAGATTGACCTATCTTGTGTCGACAATGACTTAATTCCTGACTTAACAGAACCTCAAACTATGAAAACATGCAGCTTTAATTATTCTGGCCAGCTATGGTTTCTTTTAAAAAAAATTGACTTCTGGTCTTTATTATTCACATAGTTAAATATTGCTGCCTGGCTAGTCTGTGTTAATAATAGGAAGACTAATACAACAGTTCAAATAAATATAAACTTTTTTCATTGTGCAAACTTTCTACAACTGCTCTCCTTTTTTCAGAAGGAGCAAACTAACTTGCTTTGGACAACTCTTCCAACCAGTTACGGTGTGGCTGCCAGTCACAGAACCTTCCCTTATGACACAGAGATTAATATTATAGACATGGAGTAGAGAGTGGTAGACTTGACCCAAGTGGGGCAAATTAACATCCATCCCTCCCTCTTGCTGTTCCTTCCTTCTTTCCTCTTTCATTCTGCTACTTTACTTCTCTATAATAAACAATTACTTCTTCTTGAGAATTGGATCCTGCTCCCAGGCTAGTGCTTCCTCATCCCTGCTCTCTACATATTTAATAAATAGGCAAATTAAGGTGAAAACAGAGAGCAAATCCTGAGGCTTTACACATTTGTAACCCATCAATCCCAAGTGATGAGTCACAATTCAACTATCAATTTTATAGAGGCCTACCCTATGCCTAATGATTTATGTATTTATAAGTTTACATCAGCTATTTCTCCATGTTTCATCATCTTGAGGGTTCAGAATTCAAGGAATGTGGGCCATGTAAGCACTGTCAGTATGCTATGATCCAGTTTGAGATTTCAGTGGCCATATGGTCTCTCTGATGCTGATACCTGGCTCATATCTTCCTTGTCCTCTCCTTAAGACCCCCAACACTATGATTCCTTTCTTTACTGAGATGGGCCAGAAAAATCTGCCACAAACCCAATGGCCACTATGCCCAAAGTCTCCACTTTTGCCTCTTGTTTGCCTCCTGTGCTTTCAGAGCAACTAAAATTAACGTTTGAGCCAGTAGCTGGTACAAGTACTATCGAAGATCCAAGAGAGAATTCTGAAATGAAAAGGTATGAGAATTAAGAGGAGGACAATGAGGACTTGCAGTATTGAAAGAAAGCCTCCCTGAACTTACTGGAGTATCACAGAAAGTGGATTATGATGATTGAGGTGGGAAGAGGAATACATCATTGAGACTGGGGCTTTGTGTGACTTTGACGCTACACAGCTGCTTTAGACCAGTTGAGTGTAGCTATTTCATGTTAATTAAACCTCTTTCTAAAATTATGCAGTAAGTGTAGTGAGAAGTGGTGTTTATAGGGCTCTTCAATAAGATTTATTTTTCCAAGAGCTGAAGGAGAATTAATACCAAGTGTTATCTGCCATGTATATGTGTTTTTATATTTACTTATATTTAACCTCATACAACAAAGGATGTGATAGGACTAACATCTCATACTTTGAATATTTATAGCATTTTTGTTTCTTTTGCTATGTTAGTTTTCCATTCAAAAAGAAAATGTATTTAACTCTCCTTCCTAGGTGATGAAAATCCCTGGAGATCAAGTGTTGGATTTTACACATCCTCCCAAAACCAACCACAGAGTTTAGCAAGAAACATTCAATAAATATTTATAGGTTTTAAATGATTTGGAATCCTGATGACAGAATAAATTTGCATTTATAAATGAGCATGATCAATAAGCTTAAAGCAAAAACGTATTTCTATCAAATAAATCATTAGCATCTAAAGGTAGTATCAGTCGGTTTTTGCTTTCGGTGGCTAAAAACACAATCATATGATTACAGTATCTCTTTTACAGAGGAGGGGAGCATCTTATCTTCTGTTCCCTCTTGCTTCCTTTGCCAGCCCATTTCTAAAACTGTGCCTGCATATATATAATCTGAAGATGTAGTCAAAAGGTGTAGGCAGGTGTAGGCTACTTCTACGGATTTATCTCGGGGAAAACTGAACAATGCTGAAGTCCAAAGGTAGAATTTTTATCTGTAAATGAAAAACTTGTTTCAAACTTTAGCCTCAAAGAATTAAACTTTCCTACCACCTATTTCTCATTCTAGCAATGAAGCACCTTTGAAATCAAAGGGAGCTCTACAAGGAGACAGGAAAACGGATGAAGAAATTCAAAAGCTTTAAATTGCTTTCCAGCATTATTTGAAAATATGCAGCGCACATAAAACTACACCAAGACTTTCCTTGGAGTATACATTTTAACACACATCTGAATATTGTATCATGCATGCAGGGACACTGTTTCTAAATAATTCACTGCCACTTTTACAATTCTTTTAATATTTCATGTTTATATCTTTAAAATTATATGCATCTATATTTCCAGGAAGTATAATCTACCAAGCTCCTGCTAGACTAATTCCTGGCACACACAGCTCCTCTTGTAGGCACAGATCGCTTCTGGTTACCTGCTTTTCATTTGTTTAATGCAAATTTATTGAGGGCCAACAATGTGTCATGGATTCAAAGATGAAAATGCACCATTGCTGTCATGATTGGCCCGTGATCCAAGGCAAAGAGATGAAAACAAGAGATTATGCGCACTAAGGGATTGTTCTTTACCTCCTAAGCCCTTTTTGTCTCCAGTCCACCCTGTGTTCTTGCAACTATGCTTTCTACATAATTTGCATTTTTATCTTATTCACATTCCATCTTCTCATTTTACTGCAATGAACGTTTCCTCAGATGATGTATTCCTTTCAAGTCCCTCAGCTGGTGTATTCTATTGCTTCCCTTTTGCTAGATATCTGGGAAGTTATTCTTTTCTTTCTTCATTTCTTTTATTTTCCCGTTACTTTTAGGTGTTTTAGACATGCACATTCATTCCACTTCAAGAATCATGACCTCCTCAAGTCTAACAATACATATTTTACCTCCCGCTCTCAATTCCTGGCATTTACTCCCATAAATGAAATTGAGATCTTTTCACTAAGACTTATTTATTTATTTATTTTTTACCTGCAAGATCTCAGATTTTTCACTTTCGCTTCTCAATATAATCTTCATTGATTATGTCAGTCACTTCTCTTCATAGCACTACTGGAATAATTCACTCTTCAGAGTATATCTCTTACTTCAATCCTCTTCCAAGTTCCAGAGAGCACTTCCAGCTGCACACTATTTGTCTAAGTCTAGTAATCAATTGACCTTATGATAGAGAAAGTATTCTGAAGAGCCTATTTATATGAGTCTGTTCTCAATCTCCTGTAAACAAACTACCTATGACTGGGTAATTTATGAAGAAAAGAGGTTTAATTGACTCACAGTTCCCCAGGCTATACAGGAACCAGGGCTGGGAGGCCTCAGGAAACTTACAATCATGGTGGATGGTGAAGGTGAGGCATGCGTGTTTTACCATGGTGGAGCAGGAGACAGGAAACAAAGAAGGAAGTGCTACACACTTCTAAACAACCTGATCTCCTGAGAACTCACTCACTATCGTAAAAGCAGCAAGGTGGAAATCTTGCCCCCCATGATCCAATCATCTCCTACCAGGTCCCTCCCCCAACGTTGGGAATTACAATTTAACATGAGATTTGGGTGCGAACACATAGCCAAATCATATCCCTAATCTAATAAAATAAGCAGTGATTTTTTAAACTGCCAGCAAAAGCAGAAATCAGAAAGACTAAAATCAAGACAGGGATTTGATGTAAGGGGGGTTTTCCATTGCTGAAGAAAACTGAGACCTCATTTCTACAGCTGCAAGAAACTGATCTGTCAACAATCTGAATGCACTAAAAGGAGATTGTTTCCAGAGCTTCCAAGTACCTTAGTCCGGCCAACACATCCACTTCCACCTCATGACACCCGTATCAGAGAATGCAGTCCAGTCCACATGGACTTCTGACCTATAGAACTGAGTTGATAAGTGGGTGTTGTTTTAAGCTGCTGAATTTATGGTAATTTTTTATCCAGCAACAGAAAACAAATATAATTCATTCCACACAACAATTTTATCTAAATTTTTTTCTAAATTCCAGAATGTGTTTTCCATCATGTTTCTATAGATGTAAATAACACCACAGTCCTTCCAGCATGGTCAATGAGATTCACATCTGTCTTGCTCCACACATTCATAAAATTAATAATTTTATTCTAGAACCATAGAGTCTATGTCATCTGCATCTCACTTTCCACTCTATTCTCTTTACCATGAAGCATTTAAAATTCACCGTATCTGCTATTTGGTATAATAAAAGTGCTTTCTCACTTTTATTTGATCTGTACCACATTGACAATGGAAATCTCCTAACAACACACTTTAACCATGTCAGCCTCTTCTCTGGAAAAACAATTAAAAATAATAAAATGAGTGTCATGCCTCAGTTCTTTATTATGGCATTCACAAAGAACCCACCATATTTCTGGATCTAACCAACTTTTTAGTCAAATTAAAAAGCATATTTTTCCTGGAAAATTCTCTATATATTTCCACTTACATATCTTTCTTGGAAATAGAAACTTTTTATGCCTGAATAAATCTTTCAACATGTGGAGAAAGTTTAATAATTCCATGGAACATATATTACTTAATTTGTACCTTCATTGGTAATATGAAATTCAATAAATGTTTGGTCAATGATATGGTTTGGATGTGTGACCCCTCCAAATCTCATCTGGAAATGTGGCCACAAATGTTGGAGATGGTCTCAGACGTCTAGTGAGAGATGTTTGGATCATGGGGATGGATCCCTCATGAATGGCTTGGTGCTGTCCTCTTGGTACTGAGTGAGTTCTCACTCTATTAGTTCATGTCAGAGCTAGTTGTTTAAAAGAGCCTAAAACTTCCTCCTTTTTCCTGCTCCTTCTCTCATCATGTGATGTACCTGCTCCCCCTTCATCCTCCATGAAGGGTAAAGACTTCCTAAGGCTTCACCAGAAGCTGAGCAGATGCTGGTGCCATGCTTGTATAGATAAACCTCTTTTCTTTATAGATTACCCAGCCTCAGGTATTTCTTTATAACAATGCAAAACAGACCAATACACTTAACCAGCAAATCAATTCAGACTCTGCTTGTTCTTCCTAAAGAGAGGAGTTTCCTTCAATGCATCTGTAGGGTACTTTATACTTTTCCCACATTGCATGTGGGAAAAACTTCTCTACTCCTGACACCTTCTTTGCTCACTGTAAGAATCAGAGCAGGGTGTTTTACTCTTCTCTGTATTCCTCAGTAAATCCTATGGGAGATTATATCTAGTAGAGTTCGTTTCATGTTTTTGAAATAATTGAATATAGTTAAGCAATTTAAACTCTATGTGAGAATTCTCCTTACATTTACAACTGATATTCCAGGTACTGTTCACCCCTGTCAACTAAATAAGGCCCCATGAGTTCTTATTTGTGGCGCTCAACGAATCCTCTTCTAGTTAACGTCTCTGTGCCTGAGGACATTTTGGTGGCCAGGCAGCAGCTTTGAACAACCTGCGTATTTTGGGGAATTTCAGAAGTTCATTTTCTCAGCTTCCCTTGCAGCTAGAGTAAATGCCCAACAGAAAGAAAAACACAAGACTTTGGTTCTAGAGAGATAAAGCAATTTCTGTGCCAAACTGATTTTCTGACAAGCCTAGGGCCAGAGCCAGCTGGTCTTCCCAGGCCACCCCGGGCAGCTTGGCACGCAGTGCCAGAATCATCAGGCATCTACAGCAGTGGGTATAGCAGTGCTGGCTTCACTGAGGAGCTCTGGGGAGATGTAGGTGTTGTTCTTGCTGGTGGCATTTCAAATCTGATTGTAGCTGTCCAGAAACTTCAGTAAAAAAGTCTCTTTAATAAATCCCTTTCTGTTTGAATAGCTAGTGTTGCTGCTATCATTCACAACTAGAATCCTGAGTGATCAGTACCTAAGCGTGGAAAAATATAGTTATTACAAAAGAATATATCATATTAGTTACTAATAATTCCAAATGCATTCCCTACTATTCAGAATTAGAACTGAGTCCATATTCATAATTGTGAAATATGTTAAAAAATAATTTTTTTATTTAACAGATTTTGTTGAGTTTTATTTTTTTATTTAACAGATTTTGTTGAGTCCCATAACCAATCTTTCATAGCAATTATGATGTACCAGGAACTTCACTAAATTTTATACACTATTAAACTCCTTCGATCTTGAAAATGTCTCTGTGAGATAGGTGCAATTATCAAAGTGATCCCCATTTTAAAAGTGAAGAGATAGAGGTCCAGAAGTGTAGGTAATTTGCACAAAAATCACACAACGAGTTAGCAGCAGAGAAAGGTTCAGCCTTAGGTATTAGGCTAAAATCTCACACTCTTAACCACTATGGTAATTTTGTGTGGAGGAGTCAGCTGCATTTAGTCATACCCTTGCAGAGTAATAAAGTATAGTTACAGTATTTTCACTCATTGTCTTTTGATATGTTTGAAAATGACCAATCTCAGCGCTACTCAAGCTCTTTGGAAAATTTCTTATTTTAATGTGCATGTAAGTCATATATAAAACAAAACAATAATTCAGAAGATACTAAACTCGAATGTGCATAAAGAAACTGCAGATGAAAATTATCTTTCAACCAACCAACATTTATTAGACACATATTCTATGCTGGACATGATGTTAGATGCTGTGTATACAAATAAAAATGGGATACAATAATGTCTTTAAGGAGACATCACGTAGGGAATGACATCAACAGGTAAGCAATCAAGAATCTTTCAGTATGAAATGGGTTACCATAGATTTTATGGTAATGCTATGGAAACTCATTTTTAGTCAAGGGAAGGTCCCCAGATTCTAGAGACTTCATTTTCTATTTCACTTAAAAAAGAAAAAAGAAAGCAACTCAAAGAAATTGATCTAAAACAAATACTTAATTTCATACCAGGAGAGGTAAGTTCTAATAAATAGCAAATACAGTCTGGACACAATGTTTATCACCATTTCCAATACATCAATTCAAGTGATGTGGTTGTGGTTCATATGAACCTCAAAAATAATGCATCAAAATGAAAGGATTAGTTTGTATGAAAGAGTATATTTATCTATAGTCTCTACCACCTGAAATACAATTTAGCTCATATAACGTACTCAAAAATATTTTTTTTTTGCAGCTGTACAAATATGAGAAAATGACTAGAACAGGTTGGAGGCTTTCTAGGACTCTTAGCTGGGTATGAAAATGTGGGTAATTATAATTTGCTTTTTGCTAGAATCTCCATGAGGATAATGACCATTTAATTTGTTCATGACTACAGAATGCACCAAAAAATATCTGCCCATAAAATGTAAATAAAACATATTGTATTAGTTACATTGTCAGTTGTTAACCAGAAATATTTCATGTCATAATTGCATTTGATAGAAGTACTAAATTATGGGCCAGGCACAGTGGCTCATGCCTGTAATCACAACATTTTGGAGGCTGAGGGAGGAGGATTGCTTGAGCCCAGGAGTTCAAAACCATTCTGGGCAACATGGCAAAACCCCATCTCTACTAAAAGTACCAAAAAATATAGCTGGGTATTGATGGTGCACACCTGTAATCCCAGCTACCCAGGAGGCTGAGGCACGAGGATTGTTTGAGCCAAGAAGGCAGAGGCTATAGTGAGCCAAGATCGCACCACTGCACTCCAGCTTGGGCAACAGAGCCAGACCCTGTGTCAAAAATAAAGAAAACATGCTAAATTATGTCAGATTGTGTCTGTTTGAGACACTGCCACAAAAAAAGTCTTTTTTTTTTTTGGAGACAGGGTCTGGCTCTATCACCTAGGCTGGAATGCAGTGGCACGATCACCACTCACTGCAGCCTCTGCCTCCCCATCTCTGGCTCAAGTGATCCTTGTGCCTCTGCCTCCTGAGTAACTGGGACCGCAGGCATGTGCTATGATACCTGGCTAACTTTTGTATTTTTAGAGAGACAGTTTTTGCCATGTTGTCCCGGCTGGTCTCAAACTCCTAGGCTCAAGTGATCCTCCCACCTCAGCCTCCCAAAGTGCTGGGATTACAGCTGTGAGCCACCACACTCGGCCAAAAATATCAACTTAATTGTCATATGAATAGCTTCTGTGTGGCAAAAATGGTTAAGACAATAGAAATAAAAGATTTAAGGTTGTGATAATTCATGTAACAAATGTATACATAGTTACACCTGAAATATTTTTGAACAACTTGTATCTCTACCTTGTCAACAGTGACAGAGAAAGAGATGATAAATGGTAATGAACAAACAAATACATTTTGAATGCTGCAGCCGCCAGGACGTATCTTAGTGAGAACTAAACCTTCCTTTTTGTAAATCAGTGAGATTTTGGTGGTAGCTTGTTCTGCAGCATAATTTAGCATCTTTGTATCTCTGAAGTCAGTCAGTTATGGAGTATAGTTAATTCTACAGATATATCTGTTTAATCTGCTTTCTTTTCTTCTACCTTGCTTTACTTAAATCCATCAACATTTTTCACTTGAAACAGCTATTAGTGGTCTTTTGCTAACAACTTTGTCCTAATTCAGTTCATCCTCCACAAGGCATACTTGGTTATTAGTGAAATAGTCTGATTATGCTATTTCCATGTTTAAAATCTCCTAAGAATTACAGATAGCTCTAAGACAAAATGCAAATTTATCAGACAGCCCCACATGATATCAAGGTGTCTCCTGCCACCTCCCATACAATCTGCTCCATCACTTTCCCTTGAACACCTTTTCCCTTGTTATTTTGTAATTCAGTGCTTTGCACACATGCCCATTTGTCTGTTCAGAGCACTTTTCCATCCTGTGTCCCTCAATAGTCCCAACAGAAAACTAATAAGATTTTTCTTACAGGTGCAACTGGCCCACCCTTTTTCAGTGCAATCAAAATCACGTATAATTAAAAAGAATTTTTTTTTTTTCTAGATGGAGTCTCGCTCTGTTGCCCAGGCTGGAGTGCAGTGGCGCGATCTTGGCTCACTGCAAGCTCCACCTCCCGGGTTCACACCATTCTCCTGCCTCAGCCACCAGAGTAGCTGGGACTACAGGCGCCCGCCACCATGCCTGGCTAAGTTTTTGTATTTTTAGTAGAGACAGGGTTTCACGGTCTTAGCCAGGATGGTCTCAATCTCCTGACCTCGTGATCTGCCTGCCTCAGCTTCCCAAAGTGCTGGGATTACAGGTGTGAGCCACTGCGCCCGGCCAAGAATGTTTTCTTAATGAGTGCTTCACTTGCCTCTGAGCTCTGCTTGAAGTGCATTACATGTATTAACTTATGTAATCCCCACAAAGTGAATAAGGTAGTCAGCATTATTACCTCCATGGTATAGATGAGGAAGTTGATTTTCAGTGAAATCAATGCGGTTTTTCTGAGGTTATTCAGTTTTTAAGTGGCCAAGCTATGTTTCTAACCTAGGAAGTCATAGTTGGCCCTCTAAGTCCCTATACCGTTATATCACTTCTTTAATTATATAACTGCGTTTCAGAAGCTAGATCTTCTTTATCTTCATATCTTGATCTACAATAGCTCCTACATATGGGTGGAATTACTGACACGAGCTGGTCCAAAGTACCCCAGGAGAAGCTGACAAAAAATTCAGTTTCCACATCAAGATGATTTCATCACTCTTACCCTAACCAATCAAAACCCCAGTTTTACAGCTGCTCACCCTCCACAATCCCCTTAAAAACTACAGCCCAGAACTCCTCAGGGAGATGGATGTGACGGTCGTTCTCATGTCCTTGCTTAGCTGCCCTATAATCATTAAAGTCTTTCTCTGTTGCAAACCCTGCTGTCTCAGTGTGTTTGTCTGTTACTGCACAGCAAGCATACAAATCTGGTGGTCCTGCGACACCATCTCCCTCCCTGCAACTTAGAAGCAACCAATAGCCTTCACTTTCAATAAAGCATGCCTTTCTGTTTCTTTCTGGTTTTATCATATATGCATATATTCCTAAAGTATATACTGTTAACCTGTTTTTGGATTTTATGTAAGTGAAATGACATTGTATGTATTCTTCTATGACTTATTTTAATCAACATTATGATTTTTCTTTCATGTGTATTTACTTGAAGTGTATTCCCTTTGAATTTCAAATTGTATTTCTTTATATAAAATGTAGTGTATGCTTTGAACAGTGATGATGTTTATGGACATTTAAGTTGTTTTCATTTTCGGGTTATTATACAATACACATTGCTTCTCTGCATATTTTTAATACACATCTTCCCATAAACATGAGCAGGCATTTTTCTGGGATGTCTTCCTATCATTGAAATTGCTGGGGCATAAGGTGTGAACATGTCAATTTTATCAAATAATAGCTAGAATCCATACAATTTTGTCTGCGGACAACCCTCAGGCTGCCAGAACCCATCTTGCCTGAACATAAGGGTAGTTGGGAAATTGGGAAAAGTAACCAACGTCTGATAGATGTAGGCATATAAAGTCTCCAGCTTCTAGCCCCTGCTTCAGACAGCTGTGACATGTGACTTATCTCAAGAGCTTCCCTGTGGGATCTGAGCCAAGGTTACATTCCATGACATTTGGCACACTGACTTTACTTCTCCATCCCACTTTCCACTCCCTTGCTAGTTTTCCCCAGGAACACTTTCATTGTCATTTTTACATGTGAATCCTCTTCTTAACAATAATATAGTCTGTACTTTTAATGTTTTGTACCATGAATGTTGATTTGCGAGGTCAGAGTATACTGTGGAGAATACTAAGTAAACTCAGGGCCAAAAAGAGAGCCACAGAATTAGCATAGTGTTGGCAAAATGTCGATATACAGAACTGAATGGTTTAAAATACCATCAACATATTTGATCTTTATTTTCATCATTTACTAATTATATTCTAATTCTCCACTAAGCTATATAAGGTAGAGATTGCTCTTTATCATGAGATTTATGTTGCATTATCTATGTTCAGATTTAGGGAAAAATAGTTATATTCATATACTTACATTATGCCTGTGATTAGCATTTTTTCTTTAAAATTTTCACTGAAAACTCTTAAAGGCAATGGGTGCCCTTGCTTTCTACTTTCTCTGACTACTCTGTCTATAGCATATGAAGCTGCAGGTCATATTCAGAGATGCTGCATTTTAGAGCAGAACTTGATGAATGTTTAAGGTAGTACATAATTGATATAAAAGCACAATATATTAAATTCTTTAAAATACATATTTTCAAAGATCAAATCCTATTTTTGCTTTATACCTGTGAAAATGGTGTTTAAAGTAGATTCTTGCTACTTTGAAGTACTTGTATTGTTTTCCTGAATGAATAATCGATATAATACATTATTCCTCTCGTGGTTTGACAGCTTTGGAGCATTCGTATCATAGTTAGTACCTCATTATGAAAAAACACAGTTAGATAGGCCTTAGTTTTTTAATCCTGGCTTCACTACATACAACAGACACCATGGGAAAGTTATTTATCTGTATTTCAGTTTCTACCTCTGCAAATTCATACCTACCCCCATGACTATTAATACTTTAATCTCCACTTTGGGGCTTTTATTCACAACTGATATCCTTTAGGGTCATGTTATATATGACACTGATATGTTTCAGTAGAGAAATAATTCAATGATTTTTATTTTTAATGAGGTATATTATCCTTGCTAAAGAATGCATTCTCTTGTAATTATTAAATAATGTCTTCCTATCAACTTCTAATCATCAATCCCTCTAAACATAATAGAAATTATGCATATACAATGATTTGGACAGACTTTTTTTACTGTGATAATAAACAGAAGGTTGCATATAATGTTCATACATAGAGATATAATAGGAGATAATACTATTTCTACATAGTTACAGAGTTTACACAATGCCAGAGTAATTAATCCAGGTCCATATTGCTAAGGCTAAGCCCATGAAACAGACTATCCAAGGGCATTTAGCCTAGTCTGCACAGAGAGAAAATGTCTAATGCTTTGAGTCAATCCGATTCCATCAAAAGGGATTTGCTTTCAGCTGTTCAGATCAATGAATACTAGATTTTTACCCTCAACAGCAGCAGCAGCTGTCTCTAGAACCCGGTGAGAGAGACTGGCTGAGCATACCCCAACATAATCTCAAGAAACATCAGTTTGTAACATGTTCTGGAAAAGTAAGACATATCCTAGAGTCCTGTCTTCTTTAACAGTAAACAAAATGTCTTAACTGAAAGAAGTTTTATTTGATGGTCCCTAGAGTTGTGATCCACATACTACCTACTCTTCATTAACTCTAACATATACTTCTTGACACCACTTATGCTGTCTAATCCCACCCTGGGCCGGGGACCACACTTGGTCTCTGGCCCCCACAGCTGCCCAAAGGCTGGAGCTAGTGCTGAATGCTACATCTCAGACACCCAGGGGGAACCCCCAAACCCTGGGTTTTGCTGAAGGTTTTCCAATGTCAAGGAACAGCTATCGCATTCTTGCCTCTGCCATTCTTGCTTTTCCTGATAAAATGAGACTGCCCTGCAAATTGATGTTAAGTACTTAGCCTCCTCAGTTATTATAATTCTGTCATCTCTCAGCCACCACCAGGCTATAAATGAATTCTGACTCTCCCCAAAGATTAATGCCACTGCATATGATTACACCCTGCACATCCCCAGGGTCACCATTCCCACAGGTGCAGGCGTCAATACCTGTGGCTACTCAGACTCGGCATGTTGCTAGAAGGACTAACACATGTCTGAGAGACTGCAGATCTAAATTTGCTATTTGATTTTAAATAATTTAAATGTATATTTTAAAACTGATCATTAATTCATTTATAGGAGAACATTTTAGATATTTTGGGAGCAATTTGGCTATGTGAGTCCAGTGTTTAAACCATAAATGTTGTGAAATTTAAATATAGATGAGGTATTTCTGATGGAAATTTAGTTTCTGAATCAAGATAAGTGTAACATACACACCAGATTTTAAAAATTTAGTATGAAAAATGTAAAGTAGCAAATTGATCATTTTTATATTGATTACATAACAAAATGACAATATTTCAATATTTTAGTTTAACTAAAACATATAAAATGTATTTCACCTGTTTCTTTTTCGTTTCTTTCCATGCAGGTATTAGATAATTGAAAATTACATATATGGCTCACCATGTATTTTACCAGACAGTGCTGACATAGACTACAACATGTTCTGAACACAAAGTAAACCACAAATATTTGTTAAATTATTAATGCCCCTTCAAAAAAAATAATTATTTTCATCAAGTAAGACAAGTATCTATTTTCTTTTGATTAATACTCAGATGCCACCTGAACTATCTCCAAATTTATGGCTGGGGACACTCACCAGTGTGCTTCAGACCAACAGTGCCTTGTGTCATAATGATGTCACCATCTCAGAGTCTCTAAAAAGTTCCCTTGTCAACTTTTCAGATGTTTTAATCCCACATGCAAATGAATCTTTAGTGGTGGTATGTGCTTAGCTCAATGCATGCTTATTAAATGCCCAGATACCTCATTTTCTGTAGTTTGAGCAGCATTTCAACACTGATTTTGACACTTAGTCTTGTCAATTAGGGCTTTCCAGGTCCTGACCTGTATTACTGTACATTAGAACTATATGCAAGGGCCATGGCTGAAGGGATCAATGTTGGTATCTTGGTCCGTATTTCACCTCTAATAGAATTGATCTTAGCCTATTTGTTCAGATTGCTTCTTTGACAAGACAAAGCCAAATGTACTAGATCAGCTTTGTTTTATTCATGCCATTTTGCCTAAAATGTATAGTTCAGATTTACGTGTAGCAGACAGGGTGTTTTTTTTTTTTTTTTTTAGCTTTTTCTTTTTTTTAGATATAAGATGTCATATAATAAAAGGACAAAGAAAGATTGCAATGCTCTCTCCCAGCCTGAATAACTCAGAGTTACATAAGTGTTTATGAATAATGAATGTCTAATTGAGGTGCCTGAAATATGAATCACTGTACCATTCCATACGGCAGTGAGATGTAGAATTCTCATTCGGCAACAGGATTTTTATTTCCCGATTTCTGCCTTTCTGTTATTCCCACAGTTGAGTATGAGGTCACACAGATAACACTTCTGAAGAAATCAACCACACTTTTTTCTATTCCAACGAAGCCATCCAAACAAAGAAAAAAATAGTAGGGGGGATTCCCAAGAGTTGAGGACAAAGGAACCTAAAATATACATTAATCCAATAAACAGAAACGGAATCACAGGGTTTTAGATCTCAGGCTCAGTGAGAAATCTATTTGAATTTAAATTGTTGGCATTCCAGAAGCTGATTAACATATTTCAGGCTGTTGACAAAACATCCTGCCTGTTTATCACTCCTTAGTGAATCCTTGCCATTTCATTGATAAATTGCTAAGGAGAACTGATAATTTCCAAATGTATGTCATATCAATGGAAGGAAAAGTTAGAAAGAGCTCACAAATACATTAAAGTGAAGCTGTAACAAAGCGTCAGCATTCTTTATCTCTGTCGTAACCACTGACTGTGTGCTTCCTCCACCCTGCGTTTTCTTTCCCAGTGCTGCAAGGAGCATGTTGAGTTCTGGTTGGCATCTCTGGGTCTGTCTACCTAAACTTCTCACTTGGAACCACAAGATGCTAAATTAAGACTGATACCCAAAGGATTATAAATCATTCTACTATAAAGACACATGCACATGTATGTTTATTGTGGCACTGTTCACAATAGCAAGGACTTGGAATCAACCCAAATGCCCATCACTGATAGACTGGATAAAGAAAATGTGGCACATATACACCATGGAATACTATGTAGCCATAAAAAAAGATGAATTCATGTCCTTTGCAGGGACACGGATGAAGCTGGAAACCGCCATTCTCAGCAAACTAAGGCAGGAACAGAAAACCAAACACCACGTGTTGTCACCCATAAGTGGGAGTTGAACAATGAGAACACATGGACACAAGGAGGGGAACATCGGACACAGGGAGGGGGACATCACATACCGGGGCCTGTCAGGGGGTAGGGGCCGGGGGATGGATAGCATTAGGAGAAACATCTATTGTAGATAACGGGTTGATGGGTGCAGCAAACCACCGTGGCACATGTAAACCTATGTAACAAACCTGCACATTCCACACGTGTACCCCAGAACTTAAAGTTAAAAAAAAAAAAAAAGACTGAGGTACTCAAAGCCTGTCTCCAGAGCCCTGCATACAAATCACTGACCAAATCGGCCAGGCGCGGTGGCTCACGCCTGTAATCCCAGCACTTTGGGAGGCCGAGGTGGGCGGATCACAAGGTCAAGAGATTGAGACCATCCTGGCTAACACGGTGAAACCCTGCCTCTACTAAAAATACAAAAAATTAGCCGGGCGTGGTGGCGGGAGCCTGTAGTCCCAGCTACTCGGGAGGCTGAGGCAGGAGAATGGCGTGAACCCGGGAGGCGGAGCTTGCAGTGAGCTGAGATCGCGCCACTGCACTCCAGCCTGGGCGACAGAGCGAGACTCTGTCTTACAAAAAAAAAAAAAAAAAAAAAAATCACTGACCAAATCACGAAGATAAGATAGTTTTGCTGAAGTTGCATCATTTGGACATATCCAATAAACATCCCTAAAACTGGGGCACCTGCATATTTCCTCTCAAGTCCCGATGGCCACGATTTGAAAGCCTAAAACTCATACTTCTCTTCCTAGTTAGTGCTATTTCTTTGGGAATGAAACCAACAAACACAGTTTGGTGTACAAAATACCAATATTTGGTTTCCAATTTCTTGTTTGAATTGTTGAAATTCAAATACAGGATTGTGAATTAAAAACCAAAGGTATTTTGTGCTTCTTGGAAACAGTCTTTAGAAAATTATTTTCCATCATCAATGATTGTCTTAAATAATCTATAGAGAAGGTAGATAATGGTAACTTTGAAAGATATGGTCAAATGAGTCTTTGCTTTACTTTATTTAATACTTGATAGAAAGAAGTTTGGGAGAAAAGAATGAATCAATTCCCTTGGGAGGTTCTAGTTTTCCAGGAAGTATGGTCATTCTACTAAACAACAACAAAATGAAAGGCAAAATGTCACAATGCTGAATCCTTTATTTGAAAGGGAAGAAAGCATTTAGTGATTGATAATGATCATACAATGGGATATTGTTATTATTGATGCCAGATTGTTCTCATCTCACACTAAATGTAGATCCACTTACGGCATATCTAGTAGGCCTCACATACTTTCTGTTTTGTGGTTGAGGTTTACTCCTGTTATTCATTTTCTTTCACTTTGTACTGACTTACTGCTTTTTCCCAGGTGTGTTTTGAACATTAAGAGTGTTAGTGACTTTAAAAATACAGCTTCTGTCAGATTCTAGCGTATTGGTGCTGCACATCAGTAGTTTTTTCTTATTTAAATTCTTTTCTGGTAGAGAGAATGTTGGTCTCATTGTTCTGTTCAAATCTTGACTGGTTCCCACATATATAATATTTAGAGTACAGGTTTGTCTTTTTTTTTTTTTTTTGCCTGCCACCCCACATAATACAAATTCAAAAATTAGACTAAATTGATGTGAATTTTGGCTAGGCTTTTAGTATAGTGAAAAAATGATATGCTTTTAACAAATACATCATTATATGCAAATATTTAAGATAACTTCTTTTACTTTCAGATTATTTAAAACAGATTAAAAAACATGCAAAGAAATCACAAAGGCATTCCGAATGAAAATCTACTCAATATATGCTTCTCAGAAATGAAAGAGAAATGTCTCTTTTTGTGTTCTAAAACACCAGTGGGAAAACTTTAGTTATGCCCTATAACCAACTCAAATATTATTCAAATTTTTCCAAAAGAAAAGTTCTCACAAAGTCAGGGAAGACCAGTGGAGAACAGAATAGTGAATTATTTTGAAGTCAGAAGACTTCATTTTAAATACTCAAATCCGGTTTCTGTTAGCTGTGACCTTAGGCAAGAATCTAAACTTGGTGAATCTCAGTTTTCTTATTCATCAAACTGAGTTTTGTAACTTCTGAATTTCTTCCTAGGGTTTTGTAAGGATCAGATAAAATAATATGTACATACAAGCATTTATTTCTACATTTGTGAGTATCAACTCTGCTCTTGGCACCATCCTGTATGTCAAGTATTCATGGATACTTGATACATAGGGCATGTCTTCAGGTGACACCCACCCAGTCTCTTGGGGTCAGAAAAATAAGTCTACAATACAATACTTCATTATAAGTTCTGAGATAGAGATAGAGGAAAAAACAAAACAAAACAAAACAAAACAAAAAACGTGGATGTCTTGAAATGACCAAAAAGAAATACTTTGCCATCAGTAATGACTTTTAAGGAAGTTGACAACTTAAGTCACTACCAAAGGACAGGAAGCTTAAACATGTTAATGCTGTTTACGAAGACCGATCTATCTAATTAAAAAAAAGACCTGGAGACCAATGAGAACTGCTTATACTTTAATACTATTTGAATGTGAATGTAGGTGTGTGGAAGGTTTGGGAATATAAATGTGGTGGGGGCAGTGGTAACATTCTTTGCTATTTTGGCCTTCTTGGCACTTGTTTTTGTGGACGGCCAGCCCTTCAACAGTAAAGAAGTCATCATTTCTGCTTTATTAGCCTCTTGTTGGAATAAATTTAATCATCCTCCTCTGGGAATTCTATATGATCCTATGAGAATGTATGACCTTACCATAATACGAGAAGAGTCTCTAGCAATCCCTATGACTCTCTAGTACTGAGAAATGACAATGTGCTAGCAGTCCTTCCTGGCTCTTGGTGCCTCCTCGGCCTCGGCGTCCACTCTGGCCGCACTCCAGGAGCCCTTCAGCCCGCTGCTGTGCTGTGGGGGTCCCCCTCTGGGGCTGGCAGAGGCAAGAGTCCGCTCCCTCTGCTCGCGGGCCACACGGGTTCCAGGTGGGCACCGGCTTGGTGGCCGGCCCGCGCCTGCTGGGCTTGTTTGGGGGACAAGCCCCTCTGGGCTGCTAGAGTGCCTGGGCTAGGTGCCACAAAGTCCCGTGGCCAGTGCCATTGAGAGGTGAAGCCAGCTGGGCTTCTCGGCAGGGTGGGGACCTGGAGAACTTTTCCGTCTAGTTAAAGGTTTGTAAAAGCACCAATCAGCCCTCTGTGTCTAGCTAATCTGGTGGGGACCTGGAGAACTTTTGTGTCTAGCTAAAGGATTGTAAACGCACCAATCAGCACTCTGTGTCTAGCTAAAGGTTTGTAAATGCACCAATCAGCGCTCTATGTCTAGCTAATCTGGTGGGGACCTGGAGAACTTTTGTGTCTAGCTAAAGGATTGTAAACGCACCAATCAGCACTCTGTGTCTAGCTAAAGGTTTGTAAATGCACCAATCAGTGCTCTATGTCTAGCTAATCTGGTGGGGACTTGGAGAACTTTTGTGTCTAGCTAAAGGATTGTAAATGCACCAATCAGCACTCTGTCAAAACGGACCAATCGGCTCTCTGTAAAATGGACCAATCAGCAGGATGTGGGTGGGGCCAGATAAGGGAAGAAAAGCAGGCCACCCCAGCCAGCAGTGACAACCTGCTCGGGTACCCTCATGCGCGGTGGAAGGTTTGTTCTTTCGCTTTTCACAATAAATCTTGCTGCTGCTCACTCTTTGTGTCCGTGCAGCATTTATGAGCTGTAACACTCACCGTGAAGGTCTGCACCTTCACTCCTGAAGCCAGGGAGACCACGAACCCACCAGAAGGAAGGAACAACTCCAGACGTGCAGCCTTTAAGAGCTGTAACACCGCGAAGGTCTGCAGCTTCATTCCTGAAGTCAGCGAGACCACGAACCCACCAGAAGGAAGAAACTCCAAACACATCTGGACATCTGAAGGAACAAACTCCGGATATACCCTCTTTAAGAACTGTAACCCTCACCGCGAGGGTCCGTAGCTTCATTCTTGAAGTCAGCGAGACCAAAAATCCACCAATTCTGCACACAGTACCATAGAAGCCTGTACACCTCAGAAGCACGTGATTTTAACTTCCACCCTCTAGAACACTCAGGGAGGAAGAGTAAGGAAGTCAACAATACTTTTCATCACCTTAAGAGTAGATCCTTATAAGACTTATTTGGTGGTCTAAGCAGAGGGTTGAAAACAAAACAAACAAAACCCAATTCGTTATCCATCCAAATATGTATGTGCCAGACACTGGCTAGAGAAAATTATAGAACACGCTTAATTATGCATTATTCATACATATGGTCAGGCACAAACCTTGTAATGCAAAATAATTCATCCTGGAGGCAGAAGAGTCTTTCCGGTTGTGGATGTCTGGTGAGGTGGAGGTTACAGACATATTGCAGACAAGGACCCCCAGTTCAAACAGATACCATTGTCTATCAATTTTAAAGCAGAAGACAGATGCAAAGGAAATACATTGCAAAAGTTGCTGAGAATGAAAACCAAGCAAAATAAAAGCAACATGAATTCCTTACCTTGCTAAGAAAATCTAAATAGCTAAGGGAAATAAAATAAAATGACCTTTGGGTGAAAACCTGGGGAAGAAATCTTTCTACATTTTGTGTTTACATTTTGATGTTAAAGAGGCAAGAACAATAAAAATAGACTGTCTTAAATGTCATGTTTTATTGTCAGCAATATTCACGTCAAGCATATATCTGAGTTTTAAAGCAAGAGGACGAGTAAACAATGTTGATTGCTCATTCTTGGTGTATAGAAAAGGCAGCTAACAAAGGCTACACTGCTTTGAATTCTTACTAGTGACGATATTTTTAGAATTACTTTTGCAAGGCATGCATATAAAAGAAAGAACAATTCTATATTTCTTAATTCTGAAAGAAAAAAATGTGAAAAAGTCACTAATTTGCTAAGGGTATTAAGACAAGGGTCTGTTCATTTTAATAAGTATGACCTGACCCGGTTGCTAACAGAGTCATTATTAGATTAAGTTCTCCCAATTGTCTTGGAAATAATTTGGTCTGCTTTTTCTCTTAATAAGTAAAATAAAGAAAAGGGATAAATAGTCACAAAAGCATGGAATTTTCTCTAATTACAGGAGAGTAGATATTGAAAAATACAGTCACTCATTTGGTATAGAGGAATTGTAATTTTCAGGTTTGAACTATAGTTTTTACAGGTGCAGTTTTTTTATGGCCTAAACTTGTCTATTGAATGAACTCTGTTCAATGCCACTCACCAACCAGCTGATGTGAGCTTCCCAAACGGCTACTTGTGGACTTGCCCTATTCTTTCCTGGCCTTCATTTCTTCTTGTAGGCTACACTGCTTCTACTGGGTTACAGAATGTATTTCTTATGAGCCAGATACAGTGTTAAGGACCGATACAATGTATTCTGTTACCCAAAAGCCAGCACAAGTCGAAAGCCATGTATGTGAAATAATATCTTGAGATAAGAAAGACATGCTTTATCAGCTCAACATTATCCTCATGGTCTCTGTTCTACAATATTGGAAGCATTGAAAGAATGTTGATATGAGAGGGCCATTCTCTAATGACTCTGAATATTCATTTTTAAAAATGAGATTTAAATTTCTAGTTTATTTATGATGATAATTGCGTTGGTTGTTATTACTCATCTGCTATTATAGTCTAGACTCCAATTGGCTACGACAGTGACCAAACAATTTGTGAGATAGTTTTTTGGAACAAGAAAAGTACTAGCAAATATTAACTCTTGATTTAACAAATGATTCCTACATATAAGCAATGAGTATTTGAAATTTACAATTAGTAGAATAATATATGCAATAAATAATATTTTATGTACTTGTTCACACATTTAGAAAATAATTCTCTGAGAGTCAAACCTGCATAAGTACAGCATGAAAGTGCTTTCAGGCTGTGAAGAATTTTATTTTTAAAATGAATATTTCTGATGGTAGAAATCATTCACAAAAATTCTCCACCTCCTTATTTGAGATGTGAAAAATACTAAAGACTCTCTATGAAGAAAGTTAGCATATAGGCTGGGCTCTGTGGCTCATGCCTGTAATCCTAGCACTTTGGGAGGCCAAGGTGGGTAGATCACTTGAGTGCAGGAGTTCAAGACCAGCCTGACACACATGGCAAAACCCTGTCTGTACAAACATTAAAAACAAAATTAGCAGGGCATGGTGGTGGGAGTCTATAATCTTAGCTACTCAGGAGGCTGAGATGGGAGGATCACCTGAGCACAAGGATATGGAGGCTGTAGCGAGCCCTGATCATGCCACTGCACTCTAGCCTGGGTGACAAACCTTGTCTTAAAAGAAAAAAAAAAAAAGCAAAGGGTTAAAGGAATATTAAATGATTATTCTCGTAAACACATTTTGCCTATATTCTTGAATGGTTTAGAAAGAAAAATTCAATGTGTAAATATTTGATAAAGCTTTTTGCCTAGATATCCTGACCATTCTCCAGAAATTTCATAGAAACTATATCTACGCACAGAGGGAGGTGTGGTTCAGACCACTAAGAATTTGTAAGAGCCCAGTAAGATCAAGACCAAGGAATTATGATCTTTCTTGGCTACACGACGGGCATTCAGTGACGACAGGGTCCTAGAGAGTGTCCACTCAAAATTTCTCATTATAGAAGTGAGTGAGGAATTTTGGCAATTGAACATAAGTAGGAAGTGGCCCAAGATGTCTCCTATGGGTAACGAAAAATCTAGATCCATATCAACAATCTTACAAAGGTATATGTATTCTTCACATCTTCTTAAATTATTTTTTTTTTGTTTAAATACATTTCTTTGCTAGTTCAGATGTGGTTATCCCATCCCATATGTCCTAAACTTTATAGGGCCAGTACCAAATAGGATAGTTTTCAGTATTGTGTTTAAACTAAAATTACCAAACATATTATAATAATGAATTATTCGCAAACTTCCCCCTCTTTTAGACAATCAGCTATTAATGTTGTGATCTAAAGAGAGTGTTAGAAAATTAATATTCCAGAGCCATTTCAAAGGCGGCAGCAGGGATCAATGTGATAGCATTGACGTTAAGCCAGTACATGATTTTCTCAATAGCAAATATTAAGATATACAGAATTTGGTACACAAAGCGGAAAATAGTAACTTCCTAAAAATAATTAACTAAAAAATTTTTCATCTCAAAAGTCCAAAATTGAAAAACTCTTTTATCTTTATTCCCCTTTCTCTAATTAAGTCGAGTTCATTCTGTTAAACTAAAAATCACTAGACTTATTATCAAAGAACTTTTATAATCAGTATTTTCAGAAACACAGTAGTGAACCCGTGGGAGATACGACTATATTTCTAAGCACATTAAAGAAACCCCATTGAAAGCCCGTGATCCGCACAGTGTTTAGCTAAATTTTGTAAAAGCAAATCCCAAAGTGGAAATGTATTCTGCTGGCCTTAAAGATGTTCTGTGATAAAGACGATCTGTGATTCTCCAAAAGAAGATCCCAGAGCACGAGATCTGTCCAGTCTGATTTGATTATGGAAACTTGTATGTATATACGTGTGTTCACCACACGTATTAACATCATGCACTTTGGGACGCATTGCTCTATGGAAATTGCAACAAAACCTAGCACAGATTTCTATGAAGAAAACAAAAACAAGGTGTTGAAATACCAACATTTTAAAATTGAGTGTAATGGTTGAAAGATAACAATACTATTTTAAAATTTAAAAAGGTATGCCCGAACAAAATGTATGAGTCATTGCCTGGTGAGTTTGCTTTCAACATTCTATCATTTATAACAAGTGTCAATGATACACATATTCCTGTATTACACATTTAATTTTATAAAACTCCCAGTCAAGCCAAAATTTTGGTTTATCTTTGAGAATTAAATAAAAAAGAATACATTAAAATTCACAATACCAGTTAGATGGAAACTCTCATTCATTTGGGGAGGTGGATATGAAATCTGTGAGGTCTTCAGAAGAAATCTTTGAAAAGTCGTATTTAAAAGATAGAATAT
Source organism: Pan troglodytes (assembly GCF_028858775.2). NCBI lineage: Eukaryota > Metazoa > Chordata > Mammalia > Primates > Hominidae > Pan > Pan troglodytes. Next base: position 161,946,662 of record NC_072404.2, on the reverse strand, counting down.
ATTGGGCTAAGGAAAACAAAGGTGATACTTTTTATTCGCCCTAATGTCCAGAATAATTTTTTATATGAGGCTTATAATAACTACATGTTAGTTTCTATAAGATATATAGATTCTAAGAGATCAAATTCAAACAACATTAAGATAATAAGAACAAAACAACACTTAAAAATCACTGGCATAATCTCTTTCACTTAAATTGAAAGGAGTTTGAGGTGAAAAGTCCTGCAGAATATTTAAGTCACTGTAAGTCTTAACACCCCAAAAATACTGAAAGTTTTAAAAATGTTATTTTACTAATTTTTAAATTATTATGATAATATTTTGTCTTAGATGATAATGGGGGAAAACACACATACATTGGCAAATACACAAATTTAAACAATAAATTTTTAAGGAGGCATCGTCTTTGTAATGACAAAGGTATTTAATTCAATCCTCGTTTTAAAATGTTGGTATCTATAGTGTTGTTTTTAGAAGCTGGGAGTAACTTATGGGAAAGAGACTAATATTTCAATGCAACATAGTTTGTGTAAATTGTTTCTTTTAACCTTCATGGTAGCTCTGCTAAACAGTATAACTGATTTTATTTTAAACTACAAGTAGAGGGACCATACTTTCAGGATTACCCTGGTGTAACTATTAATGATACTCTCTTTCACTGTCAAAAGTTCCTGACTCAGATGACAAATTATTCCATATTATATCCTTTATCATTATTATATCCTGGTTCAGATACAGTAATCATAGAAATCAGGAAACCAAGATACAATACATTTAAATAATTTGCTAATCCCATGCTTGTCCTTGGTCAGCTCAGTACTGGAACTTAGTTAGGCATGAAGACAAGCCACTCTCCTTTTACTGCTCAGCACTGCCTCAGAGCCGACAAAATCAGCAGGTGTTTCCAGGAGAGCCAATTGAAGATGAAGAAGTATGACCAGCCAAAATAGGAATGTCAAATATCCTGAAATGCCCCATTAGAAAACCAGTTCTTTGAATTTTTCTGCTCCCAAGGATGTGCTTTTATAAGGCAAATCGTCCTGAGAGGTATCACTTCACCGATTACTTCATACTTAAGTAATAATGAATTACCTGTGAGTGAGAAAAGGAGAAAATTTAAAAAAGTAGTACATGGTAGAGGCTGGCAAAGGGAAACAGGAAAAATATTGGAATGGAAGCTGCAAAAATAGGGCAGAATCTCATCAATTGGGAACTTTAGTCTACTTCATAATCTAAGCCTTGATGTTATATTCTAAGAGAAAAGCTTCCTAATTAAGGTTAAGAATACTGCCTACTGTGGCTGATTCGGGCGGTCATGAGTGGGCCATGTGTAACAAAGGAGTACATCCCGAACTAGAGACAGCAGAAGAGTACCAGCAGGAGCTAGGCCACACAGACAGACAATGCCCTCATGGACGCACTGTGGTTCCGTTCCCAGTTTATAGTATTATCAGCTGCAGTTCTAGATTTAATTAGTTGTGACAGATCCTTCTAATATTTAAAGGCAAAAAGAGGAGAGCAAAGAAAAAGCAGAGGGAAAGAAGGTGTTTTGTAAATGCAACTCAGAGACAAGAGAATTGAGAGTGGGAAAAAGGGAAACATTTTCTTTCTAGGAATAGCAGGAATAATAGATTTCTCAAGAGTAGAGTAAGCTTTTACTGTTTGCTGAACTGCCTGGGAGCCTGTAAGAGGCAGCCCAGCGTGTTTCCAGAGGGGGACATGTGTATGTAAGTGTGAGCTAGGGAACAGGTTGGCGTCATGCTAATCACTAGAACTTCCTCTTGGCCAACAGGAAGTGGAAAATGACACCAGCCTACAGTGATTATCTGAGCAAGCTGTGGTATAAAGGCATGGTGGCAATTATGAACTTCAGTGGTGTCTTTTGTGTCTTTTTATGTTAATTTTTAAAAATTAAACTGGAAACTATGGCTTTAGTGATTTTTTTTTTTTTTTTTAAGTTCTGGGATTCATGGGCAGAATGTGTAGGTTTGTTACATAGGTACACATGTGCCACGGTGGTTTGCTGCACCTATCAACCTGTCACCTAGGGTGTTTTTTTTGTTTTTGTTTTTGTTTTTGAGACGGAGTCTCGCTCTGTCACCCAGGCTGGAGTGTAGTGGCGCGATCTGGGCTCAGCGCAAGCTCTGCCTCCTGGGTTCACGCCATTCTCCTGCCTCAGCCTCCCGAGTAGCTGGGACTACAGGCGCCCACCACCACGCCCGGCTAATTCTCTGTATTTTTAGTAGAGATGGGATTTCACCATGTTAGCCAGGATGGTCTGGATCTCCTGACCTCACGATCCACCTGCCTAGGCCTCCCAAAGTGCTAGGATTACAGGCGTGAGCCACCGCACCCTGCCCTGTCATCTAGGTTTTAAGCCCCGCATGCACTAGGTATTTCTCCTAATGCTCTCCTTCTCCTTGCCCTTCACCCTATGAAAGACCACAGTGTGTTATGTTCCCCTCCCTGTGTCCATGTGTTCTCATTGTTCAGCCCCCATTTGTAAGTGAGAACATGCAGTGTTGGTTTTCTGTTTCTGTGTTAGTTTGCTGAGAATGATGGCTTCCAGCTTCATCCATGTCCCTGCAAAGGACATTAACTCATTCTTTTCTATAGCTGCATAGTGTTCCGTGGTGTATATGTCCCACATTTTCTTTATCCAGTCCATCATTGGTGGCCATTTGGGTTGGATTGCGGCCAAGAAACATATTTAAAAAAAGTTCCTCGTCACTGGTCATTAGAGAAATGCAAATCAAACCACAATGAGATTCTATTTCACACCAGTTAGAATGGTTATCATTAAAAAGTCAGGAAACCGGCCGGACACAGTGGCTCACGCCTGTAATCCCAGGAATTTGGGAGGCCGAGGCGGGTGGATCACAAGGTCAGGAGATTGAGACGATCGTGGCTAACATGGTGAAACCCTGTCTCCACTAAAAATACAAAAAAAAAAAAAAAATTAGCCGGGCATGGTGGCGGGCGCCTGCAGTCCCAGCTACTCAGGAGGCTGAGGGGGGAGAATGGCATGAACCGCGGAGGCAGAGCTTGCAGTGAGCCGAGATCGCACCACTGCACTCCAGCCTGGGCAACAGAGAGAGACTCCGTCCCCACTACCAAAAAAAAAAAAAAAAAGTCAGGAAACAACAGATGCTGGCGAGGATGTGGAGAAATAGGAACACTTTTACACTGTTGGTAGGAGTGTAAATTCGTTCAACCATTGTGGAAGACAGTGTGTTAATTCCTCAAGGATCTAGAACCAGAAATACCATTTGGCCCAGCAATCCCATTACTGGGTACACACCCAAAGGATTATAAATCATTCTAGTATAAAGTGGTGTCTTTTAAGGAAAGGTAAGGACTGTGGTTCTCTTTGAGATACACGTAGGAACTTCAAGAGATCTATTCTAGCAGTCTCTCCAAACATCTGTTATTCACATACTCCTTTGATAAGTGGTTATTAATTATGTGGCCTGCAAGTGCAATGTGTTTTCCCTGCTGAAGGAAATAGAGGAAAACTAATGTGAAAACAACATCACCACCACAACCTTCCGCCGTCTGGTGTGATAGAGAAGATGACGCATTCTTAAAATGGGAGAAATTACTCAGGGAAAATACATAGGAGGAAACATCTTTGAGGAGGCAACAAACAAGATTCTTAGACATATCTACTAAGTAAAAATCAGTGGCAGGAAGGTGAAAAGAAAGAAAATTATTCAGGATCTACATTAGTTGGGAAATACTGAGATTGCATGACTGGGTTTCTCTGGCTATAACAGCATAAATAAATCGAACTTGACTCAAATCTTCAAACTCATTTTAGGCACCATCATTGGGCTAATTCAAAAAGGCAGCACTGATATTACCTCATCTGGTGTAATCACATATAAAGAGTGTCGGGTTCCAGCAGAAGACATGGATTTGTGTCCATCTCCCTGTGCCACTGTTCCCTAGCTATGCTACTTTAGAACCTAATGATGTATTTTGGGGTTTCTATATGTATTATTTGAATTTGTAAAACGGGGATAATAACTAGTTTTTGTTTGTGTTTTTCTTTAAAACCAAAAGTCCTTTAGTAACTAGGAAGAAAAACTTACTTTAATGAGCTCAGACAAGGGGAGGTGACCATTAGAACTGGAATGATACATCTCAGAGACTCAAGCTGAAGTTCAGTCAGAGGTTAAGCAAGCTGGAAACAGGGGTCTGAAAGAGCCTGTGAGTGAAACCAGAGCTTGATTCATCCTTCTCTGTGCAGGTACCCTGGCCTCATGCCTTCACTTCTTCCCCAGCTCCTGCTCTCCTCTTCTCTCTAGTTTACACATAGCCTGTTATCATTTCCCCAGTAGTCCCCTGGGTTCCCAAAACGATGTCAGGTAACAAAGCAGAGAGATTCTAATAGCATCCGTTGAGATCAGGTGTTCTCACTAAGCCTCTGTGGTAGTGGAGAGAGACCCGGACCACGTGGTGGATGGCTGTCTCTCTGGCAGAAGAAAAGGACTGATTTCTACAAAAGGCATATGAAGTACAAGGTTGAAAGTTTGGCAGAAGAATTGATTGGCATCTCTAACTGACCATTATTTCTAACCAGGTTGTTATGAAGATTGAGAAACAATTAGAGCACAGATGAAAGCAGTTTATAATCTGTAAAATTCTATATCAAAAGTAAGGTAAGGGATATGCTGTTTGAAACTTTCAAAGGTTTTGTATCTGTGCTAATCTTGGAAAGAGTAACACATCTAAGTGCTACTAACTCAGAATGACACAAGACTGGGAAGCCTTCGATGGATTAAAAATGTGGGGATAAATCAGAACACAGATCACAGGAATAAGGTGTTGATAAGAAAACAACAACAGCACCAACAAACTAAAAACAATGAGCTCCAAAAGACATGTCAGAATTACGCATGGATTTTTCATTTAAACATCACATTTCCTCCATACTTTTGCCATGTACTGGTCCCTGACATCAAGATTATAGCAGATGGATTTCTATTGTGGAGACCCATAAACTAAATTCAATTTCATAAATATGTGACAATCTGTCATTTGAATATTTGCATTTATATGGTGCTTTCCTATGTATTTATAAACTTTCTCTCCAAAATGTATTTTAGGAATATCATTTAAGTAAATAATAAAACTTGAAGCCAATGTTTATCAACATAATGCTCAACTGAATTTGTTCTTTTCTGCATTTATATAATTAGTAGGTTACATTCTGAAATTTTTCTGTTAGTATATGATCTTCTCACTTTCAGATACTTATATAGTGTCTGTATCAGATGACCCTTGCCACTTGTAAATTAAGAAAATATATCTCCAACATTCCTGGATTCTATAATGTTCATATATTTTTTCTGCTTGGAATTGTCTGTCTTCTTTATATCTTTCAGATATATAACATCATGCTATACTTAAAAAAAATCTCTTTTCTCTCAATGCTGGCTATTAGCCACATATATGTTTTCAAGAATTTCACCCTACATGGCTCTTCTCCCAAGGGCATTTGCATATACATTTTAGAGTGGAAGAAAATATTTTGTTGTCCAACCTGGCCAACATGGCAAAACCCCATTTCTATTAAAAAATGCAAAAATCAGCCAGGCATGGTGGGCACTCTCCTGTAATCCCAGCTACTTGTGTGGCTGAGGCAGAAGAATCACTTGAACCCGGGAGGTGGAGCTTGTAGTGAGCTGAGATCATGCCACTGCACTCCAGCCCAGGCAACAGAGCAAGACCCTGTCTTAAAAAAAAAAAAAAAAGTTTTGTATTGTAACAACTATGTATGACTTTCTTTTTGTTTTTCCTTGGAGAGGATATAACCTTTCTTTCTCATGCTAGTTCCCTTGACCCACATTTACGTGGCCAACAAGGGTGAAGCCCTACATGTATGTTTCTTGCTGTACCTTCAGGGGCAGAGCAGCATAAAGGGTGAAGATATAGCTTAGTTACCTCACCATCCGTAAAAATTAGGGAGCAAAAATGAGAGCGTTGGGGAGGGCGAGTTATATGTCATTATGGACAGCATAACGCTGATAAGCAAAGCAGTCTTTAGAAGCCAGAAAGTACGTAGCTGCACGTCCCCACATAACAAATGATAAAATGGGCTACAATGAAGTGTAGATCTATACCTATAGGACACACAACACTTTCTTTCCCAACATGATAATTTCACCCTAATGTATGACAATCCAGTATATCAATGGTCAAAAAGAGATGAACTTCGGGTCACACAGTTAAGAAACTGTAACTTTTGTTTTATAGTTTTTTTGCTTTTGAAACATCTGTCTTTCTGGAAATGCATTCTATTTCTGTCTACCTACCTACCTACCTACCTGTCAATCATCTAGGTAGATATAAATATATATTCTACAAACTACAGACAAAACTACTATAAGGAAAGTAAAGATACTCCTCAAATCCAAGTGTCCAAGTTAAGAAATATATTAACACTTTGGAAGCTTAATATCAGATATCTGACTCTCTCTGTATGAGTAGATAAATACATAAGTAGCTCTAAATGATGTAAAGTGGTATCTTGTATTATGTTAAAACAAAGAAAAATAATTTAACTTTTCTAGAATTAAATGAGAACAAAAAACCTATATATTTTTTCTTGTAAAAGATGTTATTTCCCATTCAAAAACCAAAGGCAGAATAAATTTGTACCTAAAGTTTCAGCATCTGGTAACCTGCTGCTATGAAAGGTTAGAAAGAAAAAACACCCACATCTCTGTAATTCCCATAATTGACACTTTTACATTTCTGTGCCTATAACATTTATACTCTCTCCCACAACTATAGCTCCTACATTGTTTAGTCAAGGTCTTATATGGAAATGGGTTCCTTGCTCAACACCAGTCATGTGGCCACAATTTCTTTATTGTGCACTTTCAATTTTCTCATTGGTGACTAGATTGTCTCATTTGTATTCCTGAAGTGCTGTTTGCATGACAGAACCTGACTTGCCCAAATTTACTGAGCAAATCATCTTCTTCAGTCGTATTTTCACTCAAAACTTTTGAAAGTAACATTTTCTGACTCTGCTTCCATTCCTCACAGGTGCTTTATGTCTCTCGGCATTATGGCACTTCTTTTAGGGAACAGTACACTCTCTTGGGACCTAGAATTATATGGTATCTCTATTTCATATTTTGTCCTAGATTTCCTAGTAATGCGAAGGTCTGTATCATAATTACCATTTGGGTATGGCCAGTCCCTTGTTTCATGTTTTTCTGTCTATATTCATTGTTTTAGTTGTTTCCAATGACTTTTATGAGAGAGAAATATATTAAAATTTATATTACTTCAACATCTTTATGCAGAATTTTTGATAACTTATAGTAACTCAACAACTCTCTCATGTCCATAGCCTGATGAATATCAGGTTATAAAAATGAGCTAATTTATACTAATATTACATTAAAACTGCATTTTTGTTATGTTCCTCTACCTTTGCTTGTGTATCACTCTTTCACCAAGTCTTTTTACTGACTGAGACCTCTTCATACATCTGTGAATACCTTATATATTATTCTGTATACACTAGGCTAGCTTTTTCCTATCTATTTTCTTCTCTTTTTTGGTCTTTCTAAATCTGATATGCCTTTCTTTTCTGATACAATATTTTTTCTTCCTCTCTTTATTTTCTTCTTCTTGTTCTTCTTTTGGGTTTCCTCCTGCTTTCTTTTTTCATCTTTGTTTCCTTCCTTCCTTCCTTTCTTCCTTCCTCTCTCCCTCCCTCCCTTTCTCCTTCCCTCCCTTCTTCCCTTTCTTACTTCCTCCTATATTCATTCCCTTTTATGTTTTTATTTATAGAATTGGTTGATTCTAGATTGTTTTATGATTTCACATTTCTTATTTTCCTTTAGCTTTATTAAGGTGCAGTCACAAAAAATTTATATATTTATAGTATACAACATGGTGTTTTGACATATGTGTTGTGAAATAATTAACTCAAGATAATTAACATATCCATCACAACACAGTTATTTTTCATAAATGGTGAGACCACTTCAAAGCTGTTACTTTAGCGATTTTCAAGCATGCAACGTATTATTCACTATAGTCACCATGCTGCACAATAGATATCCAAAACTTATTCATCTTGTCTAACTAAAACTTTGTACCTTTTAACAGATATCTCCATTTTTTCTCCCTCTCCACCGAAGCCCCTGTCAACCACCACCATTCCTGTTTTACTGAATTAAACATCATGGTCTCTGTTTGTTGATTCATATTTATCTGAGATAATATTGTTTCTTTCCTTTTTAAGTTGCCATTCGCTGATGTTTGTACCAGTGTTCCTTTGAAGCAAAAGAGTTTTTTGCCTCTGTCCTTAATTATGTTCTTTTACTCTCAGTGAATTGCTAGAAAATTTGAAACTGCCAGTTACTAACAAATACCATGATTTAAGGTCAACAACTCACATTGTAGTTGCACACATCTAACTATTTTTTACACAGATTTTATAATAGAGCTACATTCTGGGTACCGGAGGAAAAATTACAAGGGGCATTTGCATTTTCAATAGGAACTAACTTTTTACATTAATATACAGTAAATACAAAGTGCTTTTTTTAATACACCGTACGCATTTTGGGAGTCAATTCTTTTTTACATCTTTCTAAATGATTTTCTGATTAATAGGAATTTTAACTCTAAACGTTTATGCCATTTTGACTTTATTATCCCAGGCAACTTCAAAATGTCTTCCTTTTTGACGTACTATCTCTAACTTCCAGCCTAAGTTTTCCTATGTTATTCCAATGTGGAGATTACATGAGAGGTTAATGGCATCTATGGATCTTTTAATAGAAGTGGCAGGAGTGATTTCTGGTGTCTGCCAACATCTGTTGTGTGATTATATATATATATGGCTATAAATATAACATGTTCTTATTTAACATGTTTATTGATAAAAGAATCAAAATTTGGCTTACCTCCTCTCTTGTTTATCTTGGCATAGCCGGGAGAATAGCTACCAGAGATGGAGGAGGAGCTGCTGAAAGCCACATGGGGGAGTCCAGAGACAAGTGGCTCATCACATTTTTCTGAAAACAAAAGACAGAGAGGGAGAGAGACACTCAACAACGATTTCGAAATAACGATTGGTATGTGTTGGTTAAAAAATCATTGAATCTGATATGTCTTTTACATATCTTTGAAACAATATTTGGCAAAGGAATTTAGGCAATTCTGTTATCCTAAGTATAACATAACACAGGAGCAGTTTATATAACCCTGATATTCAAACAGAAAACCATAGCAAAGCGCATTACTCCGAAGGACTTCACCTCAGTCTTGCTATCTGAGAATCATGAGTAAAATTGAGCTTGTTCCTGTAATCGGCTTTGGTATCTGGCATCTCCTGGAAATCTTCAGGTATTTATACATTATAGGAACAGAGAACTAGAATTACCAACGTTGGAGGAGGAAAGACAAACAGGACTCCTACCAAAGCCAAAAGACCAAGAAATGGGGAGTTGCTAACCAACACGTATAAAATTTCAGTTATGTGAGATGACTAAGTTCTGGAGATCTGGTGTGAAATATTATACCTCTAGATGATATTGCACACTTATCAAGGCAGATCTCATGTTACATGTTCTCACTAGAATAGAAAAAAGAGGCTGGGAGTGGTGACTCATGCCTGTAATCCCAGCACTTTGGGAGGCCAAGGCGGGTGGATCACCTGAGGTCGGGAGTTCAAGACCAGCCTGACCAACAGGAGAAACCCCATCTCTACAAAAAATGCTAAATTAACCGGTCATGGTGGTGCATGCCTGTAATCCCAGGTACTCGGGAGGCTGAGGCAGGAGAATTGCTTGAACCTGGGAGGCGGAGGTTGCGGTGAGCCAAGATCGCGCTACTGCACTCCAGCCTGGGCAACAACAGCAAAACTCCGTCTCAAAAATCAAAGAAAGAAAGAACTAGACATCAGCAAGTAAAGACAGAATAACCATCAACTTGAAAATTATTACTGACAGAAAAATTAATCAGTTCCCATCGTGCTCAACCAATCAACTGCACTGAAACCAGGCAATACCTCAATTATATTTGTAACACTTTCTGCACTTGGCTTTTATAATGTCATTAAGATTTTTTTTCTCTTTTTTCTCATTAGCTGCTTGTTCTCTGATTCCTTTGATGGATCTTTCTCATTTTGCCAACGCCTAAGTTGGCAAAAGTTCTAATGTTAACGTGGCCAGGACTGTTCTGAGTCTACCGTCCCTCTCTGGGTCTCTGGGAGATGGCATGGAGGGCTAAGTCTTCTGATACTGGGATGTTCCAAATCCTACTGCCTCGCTTCAACTCCATAGCTACAGATAGGGCACATACAGCTTCCAGAGATCACTGTTACAAAAGACTGTGTGGTCTCCCTGCTTCCCCTCTCACTCTGCTATAGTTTTGCCGGCAGCAGCTGAAGAAACACTTTTCAAACTGTAAGTGAACCTGTGGCTGCTGTACTCAAAATGTTCTCTGGCTCCTGCTCTCAACTTGGCCTACTGTTCAAAGTACCCCTGCCCAACCCCTGCTACCCCGCCACCCAGTGGCCTATGATGGCCACAACACTAGTCTTCTCTCTTTCCCCATGTTCTTGTCTATTCCTGTCTAGCCACCATGGCCCCTTTCCTCTTCTTTTTTCTTTGTTATTTTTATTTGAGACCGAGTGTCACTCTGTCGCCCAGGCTGGAGTGCAGTGGCGCCAGCTCGGCTCACTGCAACCTCTGCCTCCCAGGTTCAAGCGATTCACCTGCCTCAGCCTCCTGAGTAGCTGGGATTACAGGCGTGTGCCACCAAGTACAGCTATTTTTTTTTTTTTTTTTTTGTATTTTCAGTAGAGACGGGGTTTCACCATGTTAGCCAGGATGGTCTAGATCTCCTGACCTCGTGATCTGCTCGCCTCGGCCTCCCAAAGTGCTGGGATTAAAGGTGTGAGCCACCGCGCCCGGCCCCTCCTCTTCCTTTAAAAACAATCCTACCCCTGCTGTAAGCCTTTGCAATTACTACTCCAAGTATCCTCTCTTGTCACAGGTCTCTGCTCAATGTCACCTTTGCCACTGAGGACAGGGTTTGCTAGTTCACCCAGCATTTTGTTGCCATCAGTCTCTGTATCCACATCCTGCTTGATTTTCTGTCATAACACATATATGTTATGTTGTTACTCATTTAATTGTTTTGTTGTCTTTCTCTCCCACTAGATAGAAAGCTCCATCTGAAATGAAGTTTTAGTTGGCCTAATGCTTACTCTCTAGTGATCTGAACAATGGTACTTGGCACGTACTCTAAAAACATTTGTAGGATAAATGAATGAATGTACTAAACCCAGTGAACCTCAAAGAGTCTGGAAGCAAGATCTCATATTATAACATGCCACAACACTTAATTTTTAGAGTAGTGGTCTTAAATTCCCCACAAATGTTTATGCTCAGAACTCTGTTTAATAAAACAGAAAATGTTTCTCTATATATTCAAAAATGTTTCTCTCTCAAATTTATAAGCAAAAAAAATTTTAGCAACAGAAAGAATAAACTAATTTTCTTGTAAATTCACTTAAGTGAAGTCCCCAGTGGTACTGGAGAAATGAATTATTATTTACTATCCCACCACTCAATTGTATACAAATTGGAAATTAAAATGAACAAATCCATCTTCACATAATATTTGTAAAATTGCTTATTTTTCTTAGTTATACTGCAAGCGCCTCTGTGAAATATGGCATGTGTGTATAAATAAGTTCCCCAGAAAGTTAAATGTAAAAGAATGAAAAGAACATAAAATTTGTCTTAAAAGTATCAATTCACAAAGCTATCATCTAAAGTAATGGGTTTCATATTAATCGAAAACATCTACTTCTGTTTAGCTGTGAGCACAAACATACATCCTTGATTTTCCTACTTTCTGATACATTGGATTATAACTTTTTATAATTTTTGAGATAAGTGTTACCTTTAATTGGAGTAAACATTCCTTCTAATGTTCCCGTTATATTAGAAATGTGCTAACATTCACTCATGTTCACTTCATTCATTTAAATATGCATCAACTGCCAAGCACTGAAGTGCAGCTGAAGGTGAAATTAACAATGCCCTGCCCTTGTAGAGCTTATGTTTTTGTGGGAAGAAACATGCCAACGAAAAAATGTAAATTTATAGTATGCTATGGTAACTAATACTAAGAAGGAACATTAAATATGAAACAGTGGGCAGGAAGTTTGGGGGTGAGGTGGAGAGGAAGAGAATTGCTATTTTATGCTGCCTTCTCAAGGAAAGCTTTGACAAAATGATCAGGTAGCATTTGAGTAGAAATATGAAGAAAATGAGGAAGAAAGCCACGTTATAAATCTGCAGGATCATGCTAGGAGAAATTTTTCTAGTCCATACCTGCTCAGTCAGACTAGCTCATACTTGATAATAATGCATGACACATTTTCTAAGAGTGAATATCCAATGCATAGATATGGTTGCGTTGAATGTAATTAAACTAAGTTGATAACTGATTAAATGATCCAATAGCTAATTTAAATTTAGAATTTATATGTAGCATTTATAAAACCATAATATAGTTTAGAGTTATTACATTAAACAAATTGGCTTCTGTAACTAATTGATCATCTGAGTACCAAATTTTACATTTTTTACTAATTTAAAAAATCAAAAAATCAATTTTTAAAAATTTAAAAATTAAAGTAATAATTTGAAAAAATTATATAATTATTCAGAATAATAATAATTAGAATTAAATTGAGATTAGTAAAGATCAGGGCCAATAAGCAATTTTTTTTAAAGGTGAATGCAAAATTATTATCAGAATGTAAAGCACCAGTAATCTCACATTCTTCCAAATTAAAACATAATCTATAATCATATTATAAGCTAAAAAATGCAACAATTACTATATTTTTTCCTGGAGGACATTAATCACGAATATTTATTGAGATCTTACACTGCATTTTGCTGTTTTCACTACTTCAGGCAGATTATATGTATATGTGTGTGTGTGTGTGTGTGTGCGTATACACACATATATATAATTCCATTTCGCTACATTCCATTTGTATATATGCACACACATACATACATACAAAGATATGGCGTATTCCTCCATAAGTGGCAGTAATAAATGAATCCACAAAAAGTAATTAAACATGAAGCAACAAAAGACTAATGAAAAATGGTTTAAAATTCAATGCTAAATAGAATAAAATCAAATACTAAAAGTCACAAATAAGTTAGAAATGTAGGGTTGTTGTTAGTTGAGTTGCTCATTAGACCTGGCTCCACCATAAACGTGTGACCTTGAATATGTCAATGAACCCCTTTCCTACAGGTGATACACAAGTAATATGAGGAAGTTTAAGTTTCTCTCAAGCTCTGAAAACCCCAAAATAGTGTTAACCACCAAGAGTTAGAAAACTATGGCCTGCAGGCCCAACCCAGCCCACGGATTGCTTTTGTAAGTAAAGTTTTATTGGAGCACAGTTACACATCACGCATTTATGTATTGTCTCTGATGGCTTTCACACAGCAGTAGAATATGGCAATGGATATCATACGGCCCACGAAACTAAACTATTTACTATCTGAGCTTTTACAGAGTGAGTTTCCAAACCTCTTATCCGGTATAACAAATATGAAGGAACTTAGGAATCAGAATGATTAATGATTAGAGTGTCAGATGCCATATAATTAATGAATAGAATCTGAAGAAATTAGAGACTACAGATAGGTAGAAAGGAAATTTTAGAAAGAGGGAACACCTCAAGCAACATGAAAGAGCCCACAATGAATTTGAAATTTCCCAGAGATGGTTGTAGCAGCACTCCATGCAGGCACATATTGCCGTACTGACTATTACAATATACTATCCATTTTTATTTCCAACTGTAATAATGGTTATCACTCATTATGCATTCTAAAAAGTCTGCTTTTTTGTTGTGCTAAAACATGTATCTCAATCTCCTGCAGATATTAAATACTAGGAAATCAGGCAAATCCCTGGAGAAAGTTAGAATTTTTATATAATAGTAAAGGAGGGAAGGAGCGAAAGAAAAAGAGAACTAACATTTGAAATAATCCAGTGTTGTGTTTTCCCATACTACTGGGATGTCTTCCAAAACTACAGCCATACACAGCAATGGCAAATATTTGGTCTCCAGCATACTTCCCTTCCAGGGAATCTTGGATGAAAACTAGAAAAGCAGATGGGCCTTGAGTTTTATTTTCACACAATTTCAGTCAATCATGAAGGCAGACTAGCTATATGAATCCTGTACTAACTCAAGCTGGAGCAGAGGAAATTACTGGCAAATAGACATGAAATAGCTGTTGCCCTTTACCTAAAAGATACGGCTGAGAGGTTTGGCTATTGGCAAGGGATACTGGCAGGAGTTTACCAGATTAAAGGACTTCAGAATACACGTAACTGACACAAAAGTATGGTTTTCAAATGCATCTCTGCTGAAATATAATGTCTGAAAAATTTTCACAAAACAATATATGTTTAAACTATAACACTTCAAATAGATGTTTTATATGACCCATTTGGTAACATAAGCCTAATGGAGGAAAACAACTAAAAACAACAAATGACTCAAGAATGAGAGAGTGCTAGCTGAACAGAAATTCTAGCAATAACATCCTCACTTTTATATTAGGAAAAATTCCATGGCAAAAGGCACATTCTGAGTTGAACACATCACTCTGTGGTCTTATGTGTACATTCAACTTCTACCTTTTGAAGTTCGAGCTACTCTACCTATACCTGCACATTTACCCTGCATCACGTGTTATGACTATTCCTTTCCATCATCAGTAGCACAGCAGTTCCTCCAAGAGGTCTTTTATCTACCCCCTGATGTCCATTTCAGGGTCACTAGAGTTAATGCAATAACTACTGACGGTCAGAAATGTGGGAGGGCACACAACATCGGGACACTCAGGAGCAGAAGGCAAGGTGCAGTCCTGGAGCACTGAGATGGGACACCAGACCCTGAAATGGACATCGGGGGAAGACAAAGGACCTCTTGAGGAACTGCTGTGCTGCTTGGGAAGCCATAGAAGAGCTTGTCGTTCAGCTTGTAATTCAAGATAGTTTTAGTCATAAGGAACAAGGCAGGATGGGAAGCAGAAGGCAAGTTTGTTGGGAGGTTTGGCCAGAGCTTCTTAAATTACTCCTGATGTCTGCAAGCCAAATTTTGTCTAAATTTAATTTATATTTTACATTTTCTAATTTTCACATATCACATTTTTCTTTAATAATATGTGGAAAGTACAGGAAACAGAATACGATACTCTTTTCCAATTTTTATAATAATTTTTAGACATAGTTGAGGGTCAAGTTTTTTTAACTTAACTTTGTATAATTAATATTTTGGTGAAAGGCGTGACTTTCAGAGGTAGCAGCATGCTCCTTAGAGTCAAAACACTTAGAATTTATTCCTAGCAACATAAATTTGGGCAACGTGTTTAATCCTGTCTTACCCACAGTTTCCTTAGTTTTTCCATTATTTCAAAAGTCCTTTTCCTGTTTTGACCTAGTCGTTCTAGATTTTTAAATCATAACAACATAAAATAAATGGTTAAACATTCAGAGTTATAGAAGTATGCTATAAAAATGTATGCTCCTTCTTAGGGCAAAGAACTCATTGACTACTACTCAATCTAGCTTATATATCTTCACTTATACCGTATTTTCCTCCCCTTTTTATGGTTCATACATTGCTTTTGTGTATCTCTTGCTCCAGCTTCCCTGGACTACTCTTTGCTATTGAAAATAAGATACATCTTTCTCTTGCTCCTGTAGAATTTCATACAATACAGTTAAAGAAAGAACCCTAATAATCCATAGAAGTCATTGCTATTATTACTCTTCATAGTACATATACACAGATGCAACATTTAACATAACAGATATTTAGATATGCATGCAAATAAACAAACAAAAACATTTACAATCTGGTCTTTAACACACCTTTTCACTTACTGATCTAGCATAGAAATTCCCATACAAATATAGCCTCATTTTATGTATTTCATTTTATATTAGAGATCTTTTATTATTTATATTAGGCTCTGCGTGGCAGAAGTAACTAACTTTGCACAGAAAATACTAGAGTGCTAGGTCATTGCTGAAACAGATCATATAATCGCATTGAGAATTAATTATTTTCTCATAGAGTCTACAAGTAAGTTCACAAAAGAATTTATCAAACAGAAGGACCATGAAGAGAAGTACAATTAGTTTGTCATCAAATGCTAATTTAGGAAAAAGCTAAAGATAATGGAATTGGAATGAAATCAACTGATTGGACATAACTTATCTGACACACAGCGAAAATTGCTAAGTGAATACAATAAATTCATCTGCCTTCCTTTTTTCTTTTTACTATATCTCTCTTGTTTCCTACTAGATGGAGGTGACCTAATTTACTCTTTTATTTCATTTTCCATTTAATGAGACAAAGCCCAGTGTGCTACCATAGGCATTATGGGGGTGAGCCCGAATGAGGCAGCCTTCCCACCTCTCATCTCAATCCTTCCAATTTGGACCTTGATGAATATACAGATGGCAGAGATCATTAAACCACAATCAATGAATCAATTGATAGTAATAGCAATCATTTATTGAACACTTACGTGATAGGCAAGTAAATATTTTGAGTGGGTCATCTCATTGAGTTATCACAGTAACCCATTGAGATGGGTAGTATTACCATTTTATAGATGAGGAGGCTTCAGATCTCACAGCTAAAGGATATTAAAGTCAGGACAAAGGCCAAATTGTACCTGATTCTAAGGCCTGTGCTTTTGAAGTCTAGTTTTCTGGGACAAATGGTTTCTATAGTGACTTCAGGTAAAATCATATATGTTGCACTGGGCTACACAGACCTAATAATATTGAAATTGTCAAATTGTTCTCACCACCTCTCATTTTGATTCTAAGAATTTACATGAAATGTTACCCTATATAATAATATTGCAGCAATTTCAATATTTTGTGTGCCAAATCAGACCCACATCTTTTAACTGAAAGAGGTTTCTGCAGTTTTAAATAGATGTTCTCAGAGAAACCCATATATAATCAGCAATTTAAGGGATATGCCTACATTGAATAGCTTCGGCAAAATACATCAACTTTATTTCATTTATTCATTCAATAAATATTTATTGGGCACTTATTTCCTGCTTCAATCTTTATCTCCTTACAATCCATTTTCTTCACAGTTGCCAGATGGATTTTTTAAAACTGGGCATCAGATTTTGCCATGCCCTGAAGACTTCCTGATGGCTTCCCCTCTTATTTAGTATAAAATCCAAGCTCCACTGGGCCCAAGATAGTCTGGCCCTGAAGATAACTCTGGCGCTATTTTACTTCACTCCTTCTCTGGGTCACTAAGCTCTAGATTCACTCTCCTCTCTCTTTCATACACACCAAGCACACCCTTGCTCAAAGGCCTTTCCATCCTCTCTGCTGTCCAGCTAAAATTCTCTCTACCAGGTTTAAAAGAACTGGTTCCTTTCCACTCTGATTCTGACGCAAATACTACCTTCACTTTTTCTCACCAGTTCATCTAAATTAACCAACTCAATTTCTGTCTTCATTGAGACATTGCTTGCTATTCTATCACACTGTCTCGTTTTGTTTCACAGCACTCACCACAATCTGAAATTATCTGGTTTGTTTTTAATTTGTTTATTACTTTTCTTGTTGAATGGACTGTAAATACCATGAGAGGAAGGCAGGTGCCTGACTTGTCCACTCTGTATTCCCAGAGCCTCAAAATCTGTCATGCAGCATAGCACAACCTTGCAGAGAGCTGTTGAACGAATGAATTACTGACAATGATAAGAAATAAATCCATCTAAAAGCAAGCAAGGCAAAGTGCTTCCTAGTTTTGACTATTGAGATGTATTCACTTCATCTGTTTAGCTTCTAAGATGTATTTTTGTATTTTCCATTTTAAAATCTGCATTGCAAAAGAGAAATGGCTTCATCCCATGATCTTACACATAGATCTACTTCACTGTATCCCACATGAGAAATATCATCTCTGATCTTCAACAACTTAAAATGACTTGTAATATGGAACCCCTGAATTATATAGAGGGTTTGTCTAACTCATCAGTACAGTACATGACTTTAGGACTTTTTAAATATCTTGGCTCCAGCAAATGAGTTTTTTGAGACTTGAAACTATTGACTATTGTCAGTTAGCTCTTTTACATCTACTTTTAGTCTTAAAAAGAACATAAGACTTTGGTGTTCCTAATATAATATTTTCATTCTGTATCATTGAAAATCTATTATGATCAATATTGGTTTATATGTTGATTTCTCTGCCAATAATCCTCTTCTGAGGAAGGGAACTTCTTTTCATTCCCAATATGCAGAATGTAGGGCACACCATAGGAACTCTTCATATATTTTGAAAAATATTGAACACAATCAATGCAATTTTAATAGCTTATGGCAATGAATAAATTCAATATTTTTAATCTTAAAAATTAGTTCAGATTTCTTTTCTATTTTGATTTGTCTAATAGCTATGTTTAAAAATAATAATGAAATAAAAGTAGTATAGCTAGAAAATCGGTCATGTTTGGAGAAATCTTGGTTGTAAATCAAATAAAAAATTGTCTGGTCTGCATGTATCAAGGGCAAATTACTTCGAGAAGTAGTTCAAATTTTGCTGGACATTTAACAGCTGTAGCATATTTCCGACAGATGGTATAACAGATGAATCAGTTTCAAATTATCTACTGAACTGTAATATACTAGAAATAAAATAGATTTGTGAGGCTTTTTTTTTAAATTAAGCTTTTGTCTCCTCGAAGTTGATCTTCTAATTTAAAAGAAAAAAAAAAACTCTACAACACAAAATAATAAAAAACAATTTTTACCCTTGCTGTAATCTGGAAAACAAATTGAAGTTTTAATTTCATAACTTCATGCAACAAAAGGAAATAGTATTCAAAAATTGAATCACCACCCAGGAGCTAGGCAGAGGTTTTAATCTCTAACACAGTGGTGACAGTAGACTTTTCTTTTTTTAACTCAAATTCTACAGTCTCATAAGAAGGTCGAGCTACCTAGAACTTTTAATAAACCAAAATCTGAAGACTGTCAAGGTCAATTGCAATATGACTAAATGAACTTGAGTACTCTTAAAGCTTTGATTGACAATCTTCCTAAGGGCAGGGCTCATTTGAATTGTAATTTATTGGTCCACTAGTAAATGTTGCAATTTTTGACTCTCTGGTTTCTTTAACTGGTTAACTGAAAGTTAGTATTTAGCAATAAGCAATGTACTTACTGACAACCAAGTCTATTTCCTAGACTACTTAACCCACTTAGCTTTAAATAACTAAGTGCTGTAGGTAAGCATTTTCCCAGTGTACTTGGCTTAAGTAACTTCAGATTAGGCCATGCAATCAAGAGGCACAGAGTGAACAATGGAGTGCTATAGAGCCAGTAAGGGTGAAGCTGTAGAAAAAATCCTTAATCAATTGACAAATGTTTATGGCATGATAGGCTAAAAAAGTAGTCTATAAAACAGTATTTATAATATGATCTTCATTTTATGAAATAGATATTTGTAGGTAAAGAAATGACTGAAAGAATATGTAAACCAAAATGTCAATCATGGTACTGTATTGATTGCTAGATAATTGTTGACTTTCATTTTCTTCTATTTTCTACAGCTTGGAAATGTTCTTCAATTAACATATATTGATTTTATAACGTTTGAAAAATAGTATTAACTACCCAGTGACGCTGAGTGCAAAGTTAATATGCATTTCCTTCAATGACGATTTATAGAGTGCCTACAGTTGGGGGACAACAGTGAACAACCTAGAGTTTCATATTATAGTAAATAATAAAAAAAATACACAGTATTTCAGATGGTGTTAATTATAGGGAAAATAGGGCATGACAGGAAGATGAGGAGTATGGGTGAATGGATAAGTATCCTTGAAATTAGAGGTTTCAGAAGGCCTTATTGATAAGGTATCATTTTTAGCAGAACTTAATGGAAAAGAGAGAACAAGCCATAGGGTTATCTGATATCTGTGGAGTAGTAATTCTAGCACAACAAACCCCAGTCAAAAGGCTCAGGAGCAGGAACAAGGTGGGTATGTTCAAGGGTCCTAGGAGGCCAGTGAGGATGGAGCAGAAGCATGAGGTAAACAGGAAGGAAAGTGGCCAGAGAGACTGCAGAAGACTGGGATGGAAGCCAACTTTGCTGGGCTTTGTAGGGGATTGATATGGTTTAGCAGTGTCCCAACCCAAATCGCATCTGAATTGTAGCTCCCATAATTCCCACATGTTGTGGGCTTTGTAGGGGATTGATATGGTTTAGCAGTGTCCCCACCCAAATCGCATCTGAATTGTAGCTCCCATAATTCCCACATGTCATGGGAGGGACCCAGTTGGAGGTAATTAAATCATGGGGGCAGGTCTTTCCTGTGCTGTTCTTATGATAGTAAATAAGTCTCATGAAATCTGCAGGTTTTATAAAGGGGAGTTCCCCTGTACATGCTACCTTGCCTGCCACCATGTAAGACATGACTTTGCTCCTCCTCTGCCTTCCACCATGATTATGAGGCCTCCCCAGCCACGTGGAACTGTGAGCCCATTAAATCTTTTTGCTTTATGAGTTACCCGGGCACAGGCATGTCTCTGTTAGCAGTGTGAGAACAGACTACTACAGGGATTCTTTTTTTGTTTGTTTTTTGTTTTCCCTAGATGGAGTCTTGTTCTGTCACTCAGGCTGGAGTGCACTGGCATGATCTCAGCTCACTGCAACCTCTGCTTCCTGGGTTCAAGCAATTCTCCTGCCTCAGCCTCCCAAGTAGCTGGGATTACAGTCATGTGCCACCACGTCCGGCTAATTTTTGTATTCTTAGTAGAGACAGGGTTTCATCATGTTGGCCAGGCTGGTCTCGAACTCTTGACTTCGTCATCCTCCCGCCTCGGCCTCCCAAAGTGCTGGGATTACAGGTGTGAGCCACCACACTTGGCCAGGGATTCTTAGGAACTGGGCTTCAGTAACATTCAAAGAATGGAAGCCCACAACAAGACAAAATGTGATATTTTGCCAAGTATGTTGTAATGAAAGTAGACGTTTAATGTAAACTGTGTTATTTTCTATCTAGACATGATTCTATTAAAATTTCTATATAAGGGCTCTCACAACAGGTTTTAATTCTAAGTAATCCAAATCAACTTTTTGTCTCTAATGAACAAGGAAAATAAGTTGGAGAACATTTAGTCCCCTGGGTATAAATTTATCTTTAAAAATGTAAGGATCTATATTAAAATAATATTCATTTATTTTAATTTCTGTTAATCTGGCATTAATTAACTATATCTTTCTTAAATATATTTAGATTTTGAGTCGCATACTATCCTTTGAAAAATATTCCCCTTTGTCTCCCAGTAATCTGAATTCATTTCTCCTCATGTCTTCAATAACACAGAGGACCTACTATTGAATAGAGTAAAGAAGTTGTATCCCCTTCTAGAAGGCTTGTCTTCTAGACAAAAATAAATTACCCAGTTAGCTATAAGCAATGGGATAATCGCAATTGAAAGGAGTGAACAAACGGAGGAGGCAAGGTAAGTTCTGCCTGAAGGGGTAAGGACAGTTTTAATATTTAAGAAAAAAGATGGTATGATAAGAACAATTTCACTACATATAAAATGACAGAGAAGAGCACTCCAAGCAACAGAGTCAATATCACAATAAAGTGTAAATATGGGGATGTATAGCATCTTCAAGAAAGAATGAGACAAAAACAAACAAACTTAAAAACAACAACAACAGAACAAACACACTTGTTCTCGCTGCCTAAAGTGCTCTTCTTCACATTTTCTCTTGGATAAATGATCATGTCCTACATCAAATCTCAGGAGGCAAGTGCTTCCCTGAGTTCACCATCACTTACACTAAATTTAGTCTGTTTCCCTCTCTTTTCAGGGAACACACTTTCCTACTTTCCTTCCTTCCTTCCTTCCAGCAATTATGACAATTAGTAATTCTGCATTCATCTGTGTATTAACTTGTTTAATATCTGACTCTACTATGAGTTATTAACTCTATTAGGGTGGACCTAAGGGTTGTGTTGTTTGCTTCTGTATTCTTGGCATATGGGACAGTGACCAGTGTCAGAATGAATGCACAGTGGATGTATGGAAGGTGGCGATCATTGAATCTACAGAACAGATGAACAAAAAGGAATGCCAAGGGCAAACTGAATAATCTTATTCATTTGACCCTGTTTGGCATACTCTCATTTTTCTATCAACAAATCTGTATTGGATACCTATTATGTTTGAATCTAGGTATCTCTGATTCAAGACTTCACAGGTTAGTAAATGTCATGCAGTAAATGTGAATTATATTCTGTAGGCCTTGAGAAACCACTGAAACGGCTCCTTCATTGAGGGTAGTTATATGATATGGTTATATCTATATTTTAGAAGAAACAAAACATTGATATCTGGGTGGTACAGCCATTATTGGAGGAATGTTCTAGAAACTTGGACACTATTATACACCAGTATAAATTAGAAGTCTCCAGGTGTGGTGGCTCACACCTGTAATCACAGCACTTTGGGAGGACAAGTCAGGCAGATAGCTTGAGCTCAGGAGTTTGAGACCAGCCTGGGCATCATGGTGAAAACCCATCTCTACAAAAAATACAGAAATTAGCCAGGCGTGATGGTGTGTGCCTGTAGTGCCAGCTACTTAGGAGGCTAAGGTGGGAAGATGGCTTGAACCCAGGAGGCAGAGGTTGTAATGAGTCGAGATTATGCCACTGCATTCCAGCTTGGGCAACAGAGCCAGACCCTGTCTCAAAAAAAAAAAAAAAAAAAAAAAAAAAAAGGTAAATTGGAGTTGATACAGAGGTAAATGGAGGCAGTGGCAGTGGAATGACAAGAGAAGAAAGTGGTGAAAGATATTTTAGAAGGTGACTGAATTTGTTTTTCAACCAGATGTGAGAAGTAATAGGAAGAAGAATGACAAAAATTACTGATTTCTTATGTGGGTGACTGAATAGTGTGTGTAGTCATTCACTGAGCAATGGCCATAAAATATGGATTTGGGCTCATTTACCTTATTTATTAAAATAGGAGGTTTGACTCATTTAAGAACATATGCCAAGATTATATCTTCACATCTAATTGAACTCATGTTGTTGACTAAAATTACCAGTCATAGATTCTGTAACTCATTGGTGAAAGCAATAAAGTTTGCTTAACTAGAAAACAGAAAGCAAGGGCTACAGCACTTGTAAAAGCTCCCTAAGATGTTTAAGATACTCACTGGCCTTCTTTCAGGCAAAACTACTGAAGGTTTATTTTTATATATTAAATTACTAAACGTCCTTTCTCTTACTGTGATACTTTGCTGTTGAATAAGATTTTTCTAGCAAATATGGCTTTATTAATTGGTGTTATGGTAACTGCAAACCTTTTACCATAAGGGGTAACCTGGAAAAGAAAGATAGCTATGCACTAATGCCCATCCATTTATAACTTCTGAGGGACCTTGCTCTCACACCCCACCCCACCACCCCCCCCCCCTTTTTTTTTTTTTTTGGCAGTCTCACTGTGTTGCCAGGATGGAGTGCTGTGGCGTGATCTCGGCTCCTCTGACTCCCAGGTTCAAGCTATTCTCCTGCCTCAGCCTCCTGAGTAGCTGGGATTACAGGCATGCGCCACCACACCTACCTAATTTTTTTTGTATTTTTAGTAGAGATGGGGTTTCACCATGTTGGCCAGGATGGTCTTGATCTCTGACCTGGTGATCTGCCCATCTCGGCCTCCCAAAGTGTTGGGATTACAGGTGTGAGCCACCGTGCCCGGCCTCACCATTTAAAAAAATATATAATCTGTTCATCCTCCCCTTTCTAATGTCTCTGTCTTTAAGCACACACATATCCTTTATTTTAAGAAGAAATACTTTTTAGATCACTGCTGACACTTCCTTTCAGTGTCAAGTCCAAGAGTTCTGTATTTCACCAGTAAAGAAATGCTCTGGGCATCTGGGGGTAATCTAAACGTAAAAATATGTTGCATTGATTTCTAGGATATATTATATTCCAAAGAAAGTTGCTTGCCTTGACATATAGTATCGATAATGTTTAATTTCTAAATAAAATTGTTTTCAGACGGATTTTATGGAAAATAAAAAACGTTACCAATCCAAAAGAAAACAAAAAGTAAGTCATTTCAACACATATATGTGGGTGTGCACTCATTTTAGATGGAACTGAAGGAAGAAAATTGATTGGATCATTTTTGCCATCATCCCCAGTGATGAGTAGCAAATTGATAGTGCTTCTCAGTAGGAGGTTTTTGAAATAAGCAAGTTGAAGCTTAACTCTGGTCTTAAAAAGGCAAGGAGAGGAGAGATTCAAGTCCTGAAAGTTCTAATCAGGAAAGAAGAATCAGAAAGTCAGGTGTAGGCGGTGATATGATTTCGCTGTGTCCCCACCCAAATCTCATTTTGAATTTTAACTCTCACAATTTCCACTTGTTGTGGAGGGACCCTGTGGAAAGTAGTTGAATCATGGGGTGGGTCTTTCCCACATTATTCTTTTGATCATGAATAACTATCACAAGATCTGATGGTTTTATAAAGGAGAGTTTCCCTGCACAAGCTCTCTTTTCTTGCCTGCCACCATGTGAGATGTGCCTTTCACCTTCTGCCATGATTGCAAAGCCTCCCCAGCCACGTGGAACTGAGTCCATTAAAGTTCTTACTTCTGTAAATTGCCCAGTCTCTGGTATGACTTTATCAGCAGCATGAAAATCACCAATACAGCGGCAAACAGAGACCAGAACTCAGGAGATCAAAGCCTCACCCAGACAGTTGAGCACCACACCTGGGATAACCTCTTCCATGTTTTATGTTCACACAGCCAGGAGTGCACGAGAAGAGAAGCACTACAATCTAGAGATTTTCACAGTTTAAAGGAGATCTTACATCTTTTGTGGGCAGGAAAAAAGGAAAACAGAAACAAGCAAAGGTACAGAAATGAAACTAATCAGAGGCTACAAAAAGTCAGTTTGATTAGTACGCCAGGTGGGTTTTGGGAAGTGTTAAGAAAAAGTGATTGAAAGTGTGCTGATCCCTGAAAGCTAAGCAGAGAATTTGCGATCTCATCTAGAAAGGAATTGGGAACAATTAAAGATTTCTGAATGGAGATATTACAGAATGGAAGTGCAAGCAATGTCATTACAAAAAATAAACACTGTTTGGTTTTGAAGCTTTCTCAGAGTGGAGATTCCCAGAGAATGAATTCCAGATGGGAAAACAAAATGCATCGTGAGAAAACAATGTAATCAGAAGTAAATAGGAAATGGAGAAGGCCCAATCCACTGAATTCTGTATTGCTAAAGTTCATATAGCTACCAAGAGATGAGAAAAGTTGCTGTTTTTACATTTTGAAATAAGAAATAGAGCCATAGCAGTGAAAAATAAATGAGATATGTATATTCATGACCATAATAATGAAGAGATGGCTGCAATCTCATGGAAACCACTCTACTATTTTCCCAACACCTATATTTTTACTGAAGCCAGCCTCTGAACCTGAATTTAGAAAACTTAAGTTCTAATTTCCATTTAGTTGTCAACTCTCTTGATCAAGTGACATATTCATGTGGAATCTCAGTTTCTCCATTTGTAAAGCAGGAGAAATGAACATCATCCTTGGGGTCTCTTTTATAGCTGACATTTCTGGATTCTATAATGTCATGAAATGTTTGTGAGAGAACAGAATTTTAAAAGTGAGCTTATTCCTTACTATCAAAAAAGTGCTTACTTAATTATCACTTGCTTATGTAAAGAAATTAAACTTATTTAAGGAACATTATAAAACAAACCCCTAAATGCTGATATGGATTCATAGCAGAACAATGAAAAATAATTCTTTTTGCTCCTTTACCTTTTTCTAGGTTTGAAGCAGTTACTGTGATGTAGATAAATCATCAAAGTAATAGATAATGACACTGCATTCCTTTGTCAAAAAAGCCTAGGACACGCTGCCAACTCTGCTCATTTGAACATACCTGGATTTCAAGAAATTGTCACCCATTTACTGCTACCTTCATAACACAAGTGGATCACTTTCTGCTTATGTCATCGCATTTGTTCTTTTTCATGAAAAATTGATATTCAAAGCTATCTAAATCACTGACTCAAAATGTTCATATCAAGAAACTTTTAAAAATGATGCATCCTTAAGGGAATTTGGCATCATGATTACTTTATTTGATCACATTTTACAATTCTGAGTTATTGAACTGTGGGGTGGATTAGAAATAACCATGAGGCAGTGCCCTGTGACCTGTATTTAGGAAGCAGTTCTGAAAAATTACATATATACGTGTTATAACACAAATGTTTAGTACTATTTAAAATATGTCTGTATTCATTTTAATAATGTTTCTTATTCTGTGTAGACCTATAATTTCAAATGTGCTAAGAACAGGAAAGGATGGAAGATCAAGATTTTAGAAAGAACTGATATTTAGAATTAGGGGACCTACATTTGCATTTTGGTCTACTTCTCATTCATATTCATTCTTGGGTACATTTATTAACATCTTGGAACCTCAGTTTTCGATTTGGTGAAACAATAACTCAATCAAAGTTAATAAAGTCTTACTACCTATAGGAAGCCCGTGTGTATATATTGAATTTGGGAAGTGTGTGACTGGTGCCGATAATAAACATCTTTTGCTTAATGAGACTTGAGAGTCTAGAAAAGATATGAAAAGATACCTACCATACACTATCAAGTGCTATACTAGAGATGTCAATGCCACAAGAAAGTGATATGGGTACTTATAGTAGTACAACTAATTTTGCCCAGAAGATAATGTTATCAAGCATACCACTATGCTAATGGAGAGTTCACTGAAATGATATAAAATTCTTTTTAAATTGGAAAGTCGTAGGCCAGTATTAGTTGCTTTTATTAACATAGCTTAATAAACAAATTAGAGTTAACCACTTGATTTTTTTTCATGTTTTTATCATAAATTCATCTTAGTTAAAACAAGAGACACTATAAGGTATGTGCAAAAATACAATTTTGTAGGTAGTCAAAATTACTTATTTTTTGCAGGCATTCATGTAAACCAATGGAGTAGATCAAAACATTATTTTTTCCTATTTTTGTTTATATTTTCATAGAAAATCAATTTAGATTCTAGAATATCATATTATTTAACTCAAAAAGAGTGCATGTCAACTAATGAAGCCTAGAAAATTCCTTCAGTCAGTCGTCCACTTTCTTCTCATATTCATAAACTTATTTAAAATCCTTACAAAGTATATTCTATTTTAGAAAATAGACAACGATATGGCAAATAAACATATGTTATTGAAGCAAGGCAGTCACTGTAGACCCCACAGGACAAGAGTTTCTTCTCCAGTAACTGCAGGAACATCTATAGTACAGTGTCCTATAAATAGCACTGTATCATTTGAATGTGTCAATAAATCAGTTTACAAATTCATTCTGCACACTGTTACATTTTCTTGATGCACTTTCTGACTCTGTGTTGCAAGCTAACCTAGAGAGGTTTGAATTATTTATTTGCTATTAGTTCATCACTTGACATTTCACATTTCTTATTATTCAGAACATAAGAATATGCACACTGATACATTTTTCTAAGTTCCACTTATTGGGTAGTGTTATTTGAAACATAATATGAAAATGCACTTGACAAGTTATCCTGGAGGTGACACAGCAGTTTGCAAAGAGAAGTATAAACATCATTTATTCATGGCAGAGCAATGTTCCCTTTTTGATTTGAGTTTTC
Source organism: Pan troglodytes (assembly GCF_028858775.2). Lineage (NCBI taxonomy): Eukaryota > Metazoa > Chordata > Mammalia > Primates > Hominidae > Pan > Pan troglodytes. The sequence continues at coordinate 161,918,813 of NC_072404.2, read as the reverse complement.
TAATATCTTCAAATGCCACTGTATACCAATAACAATTTATTTTTCAGTGGCACAATTGGTGATGTGGAAAATATTTTTCTTGGATTTAAAAGAGCACATATATTCACACATATGCTTTTGAGTCCATCCCTGTTCAGAATATAATTTCCTATAGGTTGCAGACATTCTCTACTGTGTCTGACTCATCTCCGAGTTTTTATGCCCAGCAAAGTATCTGACAACACCAATGCTAGATATATATTTTTGAATGAATAAACATGTGTCTTTTAGGATTGGAGCTTATAGGTTTACAGGCACAAATTCCAATTACATCCTCAACTAGTATATACCCTACAAATTCTAAAATCAATCCCATTGCAGGAGAGCATCACCCTAAAATACCACCAAAGACTGTATTCTGGGGCTTACTCTTATAAATTGGGCTAATAATCCATATACAATGGAGGCAAAAATGTCTTTAAAAAATGTGAAGCAGGTTTTCTCCTGGACTTCAAGCAAATTTAATGTGAGCAGCCGTATTTTCTTTTATTAAGAATAATCCTGGCCGGGCGCGGTGGCTCACGCCTGTAATCCCAGCACTTTGGGAGGCCAAGGCGGGCGGATCACGAGGTCAGGAGATCGAGACCATCCTGGCTAATACGGTGAAACCCCGTCTCTACTAAAAATACAAAAAATTAGCCGGGCGTGGTAGCGGGCGCCTGTAGTCCCAGCTACTCGGGAGGCTGAGGCAGGAGAATGGCGTGAACCCGGGAGGCGGAGCTTGCAGTGAGCCGAGATCGCGCCACTGCACTCCAGCCTGGGCGACAGAGCGAGACTCCGTCTCAAAAAAAAAAAAAAAAAAAAAAAAAAAAAGAATAATCCTTTACTTTGAGATGATTAGACTAAATGCTAAGGAAGAAACAGGAAAATAGTTTTGAGAATACGGTGTGTGGTTTCCAGAAAATTGCACTTCTTAGAAACAGATCACCTAAAAAGTATTTATTTCCATCCAAAACTACAGGGAAAGAATAAATAGCCTCTCTTTCCTAACCCCTGTCAACACCTGCTACATTTTTTACCCAAGAATTCTGAAAAAACTGTAGAGATACCATTCGACTCTACGGCACAGCAATGGAACTATCACACGGAGAGGTCACAGTCAAGGTCAGTATTATTATTGCAGCCAGATTCAGTTAAAAAAAAGAGAGAGAGAGACTCTAACAACCTACATGACTTAATTTTATTTCTCATTGGATAAAAGCTGAAATAGGGTGTGTGCAGGTTCAATGGTAGTCAGCTGACACATGTTTTTGTTCTATTTCCAGGGATAACAAAAATTACAATGAAAAATGAATCAAAATATACTTAACGGACATGATTTTTTCTCCTTGGAGGGGAAAATGTTCTACCTTATGTTGCTTCTTTTATTGTTTATAGCAGGCTTAACTATACATGCTACATATCAATTTATCTCAGAGTTTCAACCATTTTCTTTACAAGTTTGACTCCTACTAGAATTAAAATGTCTCTGGAAGAAATAGCATTTGAGTATACCTTCTGAGAATGAAGAGTCTGAATGCAACTTTCATGGGTGGTTGCCTTAAGGGAATCAAAAGAGAATATTAAGATATGAGGAATTAAACTTCAGGGGGAATAAAACTTGTGTCTTATTGAAAGCAGGAAACCCAATGTTGCTATACCACTAGCTTGCCTTAGGCCAGATCTGCCTGCTAAGAATGTATCTACATGTCCACAAAAGCATAAAAAATAGATGTAGAAATAGCTGGGATTTTCCTAACATAATACCTATAAATTATGGTTAAGCTTCTATTTTCTTATAGGTTGAATCTTCATATAGTAAGATTTCAAATATTCAAGTCTGCATGGAATTTTACCCTATGTTACCACCAGCACAACCTCTCAGTATTATAGAGAATTCTGAAAGTAACACCATATGGCAAACAGATAGCTGAGAAAAATACAAGAGAACTGGTAAATAAATGTTCTAAAAGATGGAAACCTCTGATGATAAACACAGGGGAAAATGGTTTGAATACCAAGACAATGTTTTCCAGGATAATTTAAAAATAAATCTATTTTTACTTATATAACTTCTAAGGAATTTGTATTGCTTTGGTAATGTACATGACATAAAATTCAACATGATTTTATCTAACTTGCATACAATTGAGTATAGAATATTGAAAGTCAAATCATTCCAATATTTCTGTATAACAATTCTTTTCTTATTGACTCACATGTTAATATCATCTAAACTTTCATACACAGTTGGTTAAATTCTATAATGCAACATAAACAGGTCATCATGGAAAACACAGAAGCAAGTTCAGATATTGACCATTCTTACATTTTTTTTAAATTACATGGAATTTACAAAAACATAAAAGATCAATAATATGTTTCTTAAATAAAGGTAGCATGGATAATGTGTAAGGAAACCTCACCTGGTCTATTTTTTTTCCTGAGTTGTTATTTGACTGAAAAAAATAAATCAGTATTTGCAATGAAAACTTTACACAATAAATACAATTAGAAATTTTCATGTATTTATTAAAGTTTAAATAATCTTAGATTGCATAACAATGCCCTAAATATTTTAGTAAATGACAGTAGAATTTATTTAGATTTAACTGACCAAGATGAAATCACAGGATGAAGCTTTGGTCAGAAAATCCTGCACAACTTGAATCCATAAAAGTCAGGCTCTATGAACTCTGCCTCAACCCTTGGCTCTAAAGAAACAAGTCCAGTGAGATTCACTCTGCATTTACTCTGTAATTATTATTAAGGTTCAACCTTTAACATCTAGATTTACTTGAGATTTATGGATCACTTAAACCAATTTTTGGCTAATTGGGAATTTGGTGCTGGAATAACTGGCTAGCCATATGCTGAAAACTGAAACTGGACCCCTTCCTTACACCTCATACAAAAATTAACTCAAGATGGATTAAAGACTTTCATGTAAAACCCCAAACCATGAAAACTCTGGAAGAAAACCTAGACATTACCATTCAGGACATAGGCATGGGCAAAGACTTTATGTCTGTAACACCAAAAGCAATGGCAACAAAAGCCAAAATTGATAAATCGGATCTAATTAAACTAAAGAGCTTCTGCACAGCAAAAGAAACTAGCATCAGAGTGAATCAGCAACCTATAGAATGGGAGAAAATTTTTGCAATCTACCCATCTGACAAAGGTCTAATATCCAGAATCTACAGGAAACTTAAACAAATTAAAAAACAACCCCGTCAAGTGGGCAAAGGATATGAACAGAGACTTCTCAAAATAAGACATTTATGCGGCCAACCAACATAGGAAAAAAAGCTTATCATCGCTGATCATTAGAGAAATGCAAATCAAAACCACAATGAGATGCCATCTCATGCCAGTCAGAATGGCGATTATTAAAAAGTCAGGAAACAATAGATGCTGGCAAGGCTGTGGAAAAATAGGAATGCTTTTACACCGTTGGTGGGAGTGTAAATTAGTTCAATCATTGTGGAAGACAGTGTGGCAATTCCTCAAGGATCTAGAATCAGAAATACCATTTGACCCAGCAATCCCATTACTGGGTACGTACCCAAAGGATGATAAATCATTCTACCATAAAGACACATGCACATGTATGTTTATTGCAGCATTGTTTACAATAACAAAGACTTGGAACCAACAGAAATGCCCATCAACGATAGACTGCACAAAGAAAAGGTGGCACATATACACCATGGAATATTATGCAGGCCTAAAAAAGAATGAGCTCATGTCCTTTGAAGAGACATAGATGAAGCTGGAAGCCGTTATTCTCAGCAAACTAACACAAGAACAGAAAACCAAACACTGCATGTTGTCACTCATAAGTGGGAGGTGAACAATGAGAACACAAGGACACAGGGAGGGGAACAACATACACCAAGGCCTGTTGGGGGTTGGGGGCAAGGGGAGGGAGAGCATTAGGAGAAATACCTAATGCATGTGGGGCTTAAAACCTACATGACGGATTGATGGGTGCAGCAAACCACCATGGCACATGTATAACTGTGTAACAAACCTGCACATTCTGCACATGTATCCCAGAACTTAGAGTAAAATTTAAAAATAAAAAAAAAGGAATTAGAGAGCATGATAAAATGTAAGATTTAGTAGCCTCTTTAAAATTAGAAACATAAATGTATACCCATGTTATACTTGGGAAAAACTTAGGAATCACTTAGTAAAGAACTTTAATTCCTGTAAGGAAAGGAAGACCCAGAAATGTGCCAGACTCAGTCAATGGGTGTGTATGTGTGTTTAGTTCCCACTCCAATTTAACAGGTAACATTCTAACAGTCTAACAATATGTAAATAACTTACAATGTGCTCTTCATAGTGATATGTAATTATATGCTATTCTCACGTAAGGATGTTAGGTTGGCAAAAAGGTAAAAATACTTTAATTAAATTTGTATGCTCAAATTTGTATGCTCAAATTTGAGCATTTGTAAATGTTCAAAAGTTATCCTGATTATCTCTACATTTATTGATATATCTGTACAATAAAACTAATTTTCCCATGCTATTAAGACTCTTTGAGACAGTGCCACATGTATAAACCAAACACCATTTTATCATTATAAATTATTGTTGGATTTACTTCCAAGATAACACTTGTAAACATTTAATTATCCTCTTATTAGAAAACATGTTCTTTGGAATATAAAATTGAATGAATGAGTAAAAGTAGTTAATCACATCGCCTGTTAATGCCTATCAGCATTATTTTTATATCTCAAGAAGCTGGACTAAGCAATTAATTACTACATAAACACTTAACTTTTCATGGAAAAAGTAGTAAAATTTTGCTATTTAATTTCTCTAGTTATATATTTAGTAAGCCATATAGTTAAGTGAATCTCATAAGGCAAAAAGAGAAAAGATACAATCACTATATAAATTTCTGGCCATGCCACCTCCCAAAAGTCAGCAGAAAAATGAACTAAATATTAAGTTCAATGAGACACTACTGAGGTCAATTTAAAGACTGTGGCATATTATTGCACTGATGAGAAAACAAAAGAAAATCCTCAGCAAATGCTCCTAGGTAGGCAATGGCAACCTGTTCAAGAAGCCCACCAGTATCCACACAGCATCTGATCTTTATTAAAGGACTAGTGAGTGTTCCGCCACATCCAACAGCAAGGGCTGAGGATGAAGCATGGGATCAAAATAATGAGTCAAGTTTGTCTCTTTTCCCTGGAGGTGGGAAAAACAAATGGCACACTCATGTAGTTAAATTTTAAAAATTAATAATTGTAAGACAAGTAGCTGAGCATATAGAGCAGAGAGGAGAGATTATCAAGATGTCTGAGATCATTCAATCTCTAATTCCAAGGGAGGAGAGTGAGGTAGGGGTAGAAAGAGAAGAGAAGCAGATTCTCAAACTTTCAAATAGGAGAACAAAATGGAATCTGTATGATCAAGCAATATCAGCATAGGAACATCAGGATGTGGTAAGAATATGAGTTGATGTTGAGATAATTTGGCTTGTTTGGGCCAGGATTTGATTGTTCAGATGTTGGCAGAGCAATCCTTTGCTCTATGCTACTAGATGAATTCTGGTGTTAGCTAATTTATGAGGATAACCACTTGTATGTTCCAGGACCTCATAGACCTGGGAGTCTATGTGAGAAAATATAAAAGGAAACCCATGGCTCATCTTTAAATATGAAGAAACTGTGCCTTTCATCACCACTACCAGGTTATCTTTGAAAACATGCCATAGCATTGGTCCAGGTGAGATACTAAGAAAATAACAAGGGACAGAAAAAGTTCTAAACCCAAGGCTCTTCTGCCAGTGGTAGGAGAAGACATGTAAACAGATCCTCCAAATATTGAGGTGGTAATACTACAACCCCTGAAATCCATCTCCTATATTTAAATTTCTACCACATTTAAATTTTTTTAAACTTAGTATTTCTTTTTAATTTTTCATTCACGCTTTCCTCTATAGCTTCATTCATTCAGGGTTTTATAATCTCTTTTCTGAACTACTTTAGTTGATGTCTAATAGTAAAGACAAATTTGTAAAACATAGTAACATTTAATTTGCATGGATAGTCATTTTTTGGCTGCCTAAGACAGCTTGGCTTTGTTTTCCTTGGTCTGTACTGCAGAAGATGCTGAATATCATTGACTCTGATGATTAACAAAAGGATAAAACATACACACAAGTTTAAATTATCATAAGATAATCTAGTAGTTAAGAATAAAGGCTTAGATGTCACTTGTACATGAGACTGAGTCCTAGCTTTGCCACTTGCCAGTTATGTAATCTTTGGCAATTTGTTTCACTTTCTTTACGTTCACTAGCAAAGTGTAGGTAATAAAGAACAAAGCTGGAGGCATCACACTACCTGACTTCAAACTATACTACAAGGCTACAGTAACCAAAACAGCATGGTACTGGTACCAAAACAGAAATATAGATCAATGGAACAGAACAGAGCCCTCAAATAACGCCGCTTACCTACAACTATCTGATCTTTGACAAACCTGAGAAAAACAAGCAATGGGGAAAGGATTCCCTATTTAATAAATGGTGCTGGGAAAACTGGCTAGCCATATGTAGAAAGCTGAAACTGGATCCCTTCCTTACACCTTATACAAAAATCAATTCAAGATGGATTAAAGATTTAAACGTTAGACCTAAAACCATAAAAACCCTAGAAGAAAACCTAGGCATTACCATTCAGGACATAGGCGTGGGCAAGGACTTCATGTCCAAAACACCAAAAGCAATGGCAACAAAAGCCAAAATTGACAAATGGGATCTAATTAAACTAAAGAGCTTCTGCACAGCAAAAGAAACTACCATCAGAGTGAATAGGCAACCTACAACATGGGAGACAATTTTCGCAACCTACTCATCTGACAAAGGGCTAATATCCAGAATCTACAGTGAACTCAAACAAATTTACAAGAAAAAAACAAACAACCCCATCAAAAAGTGGGCGAAGGACATGAACAGGCACTTCTCAAAAGAAGACATTTATGCAGCCAAAAAACACATGAAAAAATGCTCATCATCACTGGCCATCAGAGAAATGCAAATCAAAACCACTATGAGATATCATCTCACACCAGTTAGAATGGCAATCATTAAAAAGTCAGGAAACAACAGGTGCTGGAGAGGATGTGGAGAAATAGGAACACTTTACTGTTGGTGGGACTGTAAACTAGTTCAACCATTGTGGAAGTCAGTGTGGCGATTCCTCAGGGATCTAGAACTAGAAATACCATTTGACCCAGCCATCCCATTACTGGGTATATACCCAAAGGACTATAAATCATGCTGCTATAAAGACACATGCACACGTATGTTTATTGCGGCATTATTCACAATAGCAAAGACTTGGAACCAACCCAAATGTCCAACAATGATAGACTGGATTAAGAAAATGTGGCACATATACACCATGGAATACTATGCAGCCATAAAAAATGATGAGTTCATATCCTTTGTAGGGACATGGATGAAATTGGAAACCATCATTCTCAGTAAACTATTGCAAGAACAAAAAACCAAACACCACATATTCTCACTCATAGGTGGGAATTGAACAATGAGATCACATGGACACAGGAAGGGGAATACCATACTCTGGGGACTGTGGTGGGGAGGGGGGAGGGGGGAGGGATAGCATTGGGAGATATACCTAATGCTAGATGACGAGTTAGTGGGTGCAGCGCACCAGCATGGCACATGTATACATATGTAACTAACCTGCACAATGTGCACATGTACCCTAAAAGTATAATAAAAAATAAAAAATAAAAAAAACAAAAAAATAAAAAAAAAGAAAACTGCTGTTTAGTAAAGATACACATACACATATATGTATAGATACAAATACATACATATACATATAGATACATACACATATATGTATAGATACATATTTAGTAAAGATACACATACGCATACATGTATCCATGTGCTTGTATACATATGTATATATGTATATATTATATATGTGTGTGATTTCAGATAAATAGGTAGATAGAGCAATTGCAAAGAGAAAGAAGGAAGGAAAACTTTCATAATACTTGACACATGGTATGCCCTCGCTACACAATAACTTTAGCAAGAGAGTTTTGTAAAAATTAGAGGAGCTTTAATAGCTTTGCAAAAACTTACGGCAATTTGTAGTCAAATGGTTGAATTGTAGACTTGTTGTATAAATGCTTACAGTATAAATACTACAAGCCAGAGGCAGATCCATTCAAGAACCAATTAAATCACAAACTGATTGTATCTTAGAGGTCATTTAGTCTGCTACCCAATTTGAATAGACATTCCATAGCGTTCTTAATAGATAGCCATTTAATCTCTGTTTGACCACAAAGTTTATTTATTTTAAGAACTCCTTGTTGAAAAGCTTCATTAAAAATGCTTCCATCATATTATAAATGTTTTCCATTACATTGAGTTAAAATCTTCAAAAACGTATTAAGTCTAAACTACTGAAAGAAAAATGGTGGCATAGGATTTTTAAAAATTATAAACTAGTGAACTTTCAACTTTGTCTATCATCATTCTTTTAATTGCCTTTTTGTTCAGCGAGAAGAGCTGAGGTTTGAAGTGAACAAAATAGGCTTTGAATCCCCAGCAAAGATCCTTAAAAACCGTAGATTTGGGGCCGGGCGCGGTGGGTCACGCCTGTAATCCCAGCACTTTGGGAGGCCAAGGCGGGCAGATCATGAGGTCAGGAGATCCAGACCATCCTGGCTAACACGGTGAAACCCCGTCTCTAATAAAAATACAAAAAATTAGCTGGGCGTGGTGGCGGGCGCCTGTAGTCCCAGTTACTCCGGAGGCTGAGGCGGGAGAATGGCGTGAACCCGGGAGGCAGAGCTTGCAGTGAGCTGAGATTCAGCCACTGTACTCCAGCCTGGGTGACAGAGCAAGACTCCTTCTCAAAAAAAAAAAAAAAAAAAAAAAAAAAGAAAAGAAAAGAAAACACCATATAGATCTGGACAAACTACTTAACTCTCTGGGCTTTAATATTCTCATCTCTGAAATCAGGTTGATCATTTCCTGATTCAAAAAGTAAATAAAATGTTTTAAAAAAAGGAGAAAAGAAGGAAAACTAGTATATTTTGTACATTGTGTTCATTAAGCCTATAGCAGGCAGTTTCATCCAGTGAATCATTTAATATTCATTCATATTGGATAGATATTATAAAATACATTTTTAAAGTTGAAAAAATTTCATCAATGTTCAATCAATTCTCTAAATTTAAAAAACTAAGAACTATTCAGTCCATAATTATCTTAAACCCTTATAGGGGATCTATATGTAAGGACTTGCCTGGGAGAAATTTTTAGGAATCCATATTTGTTTAAATTACTTTGTAATTCAGAGCTCACACTTACATAACACACATAGCTCATTTAAAAATGCCCTAACTAATGTTTTAAGTACCATAAATAGAGTTTAATGGGTTATTTTGATCTTTGCCTTTCATTTCTGTTTAAACGTGTAAAATAATGTTTTAACATATATTGATGTTTGCACTGAGCATTTAGAAAAATTGTATGATGATGATTAAGGAGTGGTATGCATTTTTCACTATAAAACAGACAAAATCATTCTGACAGACATTTTTCCTCCTTAAGAATAAAAGCAATTATTCACGGAAAAGAAAACAAAATCAACTTATTTCAAATTCTTTCTGTAGTAAAGCATATGTACACAGAGATAGGATGTAATGGAGCCACTGCTGTTCCAGGTAAGAAGACTAAATTCCAGGCCATATCCTTAATCTCTATTAGGTCCTTTTTTAGTTTTTCTCTGAAAAGTGATTATCAAAATGTCTGCCTTGTGCCCCTTGTAAGTATTTTGTAGGTATAAAGTCAGATAATGTATGTGAAAATTTATTAGATATTAGGAAAATCTATTATAAGTACAAAAGATTATTATCAGATAGCCATGCACATAAAGTAGCCATTTAATAGGTTTTCTTAAAAGTTTAACACATTCAAAAATGTAAGTAATGAGCATACTAGGTAGTAAGCCAGTTTCCAGAGCTATATAGATGGATTAAACATATTCCTTAAGAATTCAGGGACTCCGTATCAAGAGCTTTATACTCTTTGATTCAATAAATTCAATTCTGGGGATTATTTTCTACAGAAATATCCCCAAATATGGAAAAAGGACAATAGGAAAAAATTTCTTTGTTGCTAGGTTATCTATAATAGCAAAAACATCTGGGATAATTCAAATATCCAATTATAAGCATAAAACTAAATCACATAATTTTATCACTGAAATATCAGAACCATTCAAATGATTATTTAAAAGGATATGATTGGCAAATGCTTTTGATCTAATGGTAAGTAGGTATAATCAGGATGGAAGTTTGTGAGTTAACTGTAATTACCAGTAGGTAAAATTTTATAATGCAAGCATTTCCATAGGGGGAAGATACTAAAAGTAAATGTGCAAAATTATTAATCATTGTCATATTTGATTGGTAAAATTGCATTAAAAAACTCAAAGGGAGAGACTCATTTTAATATTTTCCAATTTTTGATGGATCTATTATTGTTATAACTTTTACATGATAATATAGTAATAATCTTGTGAGACTAAGGACTGACCTTAGTCACAAACAATATTACTGCCAAATACATGTTTAACTCAAATATTTATAATTTTCTCCTAATCTTGTTTGCCACAAAAAATGAAAACGTATGTCAAAAATGTCCTCAATTATTTCATTTAAAATATATAAATCATGCTTTAATTAATATTACTCTGGGCAAGCAAATAGAAACAAAATACTTTTCTTATTTCCACACATTATGTTACTGATGTTAATTGAAACTGTCTTTAACGTCTTTTAAAAAGTTAACTTTTATGACCAACACATTTCGTCAAAACCATAGCCTAAGTGGATAAAGGATTAACCTTGTGCAACAATGAATTAACAAGATCTAAAAAAGATAAAATGAATCACTAAATGATTATAGTTAACAAAAAGTTCCACTCTACTCCCTTTTGGAGAATGATGGAACACTGTTTTATTGAACCCCATTATCCTAATGAGAAGATAGTCTACCCTTGATCACAGCCAAAAGGCTAGAGAAGATATTGTAATGACTTACTGCCAGTGCTTAATGAAGAGATTTCACCATTATCAAAAGCACATCTGTTTGATTAACGAGTCTCTTCCAAGATACATGCACTCTTTCTATTTAGTGGGTGGCAGAAGGCATAGACTGCACATATGCCACAGTTTCTCTTCTTTTGTGAAGGGAAACCTTATCTACCAACGGCAAATGTTACCCTTAACAGACCTTTTTTTTTTTCTTTTTCAGATGGAGTCTTGCTCTGTCACCAGGCTGGAGTACAGTGGCACAATCTCAGCTTACTGCAATCTCCACCTCCAGGGTCAAGCGATTCTGTCTCAGCTTCCTGAGTAGCTGGAATTACAGGTGTGCACCACCACACTTGGCTAATTTTTGCATTTTTAGTAGAGACGGTGTTTCATCATGTTGACAAGGATGGTCTGGATCTCCTGGCCTCCTGATACACCCACCTCGGCCTCCCAAAGTGCTGGGATTACCGCGCCCAGCCGCCTTAACAGGCTTTTAAGATGGCAAAGTCAATATACCTTTGTTTATATCTTGTCTTTGTTTATATCTTGGTTGAATCACCCACTGACTTTGTGATCCTCTGCAAGTCATTTAACTTACCATTGCCTTAGACTTCTTTTCTTCAATAAAAGATAATGATACCAAACTTATAGTGTTATCGTGAGGATCCAATGAGATAATAAATTTAAAGCTCTAGGAGCAATACCTAGCACAATTAGGACTAATTCTGGGTGCCTAGCATTAGATGTTTGTAAATACAGTGAAAAAACTTAAATCCATTTTGGTCCTTAATAATGTTATTGGGTGTAAAATTTAGTTATGGATTGGTGGTGGTGGTTGTTGTTTTCTAAAACCATGATGGGATGATTCTATTAATATTGTTACGGTTTGCAAATAATTATCCTCAGTTACTCTGCCTTTCAAAGCCCTAGAGCACACAACCTTGAAATCTTGAAATTCCAAAGTTGTTCTGAAAGAAAAAGGATTGGATTAGGGAGTTGAATATTCACAACTTGATTGTTTTAAAAAGCCAATCTTTTTAGCTTACATAATGCAAATATTCTACTTAGAGGATATATTTTATTCTATTGTCTTTATCACTCAAATCTGAAGGTAGAGAAAGTAGGAATAACAGGGCTTAACTTAAGCTTTGTGTTTTTTTTGTGGAAAATCATACTTGTAGAAGGCCACTTGATATCAAATCCAGTTCTATTGCACCCACTCACACAGCTGTGTTCCTCTAGAAACATTTACCACCACTGAATTTGAAAATATTCACCCATCTTATTTAATTGGTGTGACATGCAAGATAGTTCCAACATTGGAGGTCTTGGTAAACTATTAAACAGAGGGAGAAAGTTACTGGCAGCTTAAGAGTTTTGACTTAACAATTCCATTTTCAAGCAATGCAGACATTGAGAGAAGCAATTTGCTCCTTGAAATGTTGGCATCGTAAAGACTCTAGCACAATGCTAATTATATAATAACTACTTGGCAAATACTTGCTAATTAAATGGAAGAAGCAGAAGTGAGTGAGCCAGAATCAGATCTTTCTACCAATTTTAAATAATCACAGAATAATCAGCATAAGAATAGAAACCTTTGAAATCATCCCAGTAAATAAGGCTTAATTTTGATGGTAGCTTCTATACATCTAATGTAAGTTTAATCATTTGATATTTAACCAGGTTGTTCATTTTCTCATTAGATGTTATTTAAAATCTAAATGCTTTTTTTTTTTTTTTTTTTTTTTGAGACAGAGTGTCACTTTGTCACCCAGGCTGGAGTGCAACAGTGCGACCTCTGTTCACTGCAACCTCTTCCCCCCAGTTTCCAGCGATTCTCCTGCCTCAGCCTCCCAATTAGCTGGGATTACAGGGACGTGCAACCACATCTGGCTATTTTTTGTATTTTTTAGTAGCGACAGAGTTTCACCATGTTGGCAAGGCTGGTCTCAAACTCCTTACCTCAAGTGATCTGCCCGCCTCAGCCTCCCAAAGTGCTGGGAGCCATTACAGGCATGAGCCACCACGCCTGGCCTAAAGTTAAATGCATTTTTGAATGAGAAAACTACTCAGCTAAATAAGAAAATTTTTTCCTGGACTTTCTCTCTAATTTAAGCAATAAACAGTTATGATTACTACCACAAGTGAATATGGAGGTAACATTTCCCAGGCTGTTTCTGTTTCTACCATGACAGAGGGTGTGGCTGTCTTGGATGATGTTCCCTATTGTATGGTGTTTGAAATTGTCAGGTCTACTGCAAGGGCATTATTCTTGGTGCTACTAATTGAAGGATGTGTATTGTCATATTACAATATTATTTGTGTAACTTTACTCAGACACTTGCAATGTGCATGGTTATGATTTTCAGGCAAGTACTTCAGACACATTAAAAAAAAAAAGTCACTGCATAGGCAGGAGTGCACAGAAGAGTGAATTACTCTAGAGCTTCCAAAAAATGTCTTTACAAAATAAGGGACTATTTAGCTAAACACAAATGATGTACATCCATAACTTGGTCAAATCACTAGTTTGTAATAAGATGCATTCAAAGACAAATTCCAGGGATGAAAAATATCCCTGGCAAATAACTCCATGGTGTCAACTTCAGGAAAAAAGGCATCTATAACTTATGCTAATTAGGTCCACTGATGGTTTAACTTTAAGGGACACAAACACACCACCTTTTCAAGTCCCTTGTCATAGAATACCTATTTGTACCTCCTATGGACTCTGACATGTGTTCTCCATAATAATAAGAAAAAGGAAATTTTAATTCTACAACACAAGCATTGTTTTTTTACTAATCAATTTCACTATGTCAGAGTGGATAGCATACTGATTGATGTACCAAACTTAATACTGGATTTCAAATTCCAGAAAAGAAATAGGATGAAATACCTATCAGGGTTTCGATGCAGACATCTAAAATAAAATTTTAAAAAAAGATTTCACTATTTTTAGCCAAATATTTTTCTGAAAAAAATCTAATTTCTAATGACTTCTATACTTTTTAAAAAAAAATGAAGGCTATTCAACCTTTAGAATTTTAGTCTTCTTTATGGAATCTATGAGAATATGAGAAATAGCTTTAAAATATTTGTACATATGCCTATATCAACTGTGAGTACCAAAAATCAATGTGCCTAAAAATGACACACAATTTTCAACTAAATACTAGCTCGTTTCCCGAATATATTTATTACAGTACTAATCGTTTAAACTGTGTATATCAGTCATCTTTGACATTTTTCTCCAGTCTTTACATCTAGTAAATCATTGATTTTTTACTCTTCTCTCATTACCTACTTAAATCTTCTTCATTCCCTCTGAAATCAATTCATACTTATCCTATTGTACAGCCTTCTGATTTCTCTCTCTGCTGCTAATCTTCCGCTCTTCAGTCCGTTCTAAGGACAACCCCATGCTAATCTCTCAAAAGAGTTGACTTAAAAGTATCACCTCATACATAAACTTTACAGTTGTTCATTATTACACTCTGGACTGGCATTGAAGACCCCAATTTATATTTTTTACCCTTACCATTTTTATGAGTTTTCTATATGATCCTTATGATCTGATTAATCTTGCCTATTCTTCCGTGAGTTCTGAAGGCTAAAGGTGAACATACTGGTGGTCAGTGGTTGGCAGTGGAATGTGAAAAGTACTCCTAAAGAAGACTTTAAGTATGATGGAAAATTACCCTGGACATCTATCCCCATTATATCCAGCTGATACTTTAGATAAATGTTATTTAGTTTATGAAGAAATAAATAAAATAAACAAAAGACTGCAAAATAAGCAATCAGTAAACCATGAAACTAAAGGCAGATGGATAACAATGCCACAAACTGGCTCACTGGAGCACTGCCAAAACTAGCTTAAATTATCTTTTTTTTTTTTTTTAACACAGTCTAAAAGGAGAAGCAAGAGAATGAAAGCACTTAATTATTGTTTTGTTCAGTAAGGAGAGTTTATTATATGGCTTGAAAAACAGCACATCACATCTAACAAAGTTAATCACTTCATGCCTGGATTATTGTTATTGCCTCTTGTTAGGGTTTTTTCCTTCCAATTTTTTATATTTCCTAATTATCCTCTAGCTCCATCCTTCGGTACCCTCTCCATTCCTGCTGCAATCTCATTATAGAATGTATTCTTGTTTCCTACTACCGTCTGGATCACTTTCATCTCCTTGCCAGCACTTATGGCCTCATGCAATATACAAATCTGGGTCTTATATCCTTCATATTAACCTTTTATTTTGGTTATATGTATATGATTCCTCACCCTCCATGCCCATTCCTACATCAGCCATGTTGCTCATAATATTTTCCCATCGAAAATTCCCTTCACAGTCTTCACCATAAATTCATATCCTTTGTCTTTTCGGGAACAGCTATTATTCTCTGTGCTCTGGTCTTTCTAACTCCTGTTTGCTTATCTTCTTTGTCAAGCTTATTGCCAATATACTATTATGTATAAATTTCATTCACAGTACATTTCTAATAAGCTAACAATTTTACCAGCAAAATTATAAGCTCGTTGTGTCTAGGCACCCATCTTTGCAATTCTCCTGTGGATGATAATATCCAGCACAGCAACAGAGGAGCAGTCAAAAATGCCTTGTGGAAGCCAGACAGTGGAGTAGGACTCTCCAGCAAGCATCCCTTCACAGAAACATCAATCTGAACAGCTATCTATGCACAAAAATAACGTCACAAGGGCTAGGATCTTTTTACCATGGGAGAGATCACAGTGCCTAGTTGTAGTACAATAATAAGAAAAGACACATTGAAAGGGTAGGAATCACAGTTTTACAATAACCACATCACCCCTCTCCCAACCCCAGGCAGCACAGTATGGAAAGAGATGCCATCCACTAGATAGAATGAAAGGGATGTGAGCACAGGATTTTTCCTGGACACCAACACTGGGTACTCACAGGAAAACTCTGCACCAGCAGACCCCTCATAGCTCCATATTCCGAACCAGTACCAGCAGACTGAGCCTATAGACCCACCAGGGCACCAGGTCTTACCAGGTGAGACCACATAGCCTCACACTTTAAGCTTGCTTAGTGAAATTGATCTCTGGCCTACACAACTGCCACATTGACATCAGTGGCCCCAGGCTTTGAGTAGCCCTCAGGAGCAAGCAATTCTCAGAGGCTGTGGGCTTCCAGCCAAACACAACACCTAGCCTGCTGTAGTGGGTTCCAGGCTTTTGGCAGTGTCATGCCAGTCACTGCTGTCCAGGGATTCTGGCATGCCCCAGCATTGTACCAGCTATAGCAGGACCCAGGATTCTGGCAGTGCTACACTGGTCAACACTGGCTCGGGAGTCTGATGTGCCCCAGAACTATGCCTGCCACAAGGCTTTCCTAGAAAAAGCAAGACTATAAAAATTGGAATAAGCTATGACTTTCTATGCACAGGCTTTGACATAGAAGTACAAAGATCAGAACAATGAGAGAATCATGACAACACCAAACAGATATTTTAAGGTGCCAGTGACATCATACAGAAATAGAAATACATGAAGTGCCTGAAAATAATATAAAATAACCATTTTAAAGAAGCTCGGAGAACTTCAAAAAATACAGAGAAGTGAACAAAATAAAACAATAATAAGTAAAAAAATGAGAAATTCATTAGAGGCATTAAATTAAAAAAAAAACAGAAATCCTGGAGCTAAAAAATACAATGAAGGACAAACAATACAATAGAGAGCATCAAAAGAAAAACTGAACAAGCAGAAAACAATATTTGTGAACTTACAGACAGGTTATTTGAAAATATAAAGTCAGAAGAAAAAAATAAAGAATGACAAGGACTGAAAAAAGCTTATGAAACTTATGTGACAGCATCAAAAAAGCAAATTTTCATATCACAGGATTTAAATGGTATGTCTATGGGAAACTCACTTTGCCTGTAAAAATACACATAGACTGAAATTGAAGAAATAAAAAAATATATTCCATGCAAATAGAAACCAAAAGAGAATAGAAGTAGCTATATTTATATAAGATTAAATGGACTCCAATTCAAAAACTGTAAAAAGGTAAAAATAAGTCATTATTTAATAATAAAGGGGTTAATTCAGCAAGAGGATATAACAATTGTAAATACGTATGTACCCATAATTGGAGCACCTAAATATACAAACCAAGTATTAATATACTTGAAAAGAGATATAGACTGCAATAAAACAATAGTAGGAGATTTACAACCCATTTACAGCAATGGACAGATCACCCAGGCAGAAAACAAAGAAACTTAAACTTGAACTACATTCTAGATCAAATGTATGTAACAGACATATAAATAACATTCCATCCAACAACTACAGAATAAGCATTATTCTATGCATATTCATTCTCTAAAATAGATGATATGGTAGGCCACAATTCATAAAAAATCAGAATTTTGAAATGATACCAAGTATCTTTTATGACTATAATAATATAAAACTAGAAATCAATAGTTTGATTGAACAGGGGAAACTTCAGAAAATTTACAAATGCATGGAAATTAAAGAACGTGCTTCTGAACAATCAATGAGTCTATGAAAAAATGTTCATGAAAACTTAAAAAAATTTCTTGAGACCAATGAAAATGGAAACACAAAATACCAAAACCCCTGGGAGAGCAAAAGCAATTCTAAGAATTACTTTATCCATTCTAAGAAGTTTTATAGCAATAAATGCCTATATCAAAAAAGAAGATCTCAAGTAAATGACCTCACATTGCACCTCAAGAAACTTGAAAAACAAAAACAAACTAAGTCCAAAGTTAGTAGAAAGATGAAAATAATAAGGACCAGGGCAGAAATCAATAAAATAGAGACTAGAAAAGTGATAGAAAAGATCAACAAAACTAAGAGTTGATTTTTTAGAAAGATAAACAAAATCAACAAATCTTTAGTTAGCCTAAGAAAGGCAGAAAGAGAAAGACTAAGTCAGAAACAAAGAGACATTATAACTGATGCAACAGAAATACAAAGGATCATAAAAGACTATTATGAAAAATTATACACCAAAAAATTGGATAACCTAGCTTAACTGGATTAATTCCTTGATATACACCATCTACCAAGAGTGAATTATGAAAAAACCCAGAAAATCTTAACAGACCAATAACAAGTAAGGAGATTAAATCAGTAATAAAATGTCTACCGTCAAAGAAGAGCCCAGAACCTGATAGTTGTTTGGAAAATTGAATATTCACACGTAAAATGATGAAATTACATCCCCATCTCACACCATATACAAAAATCAACTCAAAATGGATTAAATACTTAAATCTAAGACCCACAACTTTGACACTACTAGATAAATACATAGAAGAAAGCATTTTTATATTGGTCAGGGCAATAAAACTTTTTAGATATGACATCAAAAGCACAGGCAGCATAAGTAAAAATATACAAATGGGAACGCATGAAACATAAAAGCTTCTGCAGAGGTAAAGGAACAATAAACAAAATGAAGAGAAAATCTACTGAATGGAAGACACTATTTGCAAACTATATGTCTGATAAAGGGTTAACATTCAAAATATATAAGGTACTCAAACAAGTCAATAGCAACAATAAAATAGCCTGATTTAAAAATGGGCAAAATATCTGAATAGGCATTTCTCAAAAGAAGGCATAGAAATGGCCAACAGGTATATGAAAAAAAATGCTGAACATCACTATTATCAGATAAATGCAAATTAAAACCCAATGAGATATCACCTTATACCTGTTAGAATGGCTATTATCAAAATGAGAAAGTGTAAGTATTGGTGAGGATGTGGAGAAAAAGAACCCATGCACACTATTTGTGGGAATATAAATTAGTACAATTGTGAAAAACAGGATGGAGGCTCCTCAACAAATTGAAAATAGAATTACCATATGATACAGAAATCCCACGACTAGGCATATTCCAAAGGAAGTGAAATCAGTATTTTGAAGACATATCTGCACTCCCATGTTTATTGCAGCATTATTCACAATAGCTAAGATATTGAATCAGCTTAAGCATCTATCAAAGGATGAATGGATAAAGGAAATGTGGTATGTGTGTTTGTATATCTATCTATATGCACGCACACACACAATAGAATACAATTCACCCATTAAAAAAGAACGAAATGTTATCATTTGCAGTAACATGGATGAACCTGAAGGACATTATGTTAAGTAAAATAAATCAGGCACAGAAAGACAAAAGACAAAATATCTGAATAGGCATTTCTCAAAAGAAGCCATACAAATGGCCAACAGGTATATGAAAAAAATGTTCATCATCACTGATTATCAGATAAATGCAAATTAAAACCCAATGAGATCTCACCTTATACTTGTTACACATAAGTTATAAGCTTATAATAAGGTACGTTATGTATAACCTGTACATAAGGCACTTTATGTATAACCTGTTATACCTGTTCCATCTCATTCATATGTGGAATCTAAGAAAGTTCATCCCATAGAAATAAAATAAATAAAATGCTGGTTACCAGGGGCTAGGGTTTCTGGTGGGGAATGAGGAGGTATTCATTAAAGGATACAAAATTTCAGTTAACAGAAGTTATAAATTCAAGACTTCTATTATATAACATTTTGACTATAATTAATAATATACTAGGTCCTTCAAAAATACTGAGTTGAAGTGAAGTTTTCTCACTACAAAAAAGATAACTATGTGAGGTAATGCATAGAATAGTTAGCCAGATTTAGTCATTTCACAATGTACATATATATCAAAACATCATGTTGTACACAATAAATACATTTTGCCTGTTACTATAAATAAAAATATGCCTTGTAATTGAGTTCCAAAGTAACTGAAAAAAATAACATTCTTAATTTATTTTTTGGATGCTTTGAAGTATCACGTAAGTAATAATCATATTTAGAATTTATTTTTCTTCACACATTATTTGATTAATTCCTTTGACAATAGAAAGTAAACTTATGGTTAAAAGCTCCCTCTACTGGTTCTCTCTAACATACCTGAATAAAAGTTTATATATATATATATATATATTTATATATATTTTATATATATGTATATTTTAAAATTATATATCTCTAATAGATATTTCCTAAAGTCATTAATTTATTAAAAAGGCAGAAACTCAACAATGTTACTTTTTTACTTTTCTGTGACCTTACTCATATGATCCAGTTTCTGAAGAATCTATGTTCTATTGTTCTTAATCCTTTATTTCTTCAGATGAAGCATTTGATTATTTTTCTGTCCATAAACTCTGTAATGCGTCATCCGTAGACCCGCAACCATGCTTAGCACTCCAGTATTTCCTGGGAGGCAGTGCAGCACAGCAGTTGAGAGCTGGAACTCTGCAGCTGCCTCACTCTGAATCATCTCTGCCATTTAGTAGCAGCAACTAACAGTCAAGTTAGTTAATATCTACTTGTGTCAGTTGCCTCATGAAAGATAGGTAAATAACAACAGTTCTTCCCTCAGATGTGGTGTTAGGTTTTCAATGTTCAGGTAAAACACATAGTTCAGGAAAACACTTAGCAAAAGGAAATAATCAATCCTCAAATCCTCACAGGCACTGTCTCAGTGCCCCATCAAAAGCAGAGAATAAGGACACCTGACTGAGTCTTTTTTTCCCATTGTCTTTGACTTTTTTTTATAGTTCTGAACTGCCACAATTTTGCTGCCAAGATTCTTATACAATTATCCTTTGGTATCCGCAGAAGATTAGTTCCAGGACCCTGCTCCATATGAAACTCCAGGAATGCTCAAATCCCTTATGTCAAACGGCCCAGTGTTTGCATATAACCTATCCACATCCTCCCTCATACTATAAACCATTTCCAGATTACTAATACAATATACATGCCATATGAATAATTGTTATATTGTATTCTTATGAGTTATTTGTGTGGTTTGTTTTTTTATTTTGGCTTGTAATTGACCTATAATAATTGTACATATTTAGGGTGTACAAAGTGATATTTCAGTGCACTTATACAATACGTAATGATCAAATCAGAGTAATTAGCATATCTGTCACTTGGAACACTTATCATCTCTTAATGTTGGGAACGTTCGAAATCCTCTCTTCTAGCTATTTGAAAATATAGACTAAATTATTTTTAACTACAGTCACCCTAACGTGCTATAGAACACTAGAAGTTATTCCTGCTCTCTAGCTAAAATTTTACGTCTGTTAACCAATCTCTCCCTATTACCCTCTACTCTTCCAAGCTGCTAGTAACTACAGTTCTATTCTCTACACATATATATGCATATATATGCACATATATATACATGTATATAAATAGCTATAACATAGATAAGTAATATAGAGAAGTAGAGGTGTATAGCCACAATGTATATTTAAATATATACATTTATATATACATGTTTCAAACCAAGTTGTTGGTGTTTTTTTGAGACAGAGTCTTGCTCTGTCGCCCAGGCTGGAGTGCAGTGACGCAATCTCGGTTCACTGCAAGCTCCGCCTCCCGGGTTCACGCCATTCTCCTGCCTCAGCCTCCCGAGTAGCTGGGACTACAGGCCCCCGCCACCACGCCCGGCTAATTTTTTTGTATTTTTTAGTAGAGACGGGGTTTCACCGTGTTAGCCAGGATGGTCTCGATATCCTGACCTCATGATCCGCCCGTCTCGGCCTCCCAAAGTAGCTGGGATTACAGGCGTGAGCCACCGTGCCTGGCCACAAACTAAGTTTTTAAAAGCTCTAATGTAAAACCATATTGACTGGTTTTCTGGTAAGAATGGTACTTTCAGGAATTTATATTTATCACTCAATGGTAAAATTACAAAGATTTTTCAAAAAAAGATGTATGCTTTCTGTATAATACCGGATTGTTAATACTGCTTACAGTGAAGGTCATTCCAATAACAATTTGTTTTGATCATCATGATATTTTGAAAACATTTCAGCATATTTTCAAAAGACTGTT
Source organism: Pan troglodytes (assembly GCF_028858775.2). Classification (NCBI taxonomy): domain Eukaryota; kingdom Metazoa; phylum Chordata; class Mammalia; order Primates; family Hominidae; genus Pan; species Pan troglodytes. The sequence goes on along the minus strand of NC_072404.2, from coordinate 161,896,711 downwards.
TCAAAATTTAGATTTCATGGTTAAACATCTGGATTTCTTTCTCGGTTCATTTAGCTGTGTTTAATATATACACGCTGCACTCTTTCAGAAAATAAAAATAGATTTTGTGAACACTCCAGAGGTGAAAGATAACAGCATTATTCAAAATTAAGGGTTTTGGAAAACTCAGTTTGGACACAGTTTTAATTTTGGAAAACACATCGAGATTCCTTGAGGAGAGGATATTATGCATATTTTAGCATCATTAAGTAATGGCAGAGTTTCAGAATTATGAAGCATGTTCAAAATTCATTTGTTCAAGTACAAGTAATATCACAAATATTTAAAAATATTTAGAAATATCTTGCATTATGTAGTTTAAAATATTGGTTCAGACCTCTTACCTTTAAACCATACCACATTTTAATCTATTTCCTTGATGTAGGATATGTTGATTTCCTCAGAATCTCTGTTGTCTAAATTTTGTGTGACACCTACAGTCAGTTCTAGAACCTCACATAAGATAATTTTCTGTGTTGATAATATCATCATTCCTTCTTATAGATTTTGAACTAGGTTGTTGAACATAAATCTTCAGATATACTTTACACTTTTTTATTGTTATTATTTGGGATTTCTTTATACTAAATTCTGTGCATTTTCTTCTTCCCAGTCACTCCCATTAGGTGAACTCCTAACATGCTTTTTGAAAACAATTTTAACTCTCTATATATTTATATTAATAAAAGAGCTCAACAATATATAGCTCTATACCCAACCTTGAAAAATAATAATACGCATTTCTCCAGTTGGGGTCAAATACAGGAAAAACTAAGCTGCTGCCAGCCTATGAATTTGTCTCACCTACTGTACCTCTGTACCTCACCTTTTATTAGTACTGGGTAATGGAAAAACATCTTTTATTTTGGTGACCAAAATCATAGGTACAAGCTACCAGCATCTTTATTATTATTATTTTAAGCAAGAGAACACCAGTTACATGTGAACTGACTCATTAAATATCTATAAGAAATTAATGTACCAATGTAGCCAGCATCTTGAAAATAAATGCAAATGAAGAGAGGGCAAGGAGATGGGTTTATGTTTTATAGAGAATATTTGAGCATTCAGCCTGCAAAAACAGAAAAAGAACTATGAAACTCTCATACCATGGACATGATCAAGTAACAGATGTGGAAATGAAAGCCTCTTCTCTGTGACTTCATTTATCCTATTTCTACCCTCAAACAGTATTTCCTTTCTCTCATCTCTCCTCAAGTCTTGTCTGGCTCCTTTTCTCTCTTCCTTTTCCTCATTTATATTTCTTTCTCAGTCCTGGCTGTTCCTCCATGACTGCACATCCTCATCAGTCAATCTTAAGTGCCAGCAAGCAGCAACTTTTTAAATGTCAATTTATTCGCTATAGGAAAGGGTAGTCAAACTAAGTAAATGTCACTTAATCTTATTATAATATGAGACTGTACTAGTTCAAACAAATTAGAAAAATAGTCTGAGTTATTTCAAAATCTAAAGTTAGATTTTTTAAAACATAGTTTAAAATTTAAATTTTAAAATGAATTTAAATGTATATATTTTATTTCTCGTTTTTTGTTTTTTGCAGTTAATTATAAAACACTATAAATAATAAGCAAATGAATAAAATGACAACTGAAAAGAATAATGCTTCATCCCCAAATATTCTGTATTTATGATTTATATGTAAATATTTATTTTGATGGGAAATAGGTAAATTTGACATCGGTCAAGTTTGTAGCTGTCACAGTTTCAAATTACTAAGGGTCTGGATTCCTGAATGTTTAACTAAACTGAATAAGTACCTATTTCCCGTGGGCTCTTGAAAGAGTAGCTCTTAGCAAAATCAGTCTATTTAGCCCATCAGAGACTTTTTAGCCAGCATAGGATTTCCATTCTCAATTCCAATTAATATCTTTTCTATTAGTGGTCTATGATTATATATTAGTGCAGTATATTTTTTATGATTAGAATATCAACTTTTGAAAATGTAGTTTCTTTTATACATATACAGTCACACTTTCACCCTGTATCCTTGGGGATTCAACCAACTGCAGATTGAAAATACATATTTGAATATACAAAACCATTAAAATCACAATAATAAAAAATAATGCAAATAGCAATACAATATAGCAACTATCAATACAGCATCTACATTGTATTAAGTATTACAAGTAATCTAGAGATGATTTAAAGTATACAGGAAGATGTGTGCAAGTTATAGCAAATACTATGCCATTTAAAATAAAGAACTCAAGCAACCGATTTTGGATTTTGAATCTTGTTATCTCTGGGGTCATGGAACCAATTCCCCCAAGGATAATGAGGGACAACTGTATTTCTTTTTGGTGTGATGGCCAAATCAGTGTTAAAGAATGGTTCAAAATCTATCATCTGGAAAAGAAGAACAACATGAGTAAACCTTTGAATTATAAATGCAATGAAGTTATCTCTCTTCTTTAAAAATGCCGTAGAATATCATATACAACACACAAAAAAATGAAGAAGGCAATTCCAGCAAGAGAGGAAAATAGAGCTGAGAAAAGCATCTGACATACAATATTTTCCTCACTGACTTACTGGTTAGCAGCAAGGAGTACACAATAAATTTCAAGTTTAACTGGAACAGCAAGGTGAATTTATGGTAAGTTGAAACAAAGTCATAACATGTGAAGAGAAAACGAGTTTTAGGAAATGAGAAATGCAAGTTTTTGTATAATAAGCTTTTATGTCATCGGCTTTATAAATAAAAATTATATTTGCTTTGCAGGGTCAAAATAATAAAATTTATATTACAGGAGATCTGAAACAAATTTTAAGTAGCTTCTACAAACTGTTTTGAAATTTCTATGATGTTCAAATTCTGATGTTAAATGTGTATAAGAAAAAAATAGAAATCTATTGGTGAATCTTGGCCACTGTACTGTATCTGAATCTACAGATTAATTCCTCAGCATATGATAGGTACTCGCTGGGAATAATTGTGTAATTTGGGCAGTTAGCATTAGATATCACTCTATTCTCTATCATTTTGGATGCTTTTATATATATATAGACAAAAAATGTAATTTTTACTAAATATCAAATAACTATTGACAAAAACTAAGGAATATATACATGAGTATATTTTTTCAACAAATTATTTAATACTTTCTGGGTTCTAGACACTGTGCCTTATGCAGAATTTCAGTGGTGTGCAGAACAAAACTTGTGCCCTAAAGGAATTTTGGAATGTGTTAAAGACATTAAATCCCAGGCACAAATAGTTTTATAAGTTCTGTTTAACTTAAGTTTCTTGAAAGACCTTAGTTTAAGATTTTAATGTATTCCTCATTGAAGATACTAATTTCCAGGCTGCCAATCCGATATTGTGAGTTGTATTAACGGCCTACAGATCATTTTTTAGATTTATGGAAGGTTTCTTGATTTCATCTCACTCTGCTGCTCAGGTCTTTGAAGCCAGATCTTGGGCTCTGTTCCCTAAATGTTCACTAAACATTGAAATGAGCAACTTGATGGAAATAAAAAACAGTTAAGCAAATATTAAAATAAAAATATATAAAAATATTAAGCAAATATTAAAATAAAAATAAAATAATAAATAATAAATAAAATAAAATATTGCACGTGATTCCATGGTTCCACGTGATGAGTTTCATAGCCTAGCAACTCTGGTGCCTCAGTCCTGCTGTTGTTCCTAACTTGTCATCCAGCCGCACTGTGAGACACTAGCAAGACTCTCCCCTCATCCCCCATCATGGTTTTGTAGCTTAGATATCATGAGGCACTCATACAATCTGGACACAGCCAGGCCTAGGGGACTTTGATTTCAGTCTCAGTTGCCATTCACTAGTGATTTGACTTTTGGTACATCATTTAACTCGCTCAATGCTCAGTTTTCTCATCTGTAAAATACAAGTTTGTGCTACATGGTCTCTTAAATCTCCTCAAGCTGGAAAATGTCATGAGTTTATGAACACAATAAACACTAGGCTCCTGAAATTTTAGCACAGTCCTAGTTTGTGTTCTGTGGATAGAAGGTTCCTTTGAAAATGGAAGCTGATGTTGCATTCATAGAAAATAAAAAGAATTGATTATTATTCATCAATGTGGTAACCATCTAAAACTAAGGTATAGAATAGAAGGCATCCTTAGGAATGGGAAGTGGTGGAAATAAAAACAAGGATTACAAGCAAAATTTCACTAAGTGAGAGAATTAAAAACTCACTAAGTCAATGAAACAGATAGTAGGAGTTCTATTCACTGAATTATTTAGCCACTCACTCAAGAAACTGGTCACAAATGTAAATAAAACAGAAACCACAGTCCTTGTAATATATATGTTGCGGTCAGGAGGAAAGGATGGGGCATATTTACATATTAATAAATAGTAGTTATAAATAAGAAATGAAACAGGTAAAAGAAAATAAAAGGGGGTAGAGATGATGTAATTCAACACTTTAGGGCATACTGTATAATTACAAGCCTATCAAGTTACTGAGATAAAACGTCATGATCTCAATTCTGTTCAATTATATTGTGGATATTTATTGGATGTGTACAATGTTATAAAATGGGATGAGGAATTCAGAAATATGTCCAAGGCCTAGGGGTTTAAAATCTATGGGAAAACAAGGAGGACATGGAGCAATTAAATGACAATGAAAGTTAACGTGATATTAAATGTCAAAATTAGTTTCAGAGCCAATAATTTTTATTGGAGTAGGGAAGGAGAGCAAACTGAGTTCGTCACCAAGTTATAAAATCTATTTATTTTAAATGTTAGATATATTATTTTCATCATCAAAGTCTCAGTATGTTTCTTTTGATTTTTGGTTAGGAATGAGTTTTAAGGGAAACAATCAAATTATACATCATCAGATGATAAAGGAAACCTCAACTCAATAGCTGTTCAGACACAGTAGATAATGGCAAGATGCTGCTGGCTCACAATTAATTGTGTATGAAGCAGGAGCAGAGCCATTCTTTTGTGACTGGGGATGATTAACTCCCCAGCTATTAATCATCTAATTGTTAAGATTGATTACCTAAAAACTTGTTAGCATTTTAAATTAGCTCTACTGTCCCTCACCTTTTAAAAACTATGTAACTGGTCAAAACATGTTAGAGCTTTGATTAGATTTACAAGAAGCTGTCCATTTCTTGTTATTTTCAAGGTGAAAATCTTTCCGAGGGTTTTACAGAGGTAGCTCCTTTCACATTTTGCATAGAAAATGGATGTAAACAATAAAGAGATAAGAACAACCAAACTGGTATAAGGGACCTCAGGGCTGTGATCATAAGGGACAGTAATTTAATAAAGTCTAGCCTGTGTTTTATTATATCTATATCTATATGTATATTTAATACACACATCTGGTAGAAATACAAATAAATATATATATACATATATTTAAAATTACTCATCTATACTAGATACTGTTTAACACAATTTCCATTTATTTTTGGAGATTGACACTACAGTATAAATGTGCATTTCTCTTAAGTTCTTTTTTTTTCTTAATACAAATAGTTTAGCACTGACCGCTTCAGTAACCTCCTAGGTAACCTGTGTACAACCTCTTGCCTTTCTGAAATTGACACTTCCATTCTGCTTTTACTGTCATCTTTCAAAAATCAGAATCTGCTCATATGAATCTCCTGTTTAAAACTCACTGTGATCATGCCTCTATTTTAATTGAAAAGACTTTTGTCTCAACAGTATATGTGTATGGGTCAGCTGTTTTAAGCTCCTCCCTGGAGGTGGTGAGTTGCTGTCTGAGGAGCCCTAATGAAGAACAGGTTTGCTATGCTGGGGCTTAGTCAGCAATGGAAAGACTCATCAGAAGCCCACCTTCCTGAGATGAGAAAGTGTAATACTTCAACTGAGCTCCACTTGGATCAGCCCCAGAGGGTTTAATTTTCTACTTCATAATGGAAATGGTTTTTCATAGCTGAAATGAATGGTATTCAACACTTGTGGTCAAGTTTAAAATATCAAGTAGCCACCTCTCAGAGTTTTTTCTGAACAGAGTTTAAGAAGAAACCAAAGCCAGTTGATCTATGCTAAATATATTTCCACTGAGAACGACGACCTGGCACTAAGAGGCCATCCCCTTCTATGGTAAACAGCCTACACCCTGCCTGGTTCTGACCTGATATGCAGCACAGTACTACTTCTGGAACATTGCCACATTTGAACTTAAGCCTTTCATTTAAGATCATGATAGATTGTCTAAAAGGACAGAAAGCTGAGGATTTTATTCAACTCGCAGAACAGATTGTGCTTTTTTTTCTACTAGTTAATACATGTTTTAATGTGTAATGGAATTAGGACAAAGGCTGTTGTTTCGTTTTTCTTTTGCAGCCTAAAAATTGCGTACATTAAATTGTATAGATTTACGGTGTACAACCTGATGTTTTGATTCAGGTATACATTGTGAAATGATTACCACAAGCAAGCCAATTGACACACCTGTAGCCATTATCTGCAGTAACTTCTGGAAGATACAGATATCTAACAAACAAGCAAAAAACCAGTAAGTGCCAATGACAAAACTGGCTCGCATTATTTGCAATAAACATCAAGGGCTCCCCATTGCATATCTGATAAGGGTGAAACTCACTTGCAAGTCATACAAGCTTTCCGTGACCTCCCCACTCCCTCATTACAGCTACTTATCTTGACAGACCTGGTCAGACCGTATCACTCTTATCTTCTTCTTCAGACCCCTATTATTATTATTATTCTATGCATTTTCTCAAGATGAACGCTTTACCTGAAACATCACGCCACACAACTAAATCGTATTCATCTTGTACAACTCAGTCTAGGTATTGTCTCCCCAGAAAGATGTCCTCCGTCGCTGCAGGTTCGGTTGGGTGCCCGCCTCCTCAGCGTGCTTCCTGAGCATGCTCGTGATGCTCTTTGCCACCATGGGTTGAAATCGTCGGTTTAGCCATTGGACCCCTTCTCTACTTAGTGAGCAACAACATAACAGCAGGTGCTTTATCTTTTTCTGACAACCAGAATGCTCAGCAAAATGCTAGGTGGCCTAAATAAAATCTCCCATGAGTAGTACTTCAATGGACATCTAGGGGGAACATCAGGGACATCTCCCTGTCCAAAAAAGAAATGTTTACAGTGAGCATTTTCTTAAGACTCTGACCTACATATTTACAGAGCGAATAAAATCGTCTTCAGATATTTCTCCTACTAACAATTACACATACGCTTCTATAAATATTACTGGGTAGAGCTTGTTATTATAGATTTGAGAATATTCTTACATAATACCAAAACGGCCTGAAAAACATGACCCTGTAAGTTAATGATCTACATTTAGTCAGCCTCATAGTGAAAATTGCCGGCAACTGGGAAACATGTACATGAATCACAACGAGGCTATCCAAATTATTTGGTTTTAGTGTGTGTGGGTAAGCGCTGGTGTTAAATTTCTTATGTGAGGAACACAGAGGTCATCTCACCATCTTCTGGATGTGGCTTACAAATGACCTCATCCCTGTATCCTTCCTGTGGTAAGTGCCCTGGGATCTAAAGCATCATTCTCCTCAGTGGTAGTAAATTATTGACTTTGATTATGCTTTAAGAATGATAAAATCAGCTCCATTAGTATGTGCATTTATATTCCAAGTACACCACCTAAGCTTCAGTGAGTCAGTTGTTTCCTGGAAATTACCAAAATCGGTGTACATAATCTGTCGTTTTATCCTACACAATGCAAAGGACACTGTGTAACAGGTAATTGTTTATTGGACAATAGCGGTATCATGGGGGATATCTCATATTTATTTTATTGATTACCTGAAAACTGCTGATACTGGTTTATAGGACCATATGTTTCCTATAGTAAATGCTCCTTCACATTTCAACTAGAATTACAAAATAATTCCAAATTCAAGCATTTATAACTTCAGCAGAAAAAAAAGCAAAAATCAATCTCTTCCTTATCCCTATAATTCCCCGACAAGAAAAAACAAAAGGAAAACCAAGCAAGTAAATATATCTGGTTATATTTAATGGTCATGACTGTGTGGTTTATTTTTAAAAATGGAGAGGAAAAGAGAAATAATATATTTTGAATATATGCTATGGAAAATCTGTTATAGCTTCTTTACTAATATAAAGTATTTAAACATGACAATGGCATTATTATTAGGTACTTAATGTTCATTTATAGATTAGTAAACTGTAAAATGAGGTCATTCACAATCCAAGACTACTCTTTACACCACTCTAATTTTGGAAGTATTTGTGAAATTTGTTAATTGCTAAGAATAGTAATAATCTAAGTGTTGGCGTTTATTTAATTGCATGGCTGAGTAAAATTTATTAACATTTCTTTGGAAAATGAGAAAATTTAGATTTTCATGCAAGAATATTAGCTTAAAATATCTTAGCATTCAGTCCATCTAATTGCCCACCTAAACAAGAAAATTTGCGTAATTGCTTAGCAAACACTGGTTATACAATTGAAAATTGAATGGCACTTTAAAAATAATGAAGTAATTTGGAATGCAGAGATGAAAGCCCCAAAATAAGGGAAGCTAAAAGAAAAAAATAGTTCTCTTACCAATTTTATTTTATTTACCCCCATTATTTACTTCTCAAAGCACTGGGAATTGTAGACTGTGAAATTTGTTTTACAATCAAATCATAAAGTGTTTAAATATAATATTCATGTATTGTTACCTAGATATTGTTCCCTAAATAGTTCCTAAATGTATGTTCTAGAAATATTGAGGAAAACGCTTTTTGAAAGAAAATCTTTGTTTCTCTATACCAATGATACACTGTACAGAATACCTTAAATGTTAAAAAAGATGACAATATAAAATGTAATCGTTGAGGCTTTCAAAATACCCCTGAAGTATAGCCACTGGTCCTTATTGTGTCCACCCAAAGTATGTTGAAAGCCTAGTATAACTGACCAATGGGTTCATTTTGACTGCTGCCCAAATAGAGCCAATTTATCAAGACAGGGGAATTGCAATAAAGAGCTTAATTCATGCAGAGCTGGCTGAACAGGAGACAGAAATTTTATTATTACTCAAATCAGTCTTCCCCCAGATTCAGAGGCTAGAGTTTTTCAAGGATAATTTGGTGGAAGAAAGGGGGTGACCTGGCAATGGGAGCTTGCTGCTAATTGGTTGGGGGTGCAATCCCAGGGGAATGGAAGATGGTCCTCCCGCATGCTGAGTCCCTCTGGGTGGGGTCACTGGAGCGATTAGTGGGTCCAGGCGGAGCCATCCATCATCAGATGTGCATGCAAAAAAACCTGAAAAGACATCTGGAAAGGCTAATCTTTGGTTCTACAAATAGTGATGTTATCTGCAGGAGTAATTAGAGAAGTTGTGTATCTTGTTACCTTTGAAATAATGGTGGGTAATCCTTTAAGTCTACACCATAGCAGAATTTAAGTTCCTCTCATCCTTTAAACCTGGTGGTCTCTCATTAGCTTTACAAAGGTGGTTGAGAAGGGCTATTATCATTTAACTATAAACTAAATGTTTCCCCAAATTAGCTTGTCCCAAACCCAGGAATAATTAAGGGCAGTTTGAAGGCTAAAGGCAAAATGGAGGTTGATTACATCAGATCTCTTTCACTGCCATAATTTTCTCACTGTTATAATTTTTGCAAAGGTTGTTTTACTAGTTGTCAGCATCTGTGAATGAAACCTAGTGTGGAAATAGGGTCTTTGTAGATGAAATGAAGCGAAATGAGGTAATACTGGATTTGGGCAGACCCTAATCCTATATGACCAGTGTCCTTGTAAGAAGAGACACAGATATACACAATGAGGAGACCACCATGTGAGTGAGCATGGAGGCCGAGACTGGAGTGATAAGCCTGCAAGTGAAGGCCCACAAAGGACTAACAGCAACCGCCAGAAGCCAGGAGAAAGGCCGGGAACAGAGTCACTCAGAACCTCCAGAAAAAACAACCCTGCCAACATCTGGGTTGCAGACTTTAACCTCCACACTGTGAGAGAATACATTTCTGTTGTTTTCAGTGACCCAATCTGTGGTACTTTGTTTCAGCAGCCCTAAGAACTAATACACTGGACACGTAAAAGTTGAGATTTAGGACAGGCATGGTGGCTCACGCCTGTAATCCCAACACTTTGGGAGGCCAAGGCAGGTGCATCACGAGGTCAGGAGATTGAAACCATCCTGACTAACACAGTGAAACGCTGTCGCTACTAAAAATACAAAAATTAGCTGGGCGTGGTGGCCTGCGCCTGTAATCCCAGCTACTCGGGAGGCTGAGACAGGAGAATTGCTTGAACCACGGAGTCGGAGGTTGCGGTGAGCAGAGATCTCACCATTGCACTCCAGCCTGGCGACAGAGCGAGATTCTGTCTCAAGAAAAAAAAAAAAAGTTCAGATTTAACAGCATGCTTCTGAAGTCAGAGGCTCATCAGGCACTGAACTGGAATCTTACAAAGTGATTAAAACCAAACGGAACAAGACCCATCTTTTTTCAAAGATGTGTCTTTCAGTATTGACAAATAGATTAGACATTGTTAGCAAATGTACACACGTGGCCATCTCTTGTATCCTCATTCAAAATACAGGAAAATGCTCTACTATGCATTACACTGATTTGGGAAAAAAAAAATAAAAAGGAACAGTTACAGGGCCCTAACTATTCAACAGTAACTGTTCTAACACTTACAATGTACTACTTCATTTAATCACCAAAATATTCCTAAGACTTAAGTACTACAGATGACTGAAAATTGTTATAAGCCCCTTGAGATAGCAAATTGGCAATAAGTGAGATTGTAGGAATGTAGCCACTTCCAAGTGTTGATTCTTCAGTTTCTCACCTTTGATATCTTGCATATGACTTTCACTACTACCCAGGCTGCAACATCTAGCAAATGAAAATGTGGGGCAGGTAGTAACATTTGAATTCCAGAAAACAACTTTTTTAGCATAAGTATGTCCCAACGAGTGCACAGGACATATTAGTACAAAACAAAACAAAACAAAACAAAACAAAACAAAAAACCTCAATAAATTAAATTCAGCGGGGACCCCCGTATTTTATCTGGCAAGCACACTACTATAAGACCTGAGCATTGGGAACAAAATGCAATAGCCTATAGAGAATTCTGAAGTTTCACACAAGAATTCTAAAAGAAAATACCTGGTTATTATTTCATAGAGAACCAACTTTCATAATGTCTTCTCTTATTTATCTTTGTATCCTTGTTTTTGCTACAGTTCCTGGGAAATAGTAAATATAAGAAAACTATTGATTGAACTGAATTGACCATTTAGCTAATTTCTGTAAATATAAAGTGTGTTCTTTAAATTACCCTAATAGTTCTTCCCAGGTGAGTCATTAGTAACAATAATTCTCATTTGTAGATTATTAATTGAATGTAACCGTTGGCTATATATATCATCATTCTGATCAACTTCTTTGAACCAATTTGTGAATATTTTGTGATAGGTATAATTTTAGTAAGTCTAAATAAGTATGAAAAGGTTTCTAACTCCTTTAGTTCCCTAGGGCTGCTATAGTAATATACCACAAATCGGGTGAGTTAGAACAGTAGAAGTTTACTGGTTCAGAATTGTGGAGTTTAGAAGTCTAAAATCTAACTCAAGATGTTGGCTGCACCATGAGCTCTCAGATCCTTCCTGGCCCCTTCTAGCTTCTGGTGGCCCCAGTTGTTTCTTGTCTCGTGGCTGCAGCACTCCAACCTCTGCCTCTATCTTCCCATTGCCATCTTCTCACTGTATCTCCATTGCCAGATGGTGTTTTCTGTTCTTGTAAGGACACCAGTCAACTTAAATTAGTGCCTACCCCAACACCCATCTTACCTTGATTACATCTGCCAGGACCCTATCTGCAAATAACCTTACATTCACAGGGAGTAGGGTTTAGGACTTCAACATATATGTTTATTAAGAAAATTTTTTTGAGATGGAGTCTTGTTATGTCACCCAGGCTGGAGTGCAGTGACACAATCTTGGCTCACTGCAAACTCTGCCTCCCAGGTTCAAGCAATTCTCCTGCCTCAGCCTCCCAAGTAGCTGGGATTAGAGATGCCCACCACTATGCCCAGCTAATTTTTGTATTTTTAGTAGAGATAGTGTTTCATCATGTTGGCCAAGCTGGTTTCGAACTCCTGACCTCGTAATCCATCCGCTTCAGCCTCCCAAAGTGCTGGGATTACAGGTGTGAGCGACTGCACCTCGCCAACGTGTATATATATATATTTGTGTGTGTGTGTGTGTGTGTGTGTGTGTGTGTGTGTGGACGCAATTCAGTCCATAACACTAACCCATCATTGTAATTTTGGCATAATGCCTAGTGTTTTCTAACAATGTCACTTACATAGTAAATATTTCAAATCTCCAATCCCTTGGGCCAAGGAGTTTTCATTGGCCTCATCTCATCTCACCAACCAGCCACAGAATGAAAATTCCTAAACTATTAATGTATTGAGAAAGGATAATATAAATGATTGCTGCTACTTCTAAAACTTTGCATTAATGTCTAAATTACTCATCTAATTAAATGGAGCAATAATCGCCACTACTACAACATGTTAGACACATCAGTGCAATTAATTACTAATTGCCTGCATTCTACCCCAGCGTATTAGTGTCTGGAAGTCCTAGGTCAAGCCCTACCCATCACAGGACACAAAAGGCCAATGGTCACCTAATACAGGGTTCAGGTACCATTCTTTTCAGCAATTGTTCTTGTTGTACAGCTCAGAAAATAGTGAGCACCTTATCGTTTAATATGTTTACACAGGAGGGCTGGGCATGCTGGCTCACGCCTGTAATCCCAGCACTTTGGGAGGCCGAGGTAGGTGTATCACCTGACGTCAGGAGTTCAAAACCAGCCTGGCCAACATCGTGAAAACCTGTCTCTACTAAAAATACAAAAAAAACTAGCCAAGCATGGTAGCTGGCACCTGTAATCCCAGCTTCTCAGAGGCTGAGACAGGAGAATTGCTTGAACCTAGGAGGTGGAGGTTGCAGTGAGCCGAAGTCGTGCCACTGCACTCCAGCCTGGGCTACAGAGCCAGGCTCCATCACACACACACACAAAAAATACATATATATATATATATATATATATATATATATACACACACACACATACACACACACAGACATATGTAGAATATATATATAGAATATATGTAGAATAATATATATATAGAATATATATATAGTATATATAGAATATATATAGAATATATAGAGAGAATATACATATAGAATATATATAATATAGAGTATATATAGAATATAGAGAGAATATATAGAGAGAATATATACAGAGAATATATATAGAGAATATATATTTGGAATATATAGAGAGAATATATATATAGAATATATAGAGAGAATATATATAGGATATATAGAGAGAATATATATAGAATATATATAGAATATATAGAGAGAATATATAGAGTATATATATATAGAATACAGTATATATAGAGAATATATACCGTATATATATAGAATATATAGAGAATATATATATAGAATATATAGAGTGTATACATATAGAATATATAGAGTATATATATAGAATATATAGACAGAGTATATATATAGAATATATATATACAGTATATATATAGAATATATATATACAGTATATATATAGAATATATAGAGAGTATATATAGAATATATAGAGTAGATATATAGAATATATATAGAGTATATATATAGAATATATAGAGTATATATATAGAATATATAGAGAGTGTATATATATAGAATATATAGAGTGTAGATATATAGAATATATATAGAGTATATATATAGAATATATAGAGAGAGTATATATATAGAATATATATAGAGAGTATATATATAGAATATATAGAGAGAGTATATATATATGGAATATATAGAGTATATATAGAATATATAGAGTGTATATATATAGAATATATAGAGTGTAGATATATAGAATATATATAGAGTATATATATAGAACATAGAGAGTATATATATAGAATATATAGAGAGAGCATATATATAGAATATATAGAGTATATATATAGAATATATAGAGAGTATATAGAATATATAGAGTATATATATAGAATATATAGAGTATATATATAGAATATATAGAGAGTGTATATATATAGAATATATGGAGTGTAGATATATAGAATATATAGAGTATATATATAGAATATATAGAGAGTATATATATATATAGAGTGTATATACAGAATATATAGAGAGTGTATATATATAGAATATATGGAGTGTAGATATATAGAATATATAGAGTATATATATAGAATATATAGAGAGAGCATATATAGAATATATAGAGTATATATATATAATATATAGAGAGTATATATATAGAATATATAGAGTATATATATAGAATATATAGAGAGTGTATATATATAGAATATATGGAGTGTAGATATATAGAATATATAGAGTATATATTTAGAATATATAGAGAGTATATATATAGAATATATAGAGAGTATATATATAGAATATATAGAGAGTATATATATAGAATATATACAGAGTATATATATAGAATATATAGAGAGTATATATATAGAATATATAGAGAGAGTATATATATAGAATATATAGAGAGAGTATATATATAGAATATATAGAGTATATATATAGAATATATAGAGTATATATATAGAATATATAGAGAGAGTATATATATAGAATATATAGAGTATACATATAGAATATATAGAGTGTATATATAGAATATATAGAGAGTGTATATATATAGAATATGTGGAGTGTAGATATATAGAATATATAGAGTATATATATAGAATATATAGAGAGTATATATATAGAATATATAGAGTGTATATATAGAATATATAGAGTATATATATAGAATATATAGAGAGTGTATATATATAGAATATATGGAGTGTAGATATATAGAATATATAGAGTATATATAGAATATATAGAGAGTATATATATAGAATATATAGAGTGTAGATATATAGAATATATATAGAGTATATATATAGAATATATATAGAGAGTATATATATAGAATATATATAGAGAGTATATATATATAGAATATATAGAGTATATATAGAATATATAGAGTGTATATATATAGAATATATAGAGTGTAGATATATAGAATATATATAGAGTATATATATAGAACATAGAGAGTATATATATAGAATATATAGAGAGAGCATATATATAGAATATATAGAGTATATATATAGAATATATAGAGAGTATATATATAGAATATATAGAGTATATATATAGAGTATATAGAGAGTGTATATATATAGAATATATGGAGTGTAGATATATAGAATATATAGAGTATATATATAGAATATATAGAGAGTATATATATAGAATATATAGAGTGTATATATAGAATATATAGAGAGTGTATATATATAGAATATATGGAGTGTAGATATATAGAATATATAGAGTATATATATAGAATATATAGAGAGAGCATATATATAGAATATATAGAGTATATATATAGAATATATAGAGAGTATATATATAGAATATATAGAGTATATATATAGAATATATAGAGAGTGTATATATATAGAATATATGGAGTGTAGATATATAGAATATATAGAGTATATATATAGAATATATAGAGAGTATATATATAGAATATATAGAGAGTATATATATAGAATATATAGAGAGTATATATATAGAATATATAGAGAGTATATATATAGAATATATACAGAGTATATATATAGAATATATAGAGAGTATATATATAGAATATATAGAGAGAGTATATATATAGAATATATAGAGAGAGTATATATATAGAATATATATAGAGAGTATATATATAGAATATATAGAGAGTATATATATAGAATATATACAGAGTATATATATAGAATATATACAGAGTATATATATAGAATATATAGAGAGTATATATATAGAATATATAGAGAGAGTATATATATAGAATATATATATATGTTTACATAGGTTCTAGCTCTTTCTCTAAATAATACCTTTCAAATGATTAGTTTTGTTTGTGTTCTGTATTGAATGATTACATCCTCTACACAGTCTACAATAGTTTATTAACACATCATAAGACTGAAAGAACCAAACCAAAGACAGACATACAATCTATAATAAAGAGTGAAAACGTAACAGACAGTGAATGGAAATGGAAGTAAGATACTCCAAAATAGGTGTCATTTCTATTTTTTATTTTGGAGTTCCTTTGAACATTGTAATCACCATGAAAATTATTCAATATTTGCAGTTATCCTAGAAGGATAATTCTTTAATAAAAATGTGGCAGCTTTAACCTTATATACAGAGCTCAATTTTTACTTATAGGCATCTGAAATTGATTTAGGTCAGCCTCAGCATGAGCAGAGTATGTAGGCACTTCCCTGCGTGAGCTACTTTTGTGTCCCCTAAGCATAATAGATAATTGCCTTCTCTAGGGAGGCTACCAGGGTCTTTTGTAATGTGGAAAGCTGCAACATTAGCAAACTCAGGTATTTGAAAGTGAGCCAGTAAAAAGGTACTACTCTACAGGATGATAAATGGGCTGGAGAAACTATGCTGACAGCATTTTGGAGTAGACAATAGGGATAAGAACTACTAAAACCAGAAATTGCACCAAACCAGAGGCACAGTCCTTTGTGGACAACTAAACACCTTCTTTCTTGTGAAATAACTGGAAAAAAAAAAGTTTTGTATGAATGTAATAAAACAAGAGTCCACAGAAACTCAAATTTTCTTTCCTTTATAAGCAAATTAGTGGTGAAAACTGAGAAAAAACAAACCAAAAAAACAGTACTTGCCCCCCTTGTTTTTTAGGGAAGAATTCTATGTATTCAGTCCAATGTATTCAGCTCTTTCAATGCTTCAACATTTGGGTCTCTGCAGGTCTTTCTGCAATGTAAGCCAGCACTCCTACTGGGTATTTACTGAATGTCATGCTATATAATGATAGTTTTGGACATTTATCAGATTATTATTTCCTATCTCTGTTTCATAATTAAAACAATAGTTTTCAAAAAATAAACAACAAAATCAAAAGGTTACCTTTCCTTAAAAAGAAAACACAGAGAGGATAACATCAAAAAAAATGGAGGAAGAGAAATGAATTTCAAATATTCAGATGTCTTTGAAAACTGAATTCAAGGATGAACAAATTACCCCTTTTGAATTAGAAAGAATATGTAAAGATAGCAAAATTCAGTGAAAAACTCAGAGATAATGGAAAATATGGAAAAAACTCCAATGTTCTCAAAAACCACAGTGCAAGCAAAAGTAATTGCTGAAGTGGTTTGTCTGTTATATATTAAAATCTAGAAATCTGCCTGTGAACTGAAATTGCAAATTTTTAACATGATTTTGATTCACTAATTTGAAGCCTGAAAAAATTAGGCAAAACATTGTCTCCTACTCTTATATTTCTCTCAATATTTTCGACTTAAGATTGTTTAGGGACATAGATTAAAACTTGCTAAAATTGTATTTTCTCACATCAGCAGCCTTGGGAAATGTCCAGCTTAGTTATTCTCTCATATTTTGGTGGCACTGCATTTCTTTGTAGCCTCAGCAAAGCTGACTGTTGGGCTGAAAGATTCAAATAAAACAAGACCGAAGGGGCAGACAGAATGATGTGATATTCCAAATCAGGTGCAAGAATTAAAAAGTCATAGAACAAATAAAATTCTCCTTATGGCATCAACATTGGGTGGGGAACAAAGTAGATTCAATTTAACAAAAAAATGGAGTGATTTATTTTTGTAAGAGAAATCTTCCTTACTTCAGAAGCTAATAAATGTAAACCATCCTATGAATTTGAAAACCCCTAGGAGAAAGGCGTATTCTACTTTCAGTTAGCGTATTGGACATAATTGTAAAAGAAGCACACGCCCATTTCAACTTGTGAACATGAAGACCGAGGTTGCCTGCTTAACTTTGGCATATTAGGAACACGAAGAGGAGGCCTCTCAAATAAAAAACTGTCAAAGGAACCAATCCATGAGACAAAAGTAAACTTCTTGGAGAAAGATACCGTTACTTTTTCTGTTTTTATGATTTCTTGGTGGTGGGAGAGGGAGTCACAGTAGCAGGTAATTAACTGCCAAGCAATAGAACTAATACTGAGAAGAGAGAATCATCTGTCCTTATCTAAACTTCAACAATATTAAGTTGAGTGATAACTGATAGTGACAGCCAGGGACTCAAAATTATTTATTGCTCCTAAGTTGTGAAATTAAAACACTATTTTTAATCATTTCATTGCTCTTTAAGTGAGGATAAAATGTGACACCCTTCCTTCTAATTAAACAGAAAAGGTTTAAGGAATAGAGGTTCCCAGTCACAGAATGCCATTTTCCCACTTAGACTCCAAGCAGTCCTTAGCACCCCCATGCACAGTTACCCACCAAGAGACACAATTCTTCCAGTCAATGAGGCTGTGAACAAGCCACAGAAGCTTTTATTCCAGTCCTCATTTTTGAGAAACTTCTCTTTGATACAAATTATCCTAAGCTTATAAGAAGAAAAGTAGAAATTCAAATTATTTCATTGGTTAGTAGACAATTAATCTTACAGAATTGGAGAAAAGCACTGATATTTTAATAATATGTGACAGTGTAAATATTTAGGCCAGTCAACAACAAGTGCACTGACTGTTTATAACTATGCGTATGGTAAACAAGATCGACCAGCATATGGAATATTAAAAGAACACCTGAAGTTGGAGGCTTCTGTATCAAATCAGGATGGTAATTGTTATTATATTGAAGTGTATTGGCTGCTGCCTAAAATGTGTTTTCATACCATCATAATGTTATTAAACGTGTAAAAGAAGCATCTGACAATAATTTCAAATAAGCTGCTTAATTTTATAAAGGCATCCCATTCCTGTTTTGGCACTGCCATTGGTCATCCGTGTGACTCTGAGCAAAATGCTAACACAAATGTGCCTCGGATGAATCATCTGTAAAGTAGGGATAATGCATTACTCAACTTCCAGGATCAATGGGATACTTTATGAAATGCTGAAGAGCTGTGTGGCGTCCCTGGCACAAAAAAAAAAAAAAAAAACTCAATTAATATAAGTTTCTATCATTTCCCCAGTCTTGCCATCATCATCACTACTCAATGAATAAAACAAAGGTGAGTTAAATAAAACTAGGTTAAATTTGTTATTTTTTATTTGTGTTAGTAGTTTTCTCAAAGTCACATGGATGATCAATGGCAGTGCCAAAACAGGAATGGAATGCCTTTGTAAAATTAAGCAGCTTATTTGAAATTATTGTCAGATGCTTCTTTTACATGTTTAATAACATTATGATGGAGTCTCACTCTGTCGCCCAAGCTGGAGTGCAGTGGCATGATCTTGGCTCATTGCAACCTCCACCTCCCAGGTTCAAGCAATTCTCCATGCCTCAGCCTCCTGAGCAGCTGGGATTACAGGCACCCACCACCACACCTGGCTATTTTTTTTTTTTTTTTAATTTTTTAGTAGAGACAGGGTTTTGCCATGTTGGTCAGGCTGGTCTTGAACTCCTGACCTCAGGTGATCCACCCGCCTCGGCCTCCCAAAGAAAACTAGGTTAAATCTGAAAGTGAGATGATAGCTTAACATTTGTGACACAAACAGCTCTCTGCATCTCTTGGTGGTTCTCTCCATGGCAATTTAAAGTGGACTATTTCTAAATAATATGCTGCCAGGCATAAGGATCTTTCACCTATATAACCTCTCTTAAGGAAATCCACTCAGGTGGAGGTCTGCTTATGGGATAAACGGAGGCAATTTCACAACCAGTTAAGAAACCAGTCTTGGAGTTGTTTGCCTCTTGCCACAGACTTCTCCTCTAATGAGAGTCTGTCTTCTTGAATATCTTTCTAGATATAATTGAGGCCCCCATTTATTTTAATTTTCCTGACTATTAAAGACATTTTATTATCAAATACTGTAACTGCATAATAGAGGTATGACCTTGTCTAGCAGTTATCTAGTCCAAGCTCCCGCTTAAGCTTCATCCTTCCTCACTAATGAACATTTCTTCCTGCTTAAAGATTGCAAAGCATGCTCACATATTGATCTCCTTTGATCATAATAACCACTGACATAGGTGGGCAGATATTATAATGGCCATCTCCAAGCGAGGAATGAGAAATCTGGGGCTTGGAGACATTCAGTTACTTGTTCTAGGTCACTCAGGTTGTTTATAGAATGATAGACTCCTAAAATGTTAACCTGTTTGGTCAATGAGTGTCAAACATAAATGGGTACAAAAGGCAAATACAACACCAATGCTTCTCTCAAGCCTGCTGTGTGGCATCAGAAACAAAGGTGGTTGTATTGCAGCCAAGCACAACCTGCCTTTTAGAAACACTTTGGGGACAATTTAAACTTACTAAACAGAAACTTCCAAAGGCCAAATACTGTTTTGGGGTCTCAAGTTGTTTTGTTGTTTTTTTTTTTTTAAACCACTGATTTCTTTGATCCTCTCTGATCTTCTTTTAGCCCCAGGAGGGGAAATGGTATGTATAAGGTCACTCAATTAGCACCAGAAATCCTAAGAATTTGTCCTGCTTACAGCACAGCCAGGACCCCAAAACATGCCTTTTTTTTTTTTTTTTTCCTGCAGACTTAGCTTTCCTAACAATGCGCCAAACAATGCTCAGGTCAGGGAATCTACCCAAAGCTTCCAGCCATTGTTTAGCAATGAGTTCCATACTTCAGGTATCCAGTCCCATGTGCCAAAAACCCATGTTCTTTCCATCTGGTTGTACCTCAATTTAGTGGGTAAGTGAATGATGCAGGCGGCATGTTAATGACCTATGGCGGCTGCTCATTCTTCTCCTCTCAAGTTGGGATAGGTAAGTCTGCACCACCTGAGATCCAACACTGTGACTTAGGCATTATTAGGAGCAGTTTAACACTTGCTGAACACTCTAACAGAGTTTTGGAGCCAACAATGGGGATAAGGAGATGAACATGACATAGCCTGCCCAAAGCTCATGGGCCTCTAAAGCTGTGGTTCACATATTTTTCCACCAAGTCCTTTAAACGGGCAATTAAGTAATCTTCATTAGGCTACAATAAAAAATATTTTAAAAAACTATTTAACTTGGTTTGCAACAATAGTCTCTTTTTGACAAAACTGTAGCTAGATAAAACTATATTAGTGATTCATCAAAAGCAATATTTTGCTCCCCATCACTTTAGGTAGGGTGATTTTCTTTTGTTCCTCAGTGCCAAATGGACATGAATCTAGTGTATGGCCTGTAGGGAGTTTGCTGCTGAAACTGTATACAAATCAAAACTAGAACCATTAAAAAAGTGAGAGGTCCAGCTGGATTAGGTCCTGAAAAGATGAATATCATAGTAGACAAATAATGCTGGACAATAGATAAGGTCTTGAATGAGAGCCCTCTGTTAATATACACAGTCATCAAAGGCCCAGGGACTTGCTGTATTTCACAGTATCTGTGACTCCATAGAGTTTTGTTTGTTTGTTTTCTAGAGATGGAGTTTCGCTCTTGTTGCTCAGGCTAGAGCGCAATGGCACGATCTCTGCTCACTGCAATATCCCCCTCCCGGGTTCAAGCAATACTCCAGCCTCAGTCTCCTGAGTAGTTGGGAATTATAGGTGCCCACCACCACAACCGGGTAATTTTTGTATTTTTAGTAGAGACGGGGTTTCACCATGTTGGCCAAGCTACTCTCAAACTCCTGACCTCAGGTGAACTGCCCGCCTCAGTCTCCCAAAGTGCTGGGATTACAGGTGTGAGCCATCACGCCCGGCCTCTATAGAGTTTTAGAGTATAAAAATACTTGTACTTGCTTTATCTCTTTCCCTTCTCATAGGGTAGGAATTACTTGAGTAGGTAAGAGTGTTATTCATTCCTGATTTGCAGATGAAAAAACTAGCAAAGAAAGAGGTTAAGCGCCTAACCTCTGGTAACCCAAATAATGGGTCTAGACCTAGGGCCCAGAACGTCACTGGACAGGACCATATATCACAGTGACTATACTATCTCTTGTCACTTATTTTGAAGGAATATTGTTGAAATTCAGTAATGTGCCATCAAGTATCTGTTTATCTTTGTTTTTTCTTAGTTACATATATATCTCTAGAAATAACCCATTTTTATTTAATTCTTATGTCCATATGATTTCCAATTAGTTATCTTAACTCAAAAACTTTTGTCTGATTCTATGTTCCTATGACCATGGACATTTCTATTTCCTATAGGTATACACTTCAAGAAAAATCAGTAGTACATGAAGCATTGTGTTAACACAATACTTATAAATAGGTTTGTTAACCCTATATTTACAAAAAAATCTCATCTCACCTGAGGTTTAGATATGAAATAGCTTCACTGTGAACCTCAAAATGACTCCCAGTGTGAAATGGTTCCATCTTAGTGTCTTACTTCCATGAGTAGAAACTAGTTGTTTTAAATATAGTATGGTGTTTCTAGGGTTGGTCTACTCAAAGGCAAATAGTTATGTCTAAGCTGTTTCAGGCACATGGTAACAGTGGAAACGTAAGCAGTGAACAAATATGTTCTAGCAATAGTGATTCTCAGAGTCTAGTAAAGCAATCAGATGTGCAATATGGTGAAATGAAGTGTGAGAGCTATGAAGAGAAATGCACAAAGGACTGTGACAGAATATAGAAGGAGTGAATAGTCATGATCATGCGTCACGGAAGACTTTCATGTGGAGCTTCTATATGAGATGTATCTTAAAGGGTGAGTCAGGCAGAGAAGTGCACTCCAGGAGAGAGCAGTGATCATATAAAAGAATAATAAGAATAATGAGTCAATCTTTTTTATTTGCTCTATGCCATTCACTTAACAAATATGATGGAAGTGTCTTCCAATCCCCAGGTAACCACCTTACTTTTTATATACATATGCTAGTTCATTTTATTTTTACAATAATGCTCTGAGCTAGGTATTAGCTCTGTGGATAGGAAACAGGAGGTGAAGACATAAATAGAGAAGTTAAGACACCTGCTAATTCCATACGACAAGTGGCTAAAAGAGCCAGGAATGAGTAGGAATCTACTGCTTCTAGAGACTGGGTTCTAACCAAGCTTTCTTGAGTAAACGTTGGCAGTGCTTGACATGTAGGATGATCAGGAATGGAAAAAGAAAGACATGTTTGGATATACTGTCTGGAATCACATTTGGAAAGGAATTTGTCATACTTGAAGGCAACACAAAATGAGCTATGCATTATTTGATGCAGAAAGAATAGAAATACATAGCAACAATATAAACAATAGATTGCAGGTGAGGTGGTTGGGCAGGAGAGAACTGAAATCTGGAGACAAAATTCTTA
Source organism: Pan troglodytes (assembly GCF_028858775.2). Classification (NCBI taxonomy): domain Eukaryota; kingdom Metazoa; phylum Chordata; class Mammalia; order Primates; family Hominidae; genus Pan; species Pan troglodytes. The sequence goes on along the minus strand of NC_072404.2, from coordinate 161,873,286 downwards.
CCGTTATCTAGAGCCAGCACAGCTTACGAACTCTCTGCCAAGCTGGTAGTTATGGACAGAATGACAAAGAAGGGGACAAGCTGAATCATTTCCCATTAAGAAGCAAGCTACAAAGCAAATGGCCTGCCAGAGAAGCAAAAGTATTGATTGACCATTTAGTGCAAATGATGGAACACTAATTAATAACTGCAGCTGTCAGGAAGCAGTGATTGTTTGGCTTCCATATAGATTTCTTCCCCTCACTTTCATTTGCTTTAATGTTCAAAGCTTTCTTTGATGTGAATTTAATGCTTCCTTTTCTCATTCTGTTAATTCTTTCAGTATTTTATACTGTATCTTTTTGAGTATGCCTGCTTTTATATGTTTTATCTCTCTTGCATTACTAATGTTATATTTAGGGCCCTGTGAGTCTGAGATTTCTTATAAGTTTTAGTTTTGAAAACCAAATGAAGTAATTCAGACAGGGGAGTGAATCTTAAGGTGAAGATTATCAAGGGCATTTCATCTCTGGCAATAACTTTTAAGGGAGGGGTACAGGTCAGCATGAAGAAATCAACATTAAGGGAATGTGTGTATATTAAAATAAAGGAAAATAAGCCAATAGAAAAATATAAGGCAAAAAAAAAATCCCAAGCAGACCATCTAAAATGTATGGTTATGAAGTCATTCCTGGCGAATACTTTTGAATTAAGTGCCAGAAAGGAGTAAAATATGAAAAGCAGGTTTTAAAACTCAAGTAAGATATGATATGAAAATGAAGCATGTTGTGTATAACCAAATTCAGCCATGATATGTTACAGATGTTAGGCTATTTATTTTATCTTCAACTAAAAAAGTAAAAAAAAAAAAAAAAAAAAAAAAAAAAAAAAGGCCAAAGTAGATCAAAATTCTAGTCATGGGGTTAGTTTTTTTGAAAGAAAAGAAACAGGCATATATGTGAAGAGATTGTCAAGTATTAATATTCTTTTAAAGGTAACACTTCAAATAAATCATTCTGGCCTTTCAACAGTTTTCACTGCTTTAGGGAAAAAAAAACTCTCTATTCTTCAAAGTCCAGTTCAAATACCTCAAAATTATTATCTTCCTCTTCTGTGCTTTGGCACCAAGCAATTTCCTGTTTTTTATTTTATTTATATATATATTATATATGTATAATATATATGTATATATAAGATATGTATATATAATGAAATATACATGAAATAGCTTCAGCGTGAACCTCAAAATGACTTCCAGTCTGAAACAGTTTCACCTTAGTGTCTTAATTCCATGATTAGAAACTAGTTGTTTTGAATACAGTATGGTGTTTCTAGGGTCAGTCTACTCAAAAGCAAATAGTTATGTCTAAGCTGTTCCAGGCACACGGTAACAGTGGAAATTTAAGCAGTGAACAAATATGTTCATATATATTATAAATATGAACACATAAATATGAATATATATACCTATATAGTATATGCTATATATTACATAGTATATATTATACATATATTATGTTTCTTGTGTTCACATGGATATATATGTATATTATACATATATTATATATTATACATATATGTACATGTATTATACACACATAATATATACATATATGTATGTTTACATTTTCTATTATATATTATATATTTATATGTATATATAAAATATAGCTATATGTGTGTGTATGTATACATATATGTGTGCAAATTCTGCCTTGCAAGCATTTTCTCCTGTAAATACACACATGTATGTGTGTGTGTGTCTGTGTGTGTGTGTGCATATACAGGAGAAAAATGCTTGCAAGGCAGAATTTGCATCTTGCCAACCTGTGTTCTCCCCAGCACCTGAGCCAAGAGGTTGAGCAAGGAGGTTCCAGGTTAAGTGAAGGATTAGTGAGCAATCAAACCCAGTGAACCAGACAAGTGCCTCAACTTCCCCTCTGTCTGCATTGCTTTGCAACGGGCCAGCTGGAGAGCTCCTAACTTGGCTAATTATTCCCAATGCCAAGACCGGATATATATGAGTGAGGAGTACTAGCCCCTTAACTTGAAATATCCTACAGTCTTGTGACATCGTTTTGAAAGTTTTCAAATGGTGACTGATTTTAAATTAGTGATTGCTCTAATGAGAATAAGAAGCAGTCACAGTGGCCACTGACTCTGTGAGACATTGCCTGTAAAACCCAAATTATACGTAAAAGACTAAATAAGAGAGGAGAACAGAGGAATAAAATCAGAAGTACGTTAGTGGTGAGGAAGGATAATGCCTCAGAGTGCTCCTGCAGTAGTAACTTTGTCATCTACTGCCTATCCCTTCATTGCTACTTAAATAAGTGAAATAAAACTAATGAGAAATAACAACAGAACTACAAGGAGGATACTGTAGTTGATTCTACTTATTGGGTAAAGTTTCTCTGTTTCTAGGAAAGATATGGTTCTGATGGTAAACTTCAAACCTCAATCAAAATCTGTGTCAACAAGAATGAAGGGATGAGAATAGGAAACAGTCAGGCCTCTTGTCCTATACTTTTCTGTGTGTGTCTCATTTTCCCCACTTATGGGATCAGTTGCACTTCTAAGCAGCAACACTACAGTTCCCTTGAGACAAAATTCTGATCCCCATGACATTTGTTTTCGTATTCCAGAATTGACTGGTAGTTCTTAGATTTTGTGTTTGTGTCCTGGTCCTATACCCGTTAGCTCCTAATCCTAATCCTAATCCATGTTTTCATTCATCTCTTACTCCTCTGACACTGCTTTCCAATTGTGAGCCACACTTCCTGCCCTGGTCTCTGGCCAGTTGCTCTCTGCCTTCGCTGATGGGCCTTGGCCTGACAGCCCTTTTCATTCAGATCCTTGCAGCTCACTTCTTAGTCTTGCCACCCCAACTCTTCTAAGCTCCTAATCGATTGTGAAAACATTGAGTCTCTCCTATACAATGTTGACCTTTCTGCTGTTCTAAATCCCCGTACTCAGAGCCAGCCTGTGTTTCCAAAACTAAACAGATGTAAGTTCTTGGACTCTGAACAGAGCATGGTCATGCAAAACTTGTTTTTCCCTCCGGCCGCCCTTTGTGGCCAGTATGTCTCTCAAGATACACCCCACACCCAGAGTTCATAGTCCAGAAAATCTCAACTCCAGTCTAGCCCTCCTCAGCCTGCTGTATTCTACCACTATCCAGCTTCTCTACTTGAGAAGTAGAAGCTGAAACCACAAGCTGGAGACATCCAGACTGCACACAGCCATAAATCAAATTTAGATTATGTTGTGCTTCTGAATTCTCCTTTCTGCTTGTGCCTCTTTGTTATTTGGCAACGGGGTTCTCCAGACAATCATATCCATGCTTTTGTTTCCAACTGAGCAACAAACTTTAGGCTTGACTGAGAGTCAGAACTGGCCCATTCTCAGAAGTAAGGTTCCCCAAACTTCTGGCCTGTACTTCTGAATCTAGTCACACATTTCAATCAATCAACACAATGTTACATATGATTTCCCTTTCATTTTAGGTTTCTCGTATCAACACTAGCATGGATTGTGGTGCTGTAGAACTACAATTGCTTTCATGATTAGAACACACCGTGGTGAGTACAGTGAAGAGAGAGTTGGTAAAGACGACCCAGTTCTGCTACTGGTGAGTTAAGGACTTTGAACTCTCAATCACAGTTTTGTTTTGTTTTGTCTCTTAAAAAAATGGAATTTGACTAAGATTCCTCCTTAACACTGTTTCTATAATATGGAAAAAAATATTAATCCACATAATGCTGCCTTGTATTTGATTTTACAGATGAAATCACAATTATGTTACCCAGATAAACGATGTTTCCAACTGTGGTTGACTTTATCCGTTCATATATATAAAATAAGCCTCTCAAAATCTCTTAAAGTATCATATTTAATTCCCATAGTGATCTTGGCACCTTCATACTTCTGAATTATAATTTATATCTCAAACATACATAAATCAACCAAGGCATCTGCATTTAAGAATCACTTTTTTTTGGCCAGGCGCAGTGGTTCACACCTGTAATCCCAGCACTTTGGGAGGCCGAGGCAGGTGGATCACCTGAAGTCAGGAGTTTAAGACCAGCCTGGCTAACAAGGCAAAACCACAAAAATACAAAAATTAGCCATGTGTGGTGGTGCATGCTTGTAGTTCCAGCTACTTAGGAGGCTGGGGCAGGAGAATACTTGAACCCAGGAGGCAGAGGTTGCAGTGAGATGAGATCACGCCACTGCACTCCAGCCTGGGCAACACAGTGAGACTCCATCTCAAAAAAAAAAAAAAAAAATCATTTTTTTTTCCTTAAACAGAGCCCGGAGAGAACAAAACTGGCATTTTAATTACAGAAATATAAGTTCTGGAAATAGCACTTTAACATTTCAGGCTAAATAGCTCATTTATTTATTTTGATTTTGATTTATTTATTTTGATAAATAAGTAATTAATTATTTAAAAATTATTTTAAAGCATTTAAGCTTCAGCAAAAGTCTCCTAAGAGAGAACCACAAAAAAATGCCAACAAAAAGAAAGAAATTTCTAACAAGTGGTTACCTTATTGATTATGTTGAGATCATTTATATATACTAAGTAATTTGTTAAATATGTATCATTGAAGGCCTCCTTCCGGTAAGGTCCTGTATTATAATGAAGGTAGCTTCACTGCAAGCAGAGCCCAGCAATTTACAGCTTTGTAAGCAGAAGCACAGTTGTCAAAATTAATAATACAAGGTAGAAAGTAATAAGTTCTTAGGTAAGGAGACAGGCTATAAGTGTTCATTGTATTTATTTCTTTGGTATTTTTTATAGAGTCTTGTCTTCTTTTACTGAACTGTTACTTCTCAGGCCTCAGGTGTGAATATAGTAACTTTATTTTTGGCGTAAGAACCCATCACTCATGTAACAGACACAAACAGGTACCATAAATCACAGTTGCTGATGCATATATAATCAAAAATGTCGCTTTGAATTTCCTACTCCATGCATTAAAAAAAAAGTGCTATGCCTACCCTTCATACTTCTCCATCAGTTATCAAGACTCAAGTTGCATTTTATGGCTGAAACCAAAGAGTTAACCTTTGAAGGATTACAGATGCACATTCTTATTTTGATAATGACACAAATGTATAATGCTTAAAACTTTCTTTTCTAGAGTTTCCATTAGTTGAACATGGAACCTATGAACAGACTTAAAAGGAAATAAGAAATAGGAACTAGACAGAAGAAAGCTTGACCATTTCAAAGGTCATGTTGAACTAAAAATTTAAAGAGCAAGGCCCTTCTGAGACATGGAGATGGTGTCAGAGTCACAGGGTCAACCTGACTCTGGCAGTGGAGTGGAGCCCAGGCCTGGAGAATCATGAATGGAGAAGAGTTTGGCAAGAGTTTCCTAAGAGAGAACCACAAAAAAAATCCCAACAAAAAGAAAGAAATTTCTAACAAGTGGTTACCTTATTGATTCTGTTGAGATCATTTTTATATGTTAAACAATGTGTTCAACATGTAGTCATTGAAGGCCTCCTTCCAGTAAGGCTATATTATAATGAAGGTTATACTGAAGACAATGGAGTGAGGCCCCATGCCCATCACAAATGAAGAGGATCTGGGCCAGGCATAAGAGGTGGCCATGAATGGAAGTGGGAGTCTGTGCTAGTATTGTGGTGACTTAGAAACACTTCCAAAGACTTCAGGCACACACTGGGGCTTCAGGTCCCAGCCTCTTGAAATGCCTGTGATAGAGAAAGCAGCAATGGCCACCCAGAATGGTCATGAAAAGTGTTGCCTCTGCCCCAACAGATAGTACAGAATAATGATTGAATGTTGTGAATGTAAATACATTCGAATTGCAGATTTTACTAGGTGGCTAATTTTCACTGCCAAAGTGCATTTTGCTGGGCTATTGCCAAGCACTAATGTTGAATTTTTGCCAGTCTGTACTTCAAATAGTAGAGTCCAGTGCATTTGAACCTTTTTTTTTTTAACAGTTAAGTTCAGGGCTACACGTGCAGGTTTTTTACATAGGTAAACTTGTGTCATGGGGATTGTTGTACAGATTTCATTGCCCAGGTATTAAACCTAGTACCTATTAGTTATTTTTCCTGATCCTCTCCCTGCTCCCACCGTCCACTGTCTGAAAGGACCCAGTAGGTGTTGTTCCCCTTTATGTGTCCATGTGTTCTCATCATTGAGCTCCCACTTATAAGTGAGAACATGTGGTATTTGGTTTTCTGTTTCTGTGTTAGTTTGCTAAGGATAATGGCCTCCAGGTCCATCTATGTCCCTGCAAAGGATATAATCTCATCATTTTTTATGGCTGCAGAGTATGAAACATCCAAACTTTGGACATTCAGTGGCCGCCTGTTCACTTGGAATAATTTATTAGCATGGTATACTATTCATTTAGATAAATCACATTCATTATTCAGATTGTAACACTTTGACAGATAGCTCTTCCCTGGCTATCCAGGCTGAGAAGATCTCCATGAATCTCTTTTTTTTTTTTTTTTTAATTTTTCTTCATAGCATTTTCTTATCACAATCATATTCACTTACTTTCTTAATGCCTACCTGTCTCATTGGGCTATAAAGTTGCTGAGGGTGGGACCCATTTCTGTTCAGTTTGCTCAAATATTGCTAGAACCAATGAGAATCCATGAGAACACACGAAACACAATGGTAGAGAAAAAGGTTACTTCATCTCCATTTCCCTACCACAGTGGTTCCCAACTAGAAAGATTCTGACTTTCAGGGAACATTTGGCTATGACTGGAGACATTTTTTATTGTCATGACTGGTAGGGGTGTTACTGGCATCTAGAGTCCACACATGTGGGCAATCTTCCTACAATGCACAAGACATCCACCACAACAAAGTTATTTGGCCCAAGATGTCCATAAGGTATCTCTTGAGAAACTCTGTCTGCTATGGTTTGAATGTTTGTGTCTCTTCAAAATTCATACGTGGAAATCCTAACCTAAAATCCTAATCCTAAGAATGAGTTGGATACCATATGATATGGCTTGGCTGTGTCCCCACCCAAATATCACCTTGATTTGTAACAATCTCTATGTGTCAAGGGCGAGGCCAAGTGGAGATAATTGAATCATTAGGGCAGCTTCCCCTATACTTTCCTCATGGTGGTAAATAAGTCTCATGAGATCTGATGGTTTTATAAATAGGAGTTCCCCTGCACAGCTCTCTTGCCTGCCACCATGTAAGACGTCTCTTTGTTCTTCCTTTGTCTTCCGCCATGATTGTGAGGCCTCCCAGCCATGTGGGACTGTGAGTCCATTAAGCCTCTTTTCATTATAAATTATCCAGTCTCAGGTATATTTTTATTAGCAGCGTGAGTACAGACTAATACATTGTACCAAGAAGATTGTATTAGGAGGTGGAGCATTTTGCGGGGTGATAGGTCATAAGGGTAGAGACTTCTCATCAGTATCATTAGTGCCTTTTTAAAAGATACCCCAGAGAGCTGTCTTGCCCTCCCCACCATGCGAGAACACAGAAAAAAGTTACCATCTATGAACCAGGAAACAAATACTCACCACACTGAATCTTCCTGCATCTTGATCTTGGACTTCTCACCTATCAGGATTGTGAGAAATACGTATTTGTTGTTTATAAGCCACCCAGTTTATGGGTTTTGTGATCACAGCCTGGAAGGACTAAGAGTCTGCCCTATTCAAACTGATGATGCAAGTTAATATACTTGAGGCAGTGGTAAACATCTCATCCTAAACACTTTTTAGCCAAAAGCTCTCATCACGGCACTACCAAGGGAAATATTTGTCTGAGCATCTGAAAATCATTAAATGACCTAGGGGACAAGGGTGCCTCCCAAACAGGTAATCAAATCCTTTTAGCAAAGAGGCCGCTTCTCTCAGCTGGGAGACACTGTCATCATTTGCTGTGCCAGAAATTTCAGGGATCTGACCATCTAGTTAAAAGAAATATTCTCTTCAAGGAAAGTTGACAGCAAAGAAAATTTAGGTGATGTCCTCTAACCACCATTTTTAGAGCCCATAGGTATGCTTGGGTCTTGCCCACACCACAAATATAGTCAATAGAAGATGACTAGATGAGGTTTGAGACTATTTTTATCCTAACATCCTAATATAGAATTAGAATATTTTTCACGTGTTCAGTTTTTAAGCCAACCTTACCTATGTAGGATATGCAGAATATTTACCCTTCTATGAGGCTAGTGTTTCCTAAACTATTTGGTTAACCAACTGACCTCATATTAGGCTAGTGAGTATTTTCTAATCTTATTGGCAAACATAGGGTCCAGATTACATTTAAGTGTATATCATTTGTAAGAGTGTGATGGGAACATAGACACAGGACCTGAAATTTAAGTAGTCAAACTTTGCCATTAACTATTTCCTGACTTCGCGTGAGTCACTTGGCCCATCTTTAGATTAGCTTCGTCTAATGATGGTTTCTAAAATTGCCTCTAACTGCAAAAATTCTATAGAATTATGTAACAAATTAGTATCTATTTTGTCTGTTCTGGCTTCCATGTCATACTAACTAAAACTTTCTTTTATTCTCCTTTTCTGTATCTCACTACTAGACTATAATTTAGTAAAATTTCTGGGACTGGGCAATGAGGCTGAGCTTATAATGCATGTAGCATACTGGAGACTGTGTGGCATAATTAAGTAATTTTTACAATGAGTGGCAATGACATACTTGAAAACTGACCATGTGTGTCAATGCAAAAAAGGTTCTCTCTCCATGATTGCAACGTATAAAATGTATTTACTATTTGACATTTTGTTCTTTTCTCTTAGAGCTGCATTTTTTATATTAATTTGTTCAGAGTCTATTTAAAAATACAACACATGTAACAATCAAAATAAAGTAGGCATATGACCTATAAAAGTCTCCCACTTAAAATATTTGAAGAGGAAATAAGAGAAAGCACAGATGAAAGGAGTTTGTCAGAGAAAAAAATAAAAGTAAAGAAGACTTGGAACAAAGAAGGGAGAGAGAAATGGAAAGACAAATGGAACAAATTTCAGGAATGAAGTGCTATGGTTCAAAAGTTTGTGTCCCCTGCAGAACACACAGGTTGAAGCCTAATCCCCAGTGTGATGTTATTAAAAGGTGGGACCTTTGGGAGGTGATCAGGTCATGAGAACGGACCCTTCATGAATGGGATTAGTGCCCTTATAAAAGAGACCTGAGGGAGCTCATTTTCCTCTTCTACCACATGAGAACATGGCAAGAAATTGCTTCTTATAGAGAATAAGCCCTCACCAGGCCCCAGATCTGCCTAAACCTTGATCTTGGACTTCCTGGCCTCCAGAACCATGAGAAACACGTTTGTTGTTTATAAGCCACCCAGTTTATGATATGTTGTTATAGCAGCCCAAACAGACTAAGACATAAAGTAAATGCTGGAAAAAAATACTTAAAAAATGAGTTTGGAGACTAATTAATATTCTGATGTTTGATTTTGTTCAACATTAAGCATGACAGAGTTATTTATCTCTAAAAATATTTTCCATAGTTTGATTTCTGCATTTTTTCGTACACATTACCAAATAGAAAAGTCATATCATGAGACATACACTTGACCAACCCTCATAGAGACCCCTCCAGATAAATGGCTATTGTCGCTATTTCACCATGCTGAGACCACATGGTTTATTTCAGTTTAGGATATTGATTTGTCAGTAGAGCTGAAAATAATAGTGTTACCAAAGCTCCTACTAGTTGATTGAATGTGAGTACACAATAGGTCAAGAATACCTTACAAGCATAGATACATCTGCTGACTTGGCTTTTTCTCTTGTAACTTTAATGGGTTAAGAATTTATTGGAAGGATAACTTGCTTTGTGAGAAGAAAAAAATATTTGTTTTTAAGGATCCCTTGGGGATTTGTCTCACGTAAAAAGAGAAACTCTCAATATGCATATAAGATCAACAACAAAGCTTTCCTGATGTTTGCTACCATTGTTGTCAATGCATATATTATTTGGATGGAAATGAACTTGTCTTAATTTTGCAGTTTTCAGTATTGTTTATATATGATCTTTAACATGTTAAAGGTCGTTAGAGCAAGCATCTGAAAGCACACAACATTTTTGATTAAAAACACAATACAGAAATTATGCCACTATTAATAATCATTCAGAATTGAGAGATTCCACCTAAATGAGTTTCCAGATAATTGAAGTTTAAATATTTTGGGCTGTGCCATCTAATAAAGTATATTAGGCACACATGGCTACTGAAACCTCAATTTAAGTTAATTAAAAATGAATGAAATTTTAAAAATCAGGTTATATCTTACACTGGCCACATTTCTAGTCCTCACTGGCCACATGTGGCTAATGGCAACTGTACTCAACAATGCAGGCACAGACCATTTCCACCATCACAAAATGTTCGATTAGACAGCTCTGACTCAGAGTATTTAAAAACATTTCTAGATAGAATGCTTTTCTAAAGTATTTCACAATTCTCTGCCCTTTTAATAGAATAAAAATACTTAATTTTTTCTATAGAATGCTTTTCTAAAGAATTTCACAATTCTCTGCCCTTTTAATAGAATACTTAATTTTTTTCTATAGAATGCTTTTCTAAAGAATTTCACAATTCTATACCCGTTTAATAGAATAAAACTACTTAATTTTTTCTAATTTCTGTTCACCTATTTTATACAGTGCTTCAGCTACAGTTAAGTACATAGAGGTAGGATTAAATGGATACCAACTTTAGTGCTGTCCCTAAGACTTGCTTTCAGGAAAAAATATTTGATGTCAAATAGAAACATCTGTTCTTTTCTCACAATGATGAAGAAAAAGATTTGCATTTGCTTGCTTTCAAATAAAGTACAATATAGCTGCATGTCTTCAAAATTAATTATTTCACTCTCCAGCAAAGCACACCTCTCTCCTTCCTCATTGTTGTAACTTCCTTTTGTTTTGACACAAAATTCAACAGAAATATTACTTTTCTAATTGAATCACAAGCATAGCCTATGTTTTGTCCACAGAAGTTTATTGCATTGTGTATTGATTGAATATGAAAGGCTGTCTCTTTTATGCTGAAAGACTTCTTGGTAAGAATATTTTGAGAAGGGCTTACTTCAAAATCTGCAAATTTCTCAATATCAGAGTATAATATATTTTCAAGGATGATGTCAAAGTAGATGTCATACTATTAATTCTTCAGATACAATTCTGTGTGTGTGTGTATACAAAAATTTAACAATCACATTGAATGATATAACTTTGTATTTAAATGCCTGTAGGATTGAAACTATTGATGATATCTCCTCTATCAAGTATTAAACTCTAAATAATACCCCTGTCTATAAGTTACATCAAAAAGTAATTTTGAAAGACTGGAAGAATATGTATTTTTAAAATACAACCAGACATCATAGTTTGCTTTGTTCATGATTTAAAGGATGCTATTCCAAATATTTAGCAACCAGTAGAGTATGGGCATTGGCCCAGAACAAACATGCTAATAGGATTCTGCTGGACCTCTGCTACTGCAAATGCTATCCACCGTGTTGCACAAAGGCCAGGTGCTCTAAGACTCTCGGGAAGGGTTTCATGACGAGGGGCATCTGGAGGTCTAAGGGCAGTGGCTTTACCAACAAGCTGAAAAGAAATATTTCAATAATGTTTAGAGCCTTACCGAAGCAGGCCAGCAGAACATCGGCCTTGTGCAATTGTTTAACTGAAAAATATCTTTCCTGCCAACAGATAAGCAGTTGGTTTTATTTATTTTTTCTACTAAAGGAAAAAATGGTGATAAAATCACTTGGAAAAATCATCCTTGTTTGATCTACTTTTCCTTTTTTTCAGAGCCTTGACTCCATATTATTCAGGCAAATAATATTAAATAGAACCTAAACATTTGTCCTGTTCTCCAATTTCTTTCCTAAGGCTAGCATAATTTTATGTGCTCTTTCAACCTTTACTCAGAGGACCTTGGGATTCTTATCCTTTGTTGGCTTGCAAATATATATTGAGTCTGCAGTATTTGATGGATTATATCTCAGTTTTGCATTGTGTTACAGGAAACTCCCCCTGGACCGTGGACTTGGATTTGTGGATGCACATTTATGGTGGCCTGCCTGCACACAGAGCTAACTAAGGACATTTTGAAATAAACAATGACTGGGATTTTATTGCTTCTCTTCTCTTCTCTTCTCTAGAAACATACTGGCGTAATCAAATACATAGTAAAAGAATACAAAGATGCAAATATTTTTGATTTCTTATTCTGATATAACTTCCTTTGAATGCCCCCACACAGTATATTTTCACTGCCTAGAGGCTACTTTTTCATTGTCACAGGTAGTTTTTATAAACATACATGTACAATGCCTTTAGGTATAATTGAGCTTCCTGAAGGTCAGACTTTCAGATTACTGAAGTTATCTAGTTACTACACACTTATTTTTTTAATTTAAAAAACAAGATTAGTCTTATCTGACTTTCAAAGAGTTTAGAAATCATCACTCTGGTCCTCACAATAAGAAAAATGCTGACTAAACTGAAAATTAGTAATTTTTCTTAGATCCTTCAGATAATTAGGATCACAGGGCAAACCACTGCCCCCTTTGAAAACCAGAAGGACAGGTGAACACACAGAATGAGTCACAGCACACCAAAAGAAGTCAACACTAGATCCAACAACCAGAAAACTGAAGGGATAATTGACTAATGACTGGACGCCGGGTGTTGACTAGTTTGAGGGATGAAAACCCTTTGAGGTCCAGTCTTGGAAGGGGCTACACTCTTATTCATTTTACATCCAAGAGGTCTACCAAGTTCTTCAGTTAAAGGTAGGAGAAAAATCCCCTTGTTCTTTTATCAGGGAAAGGGGAAAGCCCAGATTGTGAAATACCCCCTGAATATTTCCTTCTTTTTCTTTTTTTTTTTTCTTTCTTGAGACAGAGTCTCACTCTGTCACCGAGGCTGGAGTGTAGTGGCACAATCTCTGCTCACTGCAGCCTCCGCTTCCCAGGTTCAAGAGATTCTCGTACCTCAGCCTTCCGAGTAGCTGAAATTATAAACATGTATCATCACACCCAGCTAATTTTTGTATTTTTAGTAGAGATGGGGTTTCGCTATGTTGGCCAGGCTGGTCTCGAATTCCTGATTTCAGATGATCCTCCCACCTCGGCCTCCCAAAGTGCTGGGATTACAGGCATGAGTCAACGTGCCCGGCCTAGAAATCCTGTTCTTAACAAAGGCCTACCCTCAAAGAAAACCAGTTTACTACAGCCCAATGGACTGAGGTTTTACCAGAGCTGAATTAATCTTAAAGAAGAGAAATACCTAACCCCAGCTCCCTCTAGCCTTCTTGTATCACATAAGTGGATAAAAAGCCGAGAAACCCTTGTGATGGTCACAACCCAGTGGCCCAGGCTCACTAAAACACTGAGACCTAATTATGAGACTGTAGAATGCCTATCCTCCCTCACACCCTATCACCGCATCAGCAGAACTCCTGCATAATAATGAGGGAATACAAGTGAAAAGCCTTCATGTCTCAGATCTTATTTAAGATAAATTCTCTGTGGCAACCCAATAACAACAGGGGAGACGAAAACATTTTAGTCTCTGTCACATATAGCTACAGCAAATAGTAGACACAGCTTAAATCCTGGGCAGACTAACATAAAACCTCAGGCTAAGGCACTATGTGTTTTATTTTCCCTGATGCATCATATTTTACAAGGCATGTTAAAGTCAGAGAACACAGATTAAAGAGAGAAAACAAACATCATAACCTACTTAGATATAGCAGAAACTTTGCAATTATTGAACTGGGAATTTAAAATAACTATAATGAGTATATTAAAACCTCAAATGATAAAAACAAACAACATGAAAGAATACATAGGTAATGCAGGCATAGAGATGAGAACTCCAAGAAAGAATTGAAAAGAAGTGCTAGAAAGAAAGAAAAAAAAAAGATAAAAATAAAGACTGCTTTGGATGGGTTCATTAGTAGGCTGGACACAGTCAAGGAAATAATGTGTTTGAAGATATGTCAATAGGAACTTTCTAAATTAAAATGTAAAGAGTAAAAAAATGAAAAATATGGAAGAGTATATTCTGGACATGTATGAGTGTTACGAAATGTGTAATGTGCATAATGCAAATAATATATGGAGGAGAGAGAGAAAGAGAGAGAGAAAGGAACAGAAGAAAGAGCCTAAGTAATAATGCTGATGCTTTTTTGAATTTAAAGACAGACAACAAATCACAGTTCTAGGAAACTCAAAGAGTGCCAAACTCTCTGATAAACAGTTAAAAATCTCCTTCCTGGCATAATATTCCAACTGCAGAAAATCAAACTAGAAGAAAATCTTCAAAGAAGCCAAGAAGGGGTGGAGGAAGCCAACACTGTATGGAATCATGTAAGCAAGAAGAGAGTGGTATAAAATTTTAAATATTTAAATAAAAACAAATAAAAGTACAGCCTAGAACTCTGTATCAAGTGAAATTCTTTGAAGGGAAATAATGACTTTCTCAGAAAAATGAAACTTGAAGTAATATTTTCGGGAGCAAGCCTCCCTTTTAAAAAATATTAAAAGAAATTACTCAGAGAAAAAAATGACTCAGATTAGAAAATTGGATCTACACAAAGAAAGAGTATTTGAGAAAAAATAAATGAAGGTAAAATAATTTTTTTTTGGTTCTTAGAGGATACAACATAAAATTTGTTCTAATTAATAATAGCAGCAATATTTTGGATGGTTCTAGCTTACAGATAAATGAGAAATGAATGAGCAATGTTACATGTGATGACATGGGGGGAACTGGGAATACGTTAATGTACCTGTGACGCCTGTGAAGTAAGGTAGTGTTATTTGAAAGTGGACTTGGATTATTGTAAATGTATATTGCAAATGTATATTGCAAATGTATATTGCAAACGCTAAGGTAATCTCTAAAAACAGGTAAAATAGAAGTAAAAAAGAGATAAGAGAAAGTAGAAAATATCAAATGCCCACTTCAAACTGAAGAAGGCAGGAAAATATGTAAAACAAAACAAAATGTAAAAACAAAAACAAGGACAATGGCTAGAAAGCAGTTATAAATTATGGTAGGCATTAATATAAATATATCATTAATCACTTTAAATGTGAATGATCTGAATATACCAATCAAAAGAGCCTATCATGGTGGATTAAAAACAAGAACCTACTATGGGTTGGCTACAAGAAATTCACTTTAAATATAAAGACACATATAAATTAAGATAAAGGGATGGAGAAAGATACAGCAATGCTAACATTAACCAAAAACATCTAGAGTAAATATATAAATTTCAAACAAAGCAGACGTGTGAGTAAGGAAAATTATGAGGCATTTAAAATAAGGGCCAAGCGTGGTGGCTCACGCCTACGATCCCCGCACTTTGGGAGGCTGAGAAGGGAAGATCACTTGAGGTCAAGAGTTTTAGACCAGCCTGGCCAACATGATGAAGCCCTGTCTCTAGCTAAAAACACAAAAATTAACCCGGTGTGGTGGCACATGCCTGTAGTTCCAGCTACTCAGGAGGCTGAGCAGGGAGAATTGTTTGAGCCCAGGAGGCAGAGGTTGCAGTGAGCCAAGATTACGCCACAGCACTCCAGCCTGGGCAACAGAGCAAGACCCTGTCTCAAAAAAAAATAAATTAATTAATTAAAAAAGGTATTAACTCTCCGATGAAACACAATAATCCTTATTGTGTCTATGCCTAATGGAGTGTCAAAATACATGAGATAAAAACTGATATAACTGCAAAGGGAAATAAGTAAACCCACTATTATGGTTGAAGACTAAGATACCCCTCTATTAGCAATTGACAGAGTCAACACGCACCAAATAAGACACAGTTAATCAGAACAGCACCAACAATTAACTGGTTTTAATTACACCATCTGACAACACAAAATATATATTCTTCTTAAGCCTACCTGGCACATTCACCAGGATATACCACATTCTAGGTCACAAAACACAGCTTAATGAACTTAAACTATTGAAGTTATTTAAAGTATACTGTTACTCCAGAATGAAATTAAAGTCAAAGTCAAAAATAAAAAGAAGCTGAAAATTCCAAAATATTTGCAGAATACAATAAATTTTAAGTAATACATGAGTCAAAGAAGAAGTCTGAAGAAAAAATGAAAATAGTTTGAAGTGGAAATTAAAATACAACTTTTCAAAATGTGTGGGATGCAACAAAACCAGTGATGAGAGAGAAATTTGTAGCACTGAATGCATGTATTAGAAAAGAAAGATCTAAAATAAATAAAAGTTTCTGCTTTAGAAAGTGAGAAAAATAACAGCAAAATAAATCTGAAGTAAGCAGAAGCAAATCTATAATACAAATTAGGGCAGAAAGAAATGAAATTGAAAACAGGAAATTAGTAGAGTAAATCAATGAAACCAAAAGCTAGTGTTCTTTGAAAAGTTCAATAAAATTGTTAATCCTCTAACCAAGCTAACCAGAAAACAGAGAAAACATACAAATCACTAAGATCAGAAATGAAAAAGAGTAATTAACATTGACTTCATAGACATTAAGAAATTATGCGTAAGTATTTTAAACAATTTCATGCTTACAAATTTGATAACCTAGATGAAATGGACTGATTCCACAGAAGGCGCAATATAAAAATTGCACACAGGGAGAAATAAATAATCTGAATAGGTTTAATAAATTTAATTGACAATTAGTTACTTTTCAAAACAGAAAGCATCAGTCCCAGATGTTTCCACTGGTGAATCTACCAAACTCCCAAGGAAGAATTTAAGTCAATTTTTTTCAAACTTTTACAGAAAATATAAACACAGGGAATACTTCCTAACTCATTCTAGGAAGCCAGCAATACTCCAACACCACATCCAGACTAAGATCTGTTAAGAAATGAAAATTACTAATATCTCTCATGAACATAAATGCAAAAATCTTCAAGACAATTTTAGCAAATCAAATCCAATGTATAAAAAGAATTATACACCGTGACTAAGTGGGCTTTATTCCAGATACAATGGTTGGTTCAAATTCAAAACCTGATAAATAACAATGTGAGGTAATGTATATGTTAATTAGCTATTTAGCCATTCAACAAAATATGCATATTTAAAACATCATGTTGTACATGCTAAATATATGCTTATTTGTAAATTAAACATTAATTGGCCTGGCATAATGGTTCACGCCTGTAATCAGCACTTTGGGAGGCTGAGGCAGGTGAATTGCTTGAGCTCATGAGTTCAAGACCAGACTAGGCAACATGAGGAAACCCCTTCTCTACAAAAAAATATGAAAAACAATCAAAAACAAATAGTTGGGCATGGTAGTGTAGGCCTATAGTTCCACATGGGAGGCTGAGGTGGGAGAATCACCTGAGCCAGGGAGGTAGAGGCTGCAGTGAGCTGTGGCCATGCCACTACATTCCAGCCTGGGTGACAGAGTGAGACCCTGTCTCAAAAAAAAAATAATTAATTAATTTAAAAATCAATGTAATTTAAAAATCAATGTAATTTATCACAATAGGCTAAGGAAGAAATATCATACAATCATATCTATAATGCTGAAAAGGCATTTGACAAAATCCAACACACATTTCTCATAAAAACTCTGAACAAATTAGGCATAAAGGGGAAAAACTTCTACTTGATAATAGATAGCTACAAAAACGTAGTTTTTGTAGTTAATATCATAGCAAACAGTGTGAAACTGGATGCTTTCCCCCTAAGAGAGAGAACAAGACAAGGGTGTCTGGTCTCACCACTCCTATTCAACATTGTCATGAAAGTACTAGCTTATGCAATTAGAAAAGGAAATCAATTTATACAGGCTGGGGAGAAAGAATTAAAACTACCTTAGTATGCAAATGTCATGATTACCTATGTAGAAAATTCCAAAGAATCAACAAAGAAGTTCCGGGAACAATTAACTAATTATAGTAATGTTGTAGGATTCAAGGTTAATGTGCAAAAGTTGTTTTCCTATATACCAGCAATGAACACTCAGAATTTAAAATTAAAAATATAAAATCATTCACATTAGCACAAAAAAATCAAACATTTAGATATGAGGCCGACAAAATATGTATAAGATCTACATGAGAAAACTTGCAAAATGTTAATTACATTAAATCAAAGATGATTTGAATAAATGTAAAGATATGATCATGAATAGAAAGACTCAATATTGTTAAAACCTGAATTCTTCCCAAATTAATCTATAGACTGAATGCAATCTCAACGAAAATTCCAGTAAATTATTTTGTAAATATTGACACACTGATTCTAAAGTTTATATGGAAAGGCAAAAGACCCAGCATGGCCAAACAATACTGAAGGATGAGAAAGAGGACCTACCCTACCCAATTTCAAGACCTTATATTAGGCCATAGTGATCAAGACTGGGTAGCATCATTGAAAGAATAGGCAAATACATCAATGTAACAGAATAGACAGTCCAGAAATAGACCCACACAAATATAATCAATAGTTCTTTGACAAAGGAGCAAAGGCAAGTCAATGGAAAAAGTAGTCTTTTCAACAAATGATGCTGGAACAAGTGGATATCCACGTGGAAAAGTGTAAATCTATAAATGGAACTTATACCTTTCACAAAATGAAAAGTATTGTTTACACATAACCCCAAATTATTTTCTATTTAGCCCTTTGTCTATTCTTTACAACAGCAGCTCTCTTCCTTAGCTCTCTAGATGCTGAGTTTTAATTATATTCCTTGCTTCTCTCAGTTCATCACTTACCTTTCTTATTTTCCAATTATGTTCTTAAACAATGTATGATTTTTCTCTGAACAAAAATATTATTTTTAGCTTCATAAAACCAGGATGCAAATATTGATACTTTATGTGAAATGATTTTTTTAAATCTGGAATTTTAAAATAATTACACTGCTTTTTTGTTCTCACTTATACGTAGGAGCTGAACAATGAAAACGCATGGGCACAGGAGGGGAAAAACACACACTGGGGCTGGTTGGGGGATGGGGTCATGGGGAGGGAGAGCATTAGGAAAAATAGCTAATGCATGCTATGCTTAATACCTAGGTGTTGGGTTGATAGGTGCTACAAACCACCATGGCACACGTTTACATACACAACAAACCTGCACATCCTGTACATGTACCCCAGAACTTAAAATAAAAATCAATAATTACACTGCTTTTCAATCTTAAAATATACTTTGTTGCTCAGTATTTCATTTGGCACTGATAAAAATACTAATGTCAGTAACATCTCAATTTAATAGATGAGGAAACAGAACCCAGGGAGGGGAGATTACTTGTCAAGATATAATATTCTGGCAGAATAAGAATTAAACATATCTTATAATATTTTTCCCTATTCTAAGTGTCCTGGAGCCTAGCTTATTTTAGTATTAATGTCTCAAAAATTTTCAATAATAACAACACATGTACAATAAGAAAATCAAAGAAAAAACCTCAAAACACATATAGAGAGTAAGAAGAAACAAAGTTAATGGAGTTATAAAATTTTGATTGAATAAATTATTTGTTTCTGCTTGCAGATTTTTTTTTGGTGCATAATGTCAAAAAATAAGACATCTAATTCATAACATCAGCATAAGAAAATATATGAAAGTGAAAATAAACTTAATTCTTAGCATAAATTTCTAGAAGCACTCACTATATGCAGAGCCATTTTATTAACCTTAATGGAAGATTATTACACAGCTAATATGTCAAGCACAATGCTATCTTTGTTACTATTCTCTCTTGGATCTTTTGAAGTAGGTATCGTCTCCATTTTATAGCTAACAAGGCTGAATTTCAGAGATATCAAGTGATTTCTTCAAGATTACTCAAGTAAATGACACAATCAGAATTAAAACTCACTTCCTTCATCTCAAGTCCAGTGCCCTTTTACCGTATACTACCATTCAAGGTAAGGAATACTTAAGAGCATAATGGATAGTGTATTTCATGGCAGTTTCATACCATGGTGGCTGACGAACTGTAGGGAAAAAATGGATGACATTTTGGTTTGCTTTATTGTAGCATCAGTAGTATTAATATTAAAAATAATAGTCATAATAGCAATCACTTCCAGAGTGGCTATCACATACATGATTTACACCATGTTAGGTGGTTTCAAGCTTCTATCTCAGATAGCTACAGAAACTTTGCAATTAAAACATTATGATCCCCATTTACACATGAAAAAACAACAAAAACTGATGCTTACAGTGACCAGGGGATTGTCCAAAGTTAGACAAATAAATATTGGAACTGAGGTTTGCTCCTCAAGGGTCCAAACTCTTTATCTATTTTAATTCTTTGTTAACCACAATCAAAATGGTCATTTTCATCCTTTCTATTTTCCCTCTTGACAATAGGTTAAAATTGCACTTGCAATTAAACATTTCTTCAGTTTGCTAATTGTGTGCCCAATTTCATGCTCTGGCTGAAAGCACCCACAATTAGCAAGCACTGATTAGATGCTTATGCAGTTTCCAAAAGGATAACTCTCAGTATGCATAAAAGGAGACTACCTTTTAAAAAGTTGGCCTTTACTGGTATAAGTTTTAAAGGTTTTTATGTAGGGAAAATGTAAATTCAAATACAACATCTAACGGCATTTTCTAAATGCATTTTACATGCTCACCACTGTGACAGGTCTCTATGTAAATGTTTATTGTATGAAAGCATAAACTCTAACAGAAAAGCATTTTTACAAGACAAAAGGAAGTGTAGAAAACTACTTAAGACTGCAGAGATGACAGTAACTAGAGATGAAAAACATAAACGTGCCCATTATTTCCAGGAACCTGAAAGACACATTCCTTGTTTGCTAGTTAGACTGTCATCTCTGACCAATTTTATGCATTTTAAAGCTAGCAGTTCTAGAAGGACCCTTGTGCATCATTGGATGTCTCAGAACATTCGTAATGGGTTTTAGGACCTTAAATTTTTAGGGGCCTGATTTGAATCCAATCCAAGTCGTTACCATTGAAAAGCCATGTTTCCATTGTTCAAAGTAGTCACTGAATTTGCCCATTTTATACATCTCTGAACACTGTTGAATTTACAGGTTAAACAATTTAATTCATGCCAACTTGACCATTGCAAGACATAGAGATTTGAGATGAGAGTGAGTGCAAAAGGGGGAGGAGAGTTTCGGGGTTGGTAGTATGGGTAGAATTATGAACCTGGCTCTAACATTCAGTAAAGAAACGTTGGAAACACATAAAGAATCCTCCGCCATTTTGTTAAAAAGGAAACTACAAACCCTCCCCGACTTACTATTATTTGCCTTACAAATTTTCAGCTTTATGATGGTGCAAAAGCAAGTGAGTATTGAGTAGAATCATACTTTGAGTGCCCATACAACTCTGCGT
The DNA here is from genome assembly GCF_028858775.2 of Pan troglodytes. Taxonomy (NCBI): domain Eukaryota; kingdom Metazoa; phylum Chordata; class Mammalia; order Primates; family Hominidae; genus Pan; species Pan troglodytes. The sequence continues at coordinate 161,851,923 of NC_072404.2, read as the reverse complement.
TTTACTTTTAGTACAGTGTTCAATGGATTACCTGAGCTACTCAATGCTTTATTATATAATAGAACTTGTGTTAGATAATTTTGCTCAACTGTAGACTAATGTAAGTGTTCTGAGCATGTTTACAGTAGGCTTGGCTAAGCTGTGATGCGTGCTAGGTATTAAACGCATTTTCAACTTACATTGCTTTCAACATACAATGGGTTTATTGAGTTGTGACTCCATTGTAAATCGAGGAGCATCTTTACATGTTTTTCTGATTGAACATATTGCTTAGAGAAAAGAAACAGACGCAAATTAGTGGCTTTATATTTATCATTATGACTCAGCATTTTCCTAAAGAAGGTGATTACCCAATGGAAATATTAAGAAAATGGGGGAAATTATTTGGTTAAAGTAGTTATCATTTGCACATAGCTAAACAGCTATAGGTACACATATGGATATGCATCATATAACATGCAGGTATTAATTTGGAGAAGATTCCAAGACATATTTCAATGAGAAATGCGCACCTTGTTTATTTTCCAGAATCACAGCATAATCAGAGAATGGTAAAGGTGTGACTACGCATTCACTTTAGGAACTGTTCCAGATGACAGTTTTTAATGTTCTTTCAAATCATTCTATATATTTTTAGCCCAGAGGACTGACAAAATGAACCAGTTGCTTCACAAATTAAGTTCCCTTTCCTCCTTTTCACTCAAAATAAACTGTATTAGAAATTAGAAAAAGAGAAACAGAAAAATTTTAAGGGCTTTTTTCTTTCAAAAATTATCATGATGTATTTTCCCCTTTCCTAAATAATTTATACATAAAAACATAGGAAATATTACCTTGTTTGCATAGAATTGTCTGTGAACCATTACAAAATTTCTGGCAAATGATACTACCTTCTACTGGTCGAGAGCAGATTCTAGCTATCATACGCATAAAACAACTTGCAAATGAGGCCATTAAAGAGTTTTCACATATATAAAACATTTATTTAAATCTTTGGTAATTTTGACTTTAATCTGGAGAAACAAAAACCTATTAATAAGATTCATGTTTCAAATAGACTTGTGACCACTGAAAGCCACAGGCATTTCGGGAGCTCCAACTGGTCAGAACACAGGGGAATGAAGTCCCTGTCTCTGCATAAACTGAATTATACAAATTATACATGCGCAGTGACCAATCACTGGAGACTTTGAAAGAAGTGACATGATTGGTTACTGATCATGACGTATGTCTCCTCTTTATGTAGTGAATTGTGGACTGAAGGCCTAGCAGCAAAGTTTGTAATTTATGCAATTATGGTTAATATGCTGTGGATTGAAATTGAACTGTGTTATTGGAAGACTGGTATTATTTAAATCGATTCCAGTAAATGGAATTCTTGCAGATAGGAATCACATGAAGAGAAAATTTCCTGTAATCATGTGAAATGGAAGACTCACCAAATTTAGAAAAATTGTGTGTGTGGCTATTTGCAAAATTATCTTAAGATTTAAATAGATATATATAAATTTGAAAAAATTAATAAAAATATTAATATAAAAATAACCAAATTTGGATGGAAACACCATTCCTCTTCCTACAGGGGGTCTGTCATATGAGAAAAACTGAAACCTTAGTAATAACTCATTGATATATCTATCCTGTTTGCTCTCTTTTACAAAAGAAAAAGATACACAGTATTTCTGCGTGATAAAATGTAGTATATTCACATAAAAGTTTCCAGAAAATAACTTAAATGTGAAATGCCTTTGATTCCCTGAAGAAACCAAATATATTCTTCAGTGTACCTCACAACTGCAGCTTTTTATCAGATTGCTTTAATAATGGCACCTCTGTTCAATTTGTTATATTTCATCAGACATGCGTGGCAGTCAGCACAAAGGATAAGTTAGACTTTAAAATGAACTGTGCAAATCTTCTGATAATAAAAGGAGAGTGACAGATATAATTATAAGGTACAGACAGATAAATGAGAGATTCTCAAGGACGTTGGTGGCCTACTGTTTACAGCTTATGGAACAAACACCACTGAGAAAATTCCTTTGTATTTTCCACTTCCTCAATTTTTTTTTTCCTTTGTTTTCTAAATTTCCAGAGCGCTCCTACCCTGGATGATCTCATGGTCACTAAGGAGGATATACATATAAACACATACTTATAATAACAATACAAATGTGATAAAATATGCATAACACATTTTATGGCAATTCACTGCTTGATAACCCCTATCTTAATTTGGCTTTCAAAAGACAGGGTAGGCATTTTGATCACCACTCATAGAGAAGAAACTAAGGATTAGCCAAATGGAGTAATTTACTCAAGGTTACCCGAGTAACCTTGTGAAATGTTACTCATCAGAGGGCAAGTCAAAAGGAAACAATTTTTAGTAAAGTATATATAACTGTATATAACAGCATATGTGTATGCCTCCTAAATTCTGATACGAAGAGACTTTTCAAATACATTCGTGAAAAAGTGTTTTAAAAATGCCAACATTTATAATTATTTTTTGAAGCATCGTATAAGCTGTATAATAAAAGATGAACATAGAAAGTTTTCATAGCTAAATATCTTAGTTTTACATATTATAATTTTTACCAGACATTTTTTTACATGCATGCTGTAATCAGCTAACAAGAGTGGTAGCTAACTGATGAAGAGTTTTGATTTACTTCCTAGAATAATTAGGATAGTCATTAATAGTCTTTATTTTTATGTCATTTCATGGCAATATTCTCCAATTGGTATGTGTCAGGCCTCTGAGCCCAAGCTAAGCCATCATATCCCGTGACCTGCCCGTATACATCCAGATGGCCTTAAGCAACTGAAGAATGACAAAAGTGAAAAATAGCCAGTTCCTGTCTTAACTGATGACATTCCACCATTGTGATTTGTTTGTGTCCCACCTCAACTGATCAATTTACCTTGTGACACTCCTTCTCCTGGACAATGAATCTCAGGAGCACCTTGTGACCCCCACCCCTGCCCACAAGAGAACAACCCCCTTTAACTGTAATAATTTTCTAGTACCTACCCAAATTCTATAATACTGCCCCACCCCTATCTCCCTTTGCTGACTCCTTTTTCGGAGTCAGTCCGCCTGCACCCAGGTGATTAAAAAGCTTTATTGCTCACACAAAGCCTGTGTGGTGGTTGCTTCACATGGATGCGCGTAACAGTATGTGATAACATGATGACACAATGATTATTGCAGAACTTGAAATGAAACTTATAGAAGAACAGTTCTTATGATTATTGCTGTATCAGATAAGTTCACTCTGATTAATACTATTAAATAGTACAGAAATTAACAATGATTTGAGTATTATTTAAAATTAGTACCATCCTTATAAATGAATCACTTCATGGCAGTTTGTGTCTACAGACGCCTATTTAATGCTGTGGGATTCCCTCTCCATGTGGGGTCAATACTAGCTTAGGGACCAACAATGTCTATTCAGCGACATCTTTACTTTCAGCCATTTTTAGCCACAGAAATCAAGTTTCTGCACCTACACCTTCTTTGCTGTAAATTATAATCCCCAGTTGATTATCTTGGGAAAAGTCCGTGTTTCATTAGTAATGTAAAACCACTTGAACTCACACATACATGCACATACACAGCCTGTGCTCTTCCCATGGAAAGCATCAGTGCAAGACTGCACAACAACTGGGCTTATCCTATAAACAACAGATCTTGCAAAAGCAAAGAAAGTTTTGCTCATTTATATCTCTGTCTCTCTGTTCACCCCGCCTGGTTGCATTGTCATCTCCTTATTGCTAAATATATTCCCTCAATGATCACATTTTCAATGTACTTTTCCATTTTCATTATTTTTTAATATCTGAAAATGAAATGATCTGATAACTTGATTCTTTAAAAAGCCATAATTATCTGTGCAAACACAAAAGCCTAAAAATATCACAAATCCACATCCATGTATTAAAAATTCATCTATTTGCATCATTTAGATAAGAACTACCAGAAAACTTTTAAGTCGAGTTGTTCCCTTCTTTTCTATGGTGATACACGACAAAAAGGAGCACAGACAATGATGAGGACTGTAGCTAATATCCATTACGTGCTTACTTTGGCAAGACATTTTTGTCCATGTACTATCTCATTTAAACCTCACAATGACCCTATATAGCTGGTGTGACTTTTCTCTTTCTGTGTATTAGGAAACTCAGTCAGAGAGAAATTTTGTTGCTCAAGATCACATATTTAGTTAGTATCTAAGCCAAGATTTCATTCCAGGGAGTTTAACCACAGGGCCTAGACTTTTAACCAACAGTCAGTATTTACAGATATTAATACTAGTTTTGATAAGTTCTGTGGCTTTAGAGAGCTAGGCATGAGACATACTGAATTGTAGAGACATTTAACCGTTGAGAAATGAAAATTTTCTCTGAAAATAATAGAACTATGATTCAATGACACAATAATAGTGATCTCTCAGGTACCTCATGCACCTCGCTCAGAAGAATGCTATAAACTAATGCACCTTATTGGCAGAATAATTGATTAAAGAAATATCATCTACATAGTGCTTCATTTTTGCAGTATAGCATTGGCTCCAGGAGCACCCAGCCACAGAAGCAGAGAGAACCATTTCCAGCATGCATCCCTATGTTACGACAAACATTGGCTGAATCTGTTCCAAAGCTTTGCTGAAAATTACATTGACTGCATTTTAAAGTAGTGTATAGAAATTGTATATGCCATTATAAAACTGCCAGAGAATTAAGTAAGTCAAGTAATGTTTCTTATGACTAGACAGTCTTTCTAAGAACCATGTGACAAGCCAGCATTTTGTTCTCATATACCAACAAGGAAGTGATACTATGAAAAGTCATCAACAATGAAGGAAAATTAGAACTCCTTAAAAATTATCTTTTCATTTCCTTTTAGACTTGCCGATGATCTGTGCCTCGATCTTACAGAAGATCTAGTTCCATGGTGGAATACAGTCCCTAGGAGAGGAGTACATAAGTCTGTATTTGTATCTCAGTGGCTAGCACATATTTATTCCCTAATAAATATTTGTTGGTAACTGGAGAAGGAAATTCTGGAAGAGGATGATTGAAATTTCGGAAGTAGCCATGGAAATATGTGGCATTCTGCACACGTAACACATACAGGCTACATACAATCGCACTGCTACTCTATTCTGACTTCAAAAATTGTTTGATTTTTTTTTTCCCTTGAGACAGGGTCTCACTCTGTCACTCAGGCTGGAGTGCAGTGTGCAATCACAGCTCACAACAGCCTTGACCTCCTGGGTTCAAGGGATCTTCCTGCCTCAGCTTCCCAAGGTAATACAGGTACATGCCACCACTCCTGGATAATTTTTTAAAAAATTATTTTGTAAAGACAGTGTCTCAGTATGTTGCCCAGGATGATCTTAAACTCCTGAACTCAACAGATCCTCCCGCGTCAGCCTCCCAAAGTGCTGGGATTACGGGTGTGAGCCATCACGCCTCACCTGGAATATTTTTTTCTGAATCCCAAGGTCAATATTACACTAAGTGTTATTGAATAGATTAAACAAAGTAGAAGAACCAATCAAATACATTTGCTAGTATCAATACTGCCATTGAACACATAATTGTAGAGATATAGACTGAACATTTTCCTCTTTCAGTTCATTTTCACATACATCAATTATAAACAGTTCTTTCCATTTGGCAGATAATTATTTCTAAGTTTAATAGAAAATATATCAGTAAGGAAAATGGATATACACGTCTTAAATGTCAAAAGCATTTTTTTTTTTCTAATTCACCTAGAAACCTTTTTAAACCATCTTTTGCGCCTCAGGACAGAATAATTACTCCTTTCCACATCGTTATTACTACGTAGGCTTGTTTTTCATTCAAATAAACTTTATTCAGCACTTATTTGTTCTGTGTGAAAACAGAAATGCAGAGATAAATCGGGCATGGATTCTTCTTCTCAAGATAGTGACAAAAATCATATCCGAGAAAGGATGTATTTTTTTGGTTCTCCCACCCTTTTACCAGGAAATGTCAACTAGCCTGTACCAGCTTGACTTGAAAGATGAACCAAAACCCTAATGATACATAATGTTCATATATGTCCGTGCAATTCTCTGTTCTATTCAGTAATCTGAGATGCATGTTGTTTGTGTGTCATCTCAAACATCCTGGCAATCATAAAATCATCTCTCTATAGGAATGTTTCAAGTTGCATGTATTGTTGGTTCTTTTTACAAAAAATAAAGCGGCACAATACCATGCTATCCTTTGAAATCGGCATGATAGTGGATACAGCTTGGCGGTTAAAAGGTTGTCATTCTTTTATGTCAACTCGTTTGGGTTTCAAAATTCACTCCTCCACTATCTAGATGTGTGATCCCTATACCTTAATTTCTTCATCTTTAGAACAATGTTGAAAATAATGGTACCTGTGCATCATTCTTGTTTTTATTATTTATGAGGACTAAAATACTCTGTATTAACTGTCATTTGGTGTGAGCTTGAAGATGATTATTTTTAATCACTTTCTCAGTAAGATTTATGTAACATTTTAAAATCTGTGGCTCTTTAGCTTACATTATTTAATTGACACCATCTGAAAGCCAAATCCATGGCTTACAGCTCTAGGGACATATGTTAGCAAGGTCACGGAGCACCATTCATGAAGACAGTATGAATAGCACTTTCTGGAGTTGGGTTTCCTGATTCTTTGAAAACAAACCTTGGTAGGGACATTGGTGTTCTTACTTGTGAAGTAAGTCATGTGATTTGAAAATGTCAAATAGGTAATAATAGTAATTGCACCAGGTCACATAGTCAATAACTGGCAGAGCTAAATCCTCCAGCATTTTTTCTTTTTTCTTTTTTCTTTTTCTTTTTTTTTTTTTTTGCGCTGGATCTATTATTGCTCGAAGCTGTTTTGGGAACATTCTATTCTGTCATGGTGATCTTGTCATCATATAAATATTAAAACTCACCATTTTCTAATTTATTTGGCCCACAAAAGTTATGCCACATTATTGAATACTAGAAGTGTTTTCAGAGATTTAGAGTAGTCAAATAAGTCTTTAAATTCAAGAATATCTGGTTCTGGAGGATGTTTTGATTTTTTACCTCCATTTGCTTGTGTATAATTACACTTGTAAAAACTGTCAGTGCATAGCTATCGATACATAAATAGGGAATTTTTGTTTTATTCTCACTTAGCTCATAGAAAACAGCAGTTCTTAAAGTTGCGTTTGCCCTGACGCTTCCTCGTGAGTTCTTCAGCTGGTTTGTGAACTCGTCTTATATTTTGGAATATGGTATGGTAGCCAACATCTCCACTTCTGGGAATCAAAATCATGGGGCAACAGGTCCAGTGTAAGGTTCTGCACTATGGAATTAGATTCAGCTCAAAAGCAATGGATCAAGGGAACCTCTGAAAGTCAGTGCACAGACTCTCCTGTTATCATCTGGAGGATTTGCTAGAGAGAGAGCAGTAACCCAAGAGATGGGCTTGTCAAAGGAGAGCAAGAATTTTTGAACCAGAAGGTGAGAGATAGATCTTGGGAAAATTCCCAGTTTCCAGTGAAAGGTGTAGCTGCTATGACTATTTACAGGATGGCAAGAGTCTCACAAATCGTGAAAGTGTCATTAAGAGCCTCAGTTCTACACACCCACAGGGCAATATTTGTACATATATCATTTTACCATACCTTGAAATAGACTGTCCTTTGAAATACATCACTTAAGAGCATGAATTTCACATCACTTATATGCCACATGTGATAGGCTTAATGTCTTAATAGGAGGATATTTTCATTCATGACCCTCTTAGGCTTTCTGAAAAATCCTGTGACTAAACTTCTCCTATGGGGTAAGTGACTCATTGAGCAAACATACAGATGCACAACACACAATAAATGCTGAGTAAACTCTGTATGTTTATTGTTTTAGCCTGTTTAAAGGAATTCCTGTTATTTGAAATATAATTAATGTCCGGTATGACACACAGAATTTCCAATGTCTCTTGTGGAACTGTAGTTTGAGTTCATCTGGTCTTCTGAGAGTTTCAAATATAATTATTGTAAATATCAAAAGGAAGATAATCTATAAAGAGATTAACCATTTGACACTTTTATTGAGGAAAATATTAAGCAACAAGGATTCCCACTCCCTGCCAAATCACTGAAATATTTTAGGTAATGACTTGGCCGTGCGTGGTGGCTCATGCCTATAATCCCAGCACTTTGGGAGACCGAGGCAGGCATATCACCTGAGGTCAGGAGTTTGAGACCAGCCTGGCCAACATAGTGAAACCCCATCTGTATTAAAAATACAAAAATCAGCTGGCATGGTGGCAGGTGCCTGTAATCCCAGCTGCTCGCAAAGCTGAGGCAAGAGAATCGTTTGAACCTGGGAGGCGGGGGTTGCAGTGAGCTGAGATCCTGCCACTGCACTCCAGCCTCAGTGTCAGAGAGAGACTCCGTCTCAAAAAAAAGAAAAAGACTTTATATACAATGTTATATATGTATACAAACACAGGAAGTAGAGAGAGATTAATGTGAGGGTGACAGAATAGCAGTTCCGCCATGTCAGTAGTATGTATTCATAATAACAGACGATAATGCCCACCTATAAATTACTACCAGGATGAAACAATCCAGTGTATGCAACACATCTAGCTCAGATTATAATACATTGGATACAAAAGAAGGTCTTTAATATTGCTTTTTTCTTCCTTATCTATTAACTGATTATGCATAATGTATTTCTGCTTAGCAATGCAAATATATTTGCCCTGAAATGTCTGTTGACCAAAAATATTTTTTCTTCTAGTTGTATTTTAGTTACTGGTACAACTTGTACAACTCTTTTCACAACAGAGTTAGATTAGATCTTTTGCTTGATGTTTTTCTGTGGTTTGCACTGCTTGAAAAAGGGAACTCACCTCTTCTCTGGTATGTACTTTGCATTTTCTCCCAGTGATATGTGTGCAACCCAGAAATGAAGGCAACTTGCCTCAAATAACTGTAAAATGTATATTAGATATTAAATCTGTGAACTAACATGAAGTTTGGCAATAATGTTTTGATTGTCACCGATGTAATAAGCCACTGATAAAACCTGATAGCATGGTCCTTACTATAAACGGTTCCAAACCTCTTAACTATTGAGCAGTGTACAAAGATTAATGTAATATAACCTTTGCTGGCTGAACGTTATGTTCTCACACTAGGCTTATCACTCAACAGGGAACATTTCCTGGATGAGAGAGTACTTACATTAAAAATATATATATACGTATACATACGTATATACATATATTGTTCTTCCACAGTGAGGAAACTAGGTCACTCTAATTAAAATTTTGATACAAAGAATTTATAAGATGAATGATAGATGTGAAATTTACTTTCGGTTTTCATAAAGCATCATTTTTGCTGTCTTGTTCTACAGTGAGCAATGGTTCTATGACTTAAAACACCAAAGTGATGATATATGATGATGTAGCTTATACATGTGTTTCTGTGCATCTGACCTGAGAGAACTTTATATGGTTTTATCTGGAAATAGGAGATATAAAAATTTTCATTATCCTGAAATACTATGTGGAATACTTAGATAGAGATGATGGATAGAAAGCTAGCATAATTATTGTGGGGAAGGGGGTAGAAAGCATTAGAAGCTCTTACTTTCTGTATATAACACATTAGCATATTTCTCTAACTTTTAGCAAGGCACTTAATCTTTCAAAGCTTCATATTCTCATATATGAAGTAGGAACCATAATCATTTTCCTGCCAGCCCAAGATCTGGGTTAAGGGTCAGATGAACAGTAGATATAAAAACACTTTGCAAACCATAATTCAATATACTCAAATACTTATTAAATGTCTGATACAGTGTTAAGTCCTGAGCAATTACAAAAACGTCTAAGATGTCATCAGAGGGACATGCTTAGATAAATCTGTGACAAAGAATGTGAGGACAAAAGAAGCCCTTGGGAGAGAGCAGGACAGTGAAGGATGGATCAAGATGACTGGAATGCCAACTAGTGAAGACAGGCCACGCTGTCACTGTAGAGAAAGACAGAAAGAAAACCTAGCATTGAAATCCAGCAATCATCTCATTCTTTTAAAGTGTCATCCATGGGCAAAACTTCACGTGAAATTTTCCAGTAGGAATTTAAAAAGTTAACTGGTCCTGTCATGCCAGTATGTAAGTTTCAAAAATAATCAAGAAAATATATAAATAATAAAATTGTAAAGTAGGGTGAAATTGTGCTTGTAAATGAGAAAACGGTAAAAATAATGAGCTTTCATCAGTGTGAATAATTTTATACTGTGACACCCTTTGATGGATTTTATAAAATATTATTTTCCATGTTAATAACTATAACCGGTGACCTTGAGAAATAAATCAAGTAAAAATTTTCCTTGGATTTAAGAGAAATCCCAGCAGGAGTCTAAATTATTTACACAAATTAAAGTGTTTCAAGCAAAGGGAAAACTTTCAATTTGCATACAGAAAAATTTTTATCTTAATAGCGATGTCACATATGAGGACCAATGACAATATTGTACCTAAATTTGCTAATCTACATAAGCACTGATCATCACATGTTAAATAATTTTAGATTAAAAAGGTTAAAATTTCTGGTAAACTATATATACAATACATGTCATCAATAAACATGAAATTTGACAGACATTTTTAACTTACTGATAATATTTGTGTTTATACAAATCTGGGTATATAGTAAAGGTATAGCTTCTTAAGAATTTATTTCAACCTCTTGAGATCATGGATTTTACTGCTCCCATACAGCTTCAATCGATTTATTTTCATTTTAACCTATGTCTTTCTTCCGAATATGCACTGATGGAAAAAGTGGCTAATAATTAGTGTAAAATGGGTATACAGTTGAAAGAAATGACAATGCTAATTGACTGTCTGCAACTTGCAAAATAATTCATGATATTTTGCAGTCAAGATTGGTCAATAAGGGAACTAGTACCCCAAAGTAGATGGATTACATGTACTGTAGAAGAAGGAAATATAACTAAGCTGTCTCTAGAAATAGGCCAGGTTGACTAGTTGATAGGAAATACTAATCCCCTTCATACATCCACACACAGGCACATACATACACACATGCATGCACATAGAGCTAGAGAGAGATGAATTTTGTTTAATAACATTGCAAGGGACTGAGAGAAAATTTATGTTTCATTGAACATTATTAGACTTTATAAAGGAAGCTGTATTGAGAAGGGGAAACATGAAGGAGAACTAATCCATATGGAGCTCCTAATATTTTTCTGAAATATGATAGGCATTTAGGTATGTACTCTCGTAGTAGAAATAAACAAGAAGGCTAGGTTCTTGAAGAGACATTTTCCACATCTACAAGAATAATTGTGGGCAGAATTGAAACAACTTATACTCATCCCTATTCTACAATACTACATATTCTGCTAAATCAAATATAATATATAGCTTGTAGAGTATAATGGATCATTATTTACCCATGTATAATAGTGACAATGGATTTAGTAACTATCACACTATTTTTACATAATGTTTCATGTAAGAAACGGAAGCATGGACCAACCCAAGATTTAGGCTTGGGGATTGGGATATGAAACTATTTTCTCAAAAAGCATAAACAACATTTTCAGAAGAAAGAGGCTTAGTAGGGGAGATCAAGGTATTCTTCAGGATTCCTAGAAGCAAAACTAGGCATTAGCACAATTTCTTTTAACTCTACATGCACACTTAGGAAATATATTTTACATATTTGTGTTATACACATATATATATATTTGTACACATTTATTTAATAAAAAAGCAACATTTCTTTTTTGTTATAATTGTTCTTTTTTTTTTTTTCAAACCTTTATTTTATGTTCAGGGGTACAGGTGCAGGTTTCTTACATAGGTAAACTTGTGCCATGGAGGTTTGTTGTACAGATTATATCATCATCCAGGTATTAAGCCTAGTACCCAATTACTTTTCGTTATTTTTCCCATTCCTCTCTTTTCTCCCAATCTCCACCCTCCCACTCTCCCCTTTCCCCCCCACCCCCTCCCACCCCCTCCCATCCCCCACCACCCTTCCACTCTCCACCTTCCCCCCTCCACCCTCCCATCCCCCTCCCCCACCACCCTCCCACCCTCCCACTCTCCCACTCCCCACCCTTCTCCCTGCCACCTTCCACCCTCTACCCTCTCCCCCCGCCACCCTCCCACCCTCCACCCTCCACTCCCCACCCACAGGCCCCTGTGTGTGTTGTTTCCCTCTATGTGTCCATGAATAACACCATTTCTAAACACCCCCAAATAACTGCATATTCTCAAAGCAACTATAATCTGAATATCACCAATTTTATTTGTAATCCCAGCTTTCCCAACCCCTCCTGTCTCCCAAAAGGCAAGACTCAACTACACAGGAAGTTCTAAATTATTCTGGACAAGCCATGACTTAGCATTTATTGCACCCTGTTTGATTTCTCTCCTTTCTCTGCAATAAACAATCATTTTTTCTGTGACACTTTCTGAGGCCCCTAAGCCAACATTGATCCTCCGCACTTTCTTTTCCCATAGCACTCTGTTGACACTGCCAGTAGGATTATTTTAGAATATTCAAAAGTTGTAGCATTTGGAAATTAGTAGCTCTGGCTTCTGTAAGGGCCAGTGTCAAACTTTGATTAACCTTTTTTTAGTATTCATCTCACCAGCTTTGATAGGAAGTTCCACAGTAATCCATATTAAGTCCAGCACTCTTGTAACACCTTCACACATGTTCTATCAGATAAATAATAGATGCAGTGAACCTATGTAAGAATGCCTTTGCTTGTGTCAGTTACAGGCGCATGGATCAGTGACATGTTTCTTTCTAGTATGTCCCGGATCCATGTGACTATAACTGCTGTAGCATTGCCACATGCTTCATTATTATCATCTGCACACTGCAGAAAAGGAAATAGATGTTTTCATTAGGTTTTTATTTCAGAACACACGTACAGAAAGCCTTCACTCATAAAGTCAAGTCACACATACTCTATGATATGACAGATGGTTTGAATGGTTTGTATTTTTTCATAAATGAACTAAGGATAACTGAGGTAAAAGATTAAGAATGACTTCTGAGAACACTAAATAAGGAGAGAATGAGGCAAAACTCTATCTTCCTTTTTTCTCTCTCAAGAGTTCTTCAGCTGCTGTAATCAAGGTTATGAAGGTTTTCCATTATACTATAATACAACACTCCAGTCATCTGTTAAGAAAAAAGAGGTGTAAAAACTGACAGATAATATTTAGACATAGTCTAAAGAACAGAATTTAGCTTTTAGCTTTTGTTTAGGGGTTTTGTTTGCTTTTTGGTGTCTGGAGTTTTTGTTTTGTTTTTTAAATTTCCCTCCACACATAATATGTGGTTATATAATCCAAAAGTCTAGGTTTGAATCTTGATTCTATTGCTCACAAACGAACTGCCCTTGACAAAATCACCTAATTCATTGAGCCTTAGGTCCTCGTGTATAAACTGGTCATAATAATAATACCTAACTGAAATGAACAAGGTATGCTTATTTAATAATTTAATGATGACAATTAAATCCGCTACATTTTAGAAGTGCCTCTAAGGATGGTGTCTGACACATAACAGGTACTACATATGTATTTTTAAATGAAAATATAAATGTAAATTGATATATTTGTTTTATATGACTAAAATAGGACACATTTCTTAGATATTATTCTTACTGACATTTCAAGGCAAAAAGTAGTTTAGAATGTCTTAAAAAAAAGAATGTCTTATAATTAATTTGGAATATAAATAAGTATAAAGATTTAAACTGGAAAAGTCCCATCAATTGAAGTCAAGTAATGTTACTGCTATAATTGGGAATACAGGCAAAAGAGAAAAGAAAGAAGAAATGAAGGGAAAGAGATTAACAGAGAAAAGAGGGAAAGATAAATGAAGAATGAAGACAGAGAAAGGAAAAGAGGAAGGAAGGGAGAGTAAGAAACAAGATCAGCCAGGCACGGTGGCTCATGCCTGTAATCCCAGCACTTTGGGAGGCCAAGGCAGGCAGATCATGAGGTCAGGCGTTCGAGACCAGCCTGGCAAACATAGTGAAACCCCATCTCTACTAAAAATACAAAAAAATTAGCTGGGCGTGTTGGCGGGCGCCTGTAATCCCAGCCACTTAGGAGGCTGAGGCAGGAGAATCCCTTGAACCTGGGAGGTGGAAATTGCAGTGAGCCAAGATGGAGCCACTGCACTCCAGCCTTGGCAACAGGACAATGTGAGACTCTGTCTCCCAAAAAAAAAAAAAAAAAAAAAAAAAAAAAGAAACAAGATCATGTCCTTTGCATGGATATGGATGGAGCTAGAGGCCATAATCCTTAGCAAACTAATACAAGAACAGAAAACCAAACACTGCCTGTTCTCACTTGTAAGTGGAAGCTAAATGATGGGAACACATGGGCACATAGAGGGAACAATACACACGAGGGCCTATCAGAGGGCTGAGGGTGGGAGGAGGAAGAGGATCAGAAATAATAACTAATGGGTACTACGCTTAATATTTAGGTGATGAAATGATCTATACAACAAGCCTCCAAGACACAAGTTTACCTATATAACAAAGTTGCACTTGTACTCCTGAACTTAAAAGTTAAAACAAAGAACACCTAATATTCCTGAAAAAGAAGACAATCCTGAAAAGTGACATGATGAGTCAAATACTCAAGTTGCCATAAATTTTATAAGTGTTAGAAAAGCTTTATAGTAAGCAATTTATGATCTGAAAACAAATTATTTATTATAAGTATTAGAATACAATTTCAAATTACTCCACCTACTTTACCTGTAATTGGATTTTCAATATTCAAATAGTCTATTTTAAAATGTTCTATATTAATTGTCTATACAAAAGGAGGAAAGAAAATTGAGAGATTGTTAATGTGGTTTTTATAATGTATGAATTAATTAGATTATTTCATAAACCTTTTTTGCAAAGTTAGCTTTCTCTGGAAACACATAAACTTTTGAAAAGTCCATAAGCATTAATTTGTGACTTACTAATATAAATTATTCTAACGAAACCTAATAGGTCCTACTGAGTACTGTGGAATTATTCCCTACTAAATTATATATGCAAATTTTCAACAGTGTAAATTGAGCTATTTCTAAGGCACATTAAAAATATAAATAATTGTTTTGCATTTTCAAAGGTCCTTGAATATCCCTTGATTTTGCTTTAAAAGACTACATTTGAAAATTATAAATATCATAATTAAGGTAATAAATATGACATTATGGCTGGGTGTGGTAGCTGATGCCTGTAATTCCAGCACTTTTGGAGGCTGAGGTTGGTGGATCACTTGAGGTCAGGAGCTTGAGACTAAACCAGCCTGGCCAACGTGGTGAGACCGCATATTTACTAAAAATACAAAAATTAGCTAGGTGTGGCGGTGGTTGCCTAAAATCCCAGCTACTCAGGAGGCTGAGGCAGGAGAATTGCTTGAACCTGGGAGGCAGAGGTTGCAGTGAGCCAAGATTTGTGCCACTGTACTCCTACTCCAGCCTGGGTGACAGAGCAAGTCTCCAGCTCAAACTAAATAAATTACAAACATGCCATTTATATGTGTATAAATTATATTTATCAGCATTTCTATAGTCAAATATCTAAATGTTGAGAAAAGTAAAATAGCTCAGAATAGCATGAACTATGCGAGGTCTGCAGGCCCAGAGAGATATGAGCGTGGGACATCAGTCATGTCTTCACCCTTCAACACTCCACATCCCAACCCCTGCACCCACGCCTGGGGGCAATTATTTCAATTCATTTTGTTCCTGATTAGCTGCTTCACCCCTTATCCTCTTGTTTCTGGAATTTCTGATATAGAGAACAACGTATAGCTAATCAATAGCTTAAGCTATTTTTATGTAAATTCTTAGTAAACAATTCAGGAACTGCCTCTTTCTCCTAAAAAAAAAAATCACCAACTATAGCATGTTCTCACTTATAAGAAGGAGCTAAACATTGGGCACTCCTCGGAACAACAGACACTGTGAACTGCTAGAGGACAGAGAGAGGGAGGGCACTGTGGGCTGAAAGGCTACCTATTGGATATGTAAACCAAAAATAAAATTCTTAGGCCCCCAGTCATTTTAATAGACCCCTCTTCTCAGCCAAGGGCATTCCAAAGGTAACCTGAAAATATGCCTTGTTACCACCAACGCAGACCTCAGGACCAATAGCAGTGACTCTTTAAGTTCCATAAGAAATATTTACAATCTATTCTCTCTGAATCCTGCTACCTTGAGGTTTTGTCTGCATGATCAAACCTTGGTCTCTATAACCCCTTATCACAAACAATATATTCCTTTGTATGCATTCCAGGTCTTTAGATAATAACCAATTGCCAATCAGAAAACCTTTGTATGCACCTATAACCTAGAAGAACCCCACTTCCAGTTTGGAAGCCTCCCACTTCCCCCACTTCCAGTTCCACATATAACCTGGAAGTCCCTCACTTCACCTTTTCAGACTGAACCACTATATACTTAATACATATTGATTGATGTCTCATGTCTCCCTAAATGTATAAAACCAAGTTGTAGCCCAACCACCTTGGGCACATGTTCTCAGGACCTCCTGAGGTTGTGTGATGGGCATGTCCCTAACCTTGCAAAATAAACCTCTAAATTGATTGAGACTTGTCTTGGATACTTTTTAGTGTAGAAGTGCCAATATGGTTTGGCTGTGACCCACCCAAATCTCATCTTGAACTGTAGCTCCCATAATTCCCATGTGTTGTGGGAGGGACCCAGTAGGAGATAATTGAATCATGGGGGCAGTTTCCCCCATACTGTTCTCATGGTAGTGAAAAAGTCTCATGAGATCTGATGGTTTTATAAAGGATTTCCTCTTTTGCTTGGCTCTCATTCTCTCTTGCCTGCCACCATGTAAGATGTGCCTTTTGCTTTCTTCCATTATTGTGAGGCTTCCCTAGCCACGTAGAACTGAGAGTCCATTAAATCTCCTTTTCTTTATAAATACCCATTCTCAGGTATGTCTTTATTAGCAGCATGAAAACAGACTACTACAGGTGCTATGCTTACTACCTGTGTGATGGGATCTGTATCCCAAACCTCCACATCACTTAATATACACATGTTTACAAACCTGCACATATACTCCCGGTATCTAAAATGAAAGTTGAAATTATTAAAAAAAAGAACACAAACACTTGTAGCTGCCACAAATTGGAGTGTACATTTAGGAAAACTTGAATCAATGCTCCCAGGTTGTAATCTTCAAGCTTTGCCCAGATAAACACTCTATTAATTTCACCTCAGTTTCTTCTTTTTAGGTCAACAATGTCTAACATGAGAAACACTATAGCCAATTCATTATAGTTTCTACTATATTTGCCAATGAATATTTCGATTTCGCATATTTATTGATAATTACAATTAAATCATTAAATTACATGAAAAACATGTATATCATAAACAAACTGCTTTATGATATACATTTCATATTTATGAAGAATGTTTCTCATAAAATAATTACAGAACAATATTTTAGAATATTATAGAACACAAGATTATAGAAAATATAATATAGCCTAGCCTATCAAGGGCAAATTTATATCCAAAAGAATCCAAATGTTATAGATAATTTTACCAACAACATTACGTGACTGAACTAGCTTGAGAACCAAATTTCACTTTGTGTTTCCTAGTATGCAAGAGAAATGGAAAACAGGATGGGTTATGAAATTCTACTTACTAGTAAAATGAAGCATATGTATTGATAAGGAAAGCAAATGTTTTTTAATGACTAAATTGATAACAATGAATACAACTAAGAACATTGTCTTCAACAATGGATAGTCTTATAACTCATTTCCACAGCACTTTTGAAAAAGTCAATGTTATAACAAATGACTAGTGAAAGTGTGTGAAGGGTTATACTTACATAATAAAATGGCTAACATTTATTAAGCTCCTACGGTGTGGGCACTCTTGAACCACTTAAAGTATATTCACCTCTTTAAAGCCAATGACAATCAAAATAGGTACTACATGGCATTCACTTATTCAACCAAACATACTGAATACTTATTTTGTTTCAGGCACTCAGGACTTATAAGTAAACCAAACAGCAAAAAGCCTTGCCCATCATTTAAAATAAAATAGCTGAGACTTAAGAGGCTATGAAACCTAAGGTCATAGAAGCAAGTCACTTGGTGGAGCCAAGGCTTGAAACTAGTGAGATTGCTAGCCCATGCTCCTAAATGTTAAGTCAGATGTGCTTTCAATATGTAAATACATATCAGGTTTTTTTAGTAAATGTATTTCAGATGATCCAAGATCAGAATTCTTTCTGACCAAATAGGAGGGTATGTCACCAGTATGAGGGGAAAAAACAGTGGGAGAAGGCCAATTTGGAGTGAAAATAATCTCCTAGAAGCCAAAAATGTTAAGCATCCCATTTATTATTTTTTTTTCTCAAATGTCTACTGGATACCTACTCTGTGCTATGCACTGTTACAGACATCAGAGAAGTGTAAATAAATAAGATGTAATGTTTGCCTGCCAATAGCCACAGTCTTGTTGGTTGGGGTGAAAGAGATCAGAATATGCTACCCCAAAATATGCCACTTTAGCATAAGGACTATTTTAAGCTGAAGGCAATTAGAAATAGCAAACACAAGATGAAGTGTCTTCAGCAAGGCATGAATTTTCTGGTTGTAAAGGAAACTTATACCTGTAAAGGTGTCCTACTTTCTTATATCAGGGAGAAGTGAATAAGTCACCACCTGAGATGCCTTAAGGTTGCATAACAAACCTTACTAAATAGCCCTTATTTACTACACATTTCCTAGTCATTTTCCCACAACCTACTCCGGCCACCCAGGGATTAAACCCTCCTTTTCTTTATCTAGTCTCTTCCCCACACTTTATCACACTTTGTTAAAATGGGATACAGGGCCCGGGTCTAACTGCCTCTTTGGGGTATTCCTTGCTTTTATGTGAGCTGCCCCTGTTCCTCCCCAGCCCCTACACATCAAATAAATATTTATTCTTGATAATCTCTCTTTCGTCAGTATAATTTACAGGCCTCAGCCACTGAACCTAAGAAGGAAGAAAAATGCTTTTTTTTTTTTTTTTTCCTCCACCAGACAGAGGCTCAGCAGGTTTAAAGTCCATCAAATTAGGATCAATATTGGTTTTACTACACAATGTTTGGAATCTTAAACAACTTATTAGCCCACCTCCATTTTCTTATTTCTAAAATTAGATAAATGCTGTCTACTAATACTTCAAAATATCACTAAGAAAGTATGTAAGATACTACTTATAAAATGTCTGACACATAGTTGCTAAGTAAATAGCATTTTTCCCCATACTTCTATGTATGTTATTTCCATTAAACTCTCTAAGGCAGTTCTGAGGTCTTGAAAGAGCACTAGAACTTAGATTTTTGAAGATTTTAGAAAGTTTCCTTTGAATCTTGGTCATGTTAGTTTAGTAGTTGTAGCTGATAGTTACTTCATGCATTCATTCAGTCAGTCTTTCATTACGCAAATGTTTATTAAACAACTACCATTTGGTGACATCATGCTAAATATCAGGGAGTGAAATTTAGCACCTCTGCCAGGGACGAACTAAAAGTATTCATAACAGTAAGTACATAAAGGTTTTAGTAGGGTTATGTACAGAATGTAAGTAGGACACACTCTGACTGGCTTATTTGATCTTGGGTTTGTTTAGAAATTGGTGCTCCAGCAGGTGCAATGGCTCATGCCTATAACCCCAGCACTTTGGGAGGCTGGGGTGGGAAGATCTCTTGAAGCCACTAGTTTGAGACCAGCCTGGGCAAATTAACAAGACCTCTATCTCTAGAAAATAAAAATTAAGAATTAGCTGAGCATGGTGCTGTGTACCTGTAGTCTCAGCTTCTACGGATGCTGACGTGGGAGGATCATTGAGCCCAGGATTTTGAGGCTGCAGGGAGCCATGATCTTGCCTCTGCACTTCAGCCTGGGTCATAGGGCGAGAAAGAAAGAGCAAGGTGGTACCCTGAACTGGATCTTGGGAGAGGAGGAGGATATTAATGAAAAAACTGATGGAATTTAAATGATCCTAGAGTTTACTTAATGGTAATATACCAGTGAAAATATTCTGTGCTAGGAAAGGAACTTTAAGGACGCATTTTGAGGTGAGGCATTATTGGAAACCTTTCTGTCACCCATGGGGTCTGATTTGGTTGTAGTATATAGTAAGCATATGCTACAAAGTTTTTCTTTTCTTTTTCCTTTTTTCTTTTCTTTTCTTTTCTTTTTTTTTTTTTTTTTGAGATGGAGTCTCACTCTGTTGCCCAGGCTGGAATGCAGCGGTGCGATTTCGGCTCACCGCAAGTTCCTCCTCCTGGGTTCACGCCACTCTCCTGCCTCAGCCTCCCGAGTAGCTGGGACTACAGGCGCCCACCACCACGCCCGGCTAATTTTTCGTATTTTTAGTAGAGACGGGGTTTCACCGTGTTAGCCAGGATGGTCTCGATCTTCTGACCTCGTGATCCGCCCGTCTTGGCCTCCCAAAATGCTGGGATTACAGGCGTGAGCCACCGCGCCTGGCCTATAAAGCTTTTCATAGGTAAAAATACTTTTATTTGTTTTATAAAAGAAACAGTAAGTTTATGCAGATATGGTGCTAAATGAGTTATTGAGACAAATTAAACAGTTTAACTGAGCAAAAAACGATTCACGAATTGGGCAGCTGCCCCTGCAAAACAAAATAGGTTCGGGGTGACACCGTGGTGCCACTGCCGGTTTGGAAAGGATGTATGGACAAAGGAAAGCTACATACAGAAAACGGAAGTGAGGCACAGAAACAGCCAGATTGGTTACAGCTGATGTCTGGCTTGTTCAAACACAGTTTGAACAGGTGGACCCTGTGTGTGATTGAAGTATGGTTGTCGTAATGGGATGAGACTTGGCTACTTGTTACAAGAGTAGGCTATAGTCTGTTTACACATCCAGTTAGGTTACAGTTCACTATGTATGGAAAAACCTTTAGGCCAAACTTAAAACACATAAGACAGCATCTTTAGGCTAAACTTAATTCAACATTTCTGTTTCATTTCTGGCATAACTATTATATACAGAATGTAAATAGTTCTAATATATTTTAAGTGTTTCTTTATGTATGACATATTATGAGTGAACTTTAGTTAAAAATGAAATGAACATGGTAATGAGAAAAATTTACACACAAGTGATTTTGAAAACAGAATGGATTGCTTACAAATTACAGGAAATGTTATAACACAAACCAGAAGAATTCAATGGAAGGCAATAAGGGATTCTGAAATGAAAATTATAAAAGTATCAAGACCAATGAAGGTTATTTGAATATCAAAGCTATTATGCATGAATCTATGATTCTGAACTAATGTAACAAGAAAAACTACTATCTTAAAATTTAGATCATTTAATGGAAAAAAAAAATGAGAAGTAAACCAACCAGGAAGAATTTTGATAAGAAAAAAAATTGCTGAGCAATAGGTAGTAACCAAATCTATAATGATAGTTTTAAGTGGAAAATTACATTTATTGCCTTAATACATTTAAGTTACAAAATAAAATCAAAGCCCAATAAAGAATATTGGTCCTATCTTATAGAAACATGAAGACACAAAAACAAATGATTCTAACACGAATATGAGATTGCAATTGTACACATTAAAACAAAAATATAAAATAAGCTTTTGAGAATAATGTGTTATGATTGTTTGGTTATTTTATCTTTCTAAAGACACATTCCAACATTACAGTGCATTGTACCTTTTGAGAAATACTAAAACTATGGCTTTTTACTCTTAGGGATCTTGTAATCCATTTGAGTGTAATAATAAGACTGACAATATTAGTGACACAGTTTGTTTTCAAAAAGGAGGATAACCCGTGTTCCCATTCCACGTGGTTTTTTGTGATGTGACTTTGCCATGTTTCTCCTCTCCCACATTCTCACATCTTTAATCTACACTGGTCCTATGACTTGTTTTGGCCAAGAGAATGCATGCAGATGCAGAGGTGGCACTGAATGACTTCTATAGGCATGAGCTTTAAGAAATTTTAAAGCTTCCGTTCTCACCCTTGGAGCTGTGTCTTTGTTCACAGATAACATGATTGTCTATGTAGAATTACTCGAAGGACAAGGAAACAACTCCTGGAACTAATAGAGAACTGATTTTGAGATGTGTGTAAAAATAAGAGAAAAAGGGAAGCAGTGAGGGCTATTTCAACTAAGAAAGATTTGCTGAAGAGTGAATGGTCACTGCGTTTTGGAATGGTTATGTTTGACTAGGATGAGAGAGAGCATCTCTGATGGGGGTGTGCAATGTGGAGATAACCTCAGATAAAATGAGAATACTACTAGCCAGGTGTAGTGGCTCATGCCTGTAATCCCAGCACTTTGGGAGGCCAAGGTGGGTAGATCATGAGGTCAGGAGTTCAAGACCAGCCTGGCCAAGATGGTGAAACCCCGTCTCTACTAAAAATACAAAAATTAGTTGGGTGCAGTGGCAGGCACCTGTAATCCCAACTACTCGGGAGGCTGAGGCAGGAGAATCGCTTGAACCCAGGCAGCGGAGGTTGCAGTGATCTGAGATCACAACACTGCACTTCAGTCTGGGTGATAGAGTTAGACTCCATCAAAAAAAAATAAATAAAAACAAAATAAAAAAAAGAAAAGAAAAGAAAGAGAATACTGTATCTGTGGATTGGTAAAAATATTTTGACTAAAATGGAAGGAGAAATATAAGGCTAAATTATCATTATCTTTATTTTTATTCTGGTTTAGGCATTGTCCTGAAGGCTGTATAGGAATTATTTAACTTATTTATCACAAAATTTATGAGTTCACAATTATTAGAATACCACTTTTATGTATGAGAAATTTGAAGCTTAGGAAGTTAAGAACCCACAGAAATCATTCTCTGCATATCTAGTGGAGCTCCAAATTCTTACCCCAATTATGGTTTAGGCTTTACACAAGCAGTGATTTTTACAGGGCTGCTTTTGTATATGTGTGTCCGTGTGTGTGTGTGTGTGTGTGTGTGTGTGTGAGTGACAAAAAAAGAGAGAAACAGGGAGACAGAAAAAGAAAGAGACGGAGGTGGGATAGAGAGAAATAGTTTAAAGGAAGAGTATGATAGCAAAGACAGAGACTAAAAGTAGCTTGCCTCTTATTTTCATTCCTTTCCAAAGTCTAGGTATATGGACCTTCACACAGGTGATGGGTCTTGGGAAACCTCCTATGTAACTCACGGTGGCCTCCAGGAGTAGACTAATGACTTCACTGTCTAGAGAAAGAGGATACTAATCAGTTACTTTTGTTTTGTTTTTACAGTTTAAGAAGAAAAGTCTCTTAATGTAATGAAGACATTTCTAGAGAGAAGGGTTGGGAGTTTTCTAACTCTGAGATAAGCTGTCCTGGTCAAGAATTTGAGGAGCTGAATGGCACCTTTGAAGATCGTTGTGTTTATAAACTGGGAGTGCTAGGTCCTAAGAATTACCACTATTGGAGTGAACAGGTGGAAACTGTATAATTAAACTTAATATTAAGGGAATGGGGTTGCCTTCTCTCAAAACTCTTGTACATGAATAAGACAGGGATCTTAGGAATAGAAAAGTGTAGTCTACCAGACTGGGCGGAGCAAAGCCTCAGTTGCCAGTGTGGGAGTGGCTAGCTATGACTATAGTGAGAATGGTCTTCTCACTCCAGTCCTTCCCTTGGCTGTGAAAGATGGACTGCTCCCTCTGGCTTGGAATTGTGGCAGTACTGGTCTCCTTGCATAATTGAGAGTGATGGGATCAACATAGACATGTGGAATATCCTGTTAAGTTGAGACGTGAGAATATACTCATTCTGAGGAATACATTAAAGTGGATTGCTTCTATTCACTTCCCAAGTTTGTGGAAAAGTCTCTGTTTTATTATGAAATAAAGCAGTTAAAGTATATTTTTTAATCCGAGTCTGTCTATAAGACTATAAACAGGGCAGAATTTTAAAACATTTTTGTTGCTAGAGTTCCCACATCTAGAAGTGAGAGTTTTGTTTTGTTCCCTTAGCTTCTATTTTAGGACTATCTCTGGCTACGTTCTTCATAAACAGAAAAAAAGTCCACGGCATAGGCTGGAATGAGGTGCAGGCAAAATTGCCAAAGTGGACCCCTAGGTCAACGTTTAGTTGCTTCTTTAGGTGACTATGTCTACAAGTGATATTCAAAGATGGGGTTGGTCCAAGCAGTATGTAACTAATGCTATGTTCTTAGCATATGTTGCCTGTGGAAAACTAAAAGACCTGAAATTTCTAGTTACACAAAAAGAATGTACTTGGCCTAGTAGTATCTGGTTCTTCCTAAAATATTAGCTTCTTAAAAAGAAACAAAACTACACTGAACAAATACATACACTAAAATATCAAAAAGGACAGACAGTGGGCCTTTATACATATTTCTTTAAAAGGCCTATTACAGATTGAATTCTCTTTGAACAAAACATTAATATATGTTCTTTTAAAGATTACGAAATTTGATTGCTCTCCAGAGAGTTTGAAAGGAAATAGCTACTAAAAAGCTGTGTTCATTGCTTTTTGTCCTCAGAATCTAAGATAAAGAACATGAAAAAATGGTTAAATTAGAAAAGAACTCCAAATTTGCTTTGTAAAATGTTGTAGTACTTGCACTAAAGTTTAAAAAAAGGTTGAAACAATTTTTAATATAGTGCATCAAATTTCCTTAACCTCTTTTAAATATCCAGTTCCTAGTTGGAGGGAGATGTTTTGACCTTCATATTGCTCCCCCAGAATTACACTTTTGAAGTGTGCTCCATATAGCACTGCTGCTCCAAAAGAGTTCTTTAGGTATCTACGGGATGTTCAAAAACCAAAATTACCAAAGTTGGATATATTTTAAAAAGCACATGTTCTGAAGTACATTACAATGTATACTTAAAACACATAAAGTAAAATCCTAAGCAACAGAATTTTTGCATTTGTTTTTGGCATGAGATTGGTTACACACAATTGATGTTATAACAAAGTTATATTTAAATAAATATGCTTCTTAGACTGTCTCCTGTGTATATTACTTAATCCTTATCTGCTATCAAAAGAAAAATTCTAAGAGTGGGTAAAGAAGTCTGAAATTAAATAGGTTTCTCTTCAGATTTGTGTCAAACTACTGCAAAATCTCCATGTCAAAGTAAATAGAACATACTAATGGAGAAGGTGGGCTTACTGCCTGTTCTTCAAACTGCTTCTACTACATCCCAATAACTCAATTTCAAGGCTCTGAGAACAAAGCCACTGTGCAGTCAAAGTGGCTATGAGAGATGAAAGTTGTCGTAAAGTTTCTGAATTTTTTAATTAGTGGCATAATTAACCCTTACGTTTCTTAAGTTTTCCTGAATCATTCAAAATATATTATCAGGAAAGTATTATTGTATCCATTTATTTGATATTTATAGAATATGCAGGAACAGAAAAATATACTCTTTCAGGTACACATGAAATATTTAACAACATAGACCATATTCTGAGACATAAAATGAATTTGAAAAGAATTAAAATGATTGAAATCATACAATATGGACTAACTAGCAATAAAGTGAGAAAGAAAACCCAAATAAAAATCAGAAATGAAAAAGGAGGCATCATAACAAATACGACATAATACAAAGGATCACTAGAGACTACTATGAACAACTATACACCAACTGAAAACCCAGTTGAAAACCTAGAGGATGTGGATAAATTCTTAGACACATAACTTACCAAGATTGGACCAGGAAGAAGGAGAAAACCTGAATAGACCAATAATAAGTAACATGATTGAATCAGTAATAAAAAGTCTCACAAAAAAGAAAAGTACTTAACTGGATGGCTTCATCACTGGATTCTACTCAATCTATGAAGGAGAATTAATACAAATCATTCTCAAACTATTTCAAAAAATTGAAGCCGAGGGAATTCTTCCAAACTCATTCTGCAAGCCCAGTCTAAATCTAATAACAAAACCAGATAAGGACACACACACACACACACACACACACACACACACAGGAAAATTACAGGCCAATACCTCTGACAAATACAGATGCAAAATCTTCAAGAAAATACTAGCAAGCTAAATCCAGCACAGATCAGAAGGATAATACAACATAATCAAGTGGCATTTATGCCAGGAATGTGAGGATGGTTTAATATACACAAATCAATAAACATCATACATGAAATCAATATAATTAAAGACAAAAATACAATCATTTTAATAGATTCAGAAAAAACATTTAATACAATGTAATATGCCATTATATTAAAAATCTCAATAAAATAGGTGTAGAAGGAAATTACCTCAAAATAATAAAAGGCATATATACAAACACACAGTTAACATCACACCAAAGAAGGAAAAGCTAAAATCTTTTCCTCTCAGAACTGGAAAAAAGACAAAGATGCTAACACTCACCACTTGCACTCAATATAGAACTAGAAGTCCCAGCCAGAGCAATTGGGAAATGAAAATTAAAGGGTATCCACATTCAAATGAATGAAGTGAAATTGTTCCTTTCTGCAGATGACATGATCCTGTATATAGAAAAACCTAAAGATTCTACTGAAAAACTCTTAGAGCTGATAAACCAATTCAGTAAAATTGCAGAATAAAAAATTGACACACGAAAATCCATAGCATTTCTATACGCAAGCAACAAACTAACTAAAAAAAAGAGATCAAGAAGACAGTCCAATTTATAATAGTGTACAAAAAAAAAAAAAAAGAGAAAACCTAAAAGTGAATTTAACCAAGGAGGTACAAAACCTTTAAAAGGAAAACTGCAAAACACTGATGAAAAAACTGAGGAGGATACAAATGAATGGAAAGATATATTATACTCATGTATCAGAAGAATTAACATTGTTAAAATGGCCATACTATCGAAAAGAATCTGTGGAGTCAATGCCATCTCTATAAAAATACAAACGATACTCTTCACAGAAATAGAAAAAAAATCCTAAAATTTGTATGAAACCACAAAAGACCCAAATAGCCAAATAAATCCTGAACAAAATAAATATGGAAGCCTCATATTACCAGATTTAAAAATATACTACAAAGCCATAGTAACCAAAACAGCATGGTACTGGCATAGAAACATCTATAGGCTAATGGAACAAAATACAGAATGCAAAAACTAATCCGTGTATCTACAGCCAATTGATTTTTTGACAAATGTACTGAAAACACTAATTGAGGAAAGGACAGGCTCTTCAATAAATGGTATTGGGATAACTGAGTATCTCCTGCAGAAAGTAACTAATCCCCCACCTCTCACCACATACAAAGCTCAACTGAAAATAGAACAAAGACCAAGATATAAGACCTGAAATTATAAGATCTCTGGAGGCAAAGAGCGTAAATTCTTCAAGACACTGGTCTAGAAAATATTTTATGAGTAACAAAAAGTTCCTCAAAAGTACAACAAAAGCAAAAATAAACAAATGGTATCATATAAAACTAAAAAGCTTCTGCACAGCAAAAGAAACAATCAGACTGAAAGACAACCTACAGAATGAGATAAAATATTTGCAAACTCTACATCTGACAAGGGATTCACATCTAGAATACACAAAAAACTCAAACATCTAAACAGCAAAACAACTTGATTAAAAAATAGGCAAATGATCTGAACTGATGTTTCTCAAAAGAAGACATGTATATGCCCAACAAATGAAAAATTCTCAACACCACTAGTCCTCAGGGAAATACAAATTAAAACCACAATGTGATAGCATCTGACCCCAGTTAGGATGGCTATTATCAAAAAGAAAAAACGTAACCAATGCTTGAAAGGATGTGGAGAAAACAGAACTCATATACACTGTTGGTGGGAATGTAAACTAGTTCAGCCAATGTGGAGAAGAGTATAGAGGTTCCTCAAAAATTACAAATAGAACTATAATATGATCCAGCAATCCCACTACTTGGCATTTATCCAAAGGAGATAAAATGAGTATATCAAAAAGACATCTGCATCTCTATGTCTATTGCAGCACTATTCACAATGGCCAAGATACGGAATCAACTTAGGTGTCCAATAAGAGAAGAATGGATAAAGAAAATGTGGTGTATATACACAACAGAATACTATTTAGCCATAAAGAAACAGTGAAATTCTGTCATTTGTGGCAACGTATATAGAACTAATAGATATTATGTTAAGTGACATAAGCCAGGAACGGAAGGTTAAACACTATATATTCTCACTCAAATGCGGATGCTAAAAATAGCTGACCTCATAAAAGTAAAAAGTATAATAGAAGACACTAGAGGCTGGAAAGGGTAGGGAACACGGAGAGAGAGGGAGAGATTTATCAAAGGATACAATATTACAGCTAGATGAGAAGAATAAGTTCTAGTGTTCTATACCGCTTTAGGATGATTATAGTTAATAATCATATATTTTATAGTTTCAAATAGCTAAAAGGAGGATATTGAATGTTCCCAACATAATGTAATGACAAAGGTTTGAGATGATGGGTATGCTAATTATCCCAATCTGATCAATATACAGTGTATGTACTGAAGCATCACTTTGTAATAATTTACATATTATACATAAATATTTTTGTCAGTTTAAGACAATATAATTTTAAAAGTGTTATAAAATTAAAATAGAAATCAGTTACAAAATGTATTTTTTTTTTTTTTTTTTTTTTTTTTTAATGAGACAGAGTCTCACTCCGTAGCCCAGGCTGGAGTGCAATGGCACGGTCTTGGCTCACTGCCACCTCTGCCTCCTGGGTTTAAGCGATTCTCCTGTCTCAGCCTCCCGAGTAGCTGGGACTACAGGCATGCACCACCACACTTGGCTAATTTTGTATTTTTAGTAGAGATGGGGTTTCACCATGTTGGCCAGACTGGTCCTGAACTCCAGACCTCAGGTGATCCACCCGCCTCAGCCTCCCAAAGTGCTGGGATTACAGGCATGAGCCACTGCACCCAGCCAAAATATATCTTAAAAACCCCAAACGTAAAAAACAAAACAAAACAAAAAATTACAGAACAGACTTCTAAATTACCCAAGGGTCAAAGACATAGTCACGGGGAAATTATAATTTGAAAACAGATTAAAATAATAGAGAAAATAAGTGAAACTTAAAGCTGATTCTTTGTAACAATCAATAATAGTGATAAATCGTTATCCAGATTACTGACAGAAAGAGAGAGAAAGGAATGATAAATGTCAGGATAGCAAGAGGCCAGGCGCGGTGGCTCACGCCTGTAATCCCAACACTTTGGGAGGCCAAGATGGGCGGATCACCTGAGGTCAGGAGTTCAAGACCAGCCTGGCCCACATGATGAAACCCCGTCTCTACTAAAAATCCAAAAATCAGCCAGGTATTGTGGTGGGTGCCTGTAATCCCAGCTACTCGTAAGGCTAAGGCACGAGAAGCGCTTGAACCTGGGAGGTAGAAGTTGCAGTGAGTCAACATCTGACCACTGCACTCCAGCTGGGCGAGAGCAAGACTCCATCTCAAACAAAACAAAAAGGATAACAAGAGAGTACTACTAACCAATTTATGCTCCCCAAATTCAACAACTTGGATGAAGTCGACACATGCAAAGATACAAACTAATATTTACTGAAGAAGAAATAGCCTAAATAGTCCTATATCTATTTAAAAAAATAAATTGTTGGTTTAATTTCTTTCAAAAAAGTAAACTTGAGGTTCAAATGACTTCAATAGTGAATTTTTTCCAACACTGAAGGAAGAAATATTACTACCTCTAAACAATCTTCCTAACAATAAAGAGAAGAAAAAGAATTTCCAATTCATTTTATGAGCCACCATTAGTACATAGAAAACCTTGTGGAGAAATTATGTTAAAGAAAACTACAGATCAATATACTTCATGAATATGAATACAAAAATCCTTACATATCATATCCAGCAATATATAAAACATTTAGTGTATCATACCAAGTGGAGGTTTGTCAGGAATGCAGTGTTGATTTTACATTCAAAAACCAATCCATGGGGCTGGGCATGGTGGGTCACGCCGGTAATCCCAGCACATTGGGAGGCTGAGGTGGGCAGATTGTTTAAGGTCAGGAGATTGAGACCAGCCTGGCCAACATGGCAAAAACCCATCCCTACTGAAAATACAAAATTAGTCCGGCATGGTGGCACGTGCCTGTAGTCCTAGCTGCTCGGGAAGATGAGGCACGAGAATCACTTGAACTCCGGAGGCGGAGGGTGCAGTGACCCGAGATCATGCCACTGCACACCAACCTGGGCGACAGAGTGAGACTGTGCCAAAAAAAAAAAAAAAAAAAAAAAAGGAACTTATTGTAACAACAAACTAAGAAGAAAAAGTATATGCTCATCTTTACGCATGATAAAAATGATTTAACAGAATTCAATAGTCACTTATAATAAAAACCCTAGCAAACTGGTAATAGAAAAGAACTTCTTCAACCTGATAAACAGTATCTACAAAAGCCTGCAGGTAACATACTTACTGGGAAAAGACTGAACGTTTTTCCCCTAAGATTGGGAAGAAAGCAGGGAGGCTTGCTTTTACCACATTCACCTAGAGGTCCTAATCAATGTAATAAGTCTACAAAAATAAATAAATAAATGAATAAATAAAAAATTGGGGCATATAGATTGGAAAGGAGCAAACATAAAATTTTCTTTATTCACAGTAGACATGGTGGCCTATATAGAAAATCCCAAACACTTTACAGAAAAGCTGCTAAAACTAGTGAGTATAGCAAGGTCATAGGATACAAAAAGTATTCCATTATGTTTCTTTATATTAGAAATAACGATTCATGATCAAATGAAGGAAAAAGTACAGTTTAAAATACAAACAAAAATTAAAGTGAACAAAATATATACAAAATATGTGGGCTTAAAAATGCAAAATATAAAAGAGATACATTTAAAAGGCCTAAATAAATGGAGCTATATAATAGACCGATATATGGGAAGACTCAATATTGTTAGATTGTCAGTTATCCTCCAAACTGAATTATACATTCAATGCAATCTCAAATATGATCCAGCTATTCTAAAGGTTATATGGAAAAGCAAGGGATCTAGAATAGAATTAAAAAAAAAATGAGAAAGTGAAACAACTAAGGAGGACTCACATTAACTGATTTCTTTTTTTTTCTTTCTCTTTTTTCTTTTTTTTTTTTTTTTTGAGATGGAGTTTCACTCTTGTTGCCCAGGCTGAGGTGCAATGGCTGATCTTGGCTCACTGCAACCTCTGCGTCCCAGGTTTAAGTGATTCTCCTGCCTCAGCCTCCCAAGTAGCTGTGGTTACAGGCATGCACCACCACAGCCGGCTATTTTTTGTATTTGTACTAAAGATGGGATTTCACCATATTGGCCAGGCTGGTCTCAAACTCCTGACCTCAGGTGATCCGCCCGCCTTAGCCTTCCAAAGTGCTGGAATTCCAGGCATGAGCCACTGCACCTGGCTCTGATATCTGTAGTTATTCTAATGTTATGCAATGAAGACAATTTGGTGTTTGCAAAAGGACATAAATATAGACAAAGGAAATAATAGACTAGAGTGTCTGGATACAGACTCGCAAATATAAGGTCAATTGATTTCTCATGAAGGCACTAAGGCAATTAAAAGGAGAAAATATGGTATTTTTTAAAAATGTTCAATTACATATGCATATGCAGAAAAAGACTCAACCAACTTAAAATGAATCATAGACCTAAATGTAAAATATGTAACTACAAAAATTATCAAAGAAAATGGAGGAGAAAATATTTGTGACATCGTTTTACGCAAAGATATTTTATATGGCATAAAAAATACAAACTGGTCAGGAAAAACGTTGATAAATAAAAATTAAAACATTCTATTTGAAAGACACTGTTAAAATATAAAAAACAAACCACAGTGTGGGGAAAATATTTGCAAAAAAACTTATATAATTAAGGACTGGTGTGCAAATTATGTATAATGAATATAATGAACTCAATAATAGAAAACAAACCAATAAAAAACAAAACAAAACAAAACAAACTGGGCTGGGTGCAGTGGCTGACGCCTGTAATCTGAACAATTTCGGAGGCCGAGGTGGGCGGATCAACTGAGGTCCGGAGATGGAGGCCAGCCTGGCCAATATGGTAAAACCTCGTCTCTGCTAAAAATAGAAAAACTAGCCAGGCGTGGTGGCGGGCGCCTATAATTCCAGCTACTCGGGTGGCAAAGGCAAGAGAATCGCTTGAACCCGGGAGGTGGAGGTTTCAATGAGCCCAGGTCGTGCCATTGCACTCCAGCCTGGGTGACAATGAGCAAGACTCCGTCTAAAAAAAAAAAAAAAGGAGAGAAAACGAACTGAACTGTCTTCCCCAAAGAAAAGATAAGGGTGGCAGATAAGGATGGCAAACACACACATGAAAAATGTTCGGCATCATTGACCATGAGTGAATTACAGTTTAAAACTACATTAAATAAACACTACACCTATGAAAATGGCTATATTTAAAAGAGACAATACCAATTGCTGACAAATATGTAAAGCAGCTAAAACTTTTATATTTTTTGGCTAGAAATGCAAAATGGTATAACCATGTTTGTTATTTTCTCATAAAATTAAACATACAAAAATGAACATATACCATCCTACCCAGCCATCTACTCCAACATTGTTACCCAACAATAATGAATACATGTGCCTACACAATGATCTGTACATGGAAGCTTATTGCAGCTTTATTTAAAAAAAAAAGAAAAAGAAAAAGAAAAAATCTCCAATGTTCATCCCCTAGTGAGTGGATAAGCAAACAACTCTGGCACATATATAAATTATGATACAATGGAAAAATTCTCTGCAAAAAGGGGAACTACTGATACATGCTATACAACTTACAGATCTCAAGAGCATCATATTAACTGAAAGAAGCAGAAATAGCATGGGTACAAACGATATAGTTTCATTTATGTGACATTCTAGAAAAGGTCCAACTACAGAGACAGAAAGCAAAGCAGTGGTGACCAGGGTTAAGGATTGGAGGAGAATATTGATTACATCGGAGCATGGGGGTCCTTTTGGGGGCAGTGGTTACATGACTGCATACCTTTGCCAAAATTCGTAGAAGTGTACACATGAAAATGGTGAATTTCAATGCATTAAAGTATGATTTAATGAACCCAATTAAAAAAAAATTAAAAGCCCTTAAGTATAGATGATTAAAATTAGTGAAAGTGTGGTTTCACCCAGGACTGCCTGTGGATATATGAGCTAAAATGATAAAGTACCAGATACATGATTTTCAGGAAGAAATCAAAGGAGAGTGTGTTTTTGGGAGAAACCTTTCTGGAAACTGTCAACCGTGAGTGGAATGATGCTTAATGCCTCTGGAAAAATGCCAACCTCAGCACCGTGTGAATATCAGTAAGCCGATCAGAGCTGCTGAATCTTTTGGCCAAAAAAACAAAGCTGGGGCTGTTCCAGTGCTTTTTACCCTGCATTTCCCATCCTTATCTCTGCACTTCAACCACTTAATCACAATCCTTCCACATTCCCCGCCTCACTTCTTGCTACGGTGAGGTGGCTAAGAGCCACGGAACACAAGGAAAGGTTGAGGGACTGGGTGTGTTCAGTCCATAAAAGAAATGATGAGTGAAGTTAACGATTCTTATTTTCAAATATGTGAAAGACTTTCAGTAAAAGATAAAAGATATAACATTTGTTTTAAGAAGCCCTTAAGTCATAATGAGGATTAGCAGGCTTAAATTATAGAGAAAAAATCAGTTTAATATAAAGCGTTTCTAACCATTAGAGACATCTGAAAGATAGAATAACACCTCCCATTTATTGAGAAAGTGTTATACACATTATCTCTTTTAATTTTGTAACAACAGTGTGAAGTAGGCACATTGGAATTAAAACATCTGCCATTTATTGAGATAGCTGTTATACACATTACCTCTTTTAATTTTGTAACAACAATTTGAAGTACACATTACTATCTTAAAGGTATACACACTGAAATATAGCTCGATGATATAAAATACTTAAGTTTATGGAGCTAATGACCAACATAGTGAAGATTTGAACCCAGGTCTTTCTGACTTTGCTATCCCATCTTCCAGTTGGCTGCATGTGGGGATCCTGAGCTTCCCATCTTTGACTGTATGTAAGACCACTGGGTACCAGCTGACTGGTCTGTTTTATAAGAGATTCAATGGTGGATAAGCTAGATATCATCCACACACTGCTTAGATATCATCCAATGATTAGATATTATGAGATTATTTATCAGTGAATTTTCTTACTTACATAATAAATGAATATGTATTGTCCTCCCTTATTACCATCCAAGTCTTTATTTCTCTTGCATATAAAAGAAAGGCATCCTCTTTATCACCCTAAATTACCAGAGGTATGTTCAGGTGAAAGGGATGACTTCTTAGTCACTAACAGCATAACCATGCCCTTGGCAGTGTTAATGGAGTTTGCCAATGGGATAATCTGCTCTCATATGCAGATGCTGCTCCTGGCCCTGACTTGTAAAGCAGGCTGGCCAGCTGCCATCCTTCAGCACTGTGCCAACATCTGTGTGGAAGGAGGCACTTTTCCCTCCCCACTATGGAGTCCTTGCATATAACTCCAAAGGCTTAATTGGAGCACTGATGGATATTTATAAGAAAAGTTTGGAATCCTGAAAAGGGCTGATAAGAAAGTCCTTTAATGTTCGTTTCCCACCTCATGTACTCATTTTCCTCCAAGTTATTAAAACATGATGAATATATTTAATTCTTTTGGCTAATTACCTTTTATGTTTTGTGTATTAACTTATCTACTTTTTAAACACATTTTGTTATTTTTAGATGAGTGGTTTGGGAATCATAAAATTGTAAATTTTTAAGGAACATTAGCTGCCAACTAAACCATCTACTGCCTACTATGAGAAGCTCTTCTAGAGAATCCCTGAAAAAAACAGCATTAAACTTTTGCTCAAACACCCAACATATTAAAGGAGCAGGTCATTTTTGCCATGAGCTCTAGTTATGAGGAAGTTATTTTTCACAAATACCTAAATTTCATCTCCTAATAACTTCTATCATTTATTGCTCTCTGGAGCAACACAGAACTCCACTCTGCCTTTCCAAAGACAGGCCTGAAAAGTATTTATAGATATTAACCTTCCTTGACCATTTAAATTGGTTATCTCTATATATCCTGCCTAAACCTCTAACATTTAATCCTATTTGTGCTATATGGTAACTCACCTTCTAACATTCCCATAATCTTCTCTGTGCCCTTTTCTTGGATCACTGAGAATCAGAAAACTAAAATTTCTAAGACTCCCTTGCCAACAGTATTTAATCAGGTTTGGGGGTAAAATTGAAACCCATAGAATAAACAAGGGATTGGGTTTCTGGCAGCAGCCACTAGACGTACCCACAGTCAGTAGCAGGAGGTCCTGCAGCCTTAGGGGCTGTGGTGTCTCCAGGAGCTGCAGGGGAGGTGGCTCCAGCTCAGAGGCTGAGAGAGTGGGGGATTCTAGGCTCCAGCTCAAAAACTACAGCACCTTATCTCTGCCTAATACCACCTTTCCCCTTTTCCCTAGATCACATTTCTCTCCACCTGTAATCCATAGAGGCATTTGTTTTCTCGACTTGTACCCTGACGTAGGAACTAGTATCATTCTTTTCACACTGTGCATTATGACAGTTTTCTGTGTCCACACACTTACCTCACCACTGGATCAGTCATGAGAATCATACTTAGCATTTGACTCATAAATATTAGGTATGAACATTTCTCATGAATTTGCATCATATCTCCTCTTAGCCTTCTCCGCTTTAGACTATATACTTCCAGTATATTCAATGTCCCTCATAAAGCATCAATTCCAAATGTTTCATCTTTCTGATCATCCTTTTCATGCCATTGTCTCCTGTTTCAATGGTTTTTAAAAATGTCCATGCAGAAATAAACAAAACATTCCAGATATGGTCTAATAACAGACTTCAAAATGAAAAGGACAAATATTCCTTTTAGCTGAATACACTGCTTTCATTAATGCAAACTTTGTATTCTTTTTTTTTTTTTTGCAGAAATCACCTAACAGGCAAAACTCATATTAAAACTCCATTCAAACACCAGCCCTATAACTTAGCTCAGAATTCTACACTCTCAAAATAATTTCAGTTATTCCTTCTTTGATCTTTACCATTTGTAAATTTAATGCGCTGCCATTCTATGCCTTCATTCGAGATATTGCAAGAATGTTGAACAGAAAATCTAAATGCAGAGGACGCTATGCAAAGTTGGTGAATCTAGCCTCACTCTGAGCCATAAGTTAGAGGTACCATTATCACTCTCAACTTCATTACCCCCTTACACTGAATGTTCCCAACTCTCGACAGTTTCACTAGTTTCTCACTAGTCAACAGTCTAGAAATTTAAAAATTATTTTAAATATATTTATTGTACATGCATATATTTATACATGCTTGAATGTATGTTTTACAGGCTGAAATTTATTTTTAGGATTTGGCATTATTGGTTTTTTTAATGATGAACTTACTTTATCAAAAAGAAAATAATCATAGTTACCACTTTTTTGTTATCGTTTATATTTAATAGAATTAAAATTCCTAGCTATTTTGCATTCTAAAAGGTTTCCTTGACTAATCTTTGCTTTTAAAATTAGACTCTTTTTGACAATGAAGATCATTGCTACAATGGATATATGGTTCATGGAAGTCCCTGTAGGAGGTCTGTACTTCAGATCTAAGAAATACAGTCCAAAATCCCAAAGAAAAAACAGTTATGGCAAAAAACTAGTAGTTTAGAGAACAAAACCAGTATTCAAAGATAAGAGGCTCAAAATCTAAGAGACAAAATTTGGTATCCATGCAAAAGAATAGAGAGAGAAAGAGAGAAACAGAGAGACAGAGAACGACAGAGACAATGTGGTTAAAGAAATAAGAGAGCAACTCAGAAAACTTGCTTTTTCAAGTAGCTACTAGAAATAACATCCTCCACCAGGTACCTGAAGGGAGGCAAAGAAAGAAAACCCAGGCCTTTTCTCTCATAAAGTTCATTAACTATTTGGAAATCTGTGATTGACTCACATGATAAGTTAAATCTGCAAAAGCAAACTTTCCATATCAATGTGAGACCACAGTAAAGATCTGTAAAGCAATGCCATAGAGGTAGGTTGGAATACCAAGCAAATGATAAACAGGGTGAAAGCTCAGGAGAAGAATATGCCATCTATTGGTGGATTAGTTAAGGAACAATTTTTGTTAGAAGTCAAGCCCAAATTGAGGATAAATGAGATCTTAATATGTGAGGCTGTGAGGATCATTTTAGTTGAGCAAGTATATATGTATTTACACACACAGAGAGAGCTACAGAGAGAGAGAGAGGACAAAAGGATAATTGCATGTCTTCATTAGTAGCTTAATCTGTTTGCAGCAAAGTGATATTATATGAGTCAAAGTTGCAATGAGATATGCACAAAAAGAGGCATTGAATTGGGATCTCAATGTAGAAAAAATTGTTTCATCTAAAGGCTATGAGAAAATGTTGAGGCTTTTTAAATAGGAGATTGACATAATAAGCCATAATACTTTTGTTTTCTATCTTGATTACTTCAGTCTTTAGGGCAATCCTTCTAGTAGTAAATATTAATTGATTAAGGTGTTTATAATTTGCCTTTTGAAGTCAGAAATCAAGGAAAATATTTCAAGAATATTTTTCCAAAGTTGACATACTTTAGTCATCAGTTCACAGCAGACATCTGAGAGGTAAAGTCTTGGCAAAGCCTACCTAACGCCTTTAACAACAGCTGCTTTTTGTGTTTCTCACATTGGCACACCTGTTAAGCCACTCAGCCCCTGTCTGTTTGGGAAACCAACAGACTGATCCACCCTAGGGAAAGACAAAATCTCATCCGTATGCTTACAATTGGCCATTTAGTAAAATGTGAAAGTAAATTGCCTCAGTTTTGTTTGCTGAATTTGACATGGATCAGTGACAATTTCTAACACTGAGCGGTTTCACAGATATATTGTTTCAAATTTTTGTTTTTAATACACCTGATTTCTTTTTTTTGTTACTTCTAATTTTCATGATTCAGTGATTTGAAAGATGAAATGAATAGTAATGAAGATGAGAGACAGTTTTACTTAGTTCCTTTGCCGGGTGAAACTGTTTGGAATGCACAACGAGTGTGTGTGCAATGATCTTCGCAGATGGAAAAGAAAGGGTAATAAGAGATGAACTTTGGCCTTCAGCCAAAAGACCATAAAGGTTGAAACATGCAGAACCAGTCAGAATGATTGAAGGTTGTTTCGGTGTTTAACGGGGTTGCGGTTTTACTCTGTGGTTTGTCTTTAGCACGGGATAGTAAATTACAAATTTTTGAACACTGCCTGTTTGCCATCTGTTTTTGAGAAATTATAACTGATAACAGACAATACAAAAGCATGACCTTGCTATGCTTCAGTGGAAACCACCCAAACAAAACCTATCCCATTTTTTTTTCCTATTTCTAGAGAGATGCTCAGAGAAGACAAGGAAAGAAAAGTACACAGACCATCGTCCCATTAAATTTTATTTTATTTAATCAAGAGGAAATCATAGAATACTGGTCTTATGAGGATTCTATTTTACAATTAGCCATACATTCGTAAGAGAGAGTTTTCATGGATATCTTTAAAAGGACTTAACAGATAAATAGAAAATCAAATAGCAATACATTTTCCAATGCTATTTGTCAGAAACACCTGTTGTACTACATTAGACTCATTATTCATGTTCAATTTATTTTAAAAAGGTAACATGTAGGGAGATCAATTATTTACTGTATTCACAAGCATGGATGATAACTGGCATTTTTCTGTTTCCAAAAATGAAGTACACCTTAGAATGGAAAATACATTCATTATGGATGATTTTTGAAAGAATATATTTGTAGACAAAGCAAAACAAGGCATGATTTCAGGCACTGACAGTAATATTGAAAATAAAGATATATTTTTCTTTCTTTTTTTTTTTTTTTTTTGGAGACAGAGTCTCACTCTGTCTCCAAGGCTGGAGTGCAGTGGTGCCATCACAACTCACTGCAACCTCTGTCTCCCGAGTTCAAGTGATTGTCCTGCCTCAGCCTTCTGAGTAGCTGGGACTACAGGTGTGCACCACCATACCTGGCTAA
The DNA here is from genome assembly GCF_028858775.2 of Pan troglodytes. NCBI lineage: Eukaryota > Metazoa > Chordata > Mammalia > Primates > Hominidae > Pan > Pan troglodytes. The sequence continues at coordinate 161,812,634 of NC_072404.2, read as the reverse complement.
TTTTTTGTATTTTTAGTAGAGACAGGGTTTTGCCATGTTGGCTGGGCTGGTCTTGAACTCCTGACATCAGGTGATCCACCTGCCTCGGCCTCCCAAAGTGCTGGGATTACAGATATCTTTAAAAAATGTGACATATTCAGAGAATTATGTTCATTTCACGTATTGTGACTTATAACTTGAATATACTTAGTATAAACTAGGCTTATAAATTTATAATTATATAATCTATAAGTTAACATGCTATGTTGAGAGATATCATTACAGATTTCTCATGAACTTACTTGCCTATTAGGTAAAAGGGATTTAATTTTTCTAAGAGATTATAGCAGAGTATTTAATTTTATAAAAGATCCACTTAATTTTCCAATTAAAATATCCATAAATGCATTTTGGATTTTCATCTAAGCTGCTAATAATATGATCTCATAACAAATGCCTAAAACTTACTTCAGAACTCATGAAAAATGACTTGTAATTGAAACTGCTTCAAAAGTACAAAAAATCCCTAAAATAACTGTTTCTATAACAAGCCAAAGACATTATTTCTTATAACTTCATACCACAATCATTTCATTCAGGAAAGTGATGTATTAAACAAATACAACATAAACATTAAATTATGCAACCAAATCACTATATGGGACTAAATTCAGCAACTGCTACAACCACAAATTATGCAACTCCAAGTATTTTTGACTATTTCTGTGTATTACAGATACAAATAATATTCTTCTTAATCTTTAATATTTATGTCATTTTGTGTAACTGCAATTGCTTTCATGTGAATTGTCTCATTTATTTCTGGGAAGCCAAGCTATTAGTCTACTTGTCTTTCAATAGAAAGGCACATTCTAAGGTGAGTTACAAGTGCTACAAACACCACACAACTCAATATAATGATGCAGACTAGGGAAACCACACACATTCGTCAGTGTAAACACAGGTGACCTACGTATACCAGGCCATCTATCTGCTTGGAGCCGCCGTCCTGCTGAGACTGGCCCAGCTCCCTGACAGTAAATCTTTACGCCATTATTTTATCCTCTGTGGCTGACAAGACATCTCATGCTGTGAGGAGCCAAATGTTTATGTGCAAGGACATTGTGTCCATTATTGTTATTAGAGTTCTACCCCCATGCATTCGCAAGCAACATTAAAGACCAAATGGGTAAGAAAAAGAGTTTCTCCTGGGCCTCAGCTTTACAAACCAAGCCCAGTTTCTACGGAATATGTAAAGGATTTTTTTTAATATACAAAGAACTGTTCTGGGATTATAATTTCTTACCCAACAGTCAGTGGAAAAGCAACAAACTTACAAGAGGGCAGTAATAAAGCACTAGATAAAGAGTCCAAGGAAATGATTCCTACTTCTGCCACTAACCAGTTATGTAATCCTAGCAAATACCTTACCTTGCTTCTTCCTTCTCTTCTTCTGCTTCTTTCCCTTTTAATGAGAGGTTTCCTTTCAGCCAAAAATGTATTTAAGGACTAAATGATCTATAATGCCCCACCCATGTTTCTATAAATTAACTTCCAAGATAACATCCAATACTTCCTAAGATGATTTTCCCAAGTCATGATGATACAAGGGTACTGAAGAAAACTTTGAAATTGTTTTGAATTGGAACATTTTTCCTAGTCATTGACCATCATATTAGCATTCAACTATGGACTATCAGGTCTAATTTTAAAAATGTAACATTCCTTTTCCAAAAGACACTTTGGGATTTAGTATACTTTTCAAAGAGTAGTTTACATGTATTGGTAAGAGTCAATACAAATGTTCTATTGTTATTAAACATAGAGACATTCTCTGTAGATTGAAAATTTATACACAGTCTAGCCGAGAAGCTCCATGAAGGCAGTGACCATGAATGTCTTGTTCGCTATTATATTTTGGGGTGCCTAAAATATGACACACTGCAAAGGCCCTATAAACATTGATAATAAAAATTAAACTACAATGACTATCAGTAAAGGTGCAGAGTTAAGAACCAAAGAGATAGCTCTGTGGAATCATTAGCTCATCTGGAATCAGGAGCTGGCAACACTGAAGAATGACTACTTTCTCTGTGACTCGAGGAGTTAAGGAAACTTTAAAATGGATCAAAATAGAAGCAGACTCTTTAGTGAGAAAGAAAAGAGCGTGAGCTGGCAACCTCTCAATTTTCATCATTTTTTTCATCTGTAATCACCTGAACAGAATTTCTAGCTTTATAACTCATAGTATGCCTTGTAATAAAGCAAGTTACATTTTATTTAAAACAGAGGCTGTGAATAGTAAGCCCTGCTGACTAAAAAGGAAAGGCTTTTTCAACCATATTGGTTCCAGAAAGACTCCGCAGTCTCTGGATGGAAGCAAGATAGTGACAACATAAGGAAGTTATCCAGCCTTCTTCACGACAACGAAGTCTTCAAAGCTGATGAAATACAGTTGCCTTCTTTTTCCTCCCAACCACAAAATTATAATGTCAAATCAAAATAGACTGAAATGATCCAGTCTCTTTACTTTATTGTAATTCTACACTTTGATTTCTGTCATGATCTATTTGGTCTGAAAATGTCTATATATTCAAATTCCCATTTCTACTACTTCTTGAAGTTCAAAGTTATTTTTAATGACTTGTCTTACTGTGAAAGAAGTCTATAATATTCTATTTCTCTTCCTTTAAGAATACATCAGTCATTAATAATAACCCAAATTGGAAACACATCTCCAGAAGTAAAAAGATTGTTAAAGGGGTCGTGACAGTAAAATTTTTCAGTGAAGTCAAATGTCTTGAAATCCTACTTACTAATCATACCTGTCAAAAATCTCTTGTTCAAAGTTTCAGAGGAATTTACACATTAAGCAATTCTGAAAGCAGTTTGGTAATGTGCCCACATCGCAAATAAATAATGAAAACGGAAGTAGCCCACAGTGAGATAATCAGAGAACCAACAGTCGTAGGTCTATTTCCCAAAAGCCCCATGTCCTTGATAAATTCATTGTGTCATTCAGAAAATGTTCCTCTTTGAAGTAACTTTATATTACACTAGGAAGGCATTACCAGTTTGCCATTTTCTTGTGTTAAAATTAACACAAGTAATTAACACTAATAAATGTAGGTGGCTTTAAAATGGGGTTAATTTTTTAATAACTGAATTTAACTTTTTTCTTTTCTGTCCTTGTTTTGGAAGCATTTTGGGAATTTCCTTTTGCATTGTTGTTCAATTTATCGTTATTTCTAATTGTTATACTTTTTCACCTTTAAAGTATCCTTCTTCACATACTTTATTTTTATTGCTCTTCCCACCATTTGTGCTTTTTAAAATATTTTATTAGGATAGCCAGCCTATCATAATATAAGCCCATCCATTGTGTGCACGTGGTCTGAGTCTGTTATTTGAAAAGGTTTTTACTTAGTGATGACAAAAGATACTTTACTGTGACAGACAATGGTTTTGCATGAAAACCCACATACAAATTTCAGAATAATATCTAGCATTCGTGACACACTATCTCAACCTTGCAATTTATGCCCAGATGAATTAGTTCATTGGTTTTTGTAGCCAGTGTCTAAGGAAGGGAGTGACAGCAATAAGAGAATATCATAATGTTGTTTCCACTCAGGAACTGCCTTATTCTTATCTTGGTGTACTATACAGATAACAGTTTCTATCTCATAATATAAACAACACTAAGAAGAACTTCATAAAATGTGAAATTTCTGAGTTGTTAGTAATTCAATGTTCAACATTGTAAGACAAGAGCAAGTTTTTTCCCCACATGTCCATACCAGTTTATACTATCAATAACAAAGTACGTAAGGTCCTATTATTGCGTATCATCACAACCCTTGGTCAGTCTTGTTATGTGAAATAGCATCTTATACATTTTAGTTAGGTTGTCCTAATTACTAACAAGGTTGAGTGACCCTTCGTTTGTTACAGGCTATTCTTGTTTCCAACCTGTTAAGGGTTTATTATGATCCTATGTTTTTCCTCCTTGAGTCAAAAGAGTTGTTTATAAATTCTGCATAATAACACACACATTTCTTGTGCTTTCTGATATTTTAAAATACTGTCTGTCCACTAAGCTGCTCTAAAAAAAATACTCAATTTTTCAGTTTTTCACTTACTACCCACTCTGTCATGAGCTCAGAGAATGAGTTAAGAGGGTTTAGAATTCTCCCTGATTTCCTGTGATCTCAGTTATGTACTAGAGTGTGATAGTCTGTTTTATGGAGAATCTAGTTGTTCTTTAAAAAAAAAAAAATTCACTATGTTGCCCAGGCTGGAGTGCAGTCACTATCCACCAGCGTGATCATAGCTCACTGCAGCTTTGAACTCCTGGGCTCAAGCAATTCTCACACCTCAGCCTCCTGAATAGTTGCGATACAGGTGCATACCAGTCCATCTGGCTGTTTTCTAATGAAAGGAATCTTCAGAGTAATTTATCTCCTATACTTTGTAAAGCTACAATTCTGTATATCTGATTATTAACACTATATCATTTTATTTTTCCATTTAATTCAGATGTATGACTTACAATGTACTCTTTCTATTATATCGATGGGGTGAAATAATCAGATTTTATATATTTCTTTATTATACTTTAAGTTCTAGGATACATGTGCAGAACCTGTAGGTTTGTTACACAGGTATACAACTGTGTGGTGGTTTGCTGCACCCATCAACTCGTCATCTACATTAGGTATTTCTCCTAATGCTATTCCTCCACTAGCCCCCCACCCCGCAACAGGCCCCAGTGTGTGATGTCCCCCTCCCTGTGTCCATGTGTTCTCATTGTTCAACTCCCACTTATAAGTGAGAACATGTGGTGTTTGGTTTTCTGTTCTTGTATTAGTTTGCTGAGAATGATGCTTTCCAGCTTCACCCGTGTCCCTGCAAAGGACATGAACTCATATTTTTTATGGCTGTATAGTATTCCATAGGGTATATATGCCACATTTTCTTTATCCAGTCTACCATTGATAGGAATTTGGGTTGGTCCAAGTCTTTGCTATTGTGAATAGTGCTGCAATAAACATATGTGTGCATGTGTCTTTATAGTAGAATGATTTATAATCCTTTGGGTATATACCCAGTAATGGGATTGCTGGGTCAAATGGTATTTCTGGTTCTAGATCCTTGAGGAATCACCACACTGTCTTCCACAATGGTGTAAGACAAATTACACTCCCATCAACAATGGTGTAACTAAATAACACTCCCACCAGCAGTGTAAAAGTGTTCCTATTTCTCCACATCCTCTCCAGCATCTTTTATTTCCTGACATTTTGATGATCACCATTCTAACTGGCATGAGATGGTACCCCACTGTGGTTTTGATTTGCATTTCTCTAATGACCAGTGATGGTGACTTTTTTTTTCATATGTTTATTGGCCACATAAATGTCTTCTTTTGAGAAGTGTCTTTTCAGATTCTGTATATTTCTCTCTAAGATCTTTAAGACTATGGTTTGGGAAATAAATAGGAATATCCCAAGAAATAGGAAGAGAAAAAGCCTGTTGGAATATTACTATAATAGCCCAGAATAAAGATTATGGAAATTTAGACTAAAATAGCATCACTAAAAATGGAGAGAAATGAGCAGAATTAAAGGACCCATTTCCTATTGAGAAAGATGTAAATTTTTGAAAACGTTTTAAATGAGTCTATTTAATAAGATGGTTATTCATACACAATATTCAGAATAATTTCCAGTTTCTTCCATTTATTTTGGAATTGCCACTGAGGGGAAAAATCACAAAAATTTAAAAACAGCAGTGAAAAACTCATGTTTTCATTTCACTGAAGTTTGAAATAATGACAATATGTAGCTATATCAAATTAATCCTCTGGCATTTATCATGAACTTACATCATGTCACATGTGTCATAAGTTCTACTACTTTACACATTCATCACACCCAGTAAAAAGAAAATATATCAAGATATACTGCAGAAGCTGTTCATTACCATTTTAATAGAGATTGCTGTTGATCAATAAAACTTGGTTCTATTATTGCTCCAGGTATTCAGCTAAATTTATCAGCTAGAAGACAGATCAGCAGCACAATATCTTGAAAATAGCAGTCATTCAATATATATTTATTAAGTTGTATATAAATCCCTTTCAAGTTACAAATGATTATCTAAAACCATAGAATATTCATCTACCAAATTTTCATTTGGCAATGTAAAGAGGCAATGTTTCCTTAAGAAATCCACTTTGGTCTTCATTTTCAGTTTACTTTTTTGTTTATCCTAGTGACATTCTGAATTGCTTTTTAAAATTTTTTTCTGTCTTCTTCTCTCTACTACAAAGCAAGAGCGGTATTTCCCATCATCTGTCTGCCAACAATTAGATTTAATATGATTAAATTGGGAATTATCCTATGAACTATGGTAATCAGCCACTTCTCTCCTCTGTTGATTTGATTCATTCCTATTCTTCTATTTCCATTTTAATAATAATTTTATCATTTCACATTAATTTGCTTCCAATAAATTAAATTAAATGCATCAAAGGGCCTCAAAGCAAATTATCTTTTTGCTATGTCAGGTCTTAAAGATCCAAAATATGATTGTGTTTTTTGTTCTGTAGGTTATAAATATGCATTACACACTGGGGAAAAACACTTTAAAATTAATTTTTCATTGCTTACAAAATATCTGAGAATTTCATCTAGGCCCAAAGAAGTTTTAACATAAATCTATTTGGTCTCTTAGACTCAAAATCTTCATACATTTATAATATAAGAAAATATTAGTTTTTTAAAAAACATTTAAAGAAGCATTGCATAATAAAAAATTTTCACAGCATAAAAATCTGGTTTGTAGACTTTTTGCTTTGCAGGTAAAAAGTTTTTCTAATTAAAAATGACCCCAAGCTATGGGTTTTATTATTTTTTTCCTGATTATAACTACAAAGAGAAAAGCCATTTCCTCATAAAGTTTGAAAACGTTCACTTCTTTCCTATGGGGAAAATATTCATGTTTTCCCACCCCCTGTATGCTTGGAAAATAGAAATGTAAAGGCATAAAGTTTGTTCCAAAGGATCACTTGAAAATAACTTATTTAAAACACAAAATCTACCTTATGAAAGGTATTAAGGGTTACATTTAAGTCCCTGAAGTGGTCTGTGTACCCAAGAAGTAGAGAAATATAAAAGCATTTTATGAGAGAGGTTTATCCAACCCGTGATAGGGAAGCCTCATTTTCATGTGCAGTCCTGGCTCCAGGTCAGGTGAGGAAATGACTGTAGCCAGATCCAGGGTCTGATGGGATAAGAATTGTGGTACGTTGGGTGATGAGTTGGAAAGGTTGGGAGCTGAAGCTGAAGAGTCAAAGCTGCACTTAAGTCTCCATAAATTCATGGAACTGCTAAAGTAACTGTGGCATGTAAATATAAAACATGTTCTTTATACACGGGAACCCTTCTTAGGATGACTATAGATTAGTAGAGTAAAAGATTTCTTTAAAAAATCTCTAATCCAAAGAATAGGTAAAGAGATATGAAAGTTGACAGGAGAGAATGATTGCTTCTAACTGTTGGGATCAAGAAGGTCAAAACGGAGTTTGAGCCTTGGATTTCCCGTGCTGCATTGTTTATCAAGTAAGACCTTATGTTTTTCTTTTCGCAGCCACCATGCTGAACCAGTCTGCCAACACTTGTTGCTTCCCAGTGATTTCTCTTTATCACTGCTCATGAGGAATAAGACAGAATTTTAAACCTTTTTAAATACACTTTGTAACAAGATTAAACAATTAATGTTTTATAAGATTTTTAATGGCCTAGTAACAACCAAGAAACAAGAGAAGTTTGAATATTATATTATGTTTTCAGTTATTTGTTTTTTTAACATAAACCCTCAGACAAGATTCTTATAAAGATACTGAACTTTTCTTTCTTTCAGTGTACACCACGGACTAATATAAGATTATTTTTTTCTTCTCCTTCTTAACAGAAGGATATCATGCTCAGATTTTCTGGCCATTCTTTAAAGGAAATGGGGTGAGGAAAGGAGCTCGAGATAAAGTCCAGAATGGAGCCCTAAAGGTTGCTGTCAAACAGCGAGGGAGCCAATTTGGACTGAGATGCTGTAGCATTGCTGGATTCCTCCTTCTCTGGAGGTAGAAACAGCTCCTGGGATTTACCTGCCTCTTGTTATCCCTTTACCCATTGGCACTACAGACTCTGCCCTCAGTCAAGCCTCCGATGAGACAAGGGCATAGGGCATATGGCCAGGACTCCCTGTCCTCTTGTGACCATTGATATTGTGCCCCACCTCAGAGCCTTTTTGGCTGAAGAATCGTTGCCCATTGTTTCTCTCCAGGGTGTTCTAGGATTTTTCTTTATAATTTGTCCTGTGTCATACTGGCTTGGATTCCATTTAATTTTTGCTCTTTTTCCCCATTCACCAGCACTGTTTCACTAGGCGACTCTTGTCTTGACACCTTCTTTCTGGCACACTGGCTGCAGGTCACAGAACACCAGCTTCTCTTGCATGTGATTATCATGAACAGGTTAAATATCTTTGTAGAACTGATGACTCAAGACTCCACTATAAAATTAAATATTGGCCTGGCAAGTCTATTTAGTGTGGATAACAAGAATGGTTTTAATCAGAAACTGAAACATTATCCCAGAAAATTTGAGAACTATGTCCACCAACAGAGGAACTTCCAGAAATGTACTTAAGGATGAATTAGCTTCCTCAATTATAAGTTTAAAATACACATATTTAACTACTGTGTGTATATATACTTTTACCTATAATGTATATTTATGTTATGTAATTTACAGCTTATATGTTATACATTACTGTTACTATATATTATACTACTTATACAGATTTATTTATACCTGAACCCTCTGAAAATTTTAATGTAAATAATTAAAAATAATGGTTTGTTCTAATTTATATACACATAAATACACATGTGCACGTGCACACACACGCAAACTAGTGAGCGTTCGCATATATTTCACAAAGCTATGGTATTTAAGCACAGAAACAGACAATGAACATGTTCAAGCTCCCTTCTCGAACATGTTCATGAACTACATTATGTGATTTTCTAAAAGGAGGATTTTTCTAAGCTTTATTTTGCCAGGCTTTTAAGCAAATATGTTTTCACCTTTACAAGAATGGGTGAGGCGTACTTAACCATGGCAAAGCACTTGTAAAGTGTGAATACAAGACTATAAATCATTAATGTGAATTTAATGTTGGAAACCTTTTCACTAAAAGTTTTAACATAGTAATTCGTCACCTGTAACAGTGACATATGTGACTTTTCCCATAGCTTAATATGTAATTTCAGACAGTATCTTTAGATAAAATATAGTTCAGAGAGCTCACAGGAAAAAAGAAATTGCTCATTTTGAAGTATATTACCAACACTATTGAAGAGAGACAGATCTGGAAGTCAGTGCAGCTTGAGTTCCCCACCCTAACCACAAACACCCACATAAACATATACAAATTCACACACACACACACACACACTGGGTAGCTTAGTTGAGACCTGACTCCACAGATCTGACTTAAGAACATATAACTCTGTGGATACACTAAAAGCCATTGTATTTCACAGTTTCAATGGGTCACCTATATGGTATGTGAATAAATATATCTCAGTCAAGCTGTTAAAAAGAATACAGTTATGCAGCCATTAGATGCCAAGTGCCCCTCACCCCCATCTCCAACAAGATACCTCCTCACTTCCTCAAAAAGTTTTTGTTGTTTCATATCCACAGGGATGTTCCCTGCTCTCATTTTTCATAGATACATATTATAGAACATGACGGGATAGAGACCCTTCTCCACTGGCACTGTGGCCAGGGGGTATGCAGACCCTCTAAGCCTGACATAGAATGAGGGATGAGAATCGAGGTTATTATATGTAATCTACTACTTATTTAAGTTCTCTCCAGCCCCCAAGCAATGATCTTCCTTCTATCTGCACTACCTATGACTAGTGTTATAACTCTGTGCCTATGGCAAGAGTTTCGAATGGCAACCGTACCCATGATTTTTTTCTTGTGATACACACATTCATTCATTATTCATTCAGGGAATTGTAAATGAGATAGAAGAACAAATAAGACAGACACCTGTCCTGATCTTTGGGGCTTATATTATCAAAGTACATATCAGTGCATCCTCCAAGCCCTGCTTTTAGAAGTACTTGCCTATTTTAATAAATGATTTTTTAAAATTTCTTTTTAAAAAATTTTCTGGTCTAAAATTCTCTTTTTTGGTTGTGTCTCTGCCTGGCTTTGGTATCAGGATGATGCTGGCCTCATGAAATGACTGAGGGAGGATTCCCTCTTTTTCTATTGATTGGAATAATTTCAGAAGGAATGGTACCAGTTCTTCGTTGTACCTCTGGTAGAATTCGGCTGTGAATCCATCTGGTCCTGGACTCTTTTTGGTTGGTGAGCTATTGATTATTGCCCCAATTTCAGAGCCTGTTCTTGGTCTATTCAGAGAGCCAACTTCTTCCTGGTTTAGTCTTGGGAGGGTGGATGTGTCGAGGAATTTATCCATTTCTTCTAGATTTTCTAGTTTATTTGCGTAGAGGTGTTTGTAATATTCTCTGATGGTAGTTTGTATTTCTGTGAGATTGGTGGTGATATCCCCTTAATCATTTTTTATTGCGTCTATTTGCGAATTTTAGACCAATATCCTTGATGAACATTGATGCAAAAATCCTCAATAAAATACTAGCAAACGGAATCCAGCAGCACATCAAAAAGCTTATCCACCATGATCAAGTGGGCTTCATCCCTGGGATGCAAGGCTGGTTCAATATACGCAAATCAATAAATGTAATCCAGCATATAAACAGAACCAAAGACCAAAACCACATGATTATCTCAATAGATGCAGAAAAAGCCTTTGACAAAATTCAACAACCCTTCATGCTAAAAACTCTCAATAAATTAGGTACTGATGGGACGTATTTCAAAATAATAAGAGCTATCTATGACAAACCCACAGCCAATATCATACTGAATGGGCAAAAACTGGAAGCATTCCCTTTGAAAATGGGCACAAGACAGGGATGCCCTCTCTCACCACTCCTATTCAACATAGTGTTGGAAGTTCTGGCCAGGGCAATCAGGCAGGAGAAGGAAATAAAGGGTATTCAATTAGGAAAAGAGGAAGTCAAATTGTCCCTGTTTGCAGACGACATGATTGTTTATCTAGAAAACCCCATTGTCCAGCCCAAAATCTCCTTAAGCTGATAAGCAACTTCAGCAAAGTCTCAGGATACAAAATCAATGTACAAAAATCACAAGCATTCTTATACACTAACAACAGACAAACAGAGAGCCAAATCACGAGTGAACTCCCATTCACAATTGCTTCAAAGAGAATAAAATACCTAGGAATCCAACTTACAAGGGATGTGAAGGACCTCTTCAAGGAGAACTACAAACCACTGCTCAAGGAAATAAAAGAGGATACAAACAAATGGAAGAACATTCCATGCTCATGGGTAGGAAGAATCAATATCGTGAAAATGGCCATACTGCCCAAGGTAATTTACAGATTCAATGCCATCCCCATCAAGCTACCAATGACTTTCTTCACAGAATTGGAAAAAACTACTTTAAAGTTCATATGGAACCAAAAAAGAGCCCGCATCACCAAGTCAATCCTAAGCCAAAAGAACAATGCTGGAGGCATCACACTACCTGACTTCAAACTATACCACAAGGCTACAGTAACCAAAACAGCATGGTACTGGTACCAAAACAGAGATATAGATCAATGGAACAGAACAGAGCCCTCAGAAATAACGCCACATACCTACAACTATCTGATCTTTGACAAACCTGACAAAAACAAGCAATGGGGAAAGGATTCCCTATTTAATAAATGGTGCTGGGAAAACTGGCTAGCCATATGTAGAAAGCTGAAACTGGATCCCTTCCTTACACCTTATACAAAAATCAATTCAAGATGGATTAAAGATTTAAACGTTAGACCTAAAACCATAAAAACCCTAGAAGAAAACCCAGGCATTACCATTCAGGACATAGGCATGGGCAAGGACTTCATGTCCAAAACACCAAAAGCAATGGCAACAAAAGCCAAAATTGACAAATGGGATCTAATTAAACTAAAGAGCTTCTGCACAGCAAAAGAAACTACCATCAGAGTGAACAGGCAACCTACAAAATGGGAGAAAATTTTCACAACCTACTCATCTGACAAAGGGCTAATATCCAGAATCTACAATGAACTCAAACAAATTTACAAGAAAAAAACAAACAACCCCATCAAAAAGTGGGCGAAGGACATGAACAGACACTTCTCAAAAGAAGACATTTATGCAGTCAAAAACACATGAAAAAATGCTCATCATCACTGGCCATCAGAGAAATGCAAATCAAAACCACCATGAGATATCATCTCACACCAGTTAGAATGGCAATCATTAAAAAGTCAGGAAACAACAGTTGCAGGAGAGGATGTGGAGAAATAGGAACACTTTTACACTGTTGGTGGGACTGTAAACTAGTTCAACCATTGTGGAAGTCAGTGTGGCGATTCCTCAGGGATCTAGAACTAGAAATACCATTTGACCCAGCCATCCCATTACTGGGTATATACCCAAATGACTATAAATCATGCTGCTATAAAGACACATGCACACATATGTTTATTGCGGCATTATTCACAATAGCAGAGACTTGGAACCAACCCAAATGTCCAACAATGATAGACTGGATTAAGAAAATGTGGCACATATACACCATGGAATACTATGCAGCCATAAAAAATGATGAGTTCATGTCCTTTGTAGGGACATGGATGAAATTGGAAATCATCATTCTCAGTAAACTATCGCAAGAACAAAAAACCAAACACCGCATATTCTCACTCATAGGTGGGAATTGAACAATGAGATCACATGGACACATGAAGGGGAATATCACACTCTGGGGACTGTGGTGGGGTGGGGGGAGGGGGGAGGGATAGCATTGGGAGATATACCTAAGGCTAGATGATGAGTTAGTGGGTGCAGTGCACCAGCATGGCACATGTATACATATGTAACTAACCTGCACAATGTGCACATGTACCCTAAAACTTAAAGTATAATAAAAAGAAAAAGAAAAAAAAAAAAGAAAATGTGGCACATATACACCATGGAATACTACACAGCCATAAGAAATGATGAGTTCATGTCCTTTGTAGGGACATGGATGAAATTGGAAATCATCATTCTCAGTAAACTATCGCAAGAACAAAAAACCAAACACCACATATTCTCACTCATAGGTGGGAATTGAACAATGAGAACACATGGACACAGGAAGGGGAACATCACACTCTGTGGACTGTTGTGGGGTGGGGGGAGGGGGGAGGGATAGCATTAGGAGATATACCTAATGCTAGATGACGAGTTGGTGGGTGCAGCGCACCAGCATGGCACATGTATACATATGTAACTAACCGGCACATTGTGCACATGTACCCTAAAACTTAAAGTATAATAATAAAATTAAAAAATAAAAATAAAAAATAAAAAAATAAAAAAACCAAAACAAAAAAAATTTGTCTTTTAAATAAGTTACGATATGCTTTTTTTCTTTAAAAAACAGTAAGTATAGCTTCACCAACCTAAAAGTTCTCTTCAATTATACATAATTTAAGGTCATATATTTTGTTTCATGTTCTTTTCTTGAATGTTCTCATTTACAAACTAGTGCTAATTTTAAAACTTTTTTTATCTGACTCTCTCACAAAGCTTGAAGAACAATTTTTGTCTTCACAGTTACTGTGCCAAGTTTGCAAATAATAACAACAAACCCACAAAATATTAGGTTTTAATATGCTCACTGGTAGACATATATTCATCTGTTCTGAATCTCTACGATATTTGTAAAATTGTAATTCTCTCTGCAGTGACAAAAATGTCAGGAAAAACATTTTTTTCTCTCTCCTCCCAAACACCTGCATGAAACTCTTAAGTAGAGATCAAAGGGAATACAATCTATCAGAATGTGATAATACTGGGCCACTGTCACACCAGCACCTGCTTTCCATTACCCCACATAACCAGAGATTAAAGAGTAGAAAGAGCTAAAGATTGAAGCTGAGCGAAATAATCATAGAAACAGAAAAATAAATTAGAAGCGAAGAAATCCAAAGAGGAAAAAGAACTGAAACAGAATTAACTGTCCAGCTACTTCTTATAAAATATGACCTATATTATAATTAACATAAAATATGTTCTTCTCTTATAAAGTATTAGAAACCTGCCCAAGTATTTGATTTTCTGCTTCTGGAAGAAGTTCGTCTCTTTTTAATTTATTTATGTATTTTTATTTATTTTTTTGAGACGGAGTCTCGCTCTATCCCCCAGGCTGGAGTGCAGTGGTGCGATCTCGGCTCACTGCAAGCTCTGCCTCTGGGTTCACGCCATTCTCCTGCCTCAGCCTCCCAAGTAGCTGGTACTACAGGCACCCGCCACCATGCCCGGCTAATTTTTTTGTATTTTTAGTAAAGACGGGGTTTCACAGTGTTAGCCAGGATGGCCTCGATCTCCTGACCTTGTGATCCGCCCACCTCGGCCTCCCAAAGTGCTGGGATTATAGGCACGAGCCACCGTGCCTGGACAAGTTTGTCTCTTTTCAATTGCAAACTATTGGAAGGCTGCTATACCTTATTTCTTGTTAGGCTTTTACTTATTCACATTTTAGGCATTTTCTCCCTAACAAGCATTAATAGATAGACCCTGTTCGCAGATGTCGTCTTCCTTACATTTGTTTATTATTCTTTCCACATTACCTCTAACAGTGAGATTTGTTTCCTTTTCCTTTCTCCAAGTCTATTTATTATTTTCCTTTGCAGAAAATCAACATCAATTCATCCTTCAAACACTGGAGTTTAAAATTTTCTCAGTCAAGATGCTTTATATTAAAGAAGAGAAAAATGCACCAAACAAGAGCACATTAGTGCAACTGCATGGATACTGACTCTTTTACAGGAAGCAACTACAGTAGGTGCTACGGATAACCTTCGCCAAAAAGGAAGCCCAATAGTAAAATCCTCTTTCAATCAAATAGAAGTCTCCAAATAAACACAATAATTCTCATTAAACTAATTTGCTAAATTTCCCTCCTCATGTACATTTTGCCACTCCACTTAGAGAGTATACTCATTGCAAGGAAAAAGGAGAATTGACATATCTTTAATGAGGCATCAGGCTAATTCACCAAAGATGACCTTCTAGCCCTAAGGAGATCTTCAGATAATTGATCTCCAGTGTGCACATTATCAAACAACAGTGCAAATTAGAACCAGCCACCAAAGACATTCACTCTCTAAATGATTTCCTGACATTTGAGAACATTAGAGAAGAAACATATCTTTCCTTTGGGATTCACATCAGCGTTCAGTATAATTCCTTTGTAAACTCCAGAAAGAAATATTCCAAAAGAAGAAATTAATAAAACAAGGCCATAAACATAAAAGGTGGCATACGTTTTTCACATAAAAATGTTTTGCTAAGATATTTCATGAGAAGCTAAGGCTTTTATAGCTTTCTTGTTTCTTCTCCTGATAATCCCCAGAATTAGAACAGGTAGGTAGAGTACACAGGCAGGCATCCTGCCGTGGAACTTAAGGAGGACCAGGAAGACTTCCTTATACTCTGACCCCATTTTTAAAAATGCACATCCTCAATGGTGAAGCTTCAAAAGCTACTAAGTCTTGGGTGCCGTTGGCTATTTCATAATAGTTACTAGAACAGACCATGCAGTCAGACTGCCTTCCCTCTTCTTCGGACTCTGCCACTTCTTAGCTGTGATGTGGACAAAGACTTTTAACCTTTTTAAGTTTCAGTGTCCTTGTCTACTAAAACTGTGATAATAATTGACCTATGTCTCTGATAGATTCTGATTATTATATGAGATAATACCTGTAAGTGTTGACCACAGTGCCTGGCACATGGACAATTCTCAGCAATTGCTGACTACTGTCATTTTTACTTCTGAATACTCAGATCAACTCCACTCCCTGGAGGAGGGGTTGGGAAATGTGAGATCACAAGGCTCCTGTTCAGAGGGTAATAAATCCTTAGTAAATGTATCATAGTAAATGATAGTGAGAGGTAAGAAAATATATTTTACACTCAAGCAAGTTTTATTTAACCTTCTGAAGTATGGTTTCCTCCCCCATAAAATGGGAATAATCAGAGAATCTATCTTACATGATACTTGTGGGGATTCCATGAGATGAGATAATGCTTGTAAAATGGTTAGAATGCATAGGATGTGGCACGGGGTGTGTGTTCCTTTAAAGTTATTGGTTATCAGGTGTTTTCTTTATAGTAGAGAACGATGTCACATCATGCTTTTTCCAGTAATGTGCTTCAGCTTTTAAAGTAGTGAACAGAACATTTATAAGTAAAAATAGCATGAATTTTAAAAGCTGCATACAAAATAAATTGGTATGTTAGCCTTTTAGTCTCAAATATATAATATTCATATAGTTGCTATCAGATGGAATCACATAATTGGCACCTGAGGCATACAGCCTACGCTGCCTAATGATGTTTCAGTCAACTATGCTTCACATATGCAATGGTGGTTTCATAAGATAATCCTACCATATTTTTACTGTACCTTTTCTATTTTAGATAAGTTTTGACACACAAATACTTACCATAGTGTTACAACTGCCTACAGCATTAGTACAGCTGTATGTTACATAGGTTTGTAGCCTTGGAGCCATAGGTTATACCATATAGCCTAGGTGTATAGTAGGATCCGCCATCTAGGTTTTGGAATTACACTCTGTGATTTTTTTTTTTTTATTATTATACTTTAAGTTTTAGGGTACATGTGCGATTTTTGTACAATGACAAAATCACCTAGAGTCACATTTCTCAGAATATTCCCATCGTTAAGAAACACCTGGCCGGGTGCAGTGGCTCACACCTGTAATCCCAACACTTTGGGAGGCCGAGGCGGGTGGATCACGAGGTCAGGAGATCAAGACCATCCTGGCTAACACGGTGAAACCCTGTCTCTACTAAAAATACAAAAAAATTAGCCGGGCATGGTGGCGGGCGCCTGTAATCCCAGCTACTCGGGAGGCTGAGGCAGGAGAATGGCGTGAACCCGGGAGGAGGAACTTGCAGTGAGCTGAGATCGCACCACTGCACTCCAGCCTGGGCAACAGAGTGAGACTCCATCTCAAAAAAAAAAAAAAAAGAAAGAAAAGAAACACCTGACTGTATTAAACTGTTTTAATAATATTGTCAGATCCATAAAGATCTGCATATTTTAATATGCTACCAAATGAGATATCCAGTGATACTTGCCCCAGCCAAAATCAAATATGTGTATAAGAGCTGCCTTCATATCCCGCCTACTTTGTCCAACAAACTGGAGGTCATTTGTCAGAGCCTCAAGGAACTGAACACTGCAGGGATACAGGGATTTCTCCTAATGCTTAATAATTTAAGTCACTGTCAGTTCATCGTTTTGGATGTGATATCATTAGGGAATAGTCATAAGCACCCCTTTAGTTCAGTCAGTTTCTCTTAACCTGGCTATGCGCTTACAGACCGAAATAGAACAATATTCAATAAAAGCGACCAACAGGTTTGATTTATCACTAGAACTGATTTGAATTGTCATAGAACCTGCCTACACAGCATGGGTTACTGCAACAGGTGCACATGTGACTAGATACAAGGTCCTTATAGACACACTATGTGATCACATGGTTATGGTCAATATATATGGATGTTATATAGAATAATACAAATTTGTACAAATCAAATAACATATATGTTGGTTTTTGTTCCTTTAAAAAATCAAGAATAAGGTAAACATGATTAATACTGATTTTAAAATTAAACTGGTATCTTATTTTTTCCCATATCTTAGTATTTTGTCATTTCAAATCCAGTAGCCTTTGTAAACCAGTCTGAGTTACATTTATGTGGGGTTTAGGAATCAATTCCTACTCTGCATAGTTCAGAGGCACTCTGTACATGCACATTACACACCAGTGTGTGTTCAACTTCAAAACTGGTCCTGTCCCTGAGAAAATACACATTAGAAAGGATCAAATCAAAGAGCATTTTCTAATAGTGACTATATAACTTAATATCGAGCAAGAGTGATACGTGTGAACTACTGAAAAAATTGTGGTGAAACGCAGAAAACCACATGACTATTGAAGTGAACTAGGTGGTGGCTTCAGAGCTTCCTGTTGAAAAAGAAAAAGAAAATAAAATCCTAGTAAAAATTAAGGAAGAATGAAAAAAGCAAAGCAAGTGACACAAGGAACTTGGCTATGCTATGTTAAGAGATATCTTGTCAATCAAAGTATAAAACGCAAACTTAAGACTTCCTTTGTTTAATATAAAACTTTAGTTTTCATGTGTCATATGTATTGAAAAATGTGAAATTAAAAACTATGCCTTTGTGTTTCTGCAACTTCACTATTTTACAAGGTGTCCCAATAAATGTATCAGAGAATCTATGGTCATAAAGACTTACGATGCTACTGCAAGAATTTATGAAGCATTCCTCTGATCATTTAAAGTAAGCCACTCAGCAAAATTTCAGTATTTGGTTTTCAGAAATAAACCACTATTTCTCTCAAGGTTTTTATTTAATTAAATTTGTTGCTGACATTATTGCCCAAATTGTGAATACCATATTAGATTTGCGAAGTTTAGAGATACGCAATTTATATGCATGTGTCCAATGACACTGTGATTGTACATTTCTCTCTATGTATGCCTCTGGCAATGACTGTAGGGTCAATTTCAGTTTTCTATATGTTTGGAATACAGTTGAAAAGCAAGGTTATGAGGGGATTTTGAAATCACAGCTTAGACTTGGCAAAGAGACACCTAACATTTTCTATACAAACAAATGAAATGCCAGAGCAGGGTCTCAATGTCAGAGCTTTTGAAGAAAATCTGGTTTGGCTCAACCAGAGTGATCTGTGTGTATTAAGACGATTTGACCTAGAAATGAAATGCTCTCTACAAATAATCAGTGAAGCTGAAGGGAAATTAAAACGATTTTAGTGGTTGACCTTCTCAGTTGCATACTGGACAATTATGAGAAGGTAATTACTATCTGAGCGTAGGTTGTAAAATAATGACCATTGCTAGTACAAAGTTGCTAAGTAATTTCAGATTTCTTTAGTTATTTAAACACAGAATTATAAGAGGCAAAAATTGGAAAAGATATTGAAAAAATCATAGCCCATTTCGGCAATTTTTTTAGATAAGGAGAAACTGGGCTTTTTTTCTAGTAACACCTCCTGAATTTCATATGTGTGTGTATGTTTATCTGAATCTTCAGAGTAATAATATAATGCCTTTTAAAAATTCCTAAGTTAAAATATAACTTACATGCCATAAAATTCACTGTGATTAGCATACAGTTCCATAAGTTTTGTCAAATGCATATGTTTGGTAATCACCAGCACATTCAAGATAAAGCACAATCCCATCACCCCCCAACCCCCTGCCCTGCCCAGAATTCCTGTGGGCACCGCTGTAGTCCACCTCTCCCCTACTTTTGTGTCCTGGAATTCACTGATCTGTTTTCCGTCTCTGTACCTTTGCCTTTATGACCCACATTTTAATAACAGGAAAAATGCACCTGTCTGTTGTTCAAGATGTTTGGTGAAAACAGTCTCATAATGTACTGTTTAATACTATAAGGCAGTTTGCTAAAGTGAGCAAGCAATACTTTAGGTGGCTCCATTCACTTGCCACTGGAACAGTCCCTGCTTTTTCCTGCCCCATTTATTGACTCCTGGTTAGAGACAGGCATTTCGGTGCTCTTAGCAGAGTAATTTGAAACCCCTTCAAGCTGATACTCTAAATATTTTCTCAACTGTTTTTTTTTAGAGATGAGTCCTGGCACCTGGATGAGAACAAAGGCAGAAAAGGAGGACTGTGGAAGGCAGCACTCCCTGCTTCTTATATCATCCACTTCACCAAACAAACACAGCAATTACTAACAATTCCTGGAGTATACGGGCTTTGCTGTGAGTGGAACAGACAAAAGCCTCTTACAGTCTACCCCATGCAGCTTAACCAAGACATCCTTGTAATACACCCAGTATTCTCTTTTAAGAAGAATTCTGATGAATACAATTTTCTTCTTTGCTTTACACTTTCAGAGATGTTTTATGGTTTAGTGTCTGAGGCGATTGACTACCCCACCTCCTCTTCTCTACGATGTGTCATCGCTGTACCTCACCTAAGAAGGTCCACACAAAGCCATGACAGCCCCTGACACTTCAGAAGTTTCATGCTCTCCTGTTACTAGCATAGCATCCTGAGGCCATTGGCTGGTTGTAAGAGAAAAGTGTCACTCACTGCTGGTTACTAAGGCAGACAGGTAGGAAGAGAGCTGCTGTGTTTCTTAGAGCCAATATGGAATCTTCCATTAAGTTTTCACATAGAAACAAAGTTTAAATAATGATTAGATTTTTATACACTACTAGTATAGCACATCCAGGTATTTTTCATTCCTTTCTTCCTTCATCTAATCTTTATTTTGTGTGTGCTATGTTTGAGGCCTTGTGCTTATTCCTGGACGCACATTTTCTTTGCCCTCAGAGGGTCTTGGTGGAGTGAGATTAAATCTCTGATTTCCTACCATTCTTTGCAAAGTAATTTCTTACAGAAAATACATGACTAGTTTAAGTTCCTAACAGTAGCTTTACCAGTAAACTTTGGTAATCCAAAGCTGTTTATCAACTTGGAATTGCTTGCATATTAGAAACACACAACTGTACTCTATTAATTATTAAAGTCTCATTCCTGTTAAATTTAAGTGCCATTGGTTTAATTGGAATGAGTGACAAAAAACATTGCAGTCCCTGAGTTTGGGATTTTAAGAAATTTTTTTTTTCTTGACACATATAAGTGTCACTGAAGATTTTACAAAAAGTAATAAAACCCAGAGATTAGACTCATCTTGTTTGCTTATTCTTTCCTTGCAAATTGGAAAAGGAAGCTTATCATCAACACTGCGTGACTGGTTGCATTTTAATATTCAGTGTCTAATGACTGGCATGTGATAAATCTCTCATTAACATATTCATGAATAATCAGATTAAATGTCACATCTCCAAAGAAAGATCATCTGATCAGGGGTAAAATCAGTTAATTTCTTTATTTGTTTATAGAGCACTACTAAAGTGGGAGCAATCAATATAAAAAAAATCTCTCTATTGATGTTTGAATTACATATAAATTACCTGGTACCTTGCACTAGGAATGATGGAGAGAAATCAGAAAACATTATTTCCTCCATTTTTAAGAAAAATGAATGAGATCAGTTTTCATTAATGTTCTAATTATTCTTTCCAACAATATGTTACTTCTGTATTGATTGTCAGCTCTCTTCTGACTGAGGATTCGGCACAGGGAAGTATGGTTTTCAGAAATATTTTGAAGTAAAATACTCTAGATAATCAAGTACTTTGTTACAAAAGAATAGCCACACTGTAATCTCATAGTGAACAGCTGATTTCATTGACAGTCTTTGTACATAATTGGCAAATGTGTACCAGTGTGTACCAGAAAATAACTGAAATTTAAACGATGTGGTTGGGTGGTGTGGAGCTAGTGTTGGGGTCTTGAAAAAAGGCACCTCAGCCACTTTCCAGGGTAGCTAGCAGGGCTCATAGATTGGCCCATAGGGTACTCTTCCTACTGGATCAATCACATTGTAGGCTGCCTGCCAGATGGCAGCGAAGGGAGAAATGGAAGAAATGTCTATCGTCTCTTTTTAAGATGACTCCAAAAGTACACCTACTGACTTCCTGCAACTTAGATGTTTCTGGTTTTTTTCTGTTTTTTTTTTTTTTCTCTAGATGCAGTCTCGCTCTGTCGCCCAGGCTGGAGTGCAGTGGCACGATCTAAGCTCCCTGCAAACTCTGCCTCCCGGGTTCACGCCATTCTCCTGCCTCAGCCTCCCGAGGTAGCTGGGACTACAGGCGCCCACCATCATGCCCGGCTAGTTTTTTGTATTTTTAGTGGAGACGCTATGGTACCATCCTTATATCTATTTTTTAACTCAATATTTTATATTCATTTTTCCCTAAAGATTATAGGTACCAAAATTCACATGCTGTTCAGATAATGGCAGCATTTGTTCTTGCAATTTATTATGAAATTATGTCATGGCCTATTATGGAGCTTCTGATTAACTTCACACTAACATCAAAGCCATATGGTATCCTATCCATTTACAGAACAAAGCTATCTCCTTAATGTCATTTACTGTAGGTTAATTTATGATTTGCCAGAAATGCTGTAGAATGGTACCTCTTTCCAGATATAGAATTTTTTAGGAAATAAAAATGAGTAACCCCAGTTAAATGGAATAATGGTGAAAATTAATACACGGTGTGGCAAGCCTCTAGGGCAAAAGGTTTCTGACTCCCAAACTTCTTATTTTAATTAGAATTGTGGAAGTATTTGGTAGATCTTGAATTTAGAAATCCATCTAGTCTGAAAAGTATAATCTACGGGGTGTACATACATCAATATTCCCAGGATCGGATGCCTCCAACTGGGAAAGGAAGTATGTTCATATTGTTAAACCAGAGGCAAACTGCTTACTAAAAAAGGGACAAAGAAAAAAAGTAGACAGTTCTCTTTTATTTCAGAAAGTTGCTTTTTTAATGACAATGATTGTGGAGAGCATTCGTTCTCTCAATTCAGTAATTCTTCCGATATTTTGTATTCTTTTTTTTTTGCTTACCAATTTTCTTTTGTGTATAGTCTTTCAAGCGACCACATCATTTACAAATTAGCTCAGCCAAATTGCTAATTCATGGAAGCAATAAATCTTTGACTATAAATTCAGGATCTTTATAAATTCTAATGTGATTTTTGATGAGTATTCATAGATTATAATTTTAAATTCCTTATGACTACATGATTGTTTATAAATTTATATTCTTAAATTATATTTAAAAAGTTTATGTCCTCTACAAATGTAGGCTAATATTTTTTATAATCTTTGAAATTTCAGATCAAAAGGTTTTGGATTGTAAATGTTACTCTACATTATGGTTAAGAACTTATCTTTTTCATTTTTTTGTTCAGAAAATGTTGATTTTTGAATAATTAACTTGAAAATATTCATTGGATATTCATAGTGTATTAGATCTCAATAGTCTGTATATTAAAATCCCATCTTTTGAACACATGGCCAATGTTACTTAAGTCTAAATAGATTTTAAAATCTGATATTTTAAAATCTTATTATTGGATGCCAGTATATTTGAGGCATTTTATATTTAGTACTAAAAATTCATTTGGTGTCCTATGTTGCTCATATAGTTTTAACATGAACATTTTCTTAATGTAAAATAACAAAAATATATTCACATGAAATGAAAATTGCAGTTTTTTATATCAAATCCTAAAATCTCTGGAATAGCTTTGGGAATAGGTCGTGGGAATTTACCAATGAAAAACACAATCACTAAGAATCCACTAAGGTTTCCTGATTCAGCCAAACCTGTTCCTCCTCACACAACCAAACTCTCTAAATTTTCATTTGATGAAACTAAAGCATACAGAGGCATAGTGACATGTCCATCATCACTCCTGTGAGACCAAAGCCCAGACTACCTTGTTTGCAGAATATGCTCTTGCTAATTAAGTCTCTAACACGTAGTAATTACATCATATGAATGGTTGGAGTAAATGATATACTTTTAATCAATTTTTATCTTAAGTAAATTTTAAAAAGTGTTTTCTGAGCCTTTGAGCAGGCACTGAAGAAACTTACATTAGTAAGATTTTGAACATTTGTATTTGGGAGAACAACAACAAAAGAAAGTATTGACTGACATTAAAACTTGGAGATTGGTAAAGTGAGTTTGTATGTAAGTGAGAGATTCTTAAAAAAATACCAGCCAGTATGTAGTTCACTGTGGAAATAATTTAAGAATTGGTTGAAAATTAAACAGCAGACTCAGTATGGTCCAATAGCGTGCCATTTTATCACACATAAAATTTGATCTTTTCAGAACTCTTGCTTTACAAAAGATCTTTGCAACCTAGAGAAGACTAAGCAGAATTCAGAAGAGACCAGAAAACTTCTCTTGTAAAGAACAAGTGAAGAACCTGGGGTCATTTGTCTTACTGGTATTCATCAAATACTCAGAAGGCTCTCATGTGGAAGAGGATGTAGATTTACCTTGGGACAGAACCGAAAGCCTTGGAGTTTCAGGGATGTAAATTTTAGTTCAGTGTAGGAGGCATGCCCATAATAACAGGTGCCCAGACATGAAATGGGTCCCAAACATCTATGATTCTGGCAGAATTTATTTTTGAATATATTAATTTCACCCTCTTTAAATTATTTCAATGTGGTTTATTTCAATTGACCATTTCAAATATTTGTTTTCCTTTCAAATGTAGTCGAAAAATTCATATTTTAAGAACACAGTCCTGTTCCATTGGTCTATATTTCTGTTTTGGTACTAGTACCATGCTGTATTGGTTGCTGTAGCCTTGTAGTATAGTTTGAAGTCAGGTAGCATGATGCCTCCAGCTTTGCTCTTTTTGCTTAGGATTGTCTTGGGTACATGGGCTCTTTTTTTGTCCATATGAAATTTAAAGTAGTTTTTTTCTAATTCTGCGAAAAAAGTCAATGGTAGCTTGATGGGAATAGCATTGAACCTGTAAATTACTTTGGGCAGTATGGCCATTTTCACAATATTGATTCTTCCTATCTATGAGCATGGATTTTTTTTCCATTTGTTTGTGTTCTCTCTTATTTCCTTGAGCAGTGGTTTGTAATACTCCTTGAAGACGTCTTTCACGTCCCTTTTAAGTTGTATTCCTAGGTATTTTATTCTCTTTGTAGCAATTGTGATCACTCATGATTTGGCTCTCTGCTTGTCTATTGTTGGTACATGGGAATGCTTGTGATTTTTGCTCATCATCACTGGTCATTAGAGAAATGCAAATTAATACCACAGTGAGATACCATCTCATGCCAGTCAGAATGGCAATTATTAAAAAGTCAGGAAAAAACAGATGTTGTTGAGGCTGTGGAGAAACAGGAATGCTTTTACCATGTTAGTGGGAGTGTAAATCAGTTCAACCATTGTGGAAGACAGTGTGGTGATTCCTCAAAATCTAAAACCAGAAATACCATTTGTTCCAGCATCATAACTGGGTATATACCCAAAGGATTATAAATCATTCTACTATAAAGACACATGCACACACATGTTTATCACAGCGCTATTTGCAATAGCAAAGACTTGGAACCAACCCAAATTCCCATCAATGATAGACTGGAGAAAGAAAAGGTGGCACATATGCACCATGGAATACTATGCAGCCGTAAAAAAGGATGAGTTCATGTCCTTTGCAGGGACATGGATGAAGCTGGAAGCCATCATTCTCAGCAAACTAACACAGGAACAGAAAACCAAACACCACATGTTCTCACTCATTAGTGGGAATTGAACAATGAGAACACATGGACACAGGTAGGGGAACATCATACGCTGGGGCCTGTCTAGGAATGAGGGGCTAGGGGAGGGAGAGCATTAGGACAAATACCTAATGCACACAGGGCTTAAAACCTAGATGACGGGTTGATTGGTGCAGCAAACCACCTAGGTAACAAAGCTGCACATTCTGCACATGTACCCCAGAACTTAAAAAAAAGAACACCATATTCTATGCATTATATGGTCAAATTTATTTTATAAAATAAAATCTCTTAACTATCCAGTGTATACCCCATCCTAAAATATGAAGGCTAATGCAATACAATATTTATTTCTCCCTAATGAACTCATCATCACCGTATTCCCTATGTTAACTATTATTTGCAGTTTCTGTGTGAACCAGTCTCAAAACATAAGCCTCCAGTTTCTTCTTCTTGTCATTACTCATGCACAGTGTGCCATAAAGTTTTGGGATTTTCCATGTAACAAATAATCTGCAAGAAGAAAATTGTTTTTTAAATATACGGCCTAGTTTATAGTTCTAGTAACTAGTAATAACCTAACAAATATATATTTGATGATGATTATCAGGATTGTTGGAAATGTTAAATCATCAAGGAAAATTTCATTCTCAGGAAATCATATGCCATAATTCCTTGGTATAAAATATTCTATTATTTAGAAGATTTTATATAGTGGCAATAACAAATATTGTTGAAATTTTACACCTAGAGAAACTATTCAACTGCTCTGTTCTACATTTTTAAAAAATGATATATTTTTGATAAAGTTATAGCATTTTTAATGGATTTTAATAAACCTTATTTAAAGAAAAGTATTAACTTCCTGCACAAGTTTTAGAAGGGTTATTATTAAAAGTAGTGACAAATATTATGACAAAGACATTACATTTCTCATGCCTACATTAGCCCGTTTCTAAATAGTATGTAATTCTATGTGTGTGGCTGATGAGGAGTGAGAGGGGCAACTGCCAGGGGACAGACTTGTAGGAGGCAGCCCTCTGCCAACTGGTTTAAAGTTACACACAATTTGGAGCATATGACATTCAGCATGTTATTTTTTAGGAAGAACATTTCTGAATTATGTTGAGTATGGAAGCAGATAACATTAGTCAAAAGCATGTATCGTGACCTAAAAGATATGGGAAATCAACCATTATCATAAATAAAGATTATTTTGGTAGATAAAGTGGAACACTATCTTACAGGTACGTGAAAGTTTGAGCCCGTATGACTTTACATGCTTACTTCTTTACAATAAGTTATATAGAGTGTGCAGTAGGTTAAGTTTCCATATTAATTCATAAAGAATAACCGTCAAGTAACGTGGGCAAAATATGGTTCAGGAAGTATTTGGAGCTGCTTAAATGATTCTTAACACTTTGATCTAGTTTCTGTGAGATGACTATTTTGCTCCAGGGCTCTTAATACTAGGTCCTTCTGTGCTCATATACTTGATCGAAGTACAGTCTCTAAATACTATCCTATAAATGTGACAGGAAAGTTCTACTCTCTCTAAAGTGCTCAAGGATTCATAGTTTTCCTTTTCATTTTTTTCTTTTTTAAAATTGACATAAAATTGTATGTATTTACTATATGCCACATTATATTTTGAAGTATATAAACATTGTGAATGACTAAATTCAGCTATTTAACATATGCATTACCTGACATAATTATTTTTGTATTAACAATACTTTACATCCACTCTCAGCATTTTTCAATAATGTATTGTTAACTATAGTCACCATGGTGTATAATAGATCTCTTAAACATCTCTATTTAATTAAAATATTATATCATTTGATCAACTACTCTAGCCCTTGGTAACCACTATTCTACTATCTACTCTTAGATTAGCTTTCATAGATTACACATATGATAAAAAAGGTGCTCTAAAATTTTGTTGGGACAATCTGATACTGTGGCTCTTGAGTTCTCTAATGTTATACTGCAGATTTATCAGCAACTTATCTTCCCTTGAGGGACCAATATTGTCTGCATGCTGAGGTGATAGGAATGGTCTAAAGCTCATTTCAGTCTAAGAAATTACTTCCTGCTTAAAGGAAGTGGAAAAAGATATCCCATATGAACAAGTATGGCTATCATAGATTTTCTATTTAGTACTATTAAACATATCTTTGGAAAAACTGGGTAAAATTATACTATAATAAATCACAAAGATATATGTGACCACACACTCATTGGCAAACACACATAAATTTGTATATACGTAATGTACCACTTTCCCAAACCAAATAGAACAAAACTGAGGAATGGAAGCTGAAACTTAAAACCAACTGAGTTATATAAAAGAAGAAAGTAGTAACCATAGTCATTATTTTTTCCATTTTGGTGCTTCCTTGAGGAGAAAAACAGTTTTCTAAATTTTCATGCATTTATATTTTAGATCTTTTAAACCTTTTGTACCTAAATAATGAAGTTGGTGAACAGAATATTGTAACTGTAATTCAAACTTTGATCTGAGAAATTGATAATGCCCTAAAATAACAGGTTGCAAAATGTATACTGTGAAGGTCATTACATAAAAGTTTTAAGTTCCCTGAGTTAAAATTAAAATTCTACTCTCAATAGTACCTACGTCCATTTTCTGTAAAGCTTTTTGAAGAACTAGACATTACAAGAGAATGATATAAGGAGGTAATTATTATATTTAGTATATTCTAAACTTTGGTTTGGGATTTTACTCATTCTTTTAATGCTGACCAATTAAACATTTTCTTTTCTAGATACAGTACAAAATTGTTTTCTTTAGCATAATCAAACAGCTTTCATTTTACATGAAGTAATATGTATTTTCATACATAATGCATACAAATATCAAGCAGTCAGTTTAGGAAAGTGATATGGTTTGGCTGTGTCCCCACCCAAATCTCATCTTGAATTTTAAATCCCACAATTCTCACATGTCGTGGAAGGAAGCTGGTGGGAGGTGATCGAATTATGGGGCTGGTCTCTCCTGCACTGTTCTCATGATAGTGAATGAGTCTCACAAGATCTGATGGTTTTAAAAATGGGAGTTTCCCTGTACAAGCTCTCCCTTTGCCTGTTGCCATCCATGTAAGATGTGACTTGCTCCTCCTTGCCTTCTGTCATGATTGTGAGGCCTCCCCAGCCATCTGGAACTGTAAATCCATTAAACCTCTTTTTCTTCCCAGTCTTGGGTATGTCTTTATCAGAAGTGTGAAAATGGGCTAATACAGAAATAAAGAAAAATGAGGCTGGAATTACAAAAGAAGTATTGTTATATTAGAGATGACCCAATGAAGTTAGGCCTTCAGAATGGCCTCCATTTTAAAGCTATAAGGTTATAACTAGCATGTTGTTATTCAGGTTAAATGGGGTGAAGTACACATAAAGAACACCACAAGCCCCAATACACAGCAATACATTTAAGCCCCACTAGTTTTTAACTATTATTTTAATGAAGATATTATCTAAGAAAAATGTATTTTTCCTTTGTATCTTTTTATTTTTTATGACTTTGATCTAGTCTTTAATTCATGATGAGTTGATGTATTTTGTGTAAATAACTAAGCATTGGATACATTGAGTTTCCATTATCAATGATATTCTGTATTTACAGGCACACAATCCTATGCTCACTACCAGTAAGTATTCAGACTACACAGAATTCTTTCTTACCTAGCCTAAAGTAAAATTAGTAACTCTAAGTCAACCTATTTGATCATAGTATATGGTGGTGTTTCAACTTCCATTTTGAAGCATGCTGGGCTCCACTCACTAAATTTTTTAGATTTCTGTTTTATTTATAGGTACCCATAAATCAACCCTCTCAGAACAGAATGATAGATACAAGCATAAGAACCTGATTTGCAAACCAATAGATTTTTTAAAATTCAATACCATTAATTAAGCAACTGAATGCCTTAACAAAAACATTTGCATAGAATTAGGATGCAATACAATTTTGCTTTAATATATAACTGAACATTTTCAGAAAAGTAAACATTATTGTTAATGTGTTTTATTGTAATATCTATTGCCTTTAGATATGGTAGTTCACTTGTTTTGTGCTTTGTGTGTGTGCAAATGTGAGTCTAATCCTTCATTTCGATAAGTATCACAAGTTTGAAGCTCTGAAATTGAAATTTGAGCAAAAGCACAATGTATGTCTTTCAGAAGAAATGAGAAATGATTCAACCATTTCCAAACTAGTGTATGAAGATAAATAACCTCTCATCATTTAATATGTAACTCATGAGGTATGTATTATGAGTGAGGCATTGTAGCTAATAAGATAGGGTTCTTTTACAGCTTCAAGTTCCTGGTAACATCCCAGCTTGTGTGAGTACACTGGGAATAAATTATTCCTTTGTAGGAGAATTCATTACCGGTAGCTGATAGCTCATCGCTGAAATACTTATGGGAATTACTGAAACCATATTTTTCTGAAATTAAAAAAAACATGGTCTTTTGAAAACCAACCTTTTGTTGGCATGTTAACAACCAAATAATTGTTTGGAATATTTGTGTCCTCATATGTCTTTGCCAGTCTTTTCTTTCAATTACATTTCAGAATTCTTAAAATGCGTCTTTTATTAAGAAGAAAATCTGCCTTCACTCTCTAAATGGAACTTGGTCAAATGTATAGAATTTGTAACTCACAGACCAATACTAGGCTGTTAATTTGAAAATAAATATTGAGATTCAAATAATAAGCCTGTGTTTTATTTTTAAAACATATTATGATATTTCGATTATTATTTTTCAAGTATAATTTGTGGGTAGAAGAGGATGCCTTTCTAAGCCATTCATTTCTGGTCTCATAACTCGAAACTCTCATTTTTTCCAAGTAGTCTTTTCTAATACCCCAGTCCTTTTATGCATCTCTATCCCTTCAAAACAGATTCAGGTTATTTCTTGTCTCATGTCCTTAATTTTTTCTCCAGAGAGTCTTATGTTTAGCCTCCTCCATCTTCTAATTAATAATGTGCTGCTCCCTGAATCTCCTTTCCTCTCTGACCGTATGTGTCAATCTTCTGCACAATGGATTTTAATTTCTATGCCATCTATAATATTAAAGCAGCCTTATAATTAATATATATCAAAATGTGTTCCGGTAAATTTCTTGTATGAATGCACTTGAAAACCTAATTGGCAAGACCCAGATACTTGTATATCTATTTAATCTTAATCTATGCTGTTTGTTGGATGGAGATTATTTTTCTTTTTTGTCTTCTGGACCTACATAATTTATAAGACATATTTAATGAGGAAAACATGTTTAAAAATATCACTATTTTGTTATTTCTCAGGGTAAAAAGAAGAGGTGTTGGAAATATCTTCCAGGTTTATGACTTGGAAGACTCAATACTTCTAAATGTCAATTCTTTCTACATTGACCTATAGATTCAACACAATCCCAATCAAACTCTTAGCAAGCTATCTTACTGATATTGACAAACCAAGTCTAAAACTTATATAGCAAGGAAAAAGACATGAAATAGCTACAATACTGAAAAAAGAACAAACTGAAGGACTCATGCTACTGTATTCCAAGACAAATAAAGCTACAGTCATCAAAACTATGAGGGATTGGCAGAGAGAGTAGAAAACCAGTAAAATAAACCCACACAAACAAAATTAATATTTAACAAAGGCATTTGAAATGAAGAGAGGATAATCTTTCTGCTTTGTTGAAATGTTGGTAAAAAAAGTAATAATGCTGAGCATTCACATATTAAAATAAAAATAACAGACACAAACTATATGCCTTGTGCAAGAATTAACTCAAAATGGATTATAGATCTAAATGTAAAATTTAAAAAACTATAAATTACTTAGAATAAAATGGATTTTCTCTTGGATTTAGAGAAAAGTTTTTAGGTACACACAAGCCTTTATCCATAAAAAATTGATCTTGGACGTTATTAAAGTTTAAAATATTTGCTCTTCAAAAGACAGTTAAAAGAATTAACAGACAAAGCATGGCCTGGGAGAAAATATTTGCAAGACATATTCTATAAGGTACATATATCCAAATTAGATAAAGAACTCTTGAAACTCAGCCTTAAGAAAATAGCCCAATTACTAAATTGGGCTATTTATTAAATAATCAAAAAGACACGGTATCAAAAATGATATAGAGATGACAAGTAAACATATATTAACAATACACAACATATTTGCCATTAAGTTAGAGCACATTAAAACAACTATGTGGTGGCACTACGGAACTACTAGAATGGCGAACATCCACAAAACTGAGAATATTATTCTCAGTGAGAACACAAAGTAACAAGAACTTACATTCCATTTGTCTTATAAAGTAGCTGTGCCGTTTTGCATTCCCACAACCACCTTGCAAGACAATTTGGCAGTTTCTTAAAAAGTTAAATATGGTCTCACTATAAGACCCACAATTAAAATCCTAGGTATTTACTCAACTGAATTGAAAACTTATGTACACACACACAGCCCATGAACATTAATAACAGCTTCATTTGTAATTTGCAAAAACTGGACACAACCAAAATGTCAGTAGGTGAATGGATAAACTGTGATACAACTATATAATGAACTTAAAAATATAAGCTAAAAGCCATGCAAAGACAAGAATGAATGTCAAATACATATTACTAAGTGAAAGAAGCCTATCTGTGAAAGTTATGTATTTTATCATTACATTTATATGACATTCTGGAACAGACAAAACTACAGAGAGGGTACACCTATTAGTTGCAGGGTTTTCTGTAGAGAGAGTTGAGTGGACAAAGCACAGGGCATTTTTTTTAGGGCATTGGAACTATTCTATATGATACCATAATGGTGAATATGTATTATGCAATTGTCAAAACCCATAGAACTATACAGAATAGAAAACTTTAATATATGAAAAACGCTTTAAAACGTATGCAGGAAGTCAGGATCACATGTCAGAAGGCAGAATGTGAAAAAAATAATCTAACCATACGAAAATGTATCAAAACCTCACTTATGTGGTGGCAGGGGAGACGGGTGATGCTCACCTAGGCAACTTTGGAAATAGAGTTTGTAAGACTAGAGTCATTGCACATAAATCCTGTTCTCTGTTTGACAAAGTTATTCTCCAGGGGGCTACCACTAACAATTCTGAAACTCCCGTACATGATAACTAGAATTTAACAAGTAATTAAATTGATGGCAATGGTAGGATACAGGTTTCTTTTTTCTTTTTTTTTTTTTTTTCTTTTTGAGATGGAGTCTCACTCTGTTGTCCAGGCTAGAATGCAATGGCATGATCTCGGCTCACTGCAACCTCCGCTGGCCGAGTTCAAGCAATTCTCCTGTCTCAGCCTCCTGAGTAGCTGGGACTACAGGTGCATGCCACCATGCCCGGCTAATTTTTGTAATTTTAGTAGAGACAGGGTTTCACCATATTGGTCAGGCTGGTCTCCAACTCCTGACCTCAGATGATCTGCCTGCCTCAGCCTCCCAAAGTGCTAGGATTACAGGCGTGAGCCACTGCGCCCGGCCTGGGATCCATGTTTATTACTATTGGGGTGGGAAGTTACAAATAGCAAGGGGAGAAGGTTAGAATGATTGACATGGTACTTGATTATAGTTGATTATAGTCGGATACATCAATATGAACACACATTAAGTTAAATATACATACAGATGAATATACATATAAACAGATATGAAGACACAGATATAGAAATTTATAGATATGCATATATACATGGCTTAGTAGAAACACATATATCCCCTTGCACAATTATATTCCACTATCAATGAGCATACATAGCATCCAGATACTGGTTTCTGGTAAGTACCATTACCCAACAACAACAAAAACCACGATTCCTTAGAAGGTTGATTCTAAGACTGGAGCAAAACATATACGAGTTAAAACATATATATACATATATATACACACACGTGTATATGTGTATATATATGTATATATATGTGTATATATATGTGTGTATATATACGTGTGTATATATATATACGTGTGTGTATATATATATATACGTGTGTGTATATATATATATATATACACATACATAACAGTGATGCAAGTTGTAATGCCAGAAAATAAAGAAATGCTTTTCAAAAACTCTGTAGTGACGCAGGTGTGTCAAAGGACACAGGGCAACTAAAAGAGTTTCCAGTGGCCAGAGCTGAAATTATTTGATTAAAAAGAGAAACAAGGTACTATTAGAATATAATCCAAATTATGATAAAATCAAATTTCATGTGTCCATACTAATGTAAATGATTGAATAAATGGGGAGGAATACTAAAATTTTATACATGGCCCATGTAGAATAATTTATGTCAACACTGTGCCCTCAAAGAGGTAGACATAATAGCCTTACATGTGAACTGCACATAGGGACTTCCTTCCCAATACTACAGTATGGAAAGAGTCTGCACTGCAGTAGACTAACAAATCCTACTTTAGCCAGGTAATCAAGATCAACATCAACAGTGACAAGTCGTGTTGCTAGTGTGTATCCTAGATAGAATGTGGTCAGAATGACACATCTGTGATCTTCTTCTCTAAAACCTATAATGCCAGTCTAATCATGAGAAAAACATTAGGTCAATCCCAGTTGATGAACATTCTGAAAAATACCTGACTAGTACTCTTCAAAACTGTCAAAGTCATTATAAGTAGGTAAAGTCTGAGAAACAGTCATAGCCAAGAGAATCCTAAGGAGGCATAATGACCAAATGTAATATGGTGAGCTAGATTGGATTCTGGAACCAAAAAAGAAAACCAAGGACTAAAGGTAAAATCTAAGAAAATCTCAATGAACATTAGGCTTAATATATGCATATTGGCTCGCTAATTATGACAAATGTTAGCACATTAAGGTAAAAAGTTAACAGGGGAAACTGGTTGTCGGTGATAACGGGAATGTGAACTCTGTATTCTCTCCCCAACTTTTCTGTAAATCTAAATGTATTCTAAAATAAAAATGTTTATTTAAAAATGAGGCAGCAAGACCTTATGTTAGCATATAACAAAATGGGG
This sequence comes from Pan troglodytes, assembly GCF_028858775.2. Classification (NCBI taxonomy): domain Eukaryota; kingdom Metazoa; phylum Chordata; class Mammalia; order Primates; family Hominidae; genus Pan; species Pan troglodytes. The sequence continues at coordinate 161,778,104 of NC_072404.2, read as the reverse complement.
GTAGGGATACGGTTCCTTATCACTATGCCTTCTTAAATTTCGCTCCAGCTCGGCATTTGCTAAGAAAATTGGGCTAAAGTTGAGATCGATATATGGATATGTCCCGGTTCAATGTAGCTAAATGAGGAAATCTCTCTGAGAGACAACCATAAGATGATATAATTAATGGATTAGATAAATATTACAAATTTTATAACTCCCAATTGTTAAAAGGTCACTTTATTTCCTCTTCTCTTGCCACATGATATTTAGAATTACTTGGTTTCAAAATATTTTTAAAATTATTCAATTTAATTACAAGCAAGAAAGTAAAAAAGCAGAAAGGACTTGGAGGGGGTGAGCACACACAGCAACAACATTAATAATAATGCACAGTCCTACCATTTTCAAAATTCTCTCTCATATGTACTCTCACTGGATCATCAAACATTGTTTTCTGTTATGTCAAGTGTAATATCTCCTGCATATTCACGGCTAAATGTTGCATAATACATGTGGGATATAAGGGATCCAACTTTAAGGACTTAAAAAAGGCTAAAGGTGTTATATATCTAAAAAACATTCTCTGTATTTTATGAACTGGAGATAAGAGTCATAGCAGAAACTTCCACCATTAGTCCCCTTGGCAATACTGATTAACCTCCCTCAGTCACAATTTTGCACAAAAAGAACAGAAATGTTAAAGAAATGCTTTGGGATTTCAAGGCTATCATTAACATTTATGGGAAGAGAGGTGAAAGAGCTAGCTAGTAATTATCAATGTACTGCATTGCTCTACATCTCTGGCAGGAACCCCACTTTTTGGATCAACTAGCAGGCAGCACTGTTAGCCATGAGCTTCCATGGTCACGATGAGATTGTATGTCTTGGCATGATTCGGCAGGTGTCATTTATATGCAATGTCATCTGCAGGAATAATGCAGGGAGTATCATTCTCCCTGCATAAGTTCTTTTATGGAGACAACTCAAAGTCTTCGCTAAATGATTTCTCTTGATCATTTTCAGTTACAACAATGACTTAAGATTATTGTGGAAAAGCATCCCAGTGAACAGAACTGTTAAGATGAATACAAATGTATAAATTCTAAATATATATTTTCAACTATTTGCAAGGCTATATGAACATTTTTGAAATACTAGTTACTCTGTTGTGAGAACGTAAGTTTACATTTAATTTTTAAATAAGTTTTATTTTTATAAATCTTTAACACGTAGAACTCTCCAGCACTGTGTGGATCCAATTATAAAAATGAAACATATTTTACTAAAAATACATCTACATAGTATTCGAATACTCAAATGGATGTTGGCAGTGAATGGAGAAAACCTATCAAAACTGAACAAATCTAGAATAAAATTACTACAAAATTAGCAATACAGTCAGTTTTAGAAGAAAACTTTTGAGGACATATAAAATGCAAATGCCATGAATGATGTGATCTCTCCTTACATACCCACTTGTTTCACACGCTTGAGGTCAGAAGTCTAAAATTGAATAGACCCCTGGATTTATAATATACTATAGCCACAGATCCTTATCAAATTATGTCATATACAATTCTTATATTACTATTTTCAGAGGGAAGAATTAGGAATTCAAATACTCTAGTTTATAACATAATAGAATTGCATACTATTAATGATTGAATAGACTACTTTTACTTGAATAATTAAATTCAACAAGGTTAAAGGAACACAAAACTCATATAGGCAGTTAACATTAATAACAAAAATTTTAACCCTCTCCCACCTCTCTTTAGTAAAGTAAGTTTTCAACTACTCTGAATGTTACACAAAATGGATAGTGATAATGAAGATGGAATATTTTTCTTCATGTAGTGTCTTGAGTTTGAGTTTAATTCACCATTTGGGTTTAGTATACCTTATATTTAACAAATGTTGTAAAGAATATTAAAAAATTAGGGAAATAATTTAAATATTACACACTATTCTCTGTTTACATATAAAAATGAACACTTCTATAAATTTCATGCCATTTTCATATTTTAAGATTTTTTAAAGTGACTTTTTTATTATTATTTTAGAAATTTCACCTTTTTTTTTTTTTTTTGAGATGAAGTCTCACTCTTGTCCTCCAGGCTGGAGTGCAATGTCATGATCTTGGCTCACTGCAACCTCTGCCTCCCTCCTGGGTTCAAGCGATTCTCCTACCTCAGCCTCCCAAGTAGCTGGGATTATAGGCGCCCACCACCACGCCCGGCTAATTTTTGTATCTTTAGTAGGGACAGGGTTTCACCATGTTGGCCAGGCTGGTCTCGAACTCCTGACCTCAGGTTATCCGCCTGTCTCGGCCTCCCAAAGTGCTGGGATTACAGGCGTGAGCCACCATGCCCAGCCATATTTATCTTTTTGTATGGTGTTTGACACAACTACCTTTCCCTTCTATGGTTTCAGTTATTTTCCGTTAATGTTTATGCATTATTTTCAACAAAACAAGATTAAAGTCAAATATATATACTCATTAAATGAACTAACATTCTGCTCTTATAATTCAAAACAAATATGCAATGCTTATAAGTGCAGAGTTTCTTTGTTACCCTAGGATTGAATTTTAGAAGTAAGTCAATTGTGCTTTGGATTTTGAAAAATATACTCATTCATCATCATAGGAACAGTCTTCCCCAAAATTATGGCAATATTCCTCTCTTAGACATGATTGTAGTGTAATACAGATAGGTTGTAAATAATTTGAAAGCATCCTAAAAATAAAACGTATTGTAATCGCTGGTTAATTTCATTAATCTTATGAAATAATATCCTAAAATGTACAATTAATGAGTCTCAACTTAACTGGTGAGTAGTTTGAGATAAATAACATGCTTATGTAAATCAACAATAATTTTGTAATTTTACTATAAGATTCAAAGGTATTGAACCTCCACACAATATCATCCTTTTCAAGCTTCTCTCAACAAGCAGCTTATGAAAAAGGTGATTCGTCTTCTGAGCTGTAGCCCATAAAGTAATTGAACGTTCAGTGAGGCAGGATGTCTACCCCACGCTGAGCAGTGAATTTGAAGATTCAAGGAATGATGAATATCTAACAAACTACTTCCTAAAGGGTTTTTATTACTCCAATTTTCTTTATTTTTCTTTACTTTTTTTTTTATTAACCCTAAGGATTATACAAGAAAAGCAAACCAAATAAAACCATCACACCAATAAAATCCAAATATATATTATTTTAAATCAGGCATATAGATATGAATTGAGGCAGTACACTCACAAAAGATAACATCCATTTTTTGAGTATTTTATCATAGTCATTTTATATTTGCTGCTTTTATTAAGCCATTTTACATTATGCAGGACCTGAGAAATTTTACTTTTCAGACTTGACTTTTATGAGATATTTTTTAAAAATCTTTTGTTTCACTTTAGTCACTATTACTAGCAGTTTCAAAATTCTACATTTCTTGAAATTTTATGTGTAATTCAGCCCACTGTTTCAGTTTTTTCTAACATTTGATGTATCGATTTTAATTGGCCAAGAACCTAAACGGTTCTTTTAGATGTGAAATACTTCATGGCTAGATAAACCATTATTTTAAGATCAGCGTAACTTTGATATTTATTTAAGGAAGAAGTTTATTTCCTAGAAATGGCTATTCAAAATTGCCAAAGAGGTAATGAGTCATAGAATTATGAATCAAAGTATTTCAGAAAAAGTAAGATCTTCAAGGTAGTACAATTCAGCATTTCTTAAAATGTTTCAAATAACAGTCTGAGAATTTGATTAAAACTATGTTCCCTCTCGCAGAAAAATGCACAGACTCACAAATTTTTGCATTCAGTTCCAACACATTTGAATCACATCTTTGCAGTCTATTCATGAACCAAAGGTGGTGGAATTTGGAGATTTTGTTCAAGCTCATGTTATAGACAGAGAAACTTTGGTCCTCCAGAGCTAGATGACTTTCCAAGGTTAACCTGTTAGGTATAGTTCAAGATAAGACAAAAATACAGGTTTCCATCCCAGCTACTTGGGAGGCTGAGGCAGGAGAATGGCGTGAACCCGGGAGGCAGAACTTGCAGCGAGCGGAGATCGCGCCACTGCACTCCAGCCTGGGCGACAGAGCGAGACTCCGTCTCAAAAAAACAAACAAACAAAAAACAAAAAAAAAAAAACACCAGGTTTCCTGGAATACACACTTTTTCTATTACATCCAATCACGTAATTATAACCAACTAGAAAGGATTCACAATAACTAAACACATTTTACAGCAACTTTAGGTTTTTTTTCTATGGAATAAACTGTATCTAATCTCATCAATGCGTGTTTCATTATAAGAGATAATTGTGTAGAGATCTCGACTCCTCTCAGTGAGATTGAGCAAACCCGATACAGAACAGGAATGCTACAAATGTCTCTTAAATTTTGAATAAATGGGCCTGCGTTGGCAGTGCAGTGGGAAAGTTGACATAAGAAGAGACGCTAGTCTGGGAAACTAGGTGTTTTCAGACAAAATCATGTTACAGGGTATTAAGCAGGTATGCAGATACTAGCTGATCATTAAGCAATGTCTGCCCACCATCAGCTTTTTTTTTTTTTTTACTATAAATTCACAGGTTTATTGGATAATGAGTAATAAACCAAATCTCAGAAACACCAACCATCTGAACAACTTCATTGAAGCTGGGGTTAAGTGAGGAAGAGGTAGCTTTACCCTAGAAGATGGTTTCGGTTAGAAAGGCCATCCTCATATTGAACAATCATCATCCTCACTGCAAATTTCACTTATTTGTCCAGATTCTTCCGCCTGAACAAATAAATATTTTTTATTTATTCATTCATCTCTCTCTTTCAAAGAGCTATAGTATTTGACATTACTGTTGCTCATTTTCCAAATTTCCAGCAAGTCTTTTCAAAAGAATCCTCTGGAAAATGTTTCCCTCACCGTGATCCTTTGCTTTGCTCACATTTTACTCATTTCTGCTCCCGAGTTGTGATTCCCTCCTTTTCTGAACTCCCGTTTCATTTCTCTTTCCTGTTTCTCTCTCATCCCCTCTTATTTTTATAGACTTTGTGCTCTTCCTTCTAGATTCTCTTTCTTTATTTTACTGCAATAGGAAAAAAACAAATGGACCAGTGGTGTTTTGTGAAAGTTTAAAAAGGATTACCATTGTCATACTAAAATTCTAACTTCCAACACTGGAATTACAGATTACATTAAATTCTCCCAGAAGAACTTGAGCAAATACGTGAGTATTAATATTATGTGGCGAGAGATGTTCCAAGGGAAGCACTGGTATGATCCCAAGGGGACAAGGAATCAGTACGATGTTGAGATGTTGAGCAGACTACCACCGTAGCACATGAAGATCTTTGGAACCCAACACCACTGCTCAGCTTTGAGTAGCAATGTATACTGTGTCTCAAGTTTCTCCCCACCAAGGAACAAAGGAACTAGGATGTTGATCCACAAAGCTGCCAGTCATTGATTCAGGGCTGCTCCCAGGTGATATGAATGCATGCATTTCCATTTGCCCTTCAGTTGAGCCAGATACCTTGGCCAGAAAAGCCTTCAGAAAGAGTCTCAGGTGCTTCCAGTTGGAATGCACAAGAGTGATGTGTGTTGATGAGATATGGGTGAGTCACCAACAGCACCTGCAACCAATTATTTCATTGCTACATTTTTGTATGTATTTAATATCTGAGCATGACTTTTCCTCTGAAACACAGAAGATATTTAATATCTTGTTTCCATATTTATTTCACAGGAAGAAATGTCTTGGCCCTTCTGAAGGGCTCTAATAAGCACATTGGTTAATCTAGTGATTCACAAGGGAGTCCAATGGGTCAAATTCCTGTTTGGGGACATAACTGGCAAGACTCAGAACTGAATTTACTAGACTTTCAAGTAATGTGTAAACAATGTGAGCTTTGCAGTTAGATAGATCTAGCTTTTTAGTTTAATGATTGTGTACTGTGCAACTTAATTTTTTTCAGGCTCAGGGTCCTTGTAAGAGAAAATATTAATAGCACACAGCTGTGCGGACTAAAAGAGCTCAAGTAAGCTAGGCAGAGGATACAATTTCATTATTTAGCAAAGGGTCAACTTTTGTTGGTCATTTCCATCAGCTCTCCTTCCCCCAAATCACCAAGATTAGTATTTTACAATTTACAGAATTAAAATTACATTTCCCAGTATATTTTCTTTTTTCAAAAGTTTTTTTTGTCTTCTTTTATTATATGTATTCTTGCAGTCTGTGAAATATGGATATATGCAGGATAGATATACGCAGATAACTGCATAGAATATTTAAAATAAATAATCCACTTTTGTATCCATACGGTAATGACACGATTCACTGGTTTATATAATGCTACCATCTTGAACTTCAATTTTTCTAGGTCACTCAAGTTAGTGGCACTATATAACTTCAAAATTGTTACAGTACATTGCAACTGAGCCTAGTTTTCTTCTCCAGTATACATTAGTTGTGTAGTTGTCTTTGACTTTATTGCCTTCTTGTCGGCATGCAGAGAAACAGATTGCAAGCACAACATTCGACAAGACTACCTTAACCATTTTCCCTGCAGGTTTGCGTTCAGCTGGATGGTGATATAATTACAGGGTGAATCCCCAGCAGACATGATTGTGGCCCTTTTCCCCAAACACTGCAGCACCGCTTCATGCTCATAACCAAACAATCATATTCTCTGTATTTGGCTTTTTCTTGTGTCTCTGGATTTGTTATATTCAAGGTGGACACATGTTACATGCCAGGTTGAAAAATTTTCTAAATTTTTTAACTTTGTCTAATTCATGTATAGTATCAGTATAATTGATAGTTTACTAACATTTATATGTATTTCCTTAACTGCTTATTTAGGAAGACCATAAACACGACTTATAAAAATAAAGCTTACGCATAAAATATTGTGCATAACTTAATCAGTTATTAGTCAATTTCCCTTTTGTACACGTGACCATTTAAATACATTTCTAAGAGGAGTTTTAAGTCATTAGCAGAAAATAAAAGGTTAACTCTAGTAAAACCAGAGGAACTCTACAAATGCATTGTTTAAAAATTAAATAGGACTCACGGGACATAATAAAAGCTTAATAATGTATTTAAATGTATCAAAGAGATAGTAGTAACCAAGAAATAAGTAGTATTCCTTGATGATAATATGATAAAGGGTCTACTTAGTGAATTCCTTCCCAAAACAGTCAATGATAAGAAATAATAAATTACTTATTTTTATTTACTGCTAAATATTTCAAGGATATATTCACTTTCTACTTGTTTCTTGGAACACGTAGTTTAGAGGTATAGAAATCACTCAATAGAAAACTGTGAAGGAAAAGCTGAAAGGACACTTAAAGATCATGTAATTTATACTTTTTATTTTGGTATTGATTCCCACGGTGTCCAATATGGTAGTCATAGGTCACCGTTACTATCAAGCATTTGAAATGTAGCCAGTTCAAACTAAGGTGTGTTGCAAGTATAAAATACACTTCACACTGGAATCGTTAATTTAAAAAAATATGTCCAACATCCTACCTATAGTTCTCATATTGAACACATGTAAAAATCATATTTTTGGATTAAATAAAATAAATTAATTTTATCTTTTTTTACTCTTTCGACACACTGGATTAAATAAAATGTATTTATCTTTGTTTACTCAATAATGTAGATGGTAGAATATTTTAGAACACATGTTAATTGAATTATATTTCTATAGGAATGTTGGATTTTACTATAATCAAAAATCACCATGAAAGTCAAATGAACAAAATTTTATGTATGATGAATAAACCATGAAGACTTACTGTTAATTTTCTTAAAATTTGGAGGTAAGAAATTAAAGGACTGTTAGCCAAAATGTAAGCTTCATTCTTATAGATTGTCTATCAGAATTCTTTAGTGCCAGAGCCTTTGTGTGGCCACAATGATGACCTGTGTTCATGAAAAGACTTCCAGTAGTGACTCTAGAAATTACAGACAAGTCTCCCTGTGACATTGGAGGTTTTAACAGTGGTGGATGCAACCAAGACAATTTGTCTCTGCAAATGCCTGACACTTCTCATAGAGCTCTTTGAGGAAACAAATCTATAGATAGGGAAAATATAAGGAAGACAATTAGCTTGCTACAATTCTCTTAAATTGTCATCATATTGAGAGCAATTGGTAGTGAGTGGGAGGACAAAAAGCATAGATAGCTACTAAAGACAGAAACAAAAGAGTTTGTGGCAAACAAAAGACAGATGTTAGAGTTATAAGTGAAACAAAGTGGTCCTAAGATTAAACAACATTGAACAAGATCATATAGCAGTTTTTAAATGAGCTGATGGAGCAACATCACAAAAATACTCAGTTTTATAAAAAAAATTTTCAGATTAAGGAAAGGCCAAAGTAATGAGTACATACCTAAGTATTTTTCTCTGTGTATATGAACAGGTTTGGGAATGACATGATTTTTTTAATGGGAAATTTAAGCTGTACCCGTCTTAATAATCCGTGCCAAGTTTTAAAAATAAATGCTTTTTCAGAAAATAAAAATGACATCTTAAAGAAAAACTTCTAATCAACGTCTGTCTCTTGGAGTTCTACATCTTTTGCTCACTGCCTTTAAAATAAGCAAATAAGGTCTGCCAACAAGAATGGATACTCATAATCTCTGGCTTGATTTCCTGAAAAATACTCCTTTTTGTTCTTATATTAAACCATTGGCAGAATCTCTTTTAAATACTTTTAAAGTAAAAAACAATTTAGAATTTTCATTTTTAAAAAAATTATGTCTTGAAATGCTAGCTTTTTAAAGAAAGGGAAAGCTGAAATAATCTTTCACATCTTCTTGTCATTCTCACCTGTAAACTAGTTTTGCTGTTAACGTATTGCATGGAACAAGAAAAAAGGTCCATGTGAGTATGAGAGAGTATGCTATTTTACAACATTACTAATATAAATCACATATCTGTTAACAGTAATAACTACTTTTATTAAATGTTTGTCATATCTACTAGGGGTTATTCTAGGCTCTTTTTACTTTTTAGATTCTAAATCTAATTTAATCCTCACGACACTATTACATGAGTCCTATTGTTGTCAATTTAAATAAAGCTTGGGCCTGTAATCTGATGTAACAAAAATATTTTTATTGTAGATAGTGTTAGTTACACATTTATCCCCTTGACTCATCGATGGACAAGGATAACCTTTTATATGTTATATATATATCATCAGAGAACTGGAAGTTTGAACAAATCTTTTCAATATTGAAAAGTCTGCATGTGATTTTGCAAAAGAAGACTTTCTGTTTGGCCTGTGGACAATCCATATTTCCACTGGATTTCCAGGCTAAGCTGATCTACTTGAATATCAAGATAGTCTGAAGGCACAATACATGTGAAAAGCATTACTACTATAAGCTTGCCTAAAGTTATACCAAAATATGTAATTTAAATTATATATTCCCTTGCAGTTTTAATAAGGGTACCTCTCACTGAAGAGACAGAGAACAAAAGAGAAAATTTTACTGCTAAAGTGTCTACAACATATACAAGAAATGTTCTTTGTAGATACAGTCTCTTAAGATTCCTGTTTCAATGACCATGAATCTTTGCCTTTTTTTTTTGCCTCAGATATACCTGATTTTAGACCTCAAATACTTTCACATGTGAAAAGGCAGCAAATTTTATATAATATTTTGTATTTTTTTCTTCTACAGCATTTCTACAAATAACATGAGAGAATTTTTTTTCCAACTAAAACACTAGTAGTTTATTAACTTTAAAAGCAAAATAGGCCAGGTGCGGTGGCTCGCGCCTATAATCCCAGCACCTTTGGGAAGCTGAAGGGGGAAGATTCCTTGAGCCCAGGGGCTTGAGAATAGACTGGGCAACATAGTGAGACTCTGTATCGACAAAAAATAAAGCAAAAATTAGCCGGGCCTAATGGGGTTCGCCTGTAGCCCCAGCTACTCAGGAAGCTGAGCAAGAGAAGTAGAGGCTGCAGTGAGCCGTGATTGCACCACTGCACCCCTGCCTTGGCGACAGAGCGAGGCCTTATCTCAAAAATGAAATAAGTAAAAGCAAAATACATAAACGGATTTGCTTATAAATACACAACTATCATTTTAATGCTTCCTGAAATCATTAAATCATTAAATGTTATTGGTAATCCTGCTTCCATTTTTGATGCTCTTTTAGCTTGTTTTAAATTTCAGATTCAAATCCCAGAGGTCGGGACTTTCTCATTTGCATTCATATACTTTCTTCTTAAGCATATAAGAGACTAAATTAATGTATAAACAGCATTGGGGCACCAGGGGCTCAAGGCAAGAACATAATTACTCTGGGGATGGAACATTTTCAAAACATATTCCAATTCAGGATAGGTTTATGTGTTAACGTGCTAACAGATGACTAGCACTGTTTCTAAATCTAGAATAACTACTTGAGTTCAGAGACCAGATTACATGTTTAAAACAACCGGAACCATTAGAGGTCTAGATTTGCACAGATATAAATCAAGATTATTCGAGGAGGAGCTATTAGGAAGAAAGTGCAATCATGTCTCAAAAATGGGATTTAAAATATTGTCATATTTTGAGATGATAGAATATTAAATTAACTACTTTCACTAATGCTGAATTCCCTATATTTTTCCTTTATTCTGACCTTAATATTATCTACCTACATTATCCTCTAGTATTTTCATTCTTGCCACACTTTTAGCATTATCCCATTGCACTCCAAATTTGCACACACAAACACAAAGTCAACAAAGCCAGTAATGTTTAGGTTCCGAACACGCAGGTTCTCCTTACCTGACAAATGTGCACCTTTTTTCTGCCATGTCAAGTCTTCCAAAACTACTCTGTTTGGGTGCTGCTCATGTTTCAAGCCTTTCCTATCACCCAGGGCTCTGCTCTCTCCTATCACCCAGGGCTCTGCTCTCTCCTAGGAGACGACTACACGAGAATAATCCTAATAAATGTGTGACTGGCTAGGCAAATCCCACAGGTTTACATTTTTGTAAATTTACCAAGTACCACCTGAAAATGATTATTATTATTATTCAGTGATTCTCAAGCTTTCTCAATTTTGGCAGTGTATATGACTCACCTGAAGATTGTATTTTAATTGGTTAAAAACAATGGTTCTCACTGAGTTTCAGCCTTTAGTGTTCATGAAACTCACCTGGGAGACTTGTTCAATCACAGCTTGCAGAGCTCTGCCCTCAGAGTTTCTGATTCGCTGTGTCTGGGGTGCAGACCATTATTTACTTATCTACCATGTACTCAGGTGATGATGTTTCTGGTCTTATAAGCATGCTTTGCGAACCACTGGTCTGGAGTTAGACCTAAGAAATCTCCAGCTGATTCCTATACTATCTAGAATTATGATAACTTTTTCTAATCAAATGTAGGAAGGCCTATAATGGACATCTCACAACAATGCCATGCAAAGTGCATTTTGTATTATTGAGTAGAATAAAACTTACCTAGAAATAATTCTGTTTACTTGTATATATTTCTTAACCAATTACTTTTTTCTATTTTTGGACAAACGCCTCTACCATGGCCCAAAATCTCTCAGCAGTAGTATCTGAGTGTTTTTAGGTATATGATAAAAATTTATGTACCAAGACCTTCAAAAAGCTCAAGTGTTTTAAGTTTGTCACAAAATGAACAGCAAACAGACTGATGTTTCAATTTTCAAATGTAGATATAGTGAATTAGTAGTCACAGTATTCACAGCAGAATACTATAACAGTGCAGTATTGGGGTGACACATGAGAAATCCTGTTTTCAGAATGACCCTTGGACTATGTGGAAGAAAAATATAAAATCCTATTTGTTTGTGATGGAAAAAATTCCACAATCCTAAAATTAGAAATGTGAATAAATACTACTACTGCAGCCATGGGGTGGGTGCAAATACAGATAATGCTCACTACAGAAGAAGACAAAACAATACCACCTGATCAACAGAATAAGATGCACGTGAGTGCAACACTAGGTGCTTTTTGTTGAAACTCTAACCAAAGAATGCAAAACTTAGATGATCAATGTGAAGAAACTTGGGTCATTTGAAGTAGGAAAGAGTAAATGAGATTTTTGAGACCTAGTAATAAAATGGACTGACAAATGCCATAATCCTTGAGTGTCTCCAAGCATGCATGGTCTTGGGAAAGCAGTTCTGTAGTACTGCTTATTTATTATAGCTGGATTTCTGTCTTTATTTCCCTAACTTGGAAATACTTTTATTTATAAAGAGGAAAAACTTTGAATTATTTCTGCAAAAAATAGGATGCAATCTGACTAGTTTAGGAGAAAGTAAGAGGTATGTACACTACATGTTGCTGAGACAGTGAAATTTGAAATTTAAAATTATACACAGAAAAAAGGGAGATTATCCCCCAAAAAAGATGAAATTGTTAGAGATAGAACATATAAAATGAAATGGAATATCAACAATGAATACCAAAAGCCTTAAAAATATACAATTGATCAGAAGAAGTGCTGGGAAGACAAATGAAAATAAGTAGTGGAAATTTTAGTAGCACAAAAAGACAATTCTTTATACTTACATCAATTATTTTGAATGGTACATTCTGTAAGAGAGAAATATGAGGAGAAATACATTGTCTTATGACTCTGCAATTGTGAACCCAACAATGTATTGTACTTTATACAAAGGAATTTGCTTCACTGAAGCATGTAATCTGTATTGTCATTATTAACTGAATAAAAAATTTCACTTCCTCCTAACCAGCTTACTCACACATATTTTCATTCTATAGAAGAGAATTAAACTTGTTTATTCATGGTAATAATTCAAAAAGATCTGAATTATTAAGCATATTCATTCAACAAATATTGAATTAACATTATACACTGTACCAGATCTATCTTAAACAAAGAAATGTATAAGCATGTGCCTTGGCCTTAAAGAGTTTTAAACCTGGAAAAAGGAACGATATATTTGCACAAATATCTTCAATAGGACTGTATATGCCACTCGAGTGATATTGACAGGCAGCAAGAAAAAGAGAATGCATCCTGCTGCCATGATCAAGAAATACGTGATAAAGTATTTGTTTAGTTTAACATTAAAAGATGGAGAACATGAAGTTTAGCTCCAAATATTAATAATGCTAAAATATAGATAACATTGCAAGGGGTTTTTATGTCCTTTTAATCTTTCTGCATTTTCTGCTTCCTTTAAATGAATGTGTCCTTTTTACAAAATGAAGAAAGGAATAAATATCATTAAAGCAAGTAAAGGCACTGAGGCATGGTAAACTTGAAGGAGAATATTAAGAGAATATGTAAATTCAGAAGATTTTGGAAGCACATGAGGGAAAATTTTAGGTTTGGATGATAAAATTGTGACAAATCCCAAGTTAATAAGTGATTTAAGAAGAAAGATGGTGAAGGCCAGGCCCGGTGGCTCATGTTTGTAATCACAGCACTTTGGGCGGCAGAGGCAGGAGGATCGCTTGAGCCCAGGCATTCGAGACCAGCCTAGGTAACATAGTGAGACCCCCAACTCTATAAAAATTTTAAAAAATTAGCGAGATATGATGCATGCACCTGTAATCCCAGCTACTTGGCAGGCTTAGGTGGGAGAAATGCTTGAGCCCAGGAGATTGAGAATGCAGTGAGCCATGATTGCACCACTGTACTCCAGTCTGGGTGACAGAAAAAGACCCTGTCTCAAAAAATAATAATAAAAACATAAATTTTAAAAAGAAAAACAAAAGATGGCCCATCTAGTTTTAGGCTCGTTGAGTTTGGGTTATGGCAGCCTAAATGCCCATTAGTGTGTGAAGTGGAAACAACTCCAGGTAGAGGGGCAAGGGCTGGGGCTGGAAGTCAAGCAGAAGTGTTATCATTGGACACATGGGACATATCCAACATCTGATGAAGATAAATTCAGAAATATCTTGAAGATTAAACATTGGGGAACGCTTCCATAGAAGATTCAAACGTTACCCAATCTGTTTGAAATTAGCTCGAAACTTTGACAGACTATCACTGTTTCTACATATTTTGTTTTCCTGTAGTACTGACTGACCCATCAGTACTAATCTAATAATAATGTTAGAAATATTTTGAATTAGAAGGAGGAAAATATGCCTTGGTCTCCTCCTTCCTTAGAATAAATAAGACAAATAGTATTGTGTATTTATTGATTTCTCATAATAGCAAAATAAAAAGCCTGACCTTAGCCCTGGGACAAACTGTTCTGCTGTATACTTTATGACTATACAAAAGAGTTGTCAGCATGATCACAGTGAATTTCTGTAATGCGAAACAGAGCTAACTCCATGGAAATTATGACAGCTCCTTGACATCAGGGACACTCACCGACTGCTTATTCACTTATTGAGAGTAAATGAGTGTCAGCTGCCAGAAAATGGAGTGAACAATGTTGAAACCATACAAGACACTTTGCTTTAAATGATAATTTCAAGTACTCAATCTCAGGCACCTGCTGGTTTTGTTTTATAATTTCTCAAGCAAAATAAGTGGGTTTTGTCAAGTGAAAAGGTTATATTTCTGCTTGTTGAATTAAACATTGGAGGTCAAAGTAATAGCATCGATTCCACATAACCATACAAAAGAGACAAAACATAAAAATGAATGTTATAGACTTATGGCTAGGCTTAATCAATCAACAGACTGACAATATGACTGAAATTTTTCAATCTTCTAAATAACAAATAAAAATATTCAATTATCTTTCTTCATAGAAGTTGACATTGTACAATTTGAAAGGGTCACTCTTGGTTTCCCTATCAAAAATGTCATAATATCAATTCCTTCAATGTAGTAAAATTCTATGACTACTAAAATAATCTACATGAAAATGTCTTGATGTAATACTTGTATTATATTCCATGTAGAACTCATGTCACTTTTTACATCTATAATGCTCAAGCATACATACAATATAATTCAAAGTTGGAAAGAGGATTTATAATATGACTCATTCTAATTATTCTGATATCACACTCATTCACATTCATAAGCAGAATAATAGTAACTATATTAATAATTATGCCAAAACAGTAAATGGTTGGATGCCAACAATGCATTTAGGACTTTAGCAAATTTATGACTGCAATCAAAACTGCTTCTAAAAATGTATACATACATATTAATGTTCTACGTAAATCAGAGGTTTACATTTAAGCTGATCTTAGGGAATAGCAACAGCTGATATTCCTGCTTTATAGATTATGTTTTACTTTTCTCAAGTCAATGGAAATCTTATTCTCAACATGATAAATGTTGAGCACTATACTACATTCTATAGATTCATAACACTTGGAAGAAGTTAGCTCAGCACTTTTAGACTTTTCAACAGCATTCGTGACAGATAATCATCTACTATCTGCCTGGTCACCAGCAGCAAACATGAATCATGTCAGTCGTTTCACTATGCCAGTTATTCAACTATGCTCACTATTGAATTAAAATGTGTTACATCTACCACACTTCATTCTATCTTCTTTTTGTGGATTCAAATACTAATAATTAAAATAATAATACTAACAGAAATAATACTGAAGCATAATTATTATCATCCATGATATGGCAAACCTCAAATATTCATGAGAGTTTACATACCTCTCTTATTTCTTCCTGAATTTACATTGAATATCTGTAGTTCATTAGTGACTTAACTTGGCTCTGAGACCCTCCACCATCTTAGAGTCCTTTTTCCTGCATAACATGACTATACTAAGTGCATTAATACAGTTGAGGTACTAGGGCAACACCATGAGGTGGCTAAGAATTTGGCTTCCAGAGTAAGAGTTATGTTTGATCCAGGGCAAGGTGTTTAATCTCTGAATCCATTTCCTCATTGGTAAAATGAAAACGATGATGATAATAATATCAATCATCTGATAATATGAGATATGGAACAAGTACAATAATACACAAAATGGCCAGCCCTAGTTTCTAGCCATACAGTGAAATGAATACAATAAAGAAACAAGACATAGTCTCTATGTCCATGGAACTTTCAGTTTAGAAAGGATATAAAATAATTATTAAAAAACAGTGTAAAAGGCGGGAAGATATCGCAGTATTATTATTATTTTTATTTATTTATTTATTTATTTTTTTGAGACAGAGTCTCGCTCTGTCACCCAGGCTGGAGTGCAGTGGCGCGGTCTCGGCTCACTGCAAGCTCCGCCTCCCGGGTTCACGCCATTCTCCCGCCTCAGCCTCCCGAGTAGCTGGGACTACAGGCGCCTGCCACCGCGCCCGGCTAATCTTTTGTATTTTTAGCAGAGACGGGGTTTCACCCTGTTAGCCAGAATGGTCTCGATCTCCTGACCTCATGATCCGCCCGCCTTGGTCTCCCAAAGTGCTGGGATTACAGGCGTGAGCCACCGCGCCCAGCTATCGCAGTATTTTAAATTTACATGTACTAAATATATTTTAGTAAATTAGATTTACTTGTACATTTCTGTAAGTGCAGAGCCCTATGCTTGCTTGAATATGTCTTACTAGCATTTAAGTTACACACTCTAATTGTATCTTGCCACACTTTTAATGCATCTGGAAATTGAAGACAATGGCAAAATCATGCTGTTATCTGGGAATACCGGAAGAGATGGAACATGGATTCCTAAGAGACCTCCAAGATAGAATCACCCTGGTGAATTTTAATAGCATTTGGTCTCCCCCATCCTATACAATCTTTGTCGTTTGAAACTTGAAAGTTTTCGTTCTCCACTTCGTCTTACATTTGGAACACACCAAATATTTGAAACACATTGAAGGAGACTCCTAGCAGAACTGATTCTTAATAGACTTTAGTATAATATTTTTTACCCTCTGAAATAAATCACTATGTGTATTTTCCAATCAGTAAAAAATTCAATTTTAACTAATATCAAGAGCAATGTAGTTATGTCATATTTAACATTGACATGTGACAAAAGTTTTGAAATGATGACTCATTAAAATACAAAGGAAATAAGAGATGCCTACAATTAATTTCCTTTTAAATATCAAGTAAACATTCTTTGTGGAAATGGAAATTGAAGATCATTGAAAGTCATAGTGGAAAAATTAGAAGCAATATCCCTGCATGTTCTTTCCTTTGCTGTCTTTCTATCTCTTATCTTACTCTGTATGAATAAACACCTATTGCAACATTAGATGCTGTTGATCACCTAATAAATTCTTCAAACTACCTCTTCCCTTGAGGTCTTGACATGCCTAGTCTATGCACTCAAGTTACTCTCCTACTTTTACATCTTTTCAGTGGATGCCACCAAAAACTCATCCTTAAGATCATAGCCACATTTCCCTCTATAGCCACATATAATCTTAAAGGTCTCCATGCAAATTAACATTCATCTTTCCCTAACATCAAACCCAGTTTTCGTACTGAGCATATGACATCCTCAGGTTTCCACAACTTCAAACTGATTATTTAACTCAAGTCAATTTTGATACCATTTTCTGCATTATTCCCAAAATAAAACATTTGTCTTTACCTACAAGTTTTTGTGGATTCTTGTTTTGAATGCTTTGTACATCCATTTGGGTTCAATCTTTATTTATTTATTTCTTTAAAATTATACTCACTCTTCTAATTGCTACCACTTTAGTTCATTTAGATCTTTTATTTTCTTGGAATTTTGCCTGTATAAGAAATGGTATATGGAGTCAACTTAATTTTTCTACTTTTTTTGCATTCATACCATTTCCTATGTATAATAATTTTTCCTATGTGTTTGCGCATATTCCTGTTTTGTTTCTTTGAACCAGTATCATACTGTTCTATTTATTGAGACTTTATATGTTTTAATATCTTATAGAGCTAGCTCTCCCATGTTGTTTTTCTTCAACATAATTTCGCAGATTTTTTTGCATACTTCTTTTATCATATAAATTCTAAAATAAGCTTATTTTGTTCAAACACACTGTTGGCTTATTTTTTACTTTTATATTAACATAAATATGGATTGATATAGGAAGAATTGACATATTTATAGTATCGAGTCTTCCTATCTGCAACCATAGGATAACTTACAAGTAAACATAATTACATTATTTCATACTGAGACTACAGTAAGCAGTAGAATTTTAAGGACTTTCACATTTCCAAGTTCTCCCTGACTGTTTAGGTGACAAAATAGCCATTTTCACTGTATGCACAGCAATTATAAAAATTCTTCACACATTTAAGTCAAAATTCCTCAAATTTCTTACTATGCTTTTTCATATATATAAGTTATCTGCCACATGAGATAGCAATTTCTCAGAAAAGTACAGTACCCACTTCTGGAATTGAACTCGGTTTGCAAAGTTCATTAATGTCATTATCAACCTAGGTCTATGCCAAACAACATTCTAGTCACTCTGTAAGTATTTATCATAATGCAATCTGCTTCTAAAATTAAGATATCAGGGGAGATATATTTAAAAAAGGAAATGGGAAAATTAGTTGTTTATATCTTAAGCAGTGTTAAAAAGATTGCCTTTTGTTGGTAATTTTTAGTTTCTTAGAGAGTATAATTATGTTAATGAACATTACAGCATCCCAAGAGGGAGTTTATTATTCAGATTATTCTGTATGTGAAACCCTAGAATACTATTACTCACATATTGCAGAATTACTATATCTCTCATAACAATTTGTGAAAATCTGGCTTAGAGCAATATATTTCAGTACAAAATAAAGCAAATTTACTGACCAGCTATTATATGTCAAGTACTAAGCTAGGTTTTGGAAATGCATAGATGAATAAGGGAATATGCCACATGTTTTCTCATGGAGGTCAAATGGGTCATAAAAAAGATAAGTAAAAATTATATTGTGTATTCAGCGATGCAACAATACAAGTACTAAAAAGGTACAGAATACATACGCATGCCTGGATACAAACACACATATATGCATATATGTAAACGTGTACACACCCAAAGCACAAGTATAATCAGAACACTATGAACAGATATTTTAGGACCAGTAACTCTTTCCACCTCACCTTTTAGAATATGATTATATGTGCAAAAAATGGAGAAAAATGCATCGGAAATGAAAGAAGTGCTTTGTGAGTGATTTTAAAGTGTTTATTTTTATTTATTTTAAAAAGTATTTTTAAAGTATTTATTATTAACTATTTTGTAAGTATTTTTAATTTGGGTACTAATAAGAACAAAAATAAGATTATTTAAACATATTTTATGTGGCAATATAATTTAATGTCAAAATGCAAATAACATATTTGCAGTACGTGAGTTGTAATGAAAAGAAAATGCCCATAATTTTGCTACTTAGCACAGCCAGGTATCATGGGTGCCCTAGGATTAGCCTTCATTTTCCTGCTCCTGAAAACTGACTATTATGGAGTGTTGCTTACGAATGGTTGAGGATCGCTGGCCATTGAAATACCTCTTTAACCAGTATTGTGTGGGAAAAATTAATGCGTCTAGGTGGCCAGCTTACGAAGAGAAAATGCTCTCAAAGATAAATGTTAGACTAACCCTTAAGTATGTTTAAGGTCATTTCACTCCCCAGAGAAACATGTTTCAGAAAGCATAATGGAAATTAATGGGAAATATAAATCTCTATAAATCAACATTTTACACATAGTTCTACAGAAGGCCATCAAAAGCATAGAGTACATAATTAATTTCTTAAGTATTTCATTCAAAAAATTATTTAGTGTCTTATATTCTAGGCATTGTAAGCACAAATGATGCAGTAGTAAATAAAACTAGAGATCTGTCTGTCTGTCTGTCTGTCTGTCTGTCTGTCTGTCTCTCTGTCTGTCTGTCTTTCTGGCTCTCTGTCTCTATAGCTATCTAAATTTTGTGTGAGAGGGCTCACACAAGCAACCAAAAAGCTGATGTTAAGCCAAGTGTTGTGAGCGCTGCAATACATTAAAGCAATATAAGGAGGAGAAGAATTATGGGCGGCGGGGAAAAAGGGAGTTCAGATTTTTATCTGTAAGATGATCAGGGAAATGGCCTGATTTGTGGATATATTTAGGTATAGACATAAAAGGAGGAAGGAAAGTGGATAGTTCTAGGCACAGGTAGAATATGCCTAGCAAGAAGAAGAACACAATGAGATCAGAGAGGAAATACGGGATCCCAGACCATGTTAAACTTATAGGAGGCATTGTATAACCTGTGGCTTTTATTATGAGTGAGACAGAAAATAATTGGAGGGCTTTGACAGAAAACAATTAGAGGGCTTTGAGTAGAGAAGAGACACAATGTGTCTCTAATATTGAATGATTATTTTAGCTAGTAGATTGAGCATAGATTATTCATGGGTTCAAGGCAGACGAAGAGAAAACAGGTAGCAAGTTATTGCAATAATTTAGGTGAGAGAAAACGGCTTGCCCAATGGTGGTAGTGCAAAAGTAATTAGATTCTAGACATATCTTGAAGGCAGAGACAACAGATATTTTGATTAGTTATTTCTTATATGACAGGGAAAGTAAGGAGTGAAGGGAAAAAAATGACTGACTCCAATATTTTTGACCAAAGCTAAAAGGTTGGAATTGTCAGTTAATGAGATGGGGAACTGGAACAAAGAGGCTTTTGGGGAATTGGAAGGATTTTCATTTTTAGTGCATTTAGTGCATTCTCCATTTGAGAATTTACATCACTGAAGTGGAGAAAATGAAGTCTGGATTTGAAAATGTGGAGTTTGGGAAACAGTTCTGAGTAAAGGTATCTATGTATCTTTTTCCTCAGAATATAAATAATATTTAGAGCCATGATGCTGAGTGAGATCACCTAAAGAGTGATTTACATAGAGAAGTTTGAGAAAGAAAATCTGAGGCGCTCTAATATTTAGAGGAAAAGAAGTTCCAGCCAATGAGACAGTAAAGAAGTGGATAGGGAAGGGGTTCCAGAGGCCAAGCAAAAGTATTCCAGAAAAAAGGACAACTGTGTTAAATGTTTCTGATAGGTCCATAAATGAGGAATGTGAATTGACTGTTGGACTGAGCCATGTGAAAACCATTGGTAACACTGACAAGACATATTTTGATAGAGTAGTGAGCACAAAAGCTAAACTTGAGGTGTTCAAAACATAATTGCAGTAGGAAACAGTACAGACAGTGAGTATAAAAAATAACTCTCCAGGAGATCTACCAAAAGACGTGCAGAGAAATAGGCAGGAACTCAACTAGCCTGTCAGATCAAGATTCCTTTTTTTTATTCTTATTTGAAAGGAAAAATAACAGCATGTTATTATGACGATGGAAGTGATAGAGTAGAAAGGTAAGATCGAGAAACAGAAAAAAGAAGAGACAATTGCTGTGTTGACATCTGGAGTTTATGAATGGGATGGTGCCCAGACAGCAGAAACAGCCCATTTAATTCAATGGTCGTGAAACACAGTGAGACAAGTCATCAAAGTTGCATGTTTTTCTCCAACCTGACTTAGTTGCCTCCATGATTAAACAGAGCAGGCAGGGACTGGATTTGGTGTGAGCTGAGGTTTATCCAAGTGAGTGTGACTGAAGAGAGGAGCACGCGTATGCCTGGAAGTTTAAAGGAGGTGAAACAGTTATGACCTTGTAAGGCTGCAGTGTTCTTCAGAGGAGAAACAGGAGCCAAAAGATGCATGTGACTCTAGGAGAAGAGGTTCGGAGTAGAGAGGATTTTGCTGATTGTTATAATTTTAGCAATTTTGTGAGATGCTATTTCATAGTTTAATTAATGCTATCATGTTTATTATTTTATTGTACCCACATTAATAAAAATAACAACGTAAAATTTAAATTATAGTATATTTTCTCCACAATGTTGATCTAATTATTTATGTCCAACTTTAGAACTCAATCCAAAAAGCAGTATCCCCAGAAATGTCCATAATGTCGGAGTCAAAATAAGTTGTGTTTCTTTTGTAAATTGTGAAATAACATTGCTAAATATAACTAAGGTTCTGGGAAGACAAAGGATTAGTGAAACAGTGCATGAGTATTATGTAAAGCACCAAGAAAGGGCAAATATTACATTTATATATACTTCTATATATAAAACTTATATTTATACTTGTGCCTGTGTATGTGTGTGTGTGTCAAAATAATTAAGCCATATAATTTAGGCTTGTGGTTATGCTCAGTGTATTCATTTTTTTTAAATTGCCGTTATGGACTCTCAGGTATTTATTTTATTTCTAAAGCCAACAATGAGATTATTCTCTGTGGATACGTGACCAGAGGCGACATGCTTACGGATATTATAGCAGATGATCCTATTATAGTAAAGCACACTAAATAATCTTTACACTCTCATCCAAATCTACAATTCTATGATTTTGATTTATCCCAACAACGGCCACCAAACTATAATGATAATGATGATAAAAGACCAGTGATGATCAATGCCATGCCTCCTATGAAGTTCTATCAAGAACACCTTAATAACTCCTTAATAAGAATACAGTGCTCTCCCGTGCTGCAATAACATTTTTCTTCATCTTCCTCTAAAGGGATGTATGCCTTTTTCCCTGGTTATTTTTGAAAGTAACTTGGATGGTAATGTGAATTCATTCAACCTCAACATTTATTTACTGTTACTGACACCCTACATATTAGGCAGTGGGGATGAAAATAATAGCTGACTTTTTGGAACAGTTTCATCACAGTAGGCAGTGCCAAGGGCTTTCTTTGCATTATTCCATTTAACCCTCACAATGTCCTTATGAAATATGATATCATTTCAATCAGCATTTCACAAATGAGGAAACAGAGACATAAAGAGGTTAAGTCACTTGCCTAAGGTCACAAAAGAAATGATATTGCTCACTTTCGAATCCATGCTGTCTGGCCCCTGAACCTGTAGTCCTAAACTACTGTTATAGTGATGAATAAAACCACCATGGCTCACATTAGCCCCTCAACAATTTCTCTCTCTCTCTCTCTCTCTCTCTCTCTCTCTCTCTCTCTCTGTCTCCCTTCTATCTCTCTCTTTCTTGGAGGCTGGGGGGTGAATGTGGCCAAAAATTCTTTGAAAGAACTCTTTTTGGGTAATAATGTAGGCACATTTATGAAAAAGTGGTGGTGTTTAGGGCTTAGCCTCATCAGCTCATAACCTATGCACTCTTCTAATCACGATGTTTCTGATTGCTAATTATTTCCTCTTCTCCTATTACTGTTTCCTCTCATTATTACACAGCCTTTTCATCACCTGACATTGTGCTTCTGGGTGTCCTTGTACCAATTCACTCCACCTCAGCTTGTCATAAAGCAGTTGGTTTCCTCTTATCACTCATCCATTTGATATGTCTTGCAGAATTATCTAACCAAGTTTCCACATGATATTGTTACATTCTATTTACTGAATGTAACAATAACTGAAAATCTATGTGGATAGACTGACTATAGACATATATAGCAGAATTTATATGATTATTAGTTATAGATGTCTGCTCTGGAGCATGCTGCTATATTGACACATGATCTCAAGCAAAATGTATTGGCCTACTACTAATTTATCCACAGCTTCTAATCATCTTAGATAATCCATTGACAACTCTCAGTGCTACAATATCAATCAAATGATTTTCTTTCATGTATCAGTGATAGTAAATTTGCTTTATATAAAGGCCTCAGCAACTACCATTTACACCTGGACAAGTTAAAAAGTGTGACTATAACTCAACATCAAATAGAACACTAAAGATCAACTATACCTCAGGAATAGCTGTTGAAAACCAGGTTCGAGCCCTAGCTGTCCAGAAACAACTTTGATTTATGTATATGAAATTAAGACACTGCTCTACCATCAAGCAGCATTATAGGAAAATTATATATACTTAGGGAGACTAGATTTAGTAAGCAAGTATTTTGGATGTCTTTGATGTTATGATAACAGGTGGTAATTTAGGGAATGCTTGCTTGGCAGGTGTCCTGAATATAGGCAATTTTGCAGCTTAATGAGTATATTTCCACCTACTGTTTCAAGAATTGCTCCTGCCAGAGGCTATGAGAAATTGTATAAGATATTGAAATTTATCATGTACTGTCATTTTAGACTGTGAATTAGTGGGCCACTGGAGGTATAAGCTTTAAGTTCTTCAAATCTTTCTGAAAATATAATATTCCTCTTAAGGAATAATGGTCATGATCAACATAATTCTATGTATTCATACTATTATATATTTTTCCCACGTACCTTCCTTATACATTTATATAACTCAATAACTAATTATTAATATCTTTGGAGGATGACTTGAGGCATTTGACAATGTTAGAACCTTGTAAAATTCAGTTTCAAGGAACACTAGTGATGAAATAATATATATAGTATGTTTCTTGATAACACAGGTCTATAATCAATTTATGAAATTTTTATGCCAAGTAATATCCTTGTTATGCTACTGAGAGTGATTATATAATCTGAATATGCTGCAATTCATTTTTCTGATGTGCTGGAGCTAACCCACACAGTGGTTGAGAGCTTATAATTAAATATCAGGAAGTTTCAAGCCAGTGGTTAAACATATCCATCATTAAAAATTGGATTTTACTATGACTTATGTCCTCGAGTTTATTCACAGCTATCATATATGGATGGTAAAGATATGATGATGTGTCACTACACACCTCTTCCTAACTCCAGGGTCAGCGTTGTCATGTTGGTAATTAGGCATCTGTCATGGTGGGTGTATTTATACCATAAAAATCAGCAAACACTACAAATTGGTATTTTTAATATTTCTTGAGAGCCAGTCATTAAATATGTATCAGTATATGATTGCCTGTAAGGCATGACATATCTTCTCTTCATTTATTATGAGTAGGTGAGATGAGAGGACGCAAAATTACAGAGGATTGGTAATTTATTTTTAAAGCATCTCGGAACCACCATGGCTCCTGAAAAGGTTGGCGTAAGATTTTTCTCAACAGTTAACACCATGAAAGAAATTCACTTTTTATGTAATTTGTGTACAAATCACCTCCTAAAAGCCAGATGATTTGTAAGTTTTTGAGACAAAAAAGAAAACAAAAAGTTTTATGTATTTACTCAATGATCCAAATATACCAAAATGTATATTGGGTTATAGGGAGGCACATTTATGAAAAGTGTGTGTGTGTGTGTGTGTGTGTGTGTAAACACTAGTAAGAAAATCAGTTATAGAATAAAGTAATAGAGGTGCAAACACCAAATAGAGCTGTAAGATCCTAGAAGAGATAATGATTACCAACCCAGGCTCATCTGGAAAAGCCTGGAAGGCTACATATGGAACATGACAAGATGGATTATTGTATCAAATAACATTAGAACTGGATGGTAGTTAAGGCAATAGAAACAGATTCTATTCAGTATTATTGCAATAGGGTAAAAGGGACCTCAGAACAGAACTGGGTTCAATTCCTGATACAGCATGAACGAGGGGGAATTACAGCCAAAAAGCATGATGTGAGTCAGTGGATGGAAAATTACTTAGAAGAAACATTAGAAGTAAGGAGGAATTCTGTCTAAACTAACCTATGAGGATTCTTGCTGAAGACAGGCCAGGGTCATCAGATATGATTCCCTTCACATCACCTGGAGGATAGTGGAGGGTGGGGAACCCAATTAGATATTGATGGTGATCAGATATGAAGCATGGGAGAACCTGGCTAAACTAACTCTGCAAGAGTCTTGCTAAAATTAAACCAACTCTGCAAGATTCTTGCTGCAATTAGACAATGCACACAAACACAGAAGTCTAAAAGCCAGGCCTAGTTTAAAAAGAGTTCAGGGAAGCCTGATTGGAGTTTGGTCAAGAAGAAAACCTTTTTTCAGTTGAGATAAATAAAACTTCAAAAGGAGAAACAAGGAGGGATGAGCATTGCAAATGAGAAATAGCATGAGCAGAGATACAGAGGTGGGGGAGTATTAATAGAAAGGTACCAATTGATTGTGACTGTTTTGCACAATCCAAAACATTTAATGAGTACTTGCCACATTCCAAGTACTGATCTTTGTTCTGTGAAGAAACCAGGAAGCTTCTGGGCTGAGATGGCAGTGGTGGAGGGAGTGACGCTGAGGACTGACAGGTTTAAAAGCACAAAACTAGAGTTCTGACTTAAAGAACGGGGCTAAGATTCTTTTCTCAGATGCAAGTTTTTACATTTATATGTGTTTCTCTTCTTCATTCAACCCTCTTTCCTGATCCCTTCTCCATCCCCTTAGTGGGAGCTCCAGGAACATGAAGGACTGGTTCAACATGAACCATATATGTAAGCCAACTGCCCCCTTCTTCACTGGAATCTGGTCACTAACAGACTGGTCTAGCTTAGGGGTTCACCCAGGGTTGGAAGCAATAACCAAGCTCTCAGGTGGGAAGACTTTCAGGGTATCACCAGTCAGGGATAAATAATAGTAATAATAATAATAATAATAATAATAAATGTAGTAAACAGGGTAACTGTACCCCTGCAAGGGATGGAGAAAGATGAAGTTGGAGGTTTTGGCCTGTGGAAGGGAGCAGTCTTGGTCTGGATTACTATGGTTTATGAGAGATGTACCTGACAGCAATAACTTAAGCATACCCCGAGAACGACCCTGTATGGCAGACATACCTGAAAGCAATAACAACTTAAGAAATGAGTTGTTAAACTGGAGGTTGCTAAGGAGAGGGTGCTAAGTGAAAATGCTACATAAACTGCATGCAGTTTGCAAGCTGTAGTGGTTGTCCAGCCTGCCACCACTGGACTGTCCCGTATGTCCCCATCAAATAAACCCCATGTGTCATTCACTGACTCTGGGTCTCTTCTCCTCACTCTTGAACCTGGGACCATCCCTATTGAAGTTAGTAGGTGTCTGGTACAATATATGGATATTTTTGCCTTGAATGGTAAACTGCAGTCTTTCCTCATTTTGATCTAGGAGATGATTTTTTTGAACTTGAAGTTGAATTCCTACATTGGTTCTGATCTGTTCACAATAATATTTCTTTATCAGAAAGTAGGAATCTGGAGGGTTTTCATGTATGAGGAGTAATCTCTGGAATGAGTGGATTCTTAGGAATTGGAGCGACACATGGCTTATAACTACAGTGCAGAGACTGTGTCACATATATCCACAAATAATACAGCTTCTCAGTAGACTCTGGAGCAGGCGGGAAAGCAGGCAGGCATACAGTGCAGTGTGTAGTAACTTTGGGACCATCTGGTCCACAGGCAGTAATGCCAGCACTAACCAAATATCTAAAGGGGACACTTCCACCACTGCCTTGTCCAGATCTTCTTTGCATTTCTCATTTTTCTGGTTTAGGGAGACTCTTTTCTCATAGATATTCTCCTCCTGAAGACCATATGCCACAGAGATCCTCATCTCAGAATGAACCTTCTCTGTAGGAACCTGGGAGGCTACCAAGCCACAGAGATTTTCCATCCTACTGAACAGAGCTGGCACTGGCTTTGTTTTTTCCACCCAGGTTTCATGACAGCCGGATTTGGATTGGCATAATTGGCAAAAACAGACCTCCTAGGCTCAGGAGCTGAAGCTCTTTCTTCTCTTGGTCATGGCAAATGGGTCAGAGGAAATGAAAAATGACTCTTTTGGCTTTGATAACTGATGGATGGTGATACTCTGAATTAACACAGAGAATACTGGAGGAGAAGGTTATTGAAAAGGAGAAGTCTTATCCTAAGTTTAATTTGAGGCAGGTTAAGTTTCAGAGGAATTCAGAGCATCTTTGAGTAAAGATCAGCAAAGAAAATGCAGAAACAGGACTCAGACCGGACTGGAATTATAGATCCAGAGCATTTTATGATAGGTGATGCTGTCAGAGTAGTGGACATCACCCACAAAGAATTAGATGGACACAAAGAAGATAAAAGCATAACTTGGGGAACACTTCATCATAAATATTGCATTGGGAAAAAGAAGCCAATAAAGTAGATAGTGACATTGCATTCAGAATGAATGTTGACAATGGATGCAGGGTTTCTTCTACCTAATAAACTGAATGTAAAAATCATGCTAACTGCTCTACAGTCTCCTCATTGACACTCATATATGGCAGCTGAATAAGTGGTGTTTGATCAAGATTTTATTGATAGACTGCTAAAATTCCACATCTATTTTCATACTCAGGTATTCTTGGCTATTTTCTCAATTATTTTATACATCGTCAAATCCCACTGCATTGATTCAGCTCCACATTTACCACCAATTTTGACCCTTTAAATGTCACAACCAATTTCTTTGAAGAACCTATTGTTTTTCTTCTGTGGTTAAGGCCTCATTGTATGGGAGTACAGGCTGAGTATCCCTCATCTGAAATGCTTGGGACACAAAGTGTTTCAGATTTTGGAATATTTGTATATACACAATTAAATATCTTGGGGATTGAATTCAAGTATAAACACAGAAATCATTTATGCTTTAAATATACCATATACACACAGCCTGAAGGTAATTTTATGTAACACTTTAAATAATTTGTGCATGAAACAAAGTTTGTATACATTGCACCATCAGAAAGCAGAGGCATCACTATCTCAGCCACCCCGTGGACTGTTTTCTCTGTGGTTGTTTTCTCTCACTATCATTCCTGACTCTGAATTTATATGCTACCAATAAGCAAGCATTTTCTTATACTTAGTCACACGTCAGTACTTAACAGTAAAAAAATCTAACATACCATTAATATAAGAAAAAACAATGTGTCCAGGATAACTGACTAACACAGTAGCATCACCAGAATACCTGTATCAGCTGTTAAAGAACAGCAACAATCAACAATGGCAAGCTTTCAGTCTCTGCCTACCATGCTGTGTGTTACCATTTGTGGGCGTGATTGCATGGGGAAACCTGGGCATGCACAGAAACATATCACAGCTCAGGGAGGCTGAGAGAATCTCCTTGTCTTTGGGGATGCTGAATAAATGATGTGTTGTGCATCTGTGTTTTAACTTCGGCCTATTACACAAGGTCCAGTGTGGAATTTTCCACTTGTGATGTCATGGTGGCACTCAAATAGTTTTGGATTTGGAAGCATTTTGAATTTCAGATTTTTGGATTAGGTGTGCTCAACCTGTACTGTCATTAAGAGTTGGAGGGTGGAGTTTTCTTTCATTAATTAAAAACATAATTTCATATTCTAGTGACTTTGATAGGAGCTGTGTAATAATGGAGGGTGGACAGGCATGATCATTGTCATTAAAAACTTGCAGTCTACTTCGGGAGATAAACATTCATCAAAAAAATTCTCACTGATGTTGAAATTGTGTGTTATGAATAATAATATGTGTCATATTAGAGCAGACATTCCTGATAACTAAATATTTGAATTGAGTTTTAAATGAAAAATAGAAGTCAGCTGGGTAACATGCATAAAGTGGGAAGCATTCCGCATTCCTTGTAGAAGAAACAACTTGTGTCATGACCCTGTAGTGCCTTCTGGAAACAAAACAAAAAAAACAAACAGAAAAGTCAATGTGGTGAGAACAAAATGTGAGAAGACAACGAAGCCGGAAAGCTAATATGAGCCTGTTCTTCTTTCCTCTTGGCACACAGCTAAAATTCATTCCTCCGTAGACAGAGTCGGAAGACTGAGTTCTGGCCAAAGTAATGTGAGTGAAAGGGGCTCAGGCTTCTTCTACAAAAGCTCATGAAAATCTCTTTTGTGCTCTATTCTATTCTTTCTCTTCCTGGTATACTATGTGGATGCAGAGGAACCAAAGGAAAACTCTGCTCCCTCTATCAGGTGGAGGGTGCCTTCTGCAAACCAGGAACACGCATTTTTAATCTCACTTGAATAACACATAAACTTACATTGCAACATTCCATTATATATTTGGGGGCTTTTTTTTTTTTTATACTCTACGTTCTGGGATACATGTGCAGAACGTGCAGGTTTGTTACATAAGTATACACGTGCCATGGTGGTTTGCTGCACTCATCAATCCATCATCTGCATTAGGTATTTCTCCTAATACTATCCCTCCCCTATCCCCCAAACCCCAACAGGCCCCAATGTGTGGTGTTCCCCTCCCTGTGTCCATGTGTTCTCACTGTTCAACTCCCAGCTATGAGTGAGAACATGCAGTGTTTAGTTTTCTGTTCCTGTGTTAGTTTGCTGAGAATGATAGTTTGCAGCTTCATCCATGTCCCTGCAAAGGACATGAACTCATCCTTTTTTATGGCTGCATAGTATTCCATGGTGTACACGTGCCACATTTTCTTTATCCAGTCTATTATTGATGGGCATTTGGGTTTGTTCCAAGTCTTTGCTATTGTGAATAGTGCTGCAATAAACGTACATGTTCATGTGTCTTTGAGGCTTGTTTTTTATAGCAGTGAGTGTTTTAGTACACCTTGTTTTTTATAGTAAGCCTACCTACACTCCACTTTGTATAGTAAGCCTACCTACACTGTACTTTTATACAGTAAGCCTACATACACTCCACTTTCAATAGCATTCTTAGAGCAATAATGCTCATACTGTTTTATAAAACATTCCAAAAGCTTTCTAGAAATGGAATGGGGGAGCTTGTGAGTATGTGAAATAAGTAACAAGAAATGTTTAAGGAAATGTTCTGTGGCTATCTAAGGATGCTAAGGAAAAGGAAAGACAGCGAATGAGGTGACTTGTAATAATTATAGTGACATGAAATTTTATAACTGAAATGTAAAGCAGTTTAATATTGCAAATCCTTTCCAAATATTATAGACAGCAGCTAAAATATATCAGATCACTAAATAATTGTGATCTTACATCAATTTCTATAAAAAGAGCTCAGAAGATTGTTGGTTCAAAATTTCATATGTGGGCCAGGCACAGTGGCTCAAACCTGTAACCCCAGCATTTTGGGAGGCACAGGCCGGCCGATAGCTTGAGCCCACAAGTTGGAAACCAGCCTGGGCAACAGGGCAAAATCCTATCTCTACCAACATTTTTTAAAAATAGCCAGGTGTGGTGGCATACACTCATAGTCCCAGCTACTCAGGAGGCTAAGGTACGAAGATCACCTGAGCTTGGGGAGGTCGAGACTGCAATGAGCAGTGATAATGCCACTGCACCTCAGCCTGATTGACAGAGTAAATTTTAAAAAAAATACATATAATAAGCTGTAATTTCACACCTGTGGTATATTTTGTTTTGCTTAAAGACTGTATTTTAATTTAATAAATATATTTTGAAATGACAGAAAAATATTTTTAAAAGTTGTATCTCAGTCTACACATGAAGATTTAGTTTTCAGTATTCCAAAGATCATGTAATGGAATTAATTACAATTTCCAAATTTATAAACTAAAGAAGAAGTGCTGCTCTCTTATGAATTCCCACTCTAAATTCATTAATTTAAGATATATGTGGGCTTTGTACTTTAAAGTTGAAGAAAATTCAGAATACTTAACCTCATCCTTAATCAAAGTGTAATAAATTACAAACAACACCAAAATCTCTACCTACTGAGAACTTCTGAAGGTGGGAGAGAGTATAGAGCCTGCAGCTGACTCCCTACAATATTCTATATGGCAACGTCAATCCATAGCAGGCTTAATGTAAAGCATCTATTTTCTAATACCATTGACATTTACACACACACACAAACACACACACACACGGTTAGTTTGAAAATTAATCATCAGGCCGGGCGCAGTGGCTCACACCTGTAATCCCAGCACTTTGGGAGGCTGAGGTGGGCAGATCACCTGAGGTCAGGAGTTCAAGACTAGCCTGGCCAACATGGTGAAACCCGCATCTCTACTAAACATAAAAATTAGCCAGGCATGGTGGCGTGCACCTGTAATCCGGAGGCTACTCAGGAGGCTGAGGCAGGAGAATCGCTTGAACATGGGAGGTGGAGGTTGCAGTGAGCTGAGATCGTGACATTGCACTCTAGCCTGGCTGATTAGGGCAAAATTCCGTCTCAAAAAAAAATGAAAAAGAAAATTAATCACCAGATGTATATTAATCAAACACACACAAACTTGCAGACATATATATTACCATCATACGTGCATATAAATAACAATGACATTTGTATGTGTGTGCTTGTGGTGGTATTCCAAATATGTGCTTATAAATCACACTAAAATGTGATTAAAAGGTGATGACGTGGAGATACTTCGGTGTTTGGAATCATACACAGCTGAGAGCCAAGCTGCAGCCCTACACCTAGTCTTTAAAAATTAGACTTATGTCCTTCTTAGGGGACCCCACTCCTCAGTTCCTCACTGAGCTATCAGGATTACATGAAGTTGATAAAAGATATCTGGAGAGACTGTACAAATGAGAAAAATAAGTTTTGTACCTCCAAGGAGCTGACAGTCTAGTAGAAAATATGTACAGCTAATAATTAATGGCCATATATTATAATAAGTGCTAATAAAAAGGCAAGCCCATGTTTACACAGGCCCCAAGAAAGGAACGGCCTGGCAATATCATCACAGGCATGCACCCAGACACCTTTTGTGGTATCAAGTCTGGTGGCAGCAGAAAGCAAACTGGAAGAAATAGTTCTCATCATATGACTTTAAAATGTAAAACTATAAATGAAGAGCAATGAGTTTGTTAAAAAAAATAAAACAATGCTCATGTTTGGTGGTACCACAATATTTAGTAAGAAATATTTAAGAATGATTGTGTCATTCTTATTGTTGCTTTAAAAAAAGTCTATCACATTTCAAAATAAGATTTTGTTCATAGCAAAAATGACCCTGACAATTATTTTTTGAAGAGACTGTGCTCTTGCTGGCAAAACAGTGCACACTCATTAACAGTTAGGCTGGCTAAGATCCAGCTGGGTCAAATGCTGATTAATTAGCTCATCTGATTGTCAGAGGAAAAACCCTTCCTCATATGAACTGTCACCAACTTTGAAATTTCTCATCAAAGGTCCTTAAAGTTACCAAACTGCACTTATAATGGTTTTCTGTCTACTATTTTTGTTGTAAATGTATGCTTTATCCATTATCTAATTTTACTTTCACTGCTAACATAGCATTTTATGAAGCGTTTGTACAGCCTCCCACAAATACCTTTGATTAACCTGGTGTAATCCTGCTAGTTCAATGAAGTACTGAGGAGGGGCGCTCACTCAGAAGGCCCAAAGTGTGATCTCTAGAGACTAAGCACAGAGCTGCATCTTGGCTATCAGTTGTGTATGATTCTAAACACCTGAGTATCACCACATCATCATCTCTCAAGCTTTTAGCATGCCAACTGCTCTTATTAAATTTTAGTGTGAGTTATAAGCACGTTTGGAAGTAACACCACCACACACACACACAAATGTTATGGTTATGTGTATGTGTGTGATGTTAATATATATGTGTGTGTTAGTTAATACATATGTGTGCATGTTTATGTGTGTGCGATTAATATACATCTGATAGTTAATTACCTTTGGTGAACCCTAACAAACTCTATATGTGTGGGGGAGTGTGTGTGTATGTGTGTGTAAATGTCAATGGTAGAAAATAGATGCTTTATGTTAAGCCTAATATTAATTCACTTTGCTATGTAGAATATTGTAGGGAGTCAGCTGTAGGCTCTATACTCTCTCCTACCTTTAGAAGTTTTCAGTAGGTAGAGATTTTGGTGGGGTTTGTAATTTATTACACCTTGATTAAGGATGAGGCTAAGTATTCTGAATTTTCCTTAAATATTAAAGTTACAAAGAAAGGCCACATATATCTTAAATTAATGAATTTAGAGTGGGAATTCATAAGAAAGCAGCACTTCTTTAGTTTATAAATTTGGAAATTTTATTTAATTCCATTAAATGATGTTTGGAATACTGTAAACTAAATCTTAATGTGTAGACCCAGATACATTTTTAAAAATTATTTTTCTGTCATTTCAATATATATTTATTAAAGCATATTGTTTAAGCAAAATAAAATATACCACAGGTGTGAAATTACAGCTTGTAATTTTGCTTTGTTTTCTTTTGTTTGTTTTGTTTTGTTTTGTTGTTTTTTTGAGACAGGGCCTCACTTTGTCACCCAGGCTGGAGTTTAGTGGTATCACCATGGCTCACTGCAACCTCCACCTCTCAAGCACAAGTAATCCTCCTACTTCAGCCTCCTGAGTAGCTGGGACTATAGGTGCACACGACCACCCCAATTCTTTGTTTTTCTCTCTTTCTTTCTCTCTCTCTCTCCTTCCTTCCCTCCCTCCCTCCTTCCTTCCTTCCCTCCCCTTCTTTCCCTTTCTTTCTTTCTTTCTTTCTTTCTTTTTCTTTCTTTCTTCTTTCTTTCCTTCCTTCCTTCCTTCCTTCTTTCATACAGATGAGTTTTAGCCATGTTCTAAATTTCTAGGCCTATTTTGATAACTCGTCAATTTTATTTTAATAGGTAACTCTGAATTCTTAAAATAACTTGACACTCATAGGAGAATAATGTAACAAAGTCATATATAGGAAATTAGTTTATCTTTTCAGATAAACTTACCTAACTATGTTGTAAAGCATTTGCACAAGTTTTTCATTTTATTCCATTACCTCATTTAAGGCTCGGGTGCTGAAAATGGGAATGATAGAGAGCAAAGATACTCAGGTTTAGGCCGGGTGCGGTAGCTCACACCTGTAATCCTAGCACTTTGGGAGGCGGAGGTGGGTGGATCACAAGGTCAGGAGATCGAGACCCTCCTGGACAACATGGTGAAACCCGGTCTCTACTAAAAATACAAAAATTAGCCAGGTGTGGTGGCATGTGCCTGTAATCCCAGCTACTCGGGAGACTGAGGCAGGAAAATGGCTTGAACCAGGGAGTCAGAGGTTGCAGTGAGCCGAGATCGTGCCACTGCACTCCAGTCTGGCGATAGAGTGGGACTCCGAAAAAACAAAACAAAACAAAACAAACAAAACAAAACAAAACAAAAAAACACCAAGATACTCAACTTTGGGCCAATAACTTTAGGACCACCAACGTATTGTGATTCAACGCATGAACTGAATTGGCTCAGATGGGACTTATGCTTTGGTTTCCTTCTTTGGTGCGAAGGAATAGGGCCCCAAACAGGTTAAATATAGGTGTCACTTTGATGCCTCATCAGTGTCCTACTATTATTCAAAATTTAACTCTAATATTTTTGAGTATCATTCCCTTCTTCATACAGTGATACATAAGAATCTGACCCAGCCTACAACTCCAAAAGTGACCCTAAGGATAATCCCATAACCTTTGCAATAATTGGTTTAAGAACATTGGCCAATAGGCCCTTGGCTTTCTCCTAGCCATTAGGATTGCTTCAGAAGTGAGCACGGTCAGGCCACTGAGACACAGGGGAAATGTAGGGGCAGGGCCGGCTTCTGGAAGAAGAAGCTTCCTTACTACAACAAGAGAGCTTATGGAAATAATGCACTCTTCTGATGAATGATGTAGTGTGAGGATGTGAATGTAGATTTCTGTAACTAGCCAACATAAAAGGGGTACCCCAAAGACAACAAGCAAATAAAGGAATGCACCACTGTGGAAAGGAAAGTGGACTCCTTAAATCAATCATGACTGTTTCCCCAGCTCATGTTCCAAATTATGTCAGCAAATAAATTTCCTAGTTGTTTAAGCTAGACTTAAGTGGGGTTTCCATTACTTGCAGCTAAAGGTACCCTTCTGACAGTTTTCCTATGCGCTAGGCACTCTATTAGCATTGACTAACTGAATTCTTTCGGTGCAATGATGATTATCCACATTATACAGATAAGAAAACTGAGGCTCGGGGTGTCATATGATAGTATCAGTGTAACATGGAAGAGCCCATAATTTTAAACAATGTTTGTTGTTTGTTTGTTTGTTTTCCTGACTCTAAAGCCTAGGAGTGAAATTGTTTTACTTTGAAAAATAACATTTAACAAATTATTTCAGTCTCTTTATGTTAGTACTTTTTACGATTTATTAGTAATGTTGAAATATTTTGTCTTGAAAAAATAGATATGAAAACTTGGGCTGCTAGGCCTAATGATGCCTTGTAAATCTAGATTTATAATCTACATCAGGGACAAATATATAATACCCATACACCTGCCTACAAGAGAAGTGGCATTCAAAAATGCATTCATAAAAAAGGAACTCAATCCCAAATCGTTATGTAAAACCAGCTCTAGTACAAGGAGAGTGTTATACAACTGTGTATAAATATGGCTCACAATATCTTTAGGGTATTTTTCTAAATTGAATTTCAAAGGGTTATGTCATTTATATGAAATAGCAAATATGAATAAAGCATAGAGCTAAGGTCATGCAAAAGTAATGCTAAAGGAAACTGATATTTATATAAATTGCATTACACTTAACAATGGAAAAATAAAAATGTAACAAGACCTATATTAATCTTGTCACCTCAATGTTTTATAAGAACTGATTTAAACTATGTATTTTTTTCAATTATTTTATAAGCGATCTCTTGTTCTGAGTTTCTTACATTTGTCTTAAAAATAGCTGCAACGGTGTGTTAAAAAGCTAAGCCCAAACCTTCCCTGATCCACCTCCCCCGCTTTGGTGATGAGGAATCTGTGAGCCGTCGTTGCCTTCCTTCTCCCTTCAGATTCTCATGCTCAACTTCATTCCCTCCTCAACCCACAGACATCTCAGGTTTTCCCTCACTGGGGTTTGAAAACTGAATGAACTACAATCAAGTAATTCAAGTGGTGTTTCCAACAGCTGCCTCCATCCACTGTGCCTCGCTTCCCTTTCTTTCATGAGACGTTCTCTTTCCTTCACTTCCAGGACCCTACACTCCTCCCAGTATTTCTCCTGGATATTTTTGGTCACTTTCTCAGATTGCTGTCTTCTCCATCCTTCAATACAAGATCCTCAAAGCTATGTCCTAAGTTTTCTTTTCTTTCTATTAGACATTTCCCACCTAAGCAGTGACTCTGTCGGCTCCCACACTATGGTTGTCATCACATTCCAAAGGCTCTCATGGGGATAACGCATTTCTGCAACATACTACAAGATAACCATCTCCAAGATATTAAAACATAGGGAACAAAATGCCATAGTGTTGCCTCGTTATCTATTAATGAGTATTATATATTAAATATTATAAATATATTAATATGGCTATATTTAATATTTATACTTAATATCATAAATATATTAATATTATATTTATATTTATAGATCAGAGTGAGGATACTAACGAGCTGCTCAGTATTTAGAAAAGTGATAATGAAAGCAAAAAAATTTTCTTTTCCTTTTTAGAGATAGGGAAGTTTCATTGTGCCTTATTCTTTAACCTAAATATTCTAGGTGAAATCTATGAAAATAGAAACACATTCAGAGTGATCTGGTCTCTGCATTGCTTGGGTTAATTTTTGCCAATATTCTAGTAGTACCTTTGTGCTGTTACTCACTCTGGATAAGGCTTTCTAGAGTTGTCCATGTGAAAAACCTCTTGATCACAAATCAACACCTGCAATTCCAAGTGTCTGACCTTGTGACTTTCAAATCAGGGCTTGCGTTATAAATCACTGTTTATTTTCCCTCCCGGTAGCATCTTAATATCTATGGCACATCCCTTATTATCAGCAGTTACAGCATTCTCTAGGATGATAGCCTATGTCTTTGGGGTGTCTTCTAAGGCTGCCCAAAGTGAATTTAAATGATGATATAACCTCTATTTTAACTCAGGTCACCCCAAAATATCCTCTTGAGAAAACCCAACCAGTTGTTTTTGTGTAATATAGCACAGTAACAGAAAGAGATAAATGTGTGATTCTATATGCATGCAAACGACAAAAACAGATATGTGAAAATATAATCTCAAAGCCTTTGGAAAGTTACACTTGATTTTGCTATGGGGAAACCTTTTCTTGAAGTCACCCACTCCAGACTAGACTTTTTCTGTGATGGTAGATTGATTACCCATTAACTTGTGATGGTAGATTGATTACCCATTAACTTTCACTAGAGTTCTAGAAAGGGCTTCTTTAGAGGGAACAGAAATCTTATTTTCTCTTATTGCCAGATCACTCTTTTGTTCTTCACTGTTGCCATAGTCATTACTGTATTACAGCTATTTATGCATATGACCACATTTCTAGATTGTAAACTCCTCGTGGTCAGAATATCCTTATCTTATCAATTCTCACTGCATCATTTTGGGCAATAAGAAAAAAAAAAGCATTGGCAAAATTTCTAGTTGAGTTTAGACAATGCTACTATTATTTGGCAATCAACTTGGAAGCATGATTTCCTCTGTACCTTAGCATCCTGTTCAACAACAAAAATGTATGATTAAAGTAGCTTAAAAC
Source organism: Pan troglodytes (assembly GCF_028858775.2). Classification (NCBI taxonomy): domain Eukaryota; kingdom Metazoa; phylum Chordata; class Mammalia; order Primates; family Hominidae; genus Pan; species Pan troglodytes. Next base: position 161,739,910 of record NC_072404.2, on the reverse strand, counting down.
ATAAATTTCATTCTAATTTTATATGAAAAATGTCTCTAAGTAAAATAAAATTGGATTATTCAAATAATCATTTTTTTTTGCTAAAAGTGGCCATCATTTTCTTGTTTATTATAATACATTACATTGAGTTTTGACCTTTGATAACCATTTTACAAAATTATGTTGGATTAATGCATCTGATATTTTTGTAACCTAAATTTTCTCCTTTTTCTCTCAGCATAGGTCACTTTCAATATTCTATCCGCAGTTAAAATATTATTGTTTTCATAAAATTTCAATTCTAAACCTAATTTGTATAATCTTGGAAAGCTCGGCTACTGCTATTATAATTTATCATTTTATTTCATTGGTATAACACTGAAGCATTGCATATTATTGCAATATAACAAAATAAAATAAAGTATCTTAGGAGATGGCTGATTCTGACCTTTCTATCACCTGTTGGAGAAAGGCATTTCTTGCATATAATAACCTGTAGGAAAATGCTAAATCTTTCTGGAAACATACATTTTAGTCACTTAGGCAATGGAGGCCTTATAACTCAAGAATAATTTACCATTCTGAAGATGAGTCTAGATTTCCACAAATTCTTGGGTCCATATGTTTTGTGGCATTGATTAAACACAGAAGGTGTGTTTGTCAATCAGCCTTTCCTTGAAAGGTTTAAAGTTGCTTAAGACCCAGAATTTTAGCCTTCATCATGATTCAGTCATATTGGTCTGAATTATGTAATATTTGACTAGTGGTTCTATCAGCTGAATTAATTTTTCAATTGTCTCTAATTGCCTTTTATTTCTTGGGGTGATTTTTCACACAAATTTGAGGTGAGAGTGTCATTTGGCCAAATGTATCTAAACATCCCATTTATTCAGCATTTATTAACTACCCTCTGCTATTTTCCAGGCACAGACTGACCTAGGTAATGGGGATAAAGCTTTGATGAAAACATACAAAATATCCAGCTTACCTTGAGCTTACATTTTAATAATATTTATCACAAAACAAATCAGCAATTCTAACATTTCCTAAATATGATCTCAATTTACAAGCATTCTTCATTACAAGCACTTAATAAAGCAAACATCGTATATTAAGACAAAACATACACTTACAGGAGTGTGGGCCAGGAAAGAAGAAATAATGAAATAGGCAGAAAATAGTTTGGGCTTTGAGCTCAGAAAAATGTGGTTTGTTTCTAATTTGCTTCCATATATTTAGATCTTGCCGAAGTACTTACTAAATCTCTTGAATCTTTTTTTTTTTAATTGGGGATAATACCTCATTTGTTTTCAGAGTTGTTCTGAGGATTCTGTAATTGTAGAAAATATTTTCTTTTACAATGTAGCAATTAATCAAGGTAATAATAGTTATATAAAGGTGTGGTCACTGCCCTACTTTCACTAACAGAAACTTTAAATTATCATTTGAGATGCAAACTTCAATAAAAAACAAACAAGTCATACAATGCATGTTACTTTCAACAAACAAGTCACATAATTCTGGTTATCTAAGTAAAGTATGAAATTGATGGTTATGGATAAAATTCCCCTGTTAAATTTCTACCACTGCAGAATTATTCTATACATTAATAAACCAGAAAAGCTATATATGATTATTTAGGGTTTAATAAAAAAGTCATGCTGTCTTTTTAACTACTTACTGAAAATACATGCCTTAAGCATAGGAGATATAATTGGTTAGGTGAGGGGAAAGAGTGTGTTTGGGGGTGAATTTTGAGCTTGCTGCCTTGGTTGGATCTAAAATTGTAGAATCATGAGCTTCTACAAGCAGCAAGTAAGAGTCAGGAAATAGGATCAGAAAGAGGTTTAAGAGAACGTGGGTTAAAAGTGAAAGGGGTTATTCTCTGCAATATTATGTACACTAAGAAATTTCAAGGCAAGCTGTTATTTTCACATAAATAACTTAACATTATGTGATACTGAGGCACCAAAACTTACATCTTATTTTCTACTCAATGTCATTTGTATTTTTGGTTGTTTGTTAGATTCATGTGAGGGGGTTGAAATTAAACAGCTTGTGTCTAGGGTAATTTTTAGTCTTTTCCTGGAACCAAATTTGTGAAATGATGAATGATGAACTACATATCTTTCAATGAGTGAGTCTCTAGCGGGCAGTCAGCAGCAAACAGAGCACCCGTTAGACTGATGTGAAAGCTTAAGTGAAGGTTAACAGTCTGTTCAATTTACGGAGCTTTCTGGAGGGTTGCAAACACTATGTACCATAACGTTAACTTCTCAGTGGGTTGGCATTTTGGCACACAAAGAGGTCTGAGGCACTTCCTATTATAACATTCTCATTAGTCAATGGAGCGTGGTGTATAGGTGGCTATATTATCATCAATACAATCCATCTTTAAGATTTCTAAAGGCTGTTTGCTTATTTAGGTTTATAGATCCTATCATATCTTTCCTCTATAGAGCTCATAAAGGAATGGAATTTTGAGAAGTAGCTGTTTGAGACTTAATAAAAAAATACTTGTTTAGAAAATATTTAACAACAACAAAAAAAAGTTGAGAGGGAATCAGATATTGGCTATGTACATTCCCAAGTGAAATGTATCAAGACCCGAAATTTCTCTGTTGGATCAAATATGTAATGAAATCATCTAGGGAGAGTGATTTATATCACTATGGACAGACCTTTTTTCCCAGCAAAAACATATTTAGTAGACAAATAAATAAACACAAAGTAAAATACGTCAGCTACAATTTTGGAGACCCAAGTCTCAAGGAATTGCCCATCTGTTTTACATTGTTAAAAAATATTTAAAGGACTTTTTCATCTGGAAAATAATAGGAAGCATACTATTGAAAATAGAAATAATTGAAAGGGGAGTTAATGGAGCAGGGATTTAAAAAAAAATCTGACTTAATTCACATTTACTAACTGTCTACAGCGAGTAACAAACCCACAGTTATAAGTGCATAACATGTGGTAAGGAGTATAAGTTTTGAAGTTCACATCCTGGAGCTTAGAACTTACAGGTTAGATGATGTTGAACAGATTCACTTCTTTGAATCTTTAATTTTCTCATTTATAAAGTAGAGATAAAATGAAGTTTGGGAGATATTTATAAAAGACAGCACATAGAAAATGCCAACTTATAGTAATTATTCAAGAAAATATAGTAGAAATAAATTTTAAGTACACTGAATATACTGTAACCTCTTATGGAATCCCTTCTTTTCAAAATAGCACAATCTAACTTAAAACAATTAACTACCTCATTTGAAAAATAAATAGCATATAATATTCTTATGTATGTTAGTTAAGGTTGTGTTTTTCTGGAGCTGAGGATGAACAACATGCATGTGTCTAAGACGCAGGTACAAGATTCTAGCAACAGACATTGTATAATAAGAAATTAAATATTGAGTGCTTCAAATGTTCTCTGAGCAAAATTGAATACAGACTCACTAATTAACACTTGGAGAAGTACAGATTTACTAGTGGCTCCAGGCAAAACTACCATCTCACTCAATTAAGATTACACAGTTTAATTTCACGTTGTTGGGTTTACTTTCTGGTACTTGGAAAATATATTATAACTTAGAAATATTATTTAATGGGCAAAAATAACTTAGCAATACTTTAAAACTGTGAAAAGTAGTCAATAAAGAAATTAGAAACAAATAAATAATTTTATTAGAATAATTAATAACCAGGCATAGAAAATTAAAATGATTGTCTATGGAGACTAGTTGGATGATGACTTCTATGCTGCAACAACTTTGGCCTGGGTTTCTACTCCCACTACTTACCATACCCAGGTCTCTGTATCTATACACATGTCCTTATCTCTCCCAAGCAATCCTGAGTCAAAAAATGAAAACAAAATGGCTGACTTTTCAAACTCTTCACTTTTTTCACTTTCTTTTTTTCAAACTCTTCACTTTTCAAAAGCCATCAAAAATGAACATGCTTGATTTTTACTTGTATTCTTTATAATTAAAAATGAAATTAAATATTAATGTGTTTAAATTTGTGCATTTTTAATGAGCAAAGGAAATTGCTTTACAAATATTGATCTTGTTTATGGCCTTTATGTAGATATTCAAGAGTTTTATTTTTATACTAAGTTTTTTTGTATGTTATTCGCAGAGAAATCCACTTTTTTTAAGTTGAAAATTTTCTTGATTCCCTGAATACGTATTTTAAAATTAATCACGAAACAAAAAAATTTAAAAGTCTAATTAGATGAAAACTGTGATAGCTTGTTTAAATCAACATGTTGGATTCTTGATAATTATTACCACTATTTTGTTCTACAGTCACAGTAGAAGTGCTTTAAATTTTGAACTTCTTAAAAAATAAAAATTAGATTTTTGAGGAAATGAAGCACATATTTTTAAAGGAATGTGTATGTTTGTAAATGTAGGCAAATCTCTGTAGAAGGAAGCTCTAAATCTAGTCTCAGCACTTAGGCAAAAACTTAACTGCCAATAAAAGAGAAGTCACAGATACCTACCTCTTTACCCCTGTGCAGAAAAATATTTTTGTTTTTATCTTTATTAACTAAATACTGTTTTTAACTAGCAAAAGCATTACTAAATTCACTCCATAGTCTTCACTTTAAATATTAAATAAAAATAATGTAATAAGAATTTATTATATTAGGCTAATCTAATTCAGCAATCTAAGTTAGATACAAAATTTCAAATTTGCAAAAATGAATGATGGCAGGTGATAAGATTATCAAATAATAGGTAATATTTCTTAAATTTAGAAATTCTGAATGAAAGCCTGATTGTAATGATGTATCATGTGTAGTTATTATGGTGGAGCCCTCACCACTCTTAGGAGTTAGGCATTTTATCAATCATCTACATATAGTGTTACAGCTAAAAATAATTACAACAGAGAATTCATTCACTGAATCCATGAAACTAGAAAAATGGTCATGATCCATCGAGATAGATATGAATGTACTATTTTACAAAATCATCTCTAGAACTTTCCTGATTATGAGGAAATGGTAAAGAGAAATTCTAAGGCCTCAGTTCCTCATTTCCCTCAACAGAAATGTAGGAAAGTCTTCCCCAATTTTCTGACCTGGGAGTTTACCAACTTGATCAGCACTTGTATCAGAGGAAAGGTGACAAAACGATGAGTTACTGCCTAAAATATCACAATTGGAGCCATAATCAAGGAGCACAAGAACTCCAGCGTTTTTAGAGACAGGGGAGGAGGACCCCTGAAGTACCCCTCTGACCTGCCTTGAGGCTCAAAGCCAACCCCACTGTGACCCCTGCTCACACACTCTGGGTTCTTCTCCATGGGCTCTCCCAAGGGCACTGGGGGTTACATAAATTTGAGCTGTTGTACAATGTCCATATCTACCCCAATAAAACACATATCCCCTAAAAGTGTGGAAGATGTAAGCTGGTTGGGAAAATTCTCTTTTAAAATAAGCTTTCCTCTAGAAAGCACTTTCCAACGTTTAAAGTCTATTAAATAATGGTTCAGGATAAAACTCTAATGCAAAGAAAACCCAACAAATCTTATCACCATATCACATGGGAGTCACATGTCCCAAATTATCCATTCATTATCTCGCTTCTGGATCCTTTTAGTATGTTAACAAGGCCATATATTTAGTGACAGTATACAGTTCTTCACTGTCATGGGCTCCCACTGAAAATTACAAACAGATGTTGGTTGCTTTCAGGCCAGATGCCAGAACATCAGCAGGTGTTGAAGCCTATTTATTTGTACACAGAATATGCTGCAGACTTGAATCATGATTAAGGTGTTTCTTCACCTCCTCCCATATTCACTCCCTCTCTCCTTTCTTTTCCTTTTTCGTAAGCCTTTCAGTAGACAAGATTTAAGCCATTCCAGTTATTATTGATATTTGTGGGTTACAATGGCCCAAAACAGATTGCCAAAATTAACTGCCATGTGGCTGCTAGGAAGTTGCATTCTTATATTTTTCTACCAAGTTTAGAAAGATTTTATTGCCTTAGAGACATTGGTAATAAAATTGTGTTACATTTCTTTCAAACTTTGTTCCACTGACAACATATTTCATTTTTAAAAGTTGGCAATCTGGCCTTTTCTACCAGTATTAAAATTCTCTCAAAGAGAAGTCACCACTCCTGTTTCACTTGCTTTAATAACTTTAATATAGTAATAGACAAGTTTAAATGGGATGTACTTAAATATACAAATGTAATGATTGGATCAGCCCTAAGTATTTAATTTTTAAAAATCTATACCCCAATAATTACAATTAATTACAAGTAAATATTTACTAAAAAGTGTTAGCTTTTTAAAAAATTCCTCTAGGCTGGGCATGGTGGCTCAAGCCTGTAATCCCAGCACTTTGGGAGGCTGAGGCAGGTGGATCACAAGTTCAAGAGTTTGAGACCAGCCTGGCCAACATGATGAAACCCTGTCTCTACTAAGAATACTAAAATTAGCCGGGCGTGGTGGTAAACGCCTGTAATCTCAGCTACTCAGGAGGCTGAGGCAGGAGAATTGCTTGAACCCTGGAGGCAGAGGTTGCAGTGAGCTGAGATCACACCACTGCACTCCACCCTGGGTGACAGAAAAAAAAGTTCTTCTGACATACCAGGGTGTAAATGTATCACTAGAGCTTAAATGAACAGTTATTGTATAGGCTAAGGCTTTTGGGGTTCTAACTTTTTAATGTAAGCCACTAGCCTTTTGTCAAAACTTATCAATCTCTGACACAAAAATGTATGAGGGGAAACAAGAGGGGGGGAAAAGGAAGAAAGAAAGGCAGTGTGCAAACTTGCTTGGCAACCTGATGCTTCAGAATAGGATTTGGAGCCCACAGGTAGCCACCTCTGGTAGTGGGGATAAAAGTCTAGTAATTGTGTCAATCAGTAGGTTATTATCTACTGTTCCTACTCCTTTCAAAAAATGAAGAAGAAAGTAAGAAAGAAAAAGAGAGACAAAGAAAATTAGATTCTGTTTTCACATACATTTTATAAGAAACTGTGTTGTATTTTTGGGTTTGTTTGTTTGTTTTTTGAGATGGAGTCTTGCTCTGTCACCAGGCTGGAGTGCAGTGGTGCGATCTTGGCTGACAGCAACCTCCGCCTCCCAGGTTCAAGCAATTCTCCTGCCTCAGCCTCCCGAGCAGCTAGGACTACAGGCACGCACGAGAACTCCCAGCTAATTGTTGCATTTTTAGTAGAGACGGAGTCTCACCATGTTGGCCAGAATGGTCTTGATCTCTTGACCTCATTATTCACCCACCTCAGCCTCCCAAAGTGCTGGGATTATAGGCTTGAGCCACCACACCTGGCCTAATTGTTTTGTATGTATGAACCAGTTGGTATTAATTAATATTGCATGCCTGACTTAAAACAATTTAACTTTATGTCAAAAATGGAATTGTTAGATAATTTTGCTCTATGTGTGCGTGAACGTGTGTGTATGGTAATAAAACAAAACAAAAACCAGTACAACTCATCACAGAATTCTATGAAGAAAAATGCATGTTATTTTTGTTTTGTTTTGTTTTAAAGAACAGAGAAGTGAAGGGATTAAGGAGAAATACTCTAAAATCATGGAATCCCAGGATTGGAATGACATTTAGACATGGTCTTTATCTCCAGACTCGAATCCTGTCAAGCACGCCTCATAGGACAGGTATCTCTTCCTTCCTCTTAGCATGTTCCAGTGAGCCTCTATTTCTTGTTAAATGGCGTATCCAGAAACAAAGTTTCCAGATACAAACAATTAAGACAACATAATAACATCTAATGTTATTGAAATAAACCACATTTTTTATGTGCCAGATAATATAACATGCATTTTTTTACACCTATCTCATTTAATCCACTTAACAATCCTATTTAACAAAATAAGAAAAACCCTATGAAGAAAAGATTTAATTGAAAAACACTTACTTAGGAAACTGACCAAGAACACATAGCTAATGTCAGAGCCTGGATTTACACACAAAAAATTTGACACTAAAGGCTCAGGAACGCAAAATCCTCACACTGTGCTGTTGCAAGCTTGATAAGTAAAAATAACTGATTCCTCTTTGTGTGCACTGCCGCTAAATCATTCTTAGGTCTTTATGCAGGTGTCCTTTTCCAATCAAATGTAGGACAGCACATTTAAACACTATTCAATATGATATTTTAAACTTTCTCAGAGCGCTTGATATGCTTGAGTTGTGCTTTGGGTCATAATTCTGTCAGGCAATGTTTCTGTCATCCCTCTAGCTCTCCAGAGTTCTTTGTCCAATCACCAAAACCAAAAACAACAAAAGGCCAGGCGCAGTGATTCCCACCTGTAATGCTAGCACTTTGGAAGGTCGAGGCAGGCAGATCACGAGGTCAGGAGATCAAGACCATCCTGGCCAACGTGGTGAAACCCCGTCTCTACTAAAAATACAAAACTTAGCTAGGCATGGTGGCATGCACTGGTAGTCCCAGCTACTCGGGAGGCTGAGGCAGGAGAATCACTTGAACCTGGGAGGCAGAGGCTGCAGTGAGCCGAGGTTGTGCCACTGCACTCCAGCCTGGCGACAGAGCGAGACTCTGTCTCAAAAAATAAAAAGGACCAACCAAACAAAAAACTTAGGAGAGCACATCTGTGTGTCTTTTTCTAAAGCACTGTATGAAACGGAGAAATCGAAGGACCCAGAGAGACGCATAACACTTGATATTTACCCCTAAGTTGACATTATATATTAATATTTGTTGGGTGGTCCTCCATCATTCATCTTTTTCCAGCTTATCTACACAAGTTGCACAGAAACCCATATCACCAATTTGTTAGACAATCCTGTCTTTCTTTTCCATACATAGTTCTTTTTCTGCTTGTTCCAACTTTCATTTTACCCCGACACTAACTCCAATTATACAAACCACATTTTTATAGAATATCGTTATTTTTGTCCAAGGTCACAAGGAAAAAAACAAATGTATTATATCTTGGGGACTTCAACACATAAAATCATGCCATCCTTTATCTACTTTTTTATGATATTGCTTTTCATACTGTTTTATCTAACATAGTGCCATTATAGTTTTGACAACCATAATGGCAACATATTACTTTAAAAATGTTATTGAAACTCCCCTGGCTTTGGAGAATATGTTCATGTCCTCCTTGTCCCCTGCCTGCTGGAAACATTGGGATGTCCATAGTATGGGCAAATATGCGCACTTTCCTGTTACTTGACTGATGGTTTTCTCAGCTTTATTCATGTTTCATAGTTTTGGTTAATAGCAATGTAACCCATTATGAAAGGTCAAGTGAAGAAAATGAAGGAAGTAAATAGTTTATCCAAAGAAAGACATCCCTAAGTCTGAGACTGTAAAGAGAAAAGATAGGAGACTCAGTCTTCAAACTCAGGAGGCATTGCTTTCTTTCCCAGGGATTTTCAATGTCCTTTCCTTGGATGTTTTTAGGGATTACAAAAAAAAAAAAAAAAAAAAAAAAGACAATAGAAATATAGAGAAAACAGATTTTCTGCTCAAATACGTTTTGGCAACTCTAGGTTAAGTGGTCTAGACTAAATAATCCTCTGGACTTTTTGACTTTTCATAAACCTTAAAATGTGAATGTGAATTTGAATTTTAATATTCAAGACTGCAATAGAGTACTTAGTGTCTTTAAATTCAAAGAACCCTAGAATATATTTTTCCAAGCAACCCACAGAACTCATGTTTTATTGAAAACATTTTTGGCCAGGTGCGGTGGCTCACACCTGTAATCCCGGCACTTTGGGAGGCCGAGGTGGGGGGATCATCTGAGGTCGGGATGGCCAAAATGGTGAAACCATTTTGAGACCAGCCGGGCCAAAACGGTGAAACCCTGTCTCTACTAAAAATACAAAAAATTAGCTGGGTGTGGTGGCGGGCGCCTGTAATCCCAGCTACTCGGGAACCTGAGATGGGAGAATCACTTGAACCTGGGAGTCGGAGGTTGCAGCGAGCCGAGGTCATGCCACTGCATTCCAGCCTGGGCCACAGATTGAGACTGCGTCTCAAAAAAAAAAAAAGAAAGAAAAGTTTTTAAATGTTTAAATGCCTATGCAACAACACTATCGCCTGCAGAACTCGATGTAGAATGGACATTTAGAAATATTTCAATGCATCTTTGTTTTGTTTCAAAATTAATAGGTTGACATATGAAAATTGCATGGGATGGAGAGGCTGGTATAGAGCTCAGAGCTAGACAAAAATCATAACTTTTTGAAAACTACCTCCCAAATAAAAGTCCTATAAACTATTAATGATATGCAAGGTAATTTTCTAGTACCTGAAATGAAAGCAAAACAAAAATGTTTATTCAATTTTTTGGTGGCGTTAAAGTTGACCTCTGATAAAAATATTTTCAGATAAAATATTTTTATCTGAAAACATAGCATTATACTAGATAATAATTATGTAAAATAATCATTCATTCAAGAAACATTTTATCAAATGTTCCCTGTATCTGAGCAGAGTGGAGATCCCCTATTATAATGCTTCCTATTACAGTTTGCAATCCTTTCCACAGCTCATATACAGTCTGCCAAAAGTATTATTTTGAGTACACCATGAATTATATCTTCTTAAAAACAGACAGTTAACTAAAAAGTCTAATAGAGCCGATGAGTCAAAACAGATTCCAGAATATTCAGAAGACATCTTTTTCAGGTTTATAAGAAAATATCTCCTTGCATTCTTTATTACAACACAGAAATGTATCTATCTCTTAATTAAAGAAAATGATTTTCTAAACATCTGGAAACATCACTAGATTTATTTTTAGGTAAGTGGAACCTAAGTATTTTCTTATTATTTGGCTAAATGCTAATAAGTTAGCTAAAATATTACTTCAGTATTTTGTGACTAAATTCTCATTTATTACCTAAGTGTTTCATTTCTTATTTCAAAGTTTTGGCTATATTCAAAATGTTTAATTATTAATATATTTTATTATTAAATACTAATCATTGCTGATAGGAAATTACATTTTGTTCTAATATCATTATTATTACTCTTCATACAACATTAGTTCTTACATGTCATGTCAACATACAGAATCTAAAATGACAATCTGGATTTATAACCTATAGCATATATAGACAATTTCATATAGGATTTCACCTTCACTTTCCAACCTTTAGAATTTGAAGAGGAAAATGTTACATGTGCACATTTATTATGAAAATCATCAACCATTATTAGTTTACTTAGAGATATACCTGCTTCAATTTTTAGATGTCTCATAAAAATGTCTAAGGCCTAATATTCATTTTGTCCTTAGTACAGGAAAAAAATTCTGGATTAAAAAATGATATTTAATGAGCACAGATGCAGATAGCAATTATTTGATACCAGATTAAGCATTACCTCTGCACAAGCATCCCCAAAATTTAGAATAGTGGGACCAAAATATCAAAACAGACCGTTCAAAAATGCCTACTCACTGTATTCTGTTCTGTTACAGAAAGTTATATATTACATTATCCAGTGTTTGCTGGTGAGCAAATTACTCCTTGATAATCAAAGATAAAGAGAAAAAAAAAAATGGGCTGTGTCTACAGACCAGTGCATTAAAGCACTTCAGGTTTCATCATGGAATTTTTTTCTGTAGTAATAAGGTGTATTTATGTACAAACAGTGCTGAAATAGGGCAAAGAGAACTCCAATAGCTAATATCAGAATGAATTAGAGAAAAAGCACATTTCTTGTCCTTGCAAATCAGTAGAGTGACTTGCACACCTTCATCTGTCTTTGGAAGGAAAAAGATATATACACGTAGCCCCTGAAATAGGCCTTGGGAGCTCATGCATTTAACTACTGTCAGATCCATAGAAAGCTACAATGGCTTTTCATAAAATATTTAAATATACACTTGTGAGGCCATCTCATTAACAAATCTTGACACTGTCTTGTCAGGTAGGGAAGTTATAACAATGTAGATAAAATTGCACGTGATACTGTCTTGTAGGAAACTCTTTTGACCATCTACCTACCTGAATAGGAATTTTGCCTTTTTTTCCTGTAGTATTATTCACAAGGAGCAGCACACATGCTTTTTGCCCTTGTCTGTGAGCTTTGAAGTTGTCAGTCAGCTTTGGGCTACCCTACCGGGAGCAACTCAGTTTCCACTGAATTTATGAAAATGAAAATTATTGCAGTATTTTTCAAAAAGAACTATAATACCATAGGGGTGCTGAGCTAATAATCAGAGCTTTGGAAAGTATTAACTTACTTTCCTGGAAAAGAAACACTCAAATTTTTATGAGAATATCCATGAGGAATATGTCAGGAGCTAGTCCTTCTTTCTTTTCACTCAAGATAAAGTGTGAAATGTGAAATATATGTAATTGGGCATGGAATAAACAGAAAGATTCCCATGGTGAAGATAGCACAAAGAATTTCACTGTGATGACTTCCAACATTAGAAGTAACCACAGAGAGGCCGGGCGCGGCGGCTCACGCCTGTAATCCCAACACTTTGGGAGGCCGAGGAGGGCAGATCACGAAGTCAGGAGGAGATCGAGACCAGCCTGGCTAACGCGGTGAAACCCCGTCTCTACTAAAAATACAAAAAATTAGCCGGGCGTGGTGGTGGGTGCCTGTAGTCCCAGCTACTTGGGAGGCTGAGGCAGGAGAATGGCGTGAACCCGGGAGGCAGCCCTTGCGGTGAGCCGAGATCGCACCACTGCACTCCAGCCTGGGCGACAGAGCGAGACTCCTTCTCAAAAAGTAAATAAATAAATAATTAATTAAAAATAAAAAAAATAAAAAGAAGTAACCACAGAGAAAAAACAAGATGGGAACTTGTGATTTGCGTGACTTTGGGACACCCATAGATAATCTCATTTAATCCAAACAGTCACACCTTGGGATAAATATTAATACCATATTACTCCATTAAGTTTAGGAAGTAAATTGCTATTGTCATACAGCTGGAAACATGGGAACCAGGTTTCAAGCACAAGTCTGTTTGGCTTCAAAGCCCAACATCTTTCCTCTACAGTATTTGGAAAGAGTTTTTCCAAGTAGTACACTGGTTAAAAGTTGGTTTCTGTCTACCAAAAATCAGTAGAATCTGTAAAACCTCTCCTGAGGAAGAGGTACAGAAACCATGATTTTTTGAATCAAGAATCTGTATGCAGACTTCACAAGAATGCAGCAAAATAAGAGAAACATTTTAAACCTGCATAATTTAGAGTAGAACATAGGAACAAATACTGTTAGAGCAATAGAAGCAAGCATAGTTTATGAAAAAGTGTTTTTAAAATTTGAACATTAAGCAATGAAAGAGGTTGATAATCCTATACGATCAGTAAATTAACGACAATATAAAGAAACTGCTCCTTTGTATTAACAAAATAGGTGGACTAAAATGTCTACCTCTCTGCAGGAAATTAAGAGAATAACAAGAAAAGGATGAGGAGAAACAGACAAGAACACAGCCAGAGATACTGCCTTATCCAGATCTGACTAAAGTTTTTGTTGCTACCCTAATTAGGAACTTTTAATAGTAGATTACGTATGCTGTTCATAGTGTGGTTTCAGCCTTTCATCAATCCTTCTGTTATCTCTACTGTATCTTTTGGAAAGCCCGAAGTCAAAAGAAAACATCTGGGTCGGCTTGACATGTGTGGATCTATCCAATCACCTCTGTAATCAAGATGCTGGTGCCCTGGCTGATCATACTATGTGCCAACATAGGTCAGAATCTAGGTGCTAATTGGATTAAGGTATACACATTTCTTGAAATAAAATATTATAGTTTTCTACATTGTCAAATTTGAAAAACACTTTAATATATAAAAAATGTTTTTCGAGACACCATCCTGGCTAACACAGTGAAACCCCGTCTCTACTAAAAATACAAAATATTAGCCAGGCGTGGTGGCGGGCGCCTGTAGTCCCAGCTACTCCGGAGGCTGAGGCAGGAGAATGGCCTGAACCCGGGAGGCGGAGCTTGCAGTGAGCCGAGATCGCGCCACTGCACTCCAGCCTGGGAGACTGAGCGAGACTCCGTCCCCCCCGCCAAAAAAAAGTTTTAAGTTAAAATTATATCTGTTTGAATTAAGCTAAGTTTTAAACCACATGGCACTAATAAGACTGTTTTTAAAAGTTAAAGTACCAATTTAGTGAGTTTTCTGATATGTGCTTGACACTACTTAGAATAACCAGGAAAGAAAATATAGCTTGATAATTTAGTGCAACAACAAATTTAAGTAAAACTAAATTATATCAAAGTATAATTCTACTTCAAAGTTTTTCATCAAATGCAATGAAGATAGGTAAACTATAATCTAATAATTAAGACTATATAGATTTTTACTATTATAATTTCAAATATAATTAAATTGATTGATTTTCAAATCTGACTACATTTATTGTTTTAGAAAATTGCTTTGAAGGTATTCATATAGTCTACTAATTGTTCCTTTTATTTAACATGTGATCCTTTAAGATTAAAAAAAGGGACAACATATATTATTATTATGTGACATTTTAAAAATAACTTTTGTTGGTAAAGAATGCAGTATGCCAAGGCAGACAAAAAATGAATTCCTGTATTGGGCTATTCCTGACACATTCTTATCATTCTAGTGTCTAGTGTTGTTCCTATACTGTTTATTACAGAAGGGTGGCAGAAATCTGTTCTCAATTTCATTTTTGTCATGCAATTTTATTATCTATTCACAACTATACAGTATGATTACATCCCATCACTTAAACCAGGAAATAACTAAGGTTGCTGTCTATAGTTTCCTGTGTAGTTCTAGTCAGTTGCTATGAAAGTAGAAGCCATAAGTTCATTAAAAAATAAAAAATAAATAAGTAAATAAATACAACGAGGTATGTAGGTGTGTCAGAGGATGGATATTTTTCTTTTAGCTGTTATCTCCAACACAAAAGTCCAAAAGAATCCTTATACTATGAAGACCTTTCTAGGATCATAGAAAAATAAATTTGCAGGAGGAAGGGTTATAATCCAACTAGGTTACTTGTAAATCTTGTAAATAGTCTACTTTTTCTTTTTTTTAATTTTAATTTTAATTTTTATTTTTATTTTTGAGACGGAGTCTTGCTCTGTCGCCCAGGCTGGAGTGCAGTGGTGCGATCTCGGCTCACTGCAACCTCCGCCTCCCGGGTTCAAGCAATTCTCCTGCCTCAGCCTCCCGAGTAGCTGGGACTACAGGCGCCTGCCACCACGCCCAGCTAATTTGTTTTGTAATTTTAGTAGAGACGGGGTTTCACCATGCTGGTCAGCCTGACCTCGTGATCCGCCCACCTCAGCCTCCCAAAGTGGTAAATATTCTACTTTTTTAGTGGAATCTTTCAAGATAAAAGCACTTCCACTAAAAGTCTAAAAATTTGAGAAATAATTTTCAAAGAAAAAATTACTATGAGATGCCTTTTATTTTCGTATGAAATAACAAAATACCTAGCCACTTGCTTCATGGAAATTGAAAGATAAATCTTCATTAAAAATATGAAAGGTCATCTCCCCTTAGGAGAATTCCAGTTGTGACTTGGATAGCATTTATTGCTATGCATTCACTCTCATTAAAACGACGATGCTATCTTAAGGAAGACTAAAGCTGCTAGTTCAAGGACTGCAGCACCCAGCTGGAATAACAAAGCTGATGTTCACCTCCCAGAGCCTACACCAGCAACAGGCAACCTGCCTGGTGGGGGCCTGGCCCACTGTGCCTCAATTGCAAAGAGGCTGCAGCCATTACAGAGTCACTGTGCGATCTGCCGGTGAATATGCATGAGAAGCTAATTTGGAGGATTCAGTGAAAAGTAAGGGTTTTGATGAGGAAGACTGAAATAACAAGAAGGGAGGAGTGAGGAAATGGGATAAATATACCATAATCCTTGATTACTCTGCAAATATAGCAGGCATGAGAGTTTATCTTTTCCTTAAAGCTTGCAGTTTTATTTCCTTTCATATTTGAAGTATGGCATGGGCCACTGGGAGAAAGGAGTCAAAACCACTCACATCGTTTATTCTAAATAGAAAATGAACAGCTCATGTGCAGACTTCTTCTAACAACTTTAAAAATCATTGTGTATGCCTACATTTCGAAGGGATGTTTTTTGTAGCAACAAACTTTCTAATTTACCTGTAGAACACAAGTGGTTTTCTGCATCTAATCAGTCTTATTCACTAGCTTTCCACTGATTTTCAATTTTTCAAAAAGCAAATCACTTTAAACAGAATAAAAAAGCGTAGCAATGTGAGTTCCTTACCCCCATATATTTATTATCTCTGAAACTGTGGTACTATTTCATTAACTCTAACATGGACTGCACTTAACGGATCCCTGGAAAGGATCCCTGGAAAGGGATCTGTTATTTAACATTAACAAAAAAGAAAATGGCTATGAATATACTTCAGGTGAACAGAATAAATGCCTAAAGAGGAGTACTTATTTTTTTTCTTTTTAATTGAATTTCTCTAAATTATACCAATAGTCAAAATTGAAAATGTGTACTCAGCACAAGAATAAGCAGATCTATACAATTTCTTACAAAAGATTTTCCTTGTATAAGCTGTACCTCTCAGAAACCTTGGAAGTATATATCTTGCCCTTAATGTCGTGTGTGTGTGTGTATGTGTGTGTGTGTTTAACTTTACAAATGTCTAACTCTAGTATTGAACAAAGCAGAAAAGGCAATTTGAATTTAGTGAAAATAATAAGCCTTAGAGTGAAAGGAAAAAGCAGACTGAAATATTATAGTAGGAGAAACCCTAGATTAGAAATCAGAAGACCTAAGTTTAGGCTTTAGGTAAACTCCTAGCCACGTGATCTTGAGCAGTCACTTAACTTCTAGATGCTCAGTTTCTTATCTATAGAATATGTATAATAAGAGATCATACTTTGCTTATGGGGTTCTTAGGAGTATCAAATTCAATGATATATGTAAACATATTTTATAAACTACTTAGTACTATAAACTGAATAAAGTTAGAAATGAGAAGGAAAGAAAGAACATCTAAATCTAATAAAAGACAATCAGACTGTGAAAATCTACCAATAATCCATTACTCCTTATGTTGTGGACAGCCAAAAAATGACTTCCTCAAATAAAATTGAAGTAAGCTATTCTAAATATATGTTAATACATATTTTTAATTTTTAAATAATATACTACATTTATATATTATATATACTATATAATATTACATGTTGCATTATATAATATTTATTTGCAAACTACATTATATAATGTATATTTGTTATATAATATACAACTCTAATATATAATTATATATGATATATGAAACACATATAAAATTTGTATATTAAGTACTTACTCTGTGCCAGAAAATATCTAGTTTAATGGTCACAGCTACCCTCTCCGTAACTCAACCGACATAGATATAGATACAGATAAGGAAATAAAGGTGTAGAGAAATTAATTATTTGCCTAAGGTAATATTGAGAGTACAGAGTTGAACAGGACTTCAACCACAGGTCTTGACTCTTATGCACTAAGCAATGTTGCTTCTCTAAAATATCAAGAGGTAACATATCATTATTAGCCCCTACTTTTGTCCATGTAGATGGTCTCTGTGTTCCCAAGATACTTTTCTTCTGGGAAATTGTACATTTACTTCTATGAAATGTTAACAGAACTTCTAAATATCAGCCAGAACTTCCTTTCTGATTAGTTGATTAAATAATAAGAACTTGAATCTCCAGCCTTGCCTACTGGTAGATGTGTAGAATTTACAGAATATGGGTATTTGACTTATACATTAATGCTGGACATGAGAGGGGAAATACAAGAATCTCAGCAATATCTCTGGGCCCAAGATGTTGTAAGGCAAGATCACCAGGTAGTATCTCCATGGGCAAACATCTCTGAATGAAGTAGGGAGACAATGTTCCATTTATTGGTTGACTGTTACTATCTTTCCTGACAAGTCATCCACAGCTTATAAAGGGAATTGATAATGTGGGTTTGTGGCTGAAATGAAAGATTCTGTGAAGGGCAAAGTGGTGTAACCTCTATAAGCTTTTCTCAAAACTAATTCCTTTGAACTGGTCTTAAGATATTGCATTACCTGTTCTCATGATGCTAGCAGACAC
Organism: Pan troglodytes; assembly: GCF_028858775.2. Classification (NCBI taxonomy): domain Eukaryota; kingdom Metazoa; phylum Chordata; class Mammalia; order Primates; family Hominidae; genus Pan; species Pan troglodytes. The sequence goes on along the minus strand of NC_072404.2, from coordinate 161,721,831 downwards.
CGTAAGATCAAGAAGTTTACTTAAATTCGGTGAACCAAACAGGTCTCTGGCTGTACTATACTATATTAGGACTCCAGGAAAACCAAGACTACTAAGAATGTTTCCAGGTACCAGCAACTGGTAGTAAATAAATATTGACTAGATCATTTCTATGTGTCAATCTCTATAACATGCTCTCTGGAGGATACTGAGAAAGTAGACAGCATGTTTTGTCTCAGGGGTCTGATGATAGGCAGTATTAATAATACCATAAGTTGAGTCTCTAAGTTCCCAAACGAGAAAGGTAAAAGCTGGGATAGTTCATAGTGTAATGGTTTGGAAGTCTTCTTTGAATATGTGGCTTTCAGTTAGCCTTAAAGGATGATTAATATTTAAAGGACAGAAAAAAAAACGAGACCTTCCAGCCATGAGGAAATGCAAGAATATAGTTGCAGAATTGACAGCATTGGTCATATTTAAGGAACAACAATGAAACAAAACATTTGGCTGTGACAAAGGGTCTGTGTTGCCCAGGGTATTCCTGCAAACTTAACTGCAAAGTTAATCAGTTCACTTCCGTATTTTCTTTTAGAGTCACATAAGAATGATTTAAAATTCTGTGTGTGCAACTAGCTATGTAACCTTGGACAAGTTGATTTCTCTAAACTTTCATCTGTGTCTGTAATATTAGAGCACTTTCTCACAAACTAGGGGAGTATGTGTGTGTGATTCTATATATATAAAACCTAATAGAGCGTCTGCTGTGTAGTTTAGGCGTCTGCATGTTATATTTAAATAATAATAAATACAATAGCAGGCTTGAATTAAATCCTCCCTGATTTGAAGTTTTAGTTTCAATCAATTGATTGAATTGTAAAATTCCTTTTTGATTAAATAAAAAAACCTAGAAATTTAAATTCAATTTTAGCCATAGATTTAGTGAAAAATATATTTTGGAAACTGTATTTTTTGTTTCATTATCATAAAAATGAAAGCTAATGACCATATAATTTGACTGAGGTTTCAAGGACATGCACAGTAGCGTTAAACATAATTTAATTAATTTTAAATCATAGTTGCCATTAAGTGTTGAGACAAAGCCCAGTCTTAATAAATTTAATCAATATTTCTTTAAAGCCAGAATATTGCTACTACATTTTAGCATTTATTATGTATTTGCCTTAAAATGCGTCATGTTGTTCCTTGCTCAATTTAAGTTTGGTTTATCAAGTACACATTCTGTAAATTAACATGTATGTTTTCTATATTTGGTATTTAAAATTGAAAGGCTAACCTTTTTAATTTTTTAGCACAAGTTTTAATTAATGGAAGACTAGAATCTTATTTTTAAAACATACCCTATCAATAAAATGAGAAATTTTTAAAAAAATATAAGTAAAATTTATTTTAATATCATTTTCCCAAAAAGAAAAACTCATATCTAAAACAAATCTATTATAATGTAAAAGTATTTTACATCAAATCTATTAAAGAGCCAGAGCAGTTTTATAACTAATTCAAGTCATCTGTTTAAGTGGTCAGTGGAAATAAGAGTGGTGATTTAGAAACAAGTTAAGGAGATTCAAAAATGTTTTTGGGCCGGGTGCAGCGGCTCATGCTGTAATCCCAGCAGTTTGGGAGGCCAAGGAGGGAGGATTGCTTGAGCCCAGGAATTTGAGACCAGCCTGGGCAACATTGTGAAACCCCATCTCTACAAAAAATATAAAAAATAGCTGAATATGATGGTGTGTGACTGTGGTTCCAGCTACTCAGGAGACTGAAGTGAGAGGATCACTTGAGCCCGGGGAGGTTGATGCTGCAGTGAGCCATGATTGCATCACTGTATTATGACCTGGGCAACATAGCCAGAAACTGTCTCAAAAACAACAAACAACGACAACAAAAATTTGTAGGAATAAATTTTATTTTTAAAAGTTGCCGGAATTTCATATCATTTTCACCACTAGTATCATTGACTGTGGAGGAGGAGGTCATTGTGATTTTGTGGAGTTTCTTCATTTTTTGTTTTGAGACAAGGTTTGGCTCTGTCACCCAGTCTGAGTGCAGTGGTTCAATCACTGCTCACTTCAGCATGGAACTCCCTAGGTCAAGCGACGCTCCCGCCTCAGCCTCCCAAGTAGGTAGGACTATAGGTGTGTGCCACCACGCCCTGCTAATTTTTTTTCTAAAAAATGGAGAGACAGGGTCTCATTATGTTGCCTAGGCTGGTCTGGAACTCCTGGGCTCAAGTGATTCACCCGCACTGGCTTTCCAAAGTGTTGGGATTACAGGTGTGAGCCACTGTACCCGACCTTACCTTAATTTGTTTCAGAAGAATATCTCTATTCTGACCTGTGTGCCATACTTTTATAATGGCCCCTTTTATATATGCTGGCCAGTCAGGTAAATTCTGGTTGTACAATTTAGATATTACCTTCGGGGGTGGTTGGAAAGTCTTATTGACCTAGAGGGGGTAGTTCCTCTTCTATTGTCTTCTACACAATTTTCTATTATTAAAGAAAATATGGAAGGGAAATGTAGAAGGCACTCTTAAGGATGGTCAAGACAACCTGGACGGTGATGGGCAATTTCTTTCTACCTTTGACATTATAATGCAGACATGTTTTTAAAAATGTTTGTGATTGTGTGTTTATAATATATAATTGACACTAGAGTTGTGAGCTTAAGGAAGGTTTCACTGAATTTCTTATGTAATGAAGGCTGGAATTGTTCCAGCATTCAGTAAATTAATTTCATCAGGAACTGTTCTGATAAGACAACCATGAGAAATAAGTCAAGGTCCCTTGAATTGAAATGAAAGAGGAAGACCAATAGATGATCAGAAAATGACAGAAGAGTATGTTGAAGCTTTGGAATAGAGAGAAGTACTAGATGCGGCTGGAGATAGGCAATGGAAGTGGCTGACATTTTCTTGGTTAGAAAAAGACAAAGGGAAGGTCAGGAACTTCTCTTTAAAGATGTCAAACGTCACTCTATAAATATGAAAACTGACATATTCTCACTCTACTCACTTGACACAAAAGTATCATCTCTTTCTCCTACTCTAATATGGCAGGATTCTGAAGGGAATTTAGGGATGATCAGCTAGAGTAGGGCTTAGGTTGATAGCTGTGCATAGTAAAGCTGGAGAAATAATTAGTCATGTATGAAATGCTTATAAGAAACTCTTAGCCAAATATATATATACACACACACATACACACACATATATACACATATAACACACATATTTATATATACACACACATGTATACACACACATATACACATACATATATAAACACATATATATGTATATAAACATATATGTATATACACCATCATAATAAATAACCTGTCTTTTTTAAACCTCTAGTGATTGACAGTAATTTATATAATTTTATTTGTACTGGCACAAACTCATTGGCATTAAAAAGAACCCATCAAGCAGGACGCTTATTTAACACACTTTCCACCTGCCTGCACCTTGACTTGGTGGACTCAAGATAGAATCAGATAGCAATCTAATTACCCTGCAAAGGAATTCAGTGATGGGAAGTGAGATTAATATAATAACCAAATTCTGGCTAGAATTTACTGCAGTGTCTGCTACTATTTTATTAGAAAATGATTACGTTTCTGCAAGCAAATAAAAGTGTTTTAACTGGTGAAAGATAATTATTCATTTTAAATACAGAAAAAATGGCTAAAATTATAATTTGTGGGAAGAGATGACATGACAAAGTTATAGATATGTAAATGTGTGTGGGTGTGTAGGAAGGAGACGGGCATTTAATTTCCATGTATTTAATGTAATTGTGTCTCTTTTTGTATGTAATTTAAAGGACAACAGCATTCATCAAATAAAACTTATTTATCCAAAGCAAAATGAAGTGGTCTTTGACATTGCATAAAACAAGGAGAATGGATGATTAGCAATGGGCTGAAATATATCCAAAATATGATTGAAATAAATATCAAACTTATGATATTCAAAAAATATTCTGTTATACAGGCACTTTCCACAATAATTTATAAATGCCTTATACATAGGAAATAAAATAATTCGATTTTCTGTTTCTTTTTTTATTTTTATTTTATTTATTTATTTATTTGAGACAGAGTCTTGCTCTGTTGCCGGGCTGGAGTGCAGTGGCGTGATCTCGGCTCCCTGCATCCTCCGCACTCCCGGGTTCAAGTGATTCTCCTGCCTCAGCCTCCCGAGTAGCTGGGACTACAGCCACACGCCAACACACCCAGTTAATTTATATATTTTTAGTACAGACGAGGTTTCACCACGTTAGCCAGGATAGTCTCTATCTCTTGAATTCGTGAACTGCCCACCTCGGCCTCTCAAGGTGCTAGGATTACAGGCATGAGCCACCACACCTGGCCAAATTAATATTATTTTAATTGATAAATTATATACATTTATGGGGTACAATGTGATATGTGTGTGTGTGTGTGTGTGTGTGTATGTATATATACATATCACACAATGTGAAATGATGGTCAGGTATTTGAAACCTACTCTCTTAGTTATTTTGAAATACTCAATATCTTATTATTGACTATAGTCATCCTGCTGTGCAGTAGATCTCAAAATATGTTCCTCCTGCCCAACTCAAACTTTGTTGTTTGTTATATTTTTAAAAACTTTATTTTAAATGCATATTAGTTTTATGGGACAGTTGGCAAATCTTTGAAAAACTCGTACAATAAACATACTGCAGAAATTGTCAGGATTTGAGATGTCAATCAAAATCCCACACTCAGGCAACAGAGATGAACCTTGTAGACATTGTGCTAAGTGAAATAAGCCAGACACGGAACAAATACTACATGGTACCACTTAGGTGATGAATCTGAAGTAGTTAATAGAAGCAGAGAGTGGAATGGTAGTTGCCAGGGGTGGGATCAGGAGAGATATGGGAGAAGATAGTGTTAGTCAAAGAATACAAAGTTTGGTTTTCCAAGATGAATAAGTCTTAGAGATACAGTATGCACCTTGAGTTAACAATACGGTGCTGTGTGCTTAAAAATTTGCTAAGAATGTAGCTCTTATATTAAATGTTCTTATCCCCCCCAAAAAAAAAATCATAATAATAATAAATAAATGGAAGAAGGAAACTTTTGAAGTTGATGGATAGGGTTATGACAGATTGTGGTGATGGTTTCAAGGGTCCATACTTATCTCCAACTTTGTTGAGTTGGATACATTAAATATGTAAAGTTTTTATATGTCAATCATACCCAAATAAAGTGGTTAAAAAAAAAGTACATGCCAGATGTGGTTCTTATAATCCATCAGCTATGCTGATTCCTAATAACCTTCAAAATCTTCATTATCATCATGCAGAGGGGCAATGATTTCTCATTACTGAAATGTTTCACGAGTGACATAAAACATGTAGACTTGCTAAGATACCACGTGGGGCCTCTGTCATGTGCACAACATGTCCCAGCACCTAGAGTGTCACTTCCACTCTTCACCCCGGTGCCTCAGGCTACGAATGTCCACAAGTCCTATGAGCAACCTCTTCCAGAAGATGCTTTGGCCTGATTCCAGCTACAAGGTAACCAGGTCCTGCTAACAGAAAACTGTCATGTCTGTCTAAGTGAAACTGTCATGCCCGGAGTTTGTCACAGTACTAAAAAACACAAAGGTTGAGACTTAATTAAACTTACAGGGTAGATTGTATTACATTTTCTGTTTCATTGCTAATAAGTGTTTGAAAATGTTGTAGAATTTGATTGTTGTGTTTTTACCCTCATTTTAACATGAGATGATAGTGTGATCAGGAAATAAAACTATAACTCTCACCTCTAACAAAAGGCTACCAAAGGATATCAAAAATAAATGTATCAATTGTAAACAACAAAATTAAATTAGCTCAATTTGCAACCTAGACAATCACACACAGGGAGCATACAAATATTCTGGTTTGCCTAATTAGTGAGTTAGTCAATAAAGAAGCACTGGGTACTGGCAAGTCTCCTAGACTGAATATTAAGACACGTAGGATCAAGTTTTATTCTCATCTGATTTGAGCCAATGGAAATTTCTCATAAGGCTTTTAACTTTCTGAGAATTCTAAACTATATGACTTACTGGGCCTCTTATCAGCCCTGAAAGTCTTTAATTCTATACATTTTACCAAAGAAGTTTGGTATATGCGCTTAACTGTATACTCTAATACACAATAGAATCAATTATAAAGGCACGACTTTTCTGGAAAGACCTTAGAGAATACAGTGAGATTCACCTGCTACATTTCCTTCCATTGGTTCTAATAACGAACACCAAAAAAATGATCATTAGCAGTTTATAATAGTTTTCCACACCTCCAGCCTGGCAGGGTAACAATATAGTACATACTGCCCCTGTCTTCTTAGTCCTCTCCTTTTAAAAATTCCTGTCTTATCCTCTCCATAGTTTCTTTGCCTTCATAATCTAAATATCGGGAGTGAGTTTAGTCCACAATCCTTCCCTTACAGCTGATGGCACTGTTGGGAGAAGAGTCAGAAAGCATGTATACCAATCAAATAGATCATTTGGAAAATAATCATTATTACGTACAACTGCATTAATTTAAATTGTATGTTGCTTGGAAATCTGTTTTGTCGGTTGTAAGGTGATGCTTATATGCCTACTCCAATTCTTAATATATGTACAACTTTAAAAGGGTTATTTCTCTGTGTGTTTAATCAACCAGAATAATCTGAAAAGAACCTGGGCTTGTAGAGCAATATCCCTCAGGGCTAAAGCTCCCATATTTCTCTTCCATGTGGAATTAACTGTACTGGAAGCCAATCCCTTTCACCAAGGCAAGGGAGATTTACTAAACAGTGCCAGCTCACCAAAGGTCAGATTTCACTAACTCTTTTCATTCTTATGCTGTCCTCTCTGCCCCTGTAAATATTACGCTTTGCTTCCTAAATAAACCACGGCAGCCATTCTTATGGGTAATGTTTGTTTCAAGGAAACATCAGTTTCAGTGAAATGATTAGAATTTTCAATAATCTTGTCTTCTCTATATGAGTTTTTCTCACTGGATCTTCTTAACTGCCCTAGTATTTCTGTCTTTCTTCTTTTGTTCCTGGAGGTGTTATGATCAGAAGATTAGGGACAGAAAAGTAGAAGAAAGTAAAACAAAGAGAAGAAGGGGAATTAACAGTTATTAGGCACCTATCATAATACGCTGTTCTACATAATTTACATGCGTTATGTTATTACCCCTCCTATCAAAACTGTGAGGTAAATATTATTTTTCCCATTTTATCTCACTTAAAACAAGGTGAGATTAAGCAATTCATCCAAAGTCACACAGCTACCAAGAGGCAGATCCAGAAGCCAAGACCATGTCTGTCTGGGATGCAATCCCCTATACTTCCTGTGGTGTTTTGCTGCCCTCTCCTTATTCTAAGTACTTTTAAGGAATACAGTAGTTTTAGGTTACACTAGTATTTTTCAAAGCAAGTTTTAATTACTACTTGAGAAAAAAAAGACTGACATTATACAATAGAAAAAAGTATAACAGTGAAATATTCCATTTCTTTGTGTATTTGTTGAAAGAATATTTGTTGGAATCCAATCAACGTTGCTGATAAAATATTGCTATGTAACAAAATAATTAGACATTGCTATTTAATGAAGTTTATTAAGAATTACAGGTGTGGAAACCTGCTCTCTTTTTTGAGAGTGGATTGTATGCTAGGCACTGAGCTTCAGCTTTACAGACATTAATCACTTAATCTTTGTAACACTTCTATTAGAAGAGTCTATAACCATCACTTTTACAAGAAAAAAAATGTGTATGTTGGAGAAGTTAGACATGTTCTTCCAGGTCACCCAATATTAATTGGCAGAGCCAAGGTTTGTACTCAGTCCTTCTGATGCCAAAGGCTCTGTTTTTCTACCACACAATCAACTTTCCCTCAGATGTGGTACCACTTGCTCACCCACACACGTTTTTTGGATGGTAATTTCATTAAACATAATACTGTTTTGTAGTCTTTTATTGTTCTCTAAATGTTTACATATATAAGTGTACCTCTCCTACAGTCTACAATCTCCCTCATGGCTTCTTTTTTGTGAATTAGGTGTTGAAAAGTGATAGATATCGCATAGATAGATAGATAGATAGATAGATAGATAGATAGATAGACAGATGATACAGAGTAGATTACATATGATGGATAGATCAATAAATAGATGAGATAGAAGATTAGATATATAATTCAGTAAATAGATGATACATAATAGATGATAGATAGATGGATAGAATAAAAGATTAGATTAGATAGATAGATAATAGATAAAGTCTTATGTTAGTCTAATGCATGACTTAATTAATGTTAATCTAAAGCAAAGGTTACTTTTCAAGGTGGGGGTGAGATGGTGTGGGAAGGTGGGTCTGGAATTGCTGATGTAGCAGTTGTCACACAGCATCTTTAGCTTTTCAGGTGACTGTACCAGTGCTCTTTGAAGGAGAAAGAAAATGGGAAAGAGGGACTCATGAATGGAGAGGTCTGTGCCATTCACTCCACAATGCCTGCTGAGCAATAGAGGAGGCTGAGCTGCTGAGGGAAGAGTAAGAAACCTGTAGTAAGAAGATCAAGATTTCATCCACTGTCTCTTATTTGGCAAATAAGTTAACCTCTCTTTGCCCCATTTTCTTTATTTGGAAAATGGGACAAATAATACGTAAGTAGATCTCAGGATGATTATGAGGTTCAGTGAGAAAAAAGGAGGTGAAATGCAACTTATGGACACTCAAGTGCTATATATGTGCAATTTCCCCATTTTCACCCTGGCTAATGCCTATTTTGTTAAAAAGGTCTTGCTGGCTCTTACGCTGCCTTACCTCGGAGACTCTGTGCAGTGCACACCACCTGCCTGGGCAGCTGTCTGTGGTTGGTACCCTGCACACTGAGTTTACAGTGAATAATAGCAAGAGCTGGTAGCACAGCCAGCCTGTGAGCTGTGTCCACTGTTCTGCAGAAAAGCAAATAAGTCAAACAAACACTCCTCAGAAAGCCAAAAATCTTTTAAACATTATACCATCCTTCATCTCCATGTACAATATAACACAACAAACTAACAGAGAATAGAGGAGATTTCAGAAAAAAATATGTGGGACTTTTGAGGAATTTGTAGAGGAAAGACATACAAATGGCTAAGCATATAATTTTTTTTAAAAAGTATTACAATTCTCTTAATATGAAGGATTGCAAAAAAATAGTTACCAAAAATGTGTTGATATGGGTTTTAATTATTATGGAGCAAAATATTTTTAAGACAACTTATTTTGAAATCCACATGAACCCAATCTAAGGGTTTGAGGCTGAAAAATGATTTCCACACAAAAGACAAATACTGTCGTTAGAAGCTATAAAAATGAGTATTTTTTTAGGGGCTTCAGATCGCACTAGTTCAAAGTAAAAGCACTGGCAGAGCTATATGCCGAGACAGGAGGTCAGAAGGCGGCCTCAAATGGTTCCAGCAAGGCTCCAGTTGTTTGCAGATACTTTTTGGCCTTAGATTCGACGTTAGTTACACTGCATTCTCATCAGCTTGAGGGAGATGAATCGGTGTTAATACAGATATCTGACCAACAAATGGAATGCCCAAAGGAACAACTTTTTAACTGTTTTATATGGGGCTGTGTGCGTGTTCAAACATTTCAAGTATTTATTTCAACCAAAGGCACAATAATAATGTTCATGTCAGTAAAAAAGAACAAATCACATCATTTTATATTCACCTATTAAAGCCAGCACTTGTGGAAAACTATGCAGACAGCATAATTCTCACTTCTATTATGGAAGTGAGAAGAGCTCACACTTACGTATGAATGTATTTTTTTTTAAGAAACAAAACCTCAACATTTTTAGAATGTTCCATTGAAATGTTCACTATGTGATATAGCAACTTTTAAAAATATATTTGCATAGTAATCTTTGTATAATATCCTACATTGGATTAATTTTAATTTTCTTTCAAATGTAAATGAAATTGTTAGTCCAACTTTTATGAATACCAATTATTTCCTTGAAGAGAATGCAAATTGGCCTTTCCTATCTAAAAATAGATAAAAAGTGCATCTAATAAAGTCCCTTCTAAATTTTAAATGTGAATAATTAGGATGAATTATAGGAAAAACACTTATCTATTTTATTTAATTTTGTCTTGGTATATATCTAACACTAAACATTAAGTGAGAAACATTCAGAACAAATAAAGGTACCGATAGGAACTAATTAGTATTTACTTCAGTACTTTTAATTTGATATTCTCAGAGCTCAAAAGAACAATCCAATATATAGATTATATAAGAAATAAAAGAATGGAGTTTTCTATAGAATTCTTCTATGTTATGATTCAAGAATAGACATAAATATATGTTCTAGCATTTCAAATATAATTAGAATTATTTCAAATATTGTCATAACATAATTTCATATATTCATGTATTTGACAAATGTTTACTGAGTACCTATTATGTATCAGATACTGACATATCAGGGGATATAACAGTGAACAGAAGAGACTAAAATACATGTCTCAAAGAGCTTTCTCTCCAGTAGAGAGAAAGTAATATTCACAATTATTATCAAAAACCGCAAATACTTTGCACCAAATTAATAACATAGTACAACTGGGAATATGAAAAAGTTTTGGAGAGAAGGGGTAAAATTTTAGACAGTGTGGCAAAGTAAGCCTTTACTGGAAAGTGGCCTTTGGAATGAAGATAGGAAGGGAGTGAAGGGTATTAGGGAGCCAGACATGCATTTATCTGAGGAAAGACTTTTCAGGCTGAGTGCATTGCATGTATGTACAATGTCGGGAGAATGCCAGGATGTTCATTAATCAAGGGGACCACGTGACTAAAGGAGAGAGCAGAGGGGAAGAGTCAAAACAGATGAAGGCAGGGAGATAATGGGGGCACAAACCAAGAGGGGTCTCATACATTACAGTAAGTGCCTTTGATTTTAGCTCTAAGAGAGAAGGAAAGTCGTTAGAGGGAGGAAAGAAAGAAGGAAAGTCGTTAGAGGACGGAAGTGCTGTGATCTGACTTAAATTAACAGGATCTTTCTGGCTACCATATTGTGGGTAGGAGCAAAAACAGGAATTTAAAGGTGTGCCATAATAATCCAGGTGAGAAAAATCCAATGGTAGCTTAAATTTGGTTGGTTAGAAGTGATCAAACCCAGAATATATTTTGAAAGTAGTGTGAAGTTAATGCGTTAGGTCTAAGAGAGAAACTGAGAAGAGACAATGATAGCACCAAGATTTTTGAGCTGCAAAACGAAAAGAATGAAATTGTATTGAGTCAGAGAAAACTGAGGAAGGAACTGTTGCAGGTGGAGAATTTTCTTAGGATTCATTTGTCAGAAGAATAACTTTATTATAATATTTTTCAGAATCTTATTGTTTCTGACGTGTGGGAAGAAAACTTTATACAATAGTATTTAGGCATGATAAAGCTATAATGAATATATAATAATAGTTGCAACTTTGCTTAAAATACTTCAGTATTTCTTCATGGCTGTTAGAATGGTGTGAATTCCACAGAGTATTATAGGACCCTTCATGAGGCCAGCTTATATCAGTTGCATTTTTTATCTATTTCCAGTGACATATATAAATATATTTTTTTTCATTATGTCAGTAATCTGTAGTTGAAATTGAGGAGATTGTATCTTACTCATCACATACATTAAAATGATTACATCATATGAGCTGAATAACTCAGAACTAATCAATGCAGTCTCTTTCTCTGAAAAGGTGGGGAGAAATGGAAGGAGAAGGAAAAGAGGGAAGAAAAGAGATGGGAAGAAGGAGAAAAATAAGCTTTGTTTGTGGTCATATGCTGCCCACCACAAAAGCTTGCTCAGGAGCTGGACTCTGTACAAATGTGGTCCTGCGGTATAAATCATACATAGACCAGAAAATAAATAACACTACTTATATAACAAGAGATAAGGCATGGGTTTCTTTCATTCATTTTTTTAGTGTCTTTTGGCCTCTTATTCTTTTTTTTTATTATACTTTAAGTTTTAGGGTACATTCACAATAGCAAAGACTTGGAACCAACCCAAATGTCCAGCAATGATAGACTGGATTAAGAAAATGTGGCACATATACACCATAGAATACTATGCAGCCACAAAAAAGGATGAGTTCATGTCCTTTGTAGGGACATGGATGAAGCTGGAAACCATCATTCTCAGCAAACTATCGCAAGGACAAGAAACCAAACACCGCATGTTCTCACTCATAGGTGGGAATTGAACAATAAGAACACATGGACACGGGAAGGGGAACATCACACACTGGGGCCTGTTTGGGGTGGAGGGAGGGGGGAGGGACAGCATTAGGAGATATACCTAATGTTAAATGATGAGCTGATGGGTGCAGCACACCAACATGGCACATTTTGAAACTGAAATCATTTGACCTGAGCAGGACGTTCGTACTATATGGTGTAAACATCCACCAGAATTTCCTTATACCAGCTTCTCTTGACTCCAAACATATTCATTATGATCACATGTGCCTTACTTAGACTCCACTGCCATCTTATTGCCCCTTGGTGAAGAAGCTAAAATATTTACGTTACCAAATCACACTTTCCACCATCTACAAATTTTCCCACAATCATGCCTGTCAACATGGTATTATTCTTATTTTTTCCCTCCTGCTTATAAACCTCTCCTCCCTGTCTGGGCCTCAGTGTATTCCAGATTCTCTTCAGGTGTCACTTCATTCATGAAACATCCCCTGAATATTTCTCTTCAATGTCCTGTGGAACAGGTTTAAAAATCTGAATGGTTCCAAGTGTCTTGTCTTATTAATTAGCTTATTTATGGAATACCTTCTATATACAGGCTCTATGCTGATCATTGCAAACAGAAAAAGAGAGAGAATAAGTTCTTAAATAAGTTCTTGGTCTAGTATATAAAACGTCTTAATACTTAATTAGAATCAACTGTGATACACACAAACATTGTAATTGCACAAGCTATAGTCATAATACACAGGGGGAAATAATTGTTGGCATTTTGGAAAAAGGAAAGGGAAAAATAGACACCACACATGCGTGCACATATACACATATTTTATTTATTTATATTTTATTTAAGCAGCAAGATTTCCAAATCAGGAACTCTATGTTTTTCAGAGGAGAGTTTCCCAAGCACCCATATTATCAGAACCATCTCGGGTACTTTATGAAAAAAAAAAAAAAAAACAGATTAATGGACCTCACTGCTATAAGGTTAGACTCTGTAACTCTGAATTACAGAGTCTATATTTTAGATATAATCTATAGGATAGATCCTATAAATGCCCATAGGATCTATATTTTAAAAGCTCTCCTTTTAATGTCAATGATGAGTTGAGTTTGGTTACCGGAAGAGTCTCAGGCAAATCAGGTCACCCTACTTGTAGGTTGCAGATCGGTGACCCTTAGGTACATGGGGGCACAACTCATTTCTATCAGCCATGAAGGTTCGTGCAAAAACTCAATTGATCTTCAAATAACACAATTATCAAATCTACTAGTCCCGTTCCCCTAAGTTTCATCAATCCAAGTTTAATCCCTTTAATTTTTATGTTTGAAAACCTGGAAGTGATTGCTTTTGACTGGAGCTTTTTAGGTTCCACGCTTTTCTTTTTGATACTTACTTTATGTGGATCAAATTCATTGAACCTTAGAATATCAGACTAATAACAACATGGAGACTAAATCAATAGCACAACACTAAGGTCATCCTCAACCTGTTACAGTGTTGATTCTACTGCAGGTGTGATGTCCTTGACAGGGAGGTTGATACATGGTTGTGTTGGACTTTGACAGGCTTCTGCTTCTCAGGGCAAAGAGTTTTCAGCAAATGATGGTTTTACCTATTGATGTCCTTTCAATCTTTTACTCTTTCTTGGGAAAGATCAGTGTGCTGTTTCCCTAGATTAACAGGATAAATCGACATTAATAACATTTGTTTGAATCTACTTCAAAGTCACATAAACATGAATTTATAGAAATTATAGCCTCCTTCTGTGAAACTTAAAATAGTTTTTAAATAATAATTTTTGTCATAGCCCTTATGACAGAGAGGCTGCAAATAGATATATGCGTATTCCACACTCTGACAGGCACAATCAGGGATTCAAGTGACTTAGCCTAAACTATTAATCAAAATAATGACTAATGTTTCCTAATAATACCCGTGGTTTTCAATAACTAAAGATAAAAAAAGTATTTTCCTTACAGTACAGATATTTAAAATATATGATCATATTTTTGTGTAAAGATTTCCTTAATATTGATTCAATATAAACAAATAAGATACATTTTGCTCTGGCAGAATTAAATCAAAATTAGAATGTATCTGTAATTGAAATATTAAAAATATCAAAGAATTACAGTAAGGACATAACAGAACTTAATCTGGCATGTGCTATCAATTTAGTAATTTAAACTGTTCATCCTAAGCATATGCATCTCTCATAAAATGTATAGTGTTAAAATTCTTGTTAAAATGGCTTGATGCCAAAAATAGGAAATTGGGTAAAGATAGTCTCTTTAACAAATGTTGTTGACAAAACTGAACATCCACATGCAAAAAAAAAAAAAAAAGAAATTGGAATCTTATACCACACATACAAAAATCAATTCAAAATGAATTAAAGCCCCAAATGTAAGACCTGAAACTATAAAACTCCTAGATGAAAACATATGGGAAAAGTTTTATGACATTCGTCTTGGCAATAATTTCATGACTCTGACACCTAAAGCACAGACAACATAACCAAAGTTAGACAACTGGGAATATATCACACTAAAAAGCTTCTGTACAGCAAAGGAAACAATTAACAAAACGAAAAAAAAAAACCTAGAGAATGGGAAAATATTTCCAAATCTTATATCTGATAAGGGATTAATTTCCAAAATATATAAGAAACTCCAACTCAATAACAAAAACAACAATGATAACAAAACTTTATAATAACATCAACAAAAATGAGCTACGGACTTGACCAGACTTTCATCCAAAGAAGACACACAAGGGCCCAAAGGCCTATGAAGATTGCTTAGTGTCACTAGTCATCAGGGAAATGCACATCAAAACCACAATGAGACACCACCTCACTTCTCTCAGGATGGTGATTATGAAAAAAGCAAAAGGCATGTGTCTTAATAATGGAATGATTTATGTTCCTTTGGGTATATACCCAGTAATGGGATTGTTGAGTCAAAAGTGTATATTCTTTGCAGCACTATTCACAATAGCAAAGACCTGGAATCAACCTAGATGCCCATCTGTGATAGACCGGATAAAGAAAATGTGGTACACATACACCAAGGAATACTATGCATCCATAAAAAAGAACAAAATCATACCCTTCTCAGGGATGTGGATGGAGACGTTGGCCATTATCCTTAGCAAATTAACACAGAAATGGAAAACAAAATACCACATGTTCTCACTTATGAGTGGGAGTGAAATGATGAAAACACGTGGACACATAGAGGGAAATAACACACACTGGGGCCTTTCAAAAGAGAGTGGAGGGTGGGAGGAGGGAGAGGATCAGGGAAAATAACTAATGAGTACCAGGTTTAATACCTGAGTGATGAAATAATCTGTATGACAAACCTCCATGACAAAAGTTTACCTGTGTAACAAACCTACACATGTACCCCTGAACTTAAAATAAAAGTTGAGGCCGGGCGCGGTGGCTCACGCCTGTAATCCCAGCACTTTGGGAGGCCGAGGCGGGCGGATCACGAGGTCAGGAGATCGAGACCATCCTGGCTAACACGGTGAAACCCCGTCTCTACTAAAAATACAAAAAATTAGCCGGGCGTGGTGGCGGGTGCCTGTAGTCCCAGCTACTCGGGAGGCTGAGGCAGGAGAATGGCGTGAACCCAGGAGGCGGAGCTTGCAGTGAGCCGAGATCGCGCCACTGCACTCCAGCCTGGGCGACAGAGCGAGACTCCGTCTCAAAAAAAAAAAAAAAAAAAGTTGAAAAAAATGCAGTAGGCAGCAAGTGTCTGTGAGGATATGGAGCCCATGCATGGTATTGGTAGGAATGCAAAATGGTGCAGCTGCTACGGAAACCAGTATTAAGGTTCCTTTAAAAAAAAAAAACACAATAAAGTAATTCCACAGTGAGCATTTAACCAAAATAATTAAAACCAGGATCTTGAAGAGATATCAGCACTTCCACGTTTATCACAGCAACATTCCCAATACCCAAGGTATGAAAACAACCTAAGTGTTCATTAATGGATGAACACACACAGACAGTGGAATACTATCCAGATTTAAAATAAAGAAAATTCTGCAATATGCAATGTGGATGAATCTTGAGGATATTATACTAAATGAAATAAGCCAGTCACAGAAAGACAAATCCTGCATGATTTCTCTTGGAGGAGGTATCTAAAATAGCCAAATCAAAGACCATAATGGTGGTTTCCAGGAGCTGAGGGAAGAGGGATGGTAAGTTATAAAGAAATAGGCATGAAATTTCAGTTGTGCAAAATCAGGGAGGTCTGGAGTAACATTGTGCCTGTGGTCAGCACTACTGCATTATATATTTAAACATTTAAGAGGATAGATCTTAAGGGTTCTTACCACAATAAAATAAAATCAAAAAATAAAAATTAAAAAACAAAATGGCTTCCAATGTGTAAATTAAGAAGAAACATAATAAAAATTACAGTTTCAGGTCACATGAATTTACAGTTACACTCTATGGCTTAGTTAAAGTCTCAGAATAATAGAAAAGAAAAGAATTATAATAATACTAGACTCTTATGCAAAACAAAGATGCCATTGGGAGTAGAATAAGTCCTGGTAAACCTAAACATCCTGTACACCTGTGAAATTTGGGCTTTCAGACCTTTGGACACACTCGAACTTACACCGTGGCTGAAAAGTCACACTAAGTGCTTACGACCTAAACGACTCCCCTGCCTGTCTCCCTCTCTTTTTCAGGTGGATACATCAACAGAGATAACTATTACTGTTAGAATGATTTCATATGGTTTGGCTGTGTCTCCACCCAAATTTCATCTTGAATTGTAGTTCCCATAATCATGGGAGGGACCCAGTGGGAGGTAATTGAATCACGGGTGCAGTTACCCCAGTGCCGCTGTTCTTGTGATAGTGAGTGAGTTCTTACGAGGTCTGATGGTTTTATAAGGGACTTACACTCAGCACTTCTGCTTGCTGCCACCATGTAAGATGTGCTTTTGCTCCTCCTTCATCTTCTACCATGATTGTGAGGCCTCCCCTCATGTGGAACTGTGAGTCCATTACATCTCTTTCCTTTATAAATGACCCACTATTGGGTGTGCCCTTACAGCAGTGTGAGAATGGAGTAATACAACCTGTTATGATAATTTCTGAGACCAAGTATAACTTAGATGGTACCAAGTAGAAGGAATAGAAGGGGAGGCAGCTCTATTACAAAGAAAACTGATTTCCTCACTCCTCCTACAGGGAAAGTGATTTGGAGACCTGAGCTTCAGGTTTCAACTCTGGAAACATTGTTTACACTGGTCTTTTGTACCTTCAAATTTTCTAAATTATTTATTTGGTAGTGTATCTTGCTACCCATCCAACAGCTCTTGCTAATATCAATCTTTGCATTCTAGAAAACTTGAATGCCACACGCAATAATCCAAACATTATTTTCATTAGGCCACTCTCCTGCTTAAGAAGAGTCAGAAATTTTCTACCAAGTCAATTTCAAAATTATTAGCTATCAGTCACATTTCAGAATCTCCCAACATCAGTCTTCCCTCTAAGCTACACACACAAATACACATACCATGGCCTCAAACTTTTCAACTTGAAATGTTTTACCCCCAATCTCACTGTAGTTCAACACCCATGTTTCCTTTAGGAGGATGTTCCATTTCTTATATAAAGCCTTCTCTGAATGCCACAAGACCCCTGAAGCCCATTTCTAAATGAATTCTGATCATATGAGGTGGAATATATCATGATCCATTGTTTTCATTTTTAAAATCTATTTGCTATATTTGTTTACCAATATTACCATAAAACCCCTGAATATTGTAAATAGTGCTGCAATAACTGTACATGTGCACGTGTCTTTATGGTAGAATGATTTATAATCCTTTGGGTATATACCCAGTAATGGGATTGCTGGGTCAAATGATATTTCTGGTTCTAGGTCCTTGAGGAATTGCCACACTGTCTTTCCACAATGGCTGAACTAATTTACACTCCCAGCAGTGTAAAAGCATTCCTATTTCTCCACATCCTTTCCAGCATCTGTTGTTTCCTGACTTTTTAATGATCACAGGGACATGGATGAAGCTGGCAACCATCATTCTCAGCAAACTAACACAGGAACAGAAAACCAAACACCGCGTGTTCTTACTCATAAGTGGGAGTTGGACGATAAGAACACATGGACAGAGGGAGGGGAACATCACACAGTGGGGCATGTTGGGGGGTGGGGGACTAGGGGAGGGATAGCATCAGGAGAAATACCTAATGTAGATGATGGGTTGATGGGTGCAGCCAACAACCATGACAAGTGTATACCTATGTAACAAACCTGCACGTTCTGCACATGGATCCCAGAACTTAAAGTATTTTTTAAAAATAAACTATGAATAAATCAGTTTTTGTTTTTTTGTGTTACAAAGAGAACTTCGAACAGTTCACGGTAGCTGATATTACAATTCTGTCATCCTACACTTCTCCAAAAAATATTTTGATAACTCCCACTCCCTCAGGAAAGAAGGAAAATTACACTGAATAAAATGCAAGGGCTACTGATTTCATCCTCTACCCCTGTTCCACTCAATTTTTCTACAAATCCCCTAATCATTGCCTTTCCATACTCCCTCCTACCTGAGCTTCTCTGTGACTATGGTAAACTACCCCAAAGATACCTTGAATCGGTGCGCTATCCATTTATCTTTGCGATTTCCCCTGCCTAAACACCTTTTTGCTTTGCTTACTCATATATGTACTAGCTCTTGAGGCCTAAGTTTCAGACACTTAGAAATAACTTCCTCTAGTCCAGATGGCAGGTCCTCTAGTATATACTGCTCCTTCCTATGCTACAAGAGTACCCTGTGATGATTCCTATACTGTCAACACTATCTAGTGACTTATCGGTCTCTGAGACTGGTTTGCAATCTTCCTTAGCAAGAACCACATTTTTACTATTGGTCTACTAGAGCCCGGCTCAGCACTTGGCAAAAGAAACACAACCTGCTTAATATCAACTCCTTCAAGGCACTCTGCTTCTTGTGATAAAGGCCCTGCTTTTCTTGTTCTTTAAATATAGACTCTAATTTCCTATTAACTTTAAAGCCTACTCAACTGAGATCCTAGTTATCTTTCCTCACGGGGGTGAGGATGCCATCCCAAGAAGTAAGGGAAAATACAACTATTCCTTATTTCTGTGGGGGAAAAAAGAGAAGAAAAGCAAAATTGTTAGATTTCCAATCAAAATAGTGTTATCATTCATATTTTGTTACTCAGGGAAGAACAACTGTTTTAGGCTGGATATAATTCAGTAAGATGTAGCAGAAAGTGTGCTGTTAAAGGCAAAGGCCTCACTTGCCTGGATAAGGAATTTAGACTTCATCTCAGAAAACTAGGGTGAAAATGTAAAATGCCTAAATAGGTAAGAAGGTGACACAGATAAATGAAGTGTGGCTGCATGGGGCCACATTGTCAGAAACACAGTAAGTCACTGGTTGCAGCTGTAATAAACTAAAGAACATATTCACTCCTCAGTTTCCAGTGATTACAGAAGAAAAGTGAGAACTCTGTGTTATTAGACATTCTTATGTTTCAAGAAAACTCAGGGTACTAAATTATCACTCAGAATTGTCCCAGTTTTAATTATTAGCAAGTAATTTAATTTTTAAACTAATTTTATGAGAAGGAAAAATCAGCTCTGTGGATTGCCTTTAGTCAGCAGCCCACATATTTGTAACCCTGATAATTAAAACCAATGAAGACTTCATAATCAGATCTGTGTAATAAAGTCAGGAGTGGACTGCAAAATGAGGTTCATTAGACTATGAATTCCCAAGGAATGGTTTTTTAATGAATGAATAAATAAGTAAGAATCTAAAGACAGAGACCAGTCTGGAAGTTTGTCTGGAAAGTTTAGTTAAGTAGTTCATCAGGCCTGAACTAAAGGAGAAGCAGTAAAAATTGAGGTTTTAGATATATTTTGAAGTTTATAGTTTAGTTGCTACTTATCAACATGTTGATGAATGACAGAAGGAATATCAGTAAAGAGGGTTTAGGAAACAATGAATTTGTTCACAACTATGCCATCAACTAGCTGTGTGATCTTGTTGATCTCAAGTGGAAAATTAGGGTATTACAGTGAAATGTATCTGAAGAGCTTCTCAAAGCTGAAGCCCTTTCATTCTAGGTTGACATTTTCGGATCTCATGTCAGTCATCTTTAACAACCGCTCTAGTGTGTGATTTCACTCACATGAAGGTCAAGAACAGGCAAAACTAATCTATGGTGCTAGAAAAACAATCCTTACTTATGGGAGGGGGCTGAATGGAAAGGGGAATGAGGGAATGTTCTTGGGTATGGGGTATACCTTGACTGAGGTTTATGTATGTCAAAGTCACTCAGCATGGACCTATCCATTTTATATATGTAATTCATCATGTAATTTAAAAAATGTTTTATTGAAAGGTGTTAATATTTTAACTTATACTTTCTCATATTTGGTTGAACATTAGAATCACCTGGAGAGTTTTTCTTAAAAAATTATTTACTTATTTAAATAAAAAAAATTTATTAAGTGCAATATGATGTTTATATATGTATATGTATAGTGCAATGGTTACATTTGGGTAATTAACATTGCATTATCTGACATAGTTTTATCATTTTTTGTGGCAAGAACATTTAAAATCTACTCAACCATTTTCAAGAATACTACATTATTATTAACTATAGTCATCATGTGGTACAATACATTTCTTGAATTTATTCTTCTTATTTGACTGAAATTTTGCATCCTTTGACCAACATCTCCCCAACTCCCATCCCCTCTTCCCAGCCTTTGGTAATCACCATTCTACTCTCTGCTTCTATAGAGAAGCTTTAAAAGATATTGTTAACTTCACTCCAAATTGGAGAAAGTTTGATTTAATACATGTTTAGAGAAAAATCCTAGAAACAAATCATGTAATTCAACAGCTTATTTATCATAACCTAGATGATTTTTACTTATAGTTATCTCTCTAATCTTCCTGGTACTTTAAGTTAAAGCCTTCCAGCTAAGAGCAACCAACACCATTACAGTTAAAGTCAGACTTATTAAAATGCTTGACAGGGAGAATGCATATCACGCGAAGTAAGGGGGGTCTCTAAAGGAGAGAGTCAGGGAAGGATGCCTTTAGAGTTTAGGGGCCAAAATTACCTGATAAGATGGCCTTAGCAGGGATTGGTCTGAATTTTCAAATAAAGAGAATTTACTGGAACAGTTGTCTTTAGAACACAAGTCTAGGTGGTTTCTGCCAGATTAGTTTATTTGTGTTCTTACCTTGGAACATGTAGATCTAAATGAGCTGGTGTTAAAGAGTATATTCTTAGATCATCTGTGATTCTTCTGTGGTTTGCTATAATTTATGTGTTTTACAAGTCCTATTGCAGTCGTTTTATAAATTGTGGTTTCTGTTTCAAATCTCGGCACTCCCCTTATAGCCTAGCTGCCAGCCAGAATGTTTTTTCCTCTATCGCATTAAACTAACGGAACACAAACATTTGCCAGAGCTCCCCATCAAAACTGATTTTTAGAAGAACTAAACAAGAAGACAGTAGAAAAAAGAAGCTGGATGTGTTTAGTTTCCTTGAACACCCTGCCTGACTTTCCCTGGCTTGCCGACACTTTGTGGTAGACACACTTCACCTCATTTTTAAGGACTTGAGTTTCCTGAAAAAAAAATGTTTATTTTCATGGCTAGATTAAAATAATAATTTCTGCCCTGAGGTGACTGGAATTTTCTGTTATATCAGTCCCACGGTTAGTTTTTGTTACTAAGAACATTAAATTAACAATATGGGAAATTCAAGAATATTTTGGCAATAAATCATTCAAGAACAGTACATGGAAGGCAGGGCAAATGAGAGGTTTTCTGGTGAAAAGGTTACTTGCAAGATTCCTATTGCCTTTATGACATAATGTGCTTCTTGTCTCCTTGTCTTCTTCAGTGATGAGAAGGAAGCCTCAGCTTGTATGGCTGGCAGTGGGAGAGCAGCATCTTCCCTGGATATATATCTTTTATAAATGCCTATCTCTCTGTGTTTTGCTGTTTAATAACCTCACTCTTAAAGGTCTGACATTTGCAGTAATGAAGCAGAATAACAACAAAAATAGGAAAACATCAGGCCTATGGAAGCCCATGAATGTAAAGAATATTTCTACAGAGGCAAAATGTAGGGGCAGAGACTATCTACAGTTGCCTACTGTCATATGACTCATCTTGATTTAATTGGGGACTTTCTTGAGTCATGTTAATGACTTCAAAATATAATGAAGCTTCTCCAAAGATCTTTGTCCAAAGTAAATTATCTTAGAGTGTTAAATCCGTAGACCAGATAGGTCTCTCCTTATTAGACCTCAAGGAGGAAATGTAGGATGAGGTATATTTTATTCAGTAGGGAGAGCAACATACTGTTTAGGAAATCCTTTATGAGACTTGCATTATATTGTGATTTCAGAATACTTCTCTCACCAAAACCCTTGACATGGCAATTACTGGATCAATTGTTTCACTCTCCTGACAGAATATATTCTGTATTCATTCCTTAGCTCTGAAGTACAAGGAGGAAGAAGAAAAGCAGGTGGAGGCAGAGGTGACAGACTATTTCTGTTTCAGTATGTTCTGAAAAAATGAGACTAAAAGGATTAATAGTGGAGATATTTTAGAACAATTATGCTTTATAGGTTTCTTAGAGTCAGAAAAATTGCAATCAAAAATAAAAATGATAGAGACAAGTTATCTGCTTGATGGCAATTTGGGGATATAAAGCTTGACAATCAAACACTCCTTAGGTCAAATGAGGATTTGCAAATTATTCACCAATAGGATATGCATAATGAAACACACATTCTGTAATGACAACATTTCCCCTCAAAAATTTAGTTAACATTTTTCTAATAGTAAGTTAAAAATAAAAGAAACAGAAGTATGCAAATTCCCTTAATTGGCGTTAGCCCTCAAAGAGCAGTACTGCATGCCGTATTGTTTGAGGCATTTTTATGCTATACCAGGAGTATTGGTAATGGCCAGCTTCTAACCAATGGGGGTAGATTTTAATCACTTCCTTTCTTTGGAGTCAATATCTATGCCACATTTTGGGACTCATAGGCCAGAAGAGAAATAAAATGATACGTATGGAAGCCAAGAAATTAGAGGTAGTAACTTCTGCAGTCTTGCATAGCCTTTTTATTGGATCTTCTGAAGAAGACAGGGTCATTGTAATACTTCTTTCTGTTATCAGCGTTTTATGGATTATAATGTAATTCCAGTTTCAGCTTCTGTTATTTCTTGATGTGATGTCTGGCAGAGAATGATACCAGAGTAATTTCCCTTATCTGGGAAGTTTGGGACATGGAGCGGATATCTCTAAACTTGGTTGAAGTTTTCTCCCAAAACTTCACAAAATAGGTAAATTCTCAACAGAACATTGAAAGGGACACCATTCTCTGACCCTATATTAAACAATACTGAATCCAATAAAGATAATTTAACTGCTTGCTTCTGGAATATAAGGCCATGAACCAAGTAAACAGCTTAGCTGTCAAGATTAAGACCTTGCTCATGTAATCACTTTAACACTCTTGCCACACTGTGCTCACCAATCCAAAGCTATTAAGTTCTAAACTCTGCCTGGCCTTATCCAGTGCTCTGTCTTGCAAGACACCTTAAAAATCACTCAGCCCAGAAGCTGCACCTGTGTAAACACTCTCCTCTGACTTCCCTTTTCAAGGCACTCCTTTGTCCAGGTGTGCTCTTCTTTACCATGACAGGCTTAATAAACTCAGTCTTCCCTTATTCAACTATTGCTGTTGTTTTGTTTTTCTTTTAGGAAATTAACAGTCAATACAACAAACATTTCTTGACTTTCATGATTGGTGACTTTGTGGAATATTTTACTCTCAAGCAAGAAAAAGAGAACACGTCTATAATAAAAGGAAATTTTAGGCAAAAATTCAATGCAAAAAGAAAAAAGAGTGTCCCTTTTAAACCAGGAGTTGGAGAGATGATCCCCCTCTTCTTCCTCATCTTATCTAAATCTACAGTTCTTCAGCATCTTGATAGAAATCAGGTTAAAAGAAAACAAACAGCACTGCTCCATAAGATGCACAATTTAGTCCTGTTTTCTTTCCCACCTGCCCATAGTCTATGTATTTTTTTTTCATGTTTCTACCATAGCTTTATGTCTCTGGGTAATCATGAATGAATATTTAACCATTTTACCATCATTTGCAGCCTAACAAAGGTTGAATTCCATTGAACTGGCAGATTGCTTTTTAATTTTCTGCTTGGATGGGTTGGTTTTTTGTCCTGTAGTTTCCAAAATATTTTATGAGTCTTGATGGAGAGGCTAAAATGCTTGCAAATTTTGCTGATCTCTGCCAAAAGCTGATTAACCCTCCCTCATTCTTCAGAAACCCATGTACCAGCAGCTTAAGTGATGTAAGAAGCATGATATAGCGTTGTGAAAAAGGACTTACACAGGGGTTGCAGAATACTACATCTACATAAGGGATATATATGTTGATAATCATTCTGTGTCGATTTGATACTGGTTTGCTTTTTCTATAGTAAAGGGAAATATTTATAACACTTAGAGATGTGAAATACAAGACAGCTTGAATATCACCATCCCTTAAGTGTAGCTGATGATCTGTGAATAATAATTATATGACTTTAAAATGGGCTACGGGTATGAATACAGGTATTTTCATTACCCCCTGTTAATTGTTCTGAATTGGGTGGTTATTTCACTTCAAATGAAAATGACCTAGTACCTTATTTCATGTCACTTGTACAACTGATCAGACTTTTGATAACTTAGATTTTCTATATTTTATAATAAATTTTTAGGATAATGTTTAAAATAATTCCAATATCACATCACAGTTTCATATTATCATCAATTTTTTGTCTGCTTTTAAACTTATTCTACCTGTTGTCTTTCCCATCTTGGCGGACAGTGACTTCATTTTTCTAGTTTGTTAGGAGAAAAGCCTTGATTTCTCTTGTCTGCAATGTTGAAGATTGTGTTGTGCTTGCCAAATGCTTGCTCCCTTCGCTGTCAGATAAAGAGACCTGAGACACCTCCCGTAGGAGAAGTGTTTGTCCCTACCCAGCCACATGGGCTTGGCCATATTGCTTGGGACAGCGGAATGTAACCAGGTGTGACTTATGCCTTAACTCCACAGGACTTTTAAGAAGATTGCCCACTGTGGCTATGGCACCCCTCCCTGTGCCATGAATAGAGCATTTATGTGATAGAACCTGCTCCTACAGCCTGGATTCTAGGATGCATGGTAAACATGAGCACAAGTCAAGCAGCTCCAGGCTGACCTTCAGGTGAGCAGAGCCAGACCCACAGCTGCTTTATGTAACTTGAGCAAGAAATCAATGCTCATTGTTGTAAATTACTGACATTTGGGGAAAGACTTGAGGTTGTTCGTCATGGCCACATAAATTAAAGTTGATTAATATAGCCCATATCCAAGATACTGGATAATCCTATTAGCTCTTCCTTCCAAACCTTGTAAATATTTCCAAAACCAGATTACTTCTCATCAACTTTGTTGCGATTACTGTGGCATAGGCTACCATGGTCTCTCATATGATTACTCTAATAGCCTCCTAACTGGCTTGGATATTTCTTCCTTTCTTTTCTGACTCACCATCTATTTTCAATATAGTACTAGAATAATCCTTTTCAAATGTAAATCAGATTATGTCATTCCTGTGCTCAAATCCCTTCCATAGCGTCTCACATCAATCACATGACAGCCAAAATTCTTATAAAGACTTACCTAGCCATTGTAGTTTCATTCAATCTACCTACCTCTATGCCTGCTCTCTCCCCAGTGTCATCTGCTGCTAATATCCCCCACATTACTCAACCCAAGTCTTACTGGCCTGTTATAGCTCAAACCTGGCCAATGAATGCCTACCTCAGGCACTTACTTGCATTTGCTCTTCCAACTCTGCCTGAAATGCTCACTGTCCCAGGGAACAATAAGGCTTAGTTTTTCAGTTGTTTAGTCCTTTATTTAAATACCATCTACTCAGTGACATCTTCCCATACCACCCAACTTAAAATCGCAAGGCCTCCCCACCAGAAGAGCTTCCCACCTCCCTTTCTTGTGTTGTCTCCTTGGCGTTCACCATCTGACGTGACATATTTTACTAATTTACTTGCCTGACTCTACTAGACTGTGACTCGCATGATGACAGGCTCTTTTTACAATTTTACTTTTTTTTAATTGAAGCCTTTAACATTGATACAAACTTAGTAAGTAAATAAGGATGTTGCCAGAATAAAGAAAGAAATTATATGTTTAGGAGATTAAAATGTAGGTATTTTAATGTTTTAAAATAGGCATTAATTTCATTTTTCTCAGAGATACTTATTTTGAAAACTTTTTTTAATTTAACATTTATAATAATAGACAGTAATTCTGTGTCAGATTTATCTCCTAAATACCTTTTCTCCCTCCAAATAGGACACATTCATAAAGTTGATAGGATACAGATATTGTCATGTATATTTCAGAATGCAACAAAATTTCTTATCTATCAAAACTTACTACTGTATGATTGTTGGCATGCCTAGCACTATAAATTGTTAATTTTCTCCCCAAATCCATGCCTTAGGTTATGAAACATTAGGGGACTTGTGGTAATAATTTTAACCGTTCAAATATAAATGTCTTTCTACCTTACACAAGATTCACTATTGAAAAACAGCTAATTTCATATTTGGGATTATTTTAATGGTTAAGTTCTAGTATAATTATTTGATTAAAATATGCTTTTGAACTATTTGCAAATACAGAGTTTTCTCAAATTAAAAATATTGATGATTCTTTTTTGCATTTATTAATATTTTGGGGAAATATATTATCTGTGGTACGTTTTCACAATCACAGCGTCTAATGAATGTGACCCTGTGTGTCCTTGACCCTTCACGCAACGTGATTAGAGATGTCTTGGAGTGTTTTATCACACAGCAATAAACAAGTGATACAAGTACATTATTTATTTTTTTCTGCTCTAGATGCATTAGTTTCTTTTCCATAAAGCTACGAATGATGAGTCTTTAAGAATGGTGGTGGGAGGGGGACACGGGGGAGGCAGCAGTGAGCAGTCAATAGTCAATACTCTGCTTTTCTCATCCCTCCTTACTTCCCTTCCACCTGCTTCTCTGTGTCTCTTATTGCCTCACCCTCCCCCAATGCATCATTAAAACTGTAGAGAAAAGCCTGCCCAAAGACTTTCCTGTTTTTCTTCCTTTGGACTAAAATACTGAATTCTCAAACATAAATCCCCATTTGGAAAGGGTTTCCTTTATTATTAATACTCATATTAATGATGTGGAACTAATGCTTACTCTCAGCTGCTCTCTTCTATGTATATAAGTAGTGGCAGATATTGCTTCTAACAAGTGAACAAGTCAGTCATTTGATTATCCTCTGATAAAATGCAAACTTCCATTATAAATTAACTTATACCATCTAAAATGACAGAGGACTCATATGTAGAACTTTGTTTCAGGCCTGATTTTCCTAATAAGATTGGAATTTTACATAGACTATTTTTAATTCAATGCTTTTCTAACTTAACTTTAATATTTATGTTACTCTTATGTTATTGCCAATAACATCTAGTATTTTATCTATAATTAATAAATAATTGTTAAGAAATACAGCTTGCAATCTTGGGTTGAAACAGAGTAGAGAGAGAGCAAACAAAACTGAATATTACATGCAAACTTGCCCAGCATAAAGCCAAGAAGATGGTCTCCCATCCACTTGGAATCATAACAGCAATGGGATCCAGAGATGGGGTCAGGGACAGGGAAATGACACAGATGGACTGAGAGGACTCTGAAAATGAACTGGAATTATCTTATTTTTATTTCAAGATTGACTCTGGAGCAAGAGTGAATATGAAGAATTATGAACACAAATCTTATCATGTTCCAGCAAAGGGTAGTGTTTATAAGACTGTGTACTTTGCAATAAATTATTATTCTATCAGGAACAATCACTTTTTCTTTAAGACTCTAGTTCTCCCTTCAGCAATACACAAGTGGGCATATTGACTAATGTTAAAATAAAGTTTCTTTACATCTCATAATGTTTATATTTCCAGTGTTTTTCCCTTGGTTGCTTTATCTTCATCTTTTCTATAATATGGTTAACTTTTTGGATAGTCTTTCTAAATTCCCTTATCCACAAATAGACATCAGCCTATAGGTAGATTTATGTGGGCATATACAATGTTTGAGCTTCAAATTTCCCACTTGCATAGACCACCTTTAAAGTCCTGGGTATGAAACTAGGTGTTCACTTGGTCATTTGTTTTTCATAAAATTTTTGCACAATTTCTAGAAAAGTGCAACTCATTCAGAGGGCTGTATGATTCAGCCTTTTTTTTTTTTTGAGACAGGGTCTCCCTCTCCCTCAGTCGCCTAAGCTGGAGTGCAGTGGTGCGATCTCTGCTCACTGCAACCTCTGCCTCCCGGGTTCAAGCAATTCTCCTCCCTCAGCCTCCTGAGTAGCTGGGATTACAGGCGCACACCACCATACTTGTCTAATTTATTTTTATTTTTATTTATTTTTATTTTTTAGTAGAGATGGGGTTTCAGCACATTGGTCAGGCTGGTCTCGAACTCCTGACCTTGTGATCCGCCCGCCTCGGTCTCCCAAAGTGCTGGGATTACAGGCCTGATCCACCACGCCTGGCCAATTCTGCTCTTAATTCCCTCTATGACCTTTTCCTTGTGTCAAGTGGTGGTAGAGTGTCTGATAATATTTCTGGAGTCTGAGTAACAAAATGTTAAGTGGGGGTACATTTAGTTTCGGTTAGTAAGAGGAAGTTAAATTGTTTGCAGTTACTTCCATATAGAATTAAGCTATTGTTAGCTATTTTGATATAGAAATGAGTTCCAAATATACGCTTACAGAATGTTGTGCCAACAGACCCCATGTTGTGACATAAGGTAGTGAGGCTAGATGTCATATTCTGAGAGTCATATCACATAAAATTGTGTCCTATACAATAACACTCCAAGTTTCAGAAGAAAGTGGGAAGGAAAGAAAAAAAGGTTAGAAATGTTCAGAGCCTGAAGCTAGTCTGTGGATAAATGTAATAATAAGCTGCATAAAATTATAAGCAGAGAACTTTAGCATCCCCCATCAACACACTTTTCCATATTTTTATAATAATCATGCAATATGGAATTTATTGAAATTCCTGTATTTTGAGAGCATATTCTGTAGAATACTACAATCATAAATTCTGAAGAACCATGCAAAAAAAGCCTAAATTACCTATTTTCTCTGTTGAAAATCTTGAGATTTTGTTGTCATGTTAAGAAGGAATCAAAGTATAATTTATTTTCATTTCTCTCCTCATTGTAAATATTCATTTTTGAATTATAAATATTGTATCACTTCTTTAAATTTAAAAAATATTTTTCCCTAGTTCCAGCTCTTTATCGCCAAGATTGTAATTTTTATTTTTCTTTTTTTAATGGAAACTGCCAATACTTTCTCAACATACCTCCCACTATCTTGTTCAAGTTGATTCCAAGATATTTCATTATTTTTCACTTCAGTAACTAAATAGTGCTCTTTCTGCTTCTTCATACGTATTTTCCCCCATGTGCTCAAGAAGTTTATGTTGTTTAAACAAGCTATAGGGCCGGCATGGTGGCTCATGCCTCTAATCCCAGCACTTTGGGAGGCTGAGGCGGGCGGATCATCTGAGGTCAGGAGTTCGAAACCAGCCTAGCCAACATGGTGAAAACCTGTCTCTACTAAAAATACAAAAATTAGCTGGGCGTGGGGGTGTGTGCCTGTAATCCCGCTACTTGGGAGGCTGAGGCAGGAGAATCACTTGAACCTGGGAGGCGGAGGTTGCAGTCAGCCTTGATCATGCCATTGCACTCCAGCCTGGGCAACTGAGCGAGACTCTGCCTCAAAACAAAACAAAACAAAAGCTATAAGTTATTAGCATTTTTATAACATTCTAAGCCAATCTATGTCTTCCAGGCATTTACTGATTATCTTAACATGAATATTTAGAAGACCGTATATTTCATATATGCTTTGCCTTTGTATAGAATTTCCATAGGTTTCCTTTGGAAGACAGCGTTATTTTTTAACTTCTATTTTAGGTTCAGGGGAACATGTACAGGTTTGTTACATATGTAAATTGTTTGTTCGCAGGGGTTTGGTGTATAGATTATTTTGTCACGCAGGTAATAAGCATAGTCCTAAATAGGTAGTTTTTAAATCCTTATGCTCCTCCCTCCCTCCATCCTCAAGTAGCCCCCAGTCTCTGTTATTCCCTTTTTTGTGCTCATATGTACTCAATGTTTAGCTCCCACTGACAAGTGGGAACATGTGGTATTTGGTTTTGTGTTCCTGTGTCAATTCGCTTAGGACAATGGCCTCTAGCTTGTTGCTCCAAAGGACATGATCATTCCTTTCTGTGAATGCACGGTATTCCACGGTGTATAAAATGTGTACCACATTTTCTTTATCCAGTCCACTGCTGATGGGCATTTAGGTTGATTCCATGTCTTTGTTAGTGTGAATAGTGGTGTGATGCACATATGTGTGCATGTGCCTTTATGGTAGAATGACTTATATTCCTTTGGGTATACATGCAATAATGGAATTGCTGGATGGAACGGTAATTCTGTTTTGAAGTTTTTGAGAAACCGTCAAACTACTTTCTACAGTAGCTGAACTAATTTGCATTCCCACTAGCAGTGTATAAGCATTCCCTTTTCTCTACAACCTCACCAGCGTCTGTTATTTTTTGACTTTTTAATAATAGCCATTCTGACTGATGTGAGATGGTATCTCATTGTAGTTTTGATTTGCATTTCTTTAATGATTAGTGATGTTCAGCATTTTTCATTTGCCTTTTGGCCATGTGTATGCCTTCTTTGGAAAATTCTGTTCATGTCTTTTGCCCACTTTTTAATGGGGTTGTTTTTTGCTTGTAAACTTGTTTAAGCCCCTTATAGAGTCTGGATATTAGACTGCTTTTGGATGCATAGTTTGTAACTATTTTCTCCCATTCTGTAGATTGTCTGTTTACTTTGCTCTTTTTTTTCCCCCTGAATAAAAGATCTTTAGTTTAATTAGG
Organism: Pan troglodytes; assembly: GCF_028858775.2. Lineage (NCBI taxonomy): Eukaryota > Metazoa > Chordata > Mammalia > Primates > Hominidae > Pan > Pan troglodytes. Next base: position 161,690,386 of record NC_072404.2, on the reverse strand, counting down.
TCCAATTTGTCAATTTTTGTTTTTGCTGTCATTGCTTTTGATGTCACCATCATGAAATCTTTGCCAGGTCCTATGTCCAGAATGGTATCTCCTAGGTTATCTTCCAGGGCTTTTATAGTATTAGATTTTACATTTACATCTTTAATCCATCTTGAGTTGATTTTTTAATAAGGGGAAATGAAAGGGTCTAGTTTCAATTTTCTGCATATGGCTAGCCAGTTATCCCAGCACCATTTATTGAATAGGGAGTCCTTTCCCCATTGCTTATTTTGGAAGCCAACTTTCTTTATCTGTCACTTTGCCATATTTTTTAGTACATTATAAAGTTTCCTTTTGTTTTACAAGAGGAATTTCCCCTTTTGCAGAGAAATTCCTTTGTATCTGATTTGTTTTTGTTGTTGTTTTTGTTGTTGTTGTTGTTGTTTTGAGACGGAGTCTCATTCTGTCACCAGGCTAGAGTGCAGTGGCACGATCTCGGCTCACTGCAACCTCTGCCTCCTGGGTTCAAGAAATTCTCCTGCCTCAGCCTCCTGAGTAGCTGGGATTACAGGCATGTGCTACTATGCCCAGCTCGTTTTTGTATTTTTAGTAGAGACGGGGTTTCACCATGTTGGCCAGGATGGTCTCAATCTCTTGACCTCGTGAACTGCCCGCCTCAGACTCCCAAAGTGCTGGGATTACAGACATGAGCCACCGCACCCGGCCCTACATTTTAATATTAGCCAGTTCAGTATGCTGCCTGCTTTCCTGCCCATGTGAGCTTAGCACTGCTTTCCTCTAAACCATTACCGCTAAAAGCTAATCCATAAATACAAATGGCATGCCTCATGTATGCATTAGTCACATTTACTTATCTTTCTCCCGATCGCTTGTTTCTGAGCTTTAAGGAAAGGGATCATAAATGTTCTTGAGAATCAGATGAAAGCTCTGAATTATCACCCTGGAGTATCATCTCATACACCAAATATTTTAATCTCAAGAGTATTGACCCCATGTTAGGAACCCCTGCTCTGGACACAGAGACTGAAGTTATATACTGACCATTTTATCTGCTTCACAGAGAGACAAAAAATCATCTCCCAATTGATGTTGAGTAATTTCTTTTATTCCTTTTACTTTCATATATTTTTTCTTTGTTAATATACAAAAAAATTTGAAAACATTTATATTGAACAAATAAACACGAAGTTTCTCATAAGTGGGACCACATGCTATAGACTGTGCTGGTCCATATAAAAAATGTATAAGAAAACAAACAAAAAAAATACTTCTAATTTTCTGTGTAAATTTACTTTCATATGTATTTATTTAGTCTATGATTTTAGCATTATCTTTCTTTACAGTGTACACCAAAATGCATTTTGTCCCAGCCCTTTTAAAAATACACAATATCAATATACTTCCCTTTAATCTTTTCTTAGATTTTTGTGTTTTATTTCACTGAACCTTGCTTCAGCTTTCTTGATATATTATTTATATTTTAACTAAGGCCTTTTCTTCCTTTTCTGTAACTGCAGTGTGATAAAGTCAGCATTCGGTGTAACTGAGCTCTTCCTGCATATCACTGTCTCTCTCTCTCTTTTTAATCTTCACCCTCCAGTTCTCATATGTTGACAAGAATGTTCTTATGAAACAACGTGGATACTCTAAACACCATTGATGACTATGTGGCCAGTCTTATTTCATTTCCTCTCCTACCCATTGACATATAATATCCTCACTAATTTCAACAGCTTCTGTGACAGCCATATCTTTCTAAGGCTTTGAAGAGTAAAACAATCTCTCTATTCCTGGTTTGTCTAATTTATTGCACTAAGTATAATACAATTATAACTCATCTTAGTCTTTAGGCCTATTTCATTATTTGTTCTTAATATTAAGTGTGAGATTTCCGGGTTCTTGAATATTACTAATGGTAACTTCTGAGCCTATAAATCTCAATTGTATTTGTTAGACTGTATGCTAAATGGTCTTCACGTCTTATTTCATTTAACCTTCATAGCAATCATAGCGACTGTGTTACACTGCTTTGCAGTTGAGAAAACTAACAATATAAAAGAAAGAACAGTGCACAGAACAGGAATTGAACCCAACAGGCTTCCTCCAGAGCTCACATTTTTGCCAAAACTCTCTAACCCATCTTTACAAATTTTACATCAACTTGTCCCATTTATAAGTAATTATTTTTCTGTTCATGTCTTCTCCAGGGTGGATTTCTCTAAGCCACTACCCTACTTTTTCATTTACTCCTTTTAAGAAACCTCAAACCGAGTAAAAAGGACTTTCAGTGCCCTAAGAGAGTTTTTAATGCCCTCTTCGAGAAGACTCTGGTAAATATATCAATAGAAAGAAGACAATAAAATGACAATATTTTTCTTTCTATTTATTCACATTTTATCATTGACTGTAGTGGTAGATAAAATTAAAACAAAAGCCGTAAAATGTAATATAAGGAGTTAAATTTCTCTAACGAGGGTTTTGATTAAGAAAATCTGTCCCGGACATTGTCACATTAAATGATTCAGTTTTACTCCTGTGGAAATAAAACTTCCAAATTTCAATTTTAAATGATTTGATAACATTTAAAATAATTGAACATTTTGTTGAAGCATCCCAGCAATAACATTATCCACTTGTCGAATATTGTATTTTTATGATTTAATATTAACATCCAAATAAATAGATGATCAACTTTGAACTATGCCTAATTCACTATTTCCTACATGGATTCTGATGCATAGGCTGTCAAGAGATTATTTATTCTTAAAGTAAAATCCATTCCTCAAATGTGACATGCAGAAAATTAATGTGAAATCATCAATTTCCAAGCTCACCTTATTTTTGGTCTATATATACCACTTACAAATACCATCTGTGTAAAGATAAATTCCAGACATATGACATTGAGCCTGATATTCAACTGGTCCCCTTGCCTTGCTGTCTCATGCATAGTAGCTGAAATCCTCTATCTTGCTTTCCTTTGGATTCTCAAAAAATGAGAAAATGCCTAATACAAAACAGGTATTGAATAAAAATTTATCTTTAAATAAAAAACACTGTTTTTGGAGTTCACAATTTAGTGGAATACAAGTAGGTGACTACTGAATACTTACATAAAATCTAAGCTCTCTTCTTGGGGTTCCTTGTGTTATTTTAAGCCATTTAGTTAATATTATTTATTATGTGATTCCAATTGTGGAGCTTTCGAACTTAATAGGGACTGTGTTAGAAATTGGACAAGTAAAATACAGGCAAATCATTACATATTTTGTAAAGAAGAGGAGGGATTTTTTTTTCTAAAAAAATGTGAGAGGAATTTTTTATTATAAGACTATCACATCATGGCTAGGCAGGGTGGCCTGTAATCCCAGCACTTTGGGAGGCCGAGGCGGGAGAACTGACTGAGCCTAGGAATTTGAGACCAGCCTGGGCAATATAGTAAAACTTCATCTCTACTAAAGAAAAAGAAATGTAATAAAAAAATTTTAAATCCCACTGTATCATGGTCACAACGTAAACTGACATAACTCTTTTATCATGTAGTTTGTGTATATATGTAATGAGTCTTAAAATATTTAAATTTTAATAAACCCAACTTCTGGGAACTTAACTTGAAATATGGCAAAATGTTTGAACAATTCAGCCTACACTGAATAATATATATATATAAATATATATATAAATAATAATATATATAAATAAATATAGAATTATTTATCAGATCAAACAATTGGAATGAACGAAACAGACAATAGTAGGTGACACAGTTTGAATGTACATCCCCACTCAAATCTCATGTTGAACTGTAATCCTCAGTGTTGGAGGTGGGGCCTGGAGGGAGGTCACTGGATCATGGGGGAGGATTTCTCAGGAATGGTTGAGCACCATCCCTTGGTGCTGTCCTTGTGATAGTGAGTTCTCACAAGATCTAGTCATTGAAATGTGTGTGGCACGTCCTCACTCTCACTCTTGCTCCTGCTTCTGCCATGTGACACATCTGCCCTTCCTTCACCTTCCACCATAAATGTAAACTTCCTGAGTCCTCCCTAGAAGCCTAGCAGATATCAGCACCACACTTCCTGTAAAGCATGAAGAACTGTGTGCAAATTAAACATTTCCTTATAAATTACTCGATCTTAGGAATTTCCTATAGCAACGCAAGAATGGCCTAATGTACCAGGCAAAAGTTTAAATAAAGTACCGCACATCATCAAGTAAGTTGTCCATACACATATATGCACATTAGAAAGAGTTACATGCAACCCAAATTTTAGCGATAGTTTTCTTTGAGTAGTGAAGCTGTGGGTCCCTTCATTAACTCCAATTTTTCTGTTTTCCTTTATAGTCTTGGTTTTTTTACCCTAACATATATTTATTTTCAAATCAGAAAAAAAAAGCTTCACTCAATTAAATGTTTCATGTCCACTGTCTGTATATGCTCTCTTTGTCTCTTATGAACAACTTCCTCCAGTGTCCTTGTGCGTTATTCTAATCCACTGTGTGGCTCCATTGGCTAACATAAGCAGATACAGCATGGGGACTGGATTTGTGTCACATTTATGACAAACATTATCATGGGTGAGAGCTGCATTGATGAGGTAAGGGAGCTGATATCCCAAGGGGATACAGTTGAAAGGATACTAGCAAGACTACAACCAGTAGTGCTGCAGCTGCCAACTCAGCTCATTCGCAAGCCCATCAATGCCCAGATGCCCTGGAAGCTGCTATGGAAGGCCTCAAAGCAACACCTCTTGGCAAAAACAGTGTCACTGAAGCACGTATCTTATTTTACATAATAAGCTCATGCCTACCACAATCAATGAATCAATACATCAAGATGATAGATAGATAGATAGATAGATAGATAGATAGATAGATAGATAAACTGAAAAGACAGAAAATGCAAAGAATCATTTTTGACTCTTTTACTACGATTTCATTACATTTATTTAGTCAAACACTCATTTCCTTTTCTCAATTTGGTATTTCTATTTGATGCAAAGTCATGTTGAATTATGATTAGAAACCCATTGTTAATAGTTATGCCATTTGTGTTTTCCACCAATAATTCTCAGATGTAAATGTGACAACATGAAAATATGTAAGTGGCGTTGTTACAAAATACTTTTCGAAAACAAGTCACTAGAAAAAAACTTCATTTCTTTCTCTGACAATTAGTGCTTTTCAGTTTGGTTAAGTGAGAACCAGGAGCTTTAATCTATACACACAAATAGCCCAGGATTACCAGGGCCCAAACAATTCAATTTTACCAAGTAATAATAAAATTATAATCTACCTAACCATGATCAACTTATTCCGTTTTTTTTTCAGCTAAAACAATAACTGTGATCCACTGACCTTCTATACTTTTTATTCTAGAAAATAG